>NC_133161.1:17526875-18170416 GCF_040802235.1 Manis javanica | reverse complement strand
GGGAAAAAACCCTAGGCTCTCACCATAGTTAGGGACACACTGCTCTAAATCCCTTCCTTCCCTGTGTTGCCTCTCAAAGAGTGGAAGCTTAGAACCATCTCTCATCTTAGTGCCCAAGGCGCTTTTCAGCAGAGAACAGCTTGGATATTTTTAGCAGATGGTTCTCTTCTAAATCCCCATCTCCTAGAACAGGTTCTGCTATACAGAGGGTACTTGAGATTTAATAAATGGATGAATGGATGAGTGAGTGAGAATGAATGAATGACTAATGGCTTCCTCAGTATAAGAACATGTGTGTGTGTGTTTTCCCTGCACATATACTATCTGTGGTCTTGAGCTTAAGGATTTTCCAGTGCTTATACTCAAAAGTCACATTTCTTATGCCCCTAATGCTATCATTCTCAAGACAGGAGGGCTGAATACACCTCATGGTCTTGCCGTCTGAAATCCCTCCATTGCCAGCACTTTTTTTTTTCAAAATGGCTTCCGCCTATTGTAAAGCAAAGCATTTGGTTCAAATGAAAGAGAAACTTCTCCTGAGTCAGATCTGGCGTTCTGAACAGGCAGCTATGGAAATAAGTCAATTGAAGTGGATACCTTCTCCTACCTTATAGGTCTACAGGAGTCTAAAAATTGTTCATTCATTGGACATGACAAAACATCCACTCAGTTCCTCACTTTACCATTGATTTGGGGATATCATTTAATTTAGTTCTTCTTTAGTTTTTCCATCCAGACAAAGGGCAGGGAGCTAATGCTTAAGGCTTTTTATCTTTTACCTGTCAAACTGCTAATTAGGCATTTAACTGAGCGAGCAAAGATACAAGTGAAGTTCTTCCCTTACCCCCAAAGGAAGAAATACTCTATATGCCTAATACTTACACAGTGGTCTGTGGGCAAGAACATGGGACCTCTGAGTCAGAATATGCTTCTGTATGGTAACACCCGGTGATGTGTGTGCACAGTGGAGTGCCGAGCACTGCCGTGCACCAGTGCAACACAAGCGGGGTCCTGGGCTGTCAGCATCCGCGTCACCAGAGCTTGTGAGAAATGCAGGTTCCTGAACCTCAGCGCACTGTGCGGTGGGACCCAGGAACCTCTGTGCTGTCTGGCCCTTTCGGCTTTGATAGAGACCGAGGGATAGTAGCGCTGCCTCGCACAGCACCACCGTACCCAGCTGGACACTGGGGAATGGGGTCTAACCCTGTGGGCTCTTGGTACTACAGTGGTCAACAGTCGTCACTTAAAAAAACTTCAGCTTTGTCTCATACAGGCCCAGAAATTGTAAAAGCAATATTTGCAGTGGCAGCAGAAGCTGCTTCCCAGTCTGGCACATCGTTGAGTTTTGCAGAGTTCCTTCCAAACACAGGATGAGCCTATGTTTTTCTGGCTCATGTGGGGCAATGTGAGACAAAGGCAGCTTTCCCACTGCTCAGGCTCACATTTCCGCATCACTGGAGGGAAAACATAAGCTGTACAAGGACAGATTTCAGGCAGTCTTGAAACATTTAAAGCATATTTTCATTTTCCTCACACCCCACTAATTGTCAGGTACCTCTGTGAAGCAGAATGGCTAGAATTGCCCACAAAGACTGACAAGTATCTCATATCTTCCTCAGCCACCTGCACTTCCCTCTGTTACCTGGGGGTTTACAGCAGCAAATCTTGGCAACAAGATCTTTAGGATCACTCAGGAGCTTTCTGAAAACACCACTGCCCAGATCCACCCCAAGAGATTCAGTTCAGTTGGTCAAGAGCAGGGCTTGGACATCAGCATTTTGTAAGCTGCCCAGATGACCCCAGCATGTGGCCAGAATTAGTGCCACTGGTCTGGATCTTTCTGCTTCATAGAATTAATTATTGCCCCAAGAGGAAGTACATAAAAAAATTATAGTTGAGGCATTCTTTAATTCTGTCAGGTTAATAAGAGAACACTCTCTTTGATGCTTTGAATGAGGCTTGGTACATAAGCCTTGGAATCAGATACAAATGGATTTAAATCCCAGCCACTTCAATTGATAACTTTGTGACCAGGACCAAATTGGTAACTTCTCTGTGCCATTTCTTCCTCTGTAAGACAGAAGCAAGAGAGGATACCCTTGCTCCTTTCTCTTTTTCCTGGAATCTGTCCACTGATCATTTATTAGTAGCAGAATCAGCATGTAGTGTGTACTACCACTAAAACTCGTATATTCGTTTCCTGGGGCTACCATAACAAATTACCATACAGTTGGCTCAAAACAGTGGAACTGCATCCTCTCTCAGTTCTGGAGTGCAGGGCGCCCATTCCCCCAGGGGCTCTAGGGGAGGCCCCTTCCTCAACTCTTCCAGCCTCTGGTGACCCTGGTGTTCCTTGACTTCTGGTAGCATAACTCCTAACTCTGCCTCCGTCTTAACATGGTCTTCTCCCCTGAGTCTCCATATGTCCATTTCTGGCTCTTGTAAGGATACTCTCATCACATTTAGGGCCCACCCTGTTCCAGCACTATCTCATTTCAATCCTTACCTTAATTATATCTGCAAAGACCCTGTTTCTAAATAAGGTCACATTCTGAGGTTCCAGGTGGAGTTTAGGGGATGCTGTTCAAGGTACTACAAGTAATTATTGGAATCAAGTTATACAGAGTGCAATATATTCAATTTGCTGTATTTTCCTTGATGGCCACTTGGCAGGCAGCAGTGTAGGAATATTTCTGTGAAGGCAGCAGCACCAGGATGGTCTAAATTCTAGGTGTCAACATGATTCCAAATGACAGCTTTTGGTAGGCTGAGTGAGCTGGAGCCCCAGCTAAGCCTTATTGAAGGTTGGTAGACGCAGCTGCTTACAGTGTGGTGGTTGGCTGAAGATGATCACACTTGACATCCGGACCTGTTGTCGCCCCAGCTCTGCCGAGGCACTGCCAGCGCCCCCCGCAGGTTTCCCAAGGCAGTGTGGCTGGCAGCAACAGCACACTGTTTTCATCATATGAGATTATTTTAGTGTGAAAAATGTTGCATTTGCGTGGTATTGGCATCACTGCCAGTTGTTGCCATTCCATTCCATGGTACCGAATATATTCAGCTTTTATTAGTGTAAATAGATTAGTCCCATTTAAGGTCTGCTGGAAGTCATCATGAAAATCATTAACTTGAACAGAGAGCAGGTCAATTGATTTGTTTCCCTCCCTGTAAGCTCAGAGAGGTGGTGCTAGTGGTCCCGCTGTGCTAAAGTAAGTCTTGGATCCAAGATGCCTTGGGGTCTGATTTGATTTTTCAGTGTCCATCTAGATCTAAAGAAATAGGAACTTACCACAGTTTGTAGTTTTAATTTCCTTTGAATTTTACTCTTGCTCTTTTATTTTATTCCCTAGCAGTGTTGTCTGGCTTCTTCATGACAAGTAGAGGCCTCAACTAATCAGCCACTAGTGGGTAATTTGGGCTTTATCCTGGAAGACGGAATAGAAGATGCCTTTATTTTTGTCATCGGTTGTTTGTTCACTGTGGCTTCAACTCTCACCTGTTCACTTCTGAGGCAGCTGAGCAAATTAAATATTTACTATCAATGGGGACTTGTAACATTCATCTGTATCTTTGGATTATCTTATCAAGTTGAGTTACTTGTATATTATTAGTTCTGTTAATGGTTTATTTGTTTTATTTTTTGTGGAATTTTTGTTGTGATTCTTCTTAGCCATTCAGGAAAATGATTAATGTAAATTTCATCATGGCAGGGTGGGTAAAGCATATAAAATGGGGATCTGGTCCCTTGTAAGGGAACTTGTCATAACTGTTAATAAAGTCTGTGAAGTGAGCAAGTGCAAGATGATTTTTATATAAAAGCAGAATAGGCACATAATATGATCAACTTGAATTTTTACAGATATAGTCTTATCTTGGAATGAAAAGGGAGTAGGAGCGGGTCTGTTAACTGGTTTTCTTAGAAAGTTCCTGGTTAATTAGACTTCTGTAAGTAGCTGTCTACAAAACGGGGTGGGGGGAATTATATGTATAGGTACATGTGTATATGTGGGGGGGTATATATAGGTTTTATATATATATTTTTTAGCTAACTTTATATAATACAGCCAGATAGGCTTTTGGAGAAATCCCATAGGGGCTACAAATAAAGTTAGTTTTTTCTTTTTTCTGTAGAAACCAGCCCTATACGTTCTATAAGAATCATTAATGGTCTCAAAAGTTTTGTCCTTTGAAGTCCATTATGATTCCAGTTTTTTCCAGCAACCCATCTTTCCTAATGTGTTTGGACATATTTTAATTTAGATGTAACTTTTCAAGAAATCATTTATTTTATCTGGGCTGTGGGGTCAGCGAGAAAGCCCAAGCTGGAGGGCTTCATCCACATGGATAGAGGCATCACGGGGGCCGCTGAATGAGAGGGATCACAGTCACTGACGCTTGTTTGCCAGCTTTGCTTGGTGCTAAGAAGCCTGAGCATCAGGCTGTTCCGAGTGATCTCAGTATAGGGCTAAGTGCTGGATTTAAAAGAGGGTTCTGAATTTACTTTCTAAGTAAGGGTAGGCCCACCGGTGGGGGTCTTGGTTCTCACGTCGGCTGCTCTGTGCAGCAGGGCTCATCGCGGAGAGTCTTTCTTCCGCAGTTGCTGATCGGCTGCTGTCTCTTCTGGTCTTGCCTCAGCCCACGCCCGGAGGATGAGCAGGACAGAAGGTAATGGCTTACGACAGATCTGCTGACAGGGACTGAACTACATTAACACTCTGTCACTCAGATCTTTAGAGAGCTGCCTTTGCCTGAAATAGATTTGACTTTACTTGCTAACAAAGGCATCTTCAGATTGATTTCTTTCCTTAAATGCTAGAGAAGAGGAAGAGCATCCCATCAAGAGACAGCAGGAAGAGAGAAAAGCCTGGCTCGACAGCCCAAGCAAGTGATAGCGATCATTCTTGGGAGCAGCAGAGTTGCTGATCTGGCAAGATGACTGGTAGGAGCCAGATGAGTCCAGAGAACTGCTGTTCTTCAGAAATGTTTGAGGTTCTTATCCTAAGTAATTTTTGCCCTGTCTGGATATTACAGCTCTGGCTTAGAGATGTTCTAGTGAGAAAATGGAGAGAGAGAAACAAGATCTCAGCTTGAAAGTTAAATGGCCCTTAACAGTTAACTGTTCAAATAAAGCAGCTGTTTTTCTTCGGGCTTTTCAAGGATCCTGTCTTACTCAAAAGCTTACATGTACTTTATCTTAGCAGAGACACTCTAAGATGGGCTGGTAGAAATCGGGTACATCTACTATAACAAGAGTAACATAACGCAGTTGAGTAATTTACACTGTTGAAATTCTAATAAAACAAAGTGATACTTATGAATACCTGCCTTATGCTATCACCAGACAAGGAAACGTGGGGTTACAGAAGAAATTTAAAGCATGGCTCCCATTTCTCAGGAGCTTCTGATTTAGCCAGGAAATCAGAACTCCTCACACCTACTAATCTGAGAGCAGCAGAGGACAGTTCATCATTGAGCACTGAATGGGATGGTTCAGAAGATTTCCGGTTGAGTTGAGGGCGCTGAGGCTAGAGGGTTCAGGAGACTTCAGGCAAGTTGTGGGTTCTGTGCCGGGTATGGTAGGCTGTGTAAAAATGGAGATGACAGAGGGGAAAATAACCCAAATGAAGGACATAATAACATAAGCAAAGACACAAAAGGCGTGTCTGTGACACAGTGAGGTTAGTCGAGATGAAGGAAGGAATGAACGGAGAGTGAGGGATAAGGTGACCAGGGAGCACGGGGCTCTTATAGCATCTTAATCTTTGAGCAGAACAGTTTACTTTTAATGTGGGGAGAGGTACAGAATCGTGAGAGGCTTTAAGAGAAGGGACACAGTCCAATGGCTGTACTTCCAAGGGAGCGTGGGCTTTGGCCCTTCACGGGCAGGATTAGAGGGCAGAAAGGCCATCCAAGGCAGGAATCCCCTCATCCACCTCTGAAGGGGAGACTGAAAGTTCCTTGCAAATGTTCCTCTGCAGGCCGAAGCTTCAGCTGCCTGAGATTTGGTGAGCCCCAACATATTGCTCAGTCCAGCATTTGAAGTCATTCTTTAGACCGCTTGTCGTAATTGGCCACACGACCCAGACAAGCTAACTTTTGGGGATAAGTATTGTGCTCCTAAATCTCCATCAAGTTTTCCTCCAGGCCCTCCCAGGCAGTGACTGGATGGCGTTCTTCGTCACCTCTGTCCACATGAGCAGCCTCTGTCTGCAGCATGTCCATATTTGTATAAAGACGAAGCTGTACATTTCTCACTTATTAACCTTTGTAGACACACAGGGGCTCTGTCAGTTAAAGCCCTGCTTTGAGGAAAAGGCAGCACACTGCTAGCTCATTAACAGGTTATCTATGTCATTATGTCCTCATTGGATTGTACATATTGGGAATAGAGTCTTTTGAGGAGAAAAAAAATCCATCTAGGCCTCTAGTTTCTTTTTCTTCCTCACTTTTATCTGCTTTTTCTCCTCCATAGTTACAGCTATTCCCGTGATGGATGGTCATATCTTTGGAGTCCAGAATACCCTGAGTATTCACTTGCAAATAGCTACAAAGTCAAATTCAGATAACTGTACTTAAATGAAAACTATTCTGTATCTCACCTCACTGGTCACATGCTACTCTCTCTTTGCCCCATTTCAACCACAGGAGCTTAATTGCTTCTTCCCTTTCATTCCACAAAGCAGTTCTGAATTTGTTCTTCCCTTGGTCATTCCAAGGTCAAGGCTGCCTGTCAGGTGCTTGCAGAAGTGCTCTGTTGGGTGACCTTGCTTGATGTGTTTGCCCATGGCTTCCAAGGCTTTGCCAGAATGAGCAGCCTGCTTGAGCAGAAACAGCTGAACTGTCAGCTAATTCCTTGCCTCTTAAGGAAGAAGTATTCCCTTTTCTTCCATACATTTGCCTTCGTGCCAAAAGAAACCTCTGACACATAGTAGGCACTCATTGGTTTGAAAGAATAAAATGGGAATTGCCAACAGTTATATTAAATGGTGGCTTCTGGCTTAAACAGGTAGGGATAGGTGTGTAAAAGTGAACCTATATTGTTTGCCAAGGAACGTAGCATTAAATATTTGTGGGGTTTTTATGATTTTTAATTTCAGAAAAGTGTTAGATTTTCAGAAAAGTTGTGAAGCTAGTACAGAATTCCTATACAGCCCCCACACAGTTTCACCATTATTAACATATTAGTATGATGCATTTGTTAAAATGAATAAACCCATATTGGTGCATTCTTGTTAAAGTCCATATTTTATGCACATTGCCTTATTTTTTACCTTACATCTGTCTTCTGTTCAGGATCTCATCCAGGATACCATATTCCATTTAGTTGTCCTATCTTCTTAGCCTTTTCTTGGATGTAACAGTTTCTTAGTCTTTATCTCTTTTTAATGACCTTGTGGACTAGGTATATTGCACAGTGTCCTGTGATACGGGTTTGTCTGATGTTTGTCTCACGATTTGACAGGGGGTACCTGTAGTAGGGAGGACGACCGCAGAGGTAAAGTGCCATTCTCATCATATGTCAAGTGTACGTGCAATCAGCAACTTGTCACTGCCGAGCTTAACCTTGAGCACCTAGCTAAGGCAGTGTCAGTCAGGTTCCTCCACTAGAAAGTTACTCTTTTATCCCCCAGAGCCCACCAAAGCCCACGTCTCTGGCTGCTTAGAATACTCTGTCTCAGTCTACTCTGTTATTGGGTATTATCCAGTTTTTTGTGAGGTTTTTTTTGGATATGTTTTTAGCTGTTTATAGAAGTTGTGGTATGAATGGGATTGTGGCAGTGGTAAGGATAGACTTAACAGATAAACAAGTAATTTGCATACATTATACACAGTTTATACACTCAAGGAATGAGGAGTTATGCGCCACCTCCTTGAGGGAAGAGTATCTGTGTAAAGTATTTGGAACATTTCCGCATGAGAGAGTTATCTTTTCTCTCCCATGTTTATATCTATTCAGTCATTTATGGCTGAATGGAATCATGGATTTTTTTTTGTATACAGAAGATTATGATCCAATACAAATTGTTCTAGTTTTGGCCATCGGGAGCTCTTTCAGTTCTCACCTATCTCCTGTGTCTCTATCTTTGTGATTTTTTTTTTTTTTGGTAGCACTTCCTTACTCTTTGGTACTATAATATACTCCAAGCCCCATCTGTATATTTTGTGCCCTAGTCCTAGAATCACCAATTTTTTCCCAGGAAGCCCCAGCTCCTGTTGCTGGAGAACCCTATTGGCAACCAAGTTCTGGGGAATTGGTATACGGGTTGCTACCTGGATATCTTTACTTCTGGGTCCTCTCAACTGGCAGAGAAAGGAAATAATATGTGACCCTTGTATGTATTCATATCTCTATAGTCTATATATAGCCACTCGTAATATTCACTGAGCCAAAGCCAAACATGAGTTCATATCGATGCCAGCAACTCTAATGCAATACCGGTGGGTGATTCTAACCTCCTCGTTGGTATCTTCCCTTTTCCAGTTTTGAAAACTGGCTCCCACCATCCCTCATCGAGCTCAGAGAGTAGGGGAGAAAAGCCAGGCATGGGAGAAACACATTGACCGATGTGTTCATTTCTGGCATACATGCATTGCAGTATCAGAATTGTTGACCCATACTCTTTTGGGAAACAAACTGATTACTAGTGCAGAGTCCTTATGTATAATTTCTGTTGCCTTTAATGTTATAGATTCTACTAATTTCCAAAAGTACTCAGGTCAGCAACTTTTTCTCCCACTCCTTTCGGTAAAGTTGTCGTATACATTTGTAAAACTGTTAAATGGTTTTGTCACATTCTGTACTCTCCATTGGGCTTCCTTAACCTCTTAAATGATTTTTGTAAATTTGCATATATTTAGTTTCATTCTTTCAGCTTTAAAATTCTTTGGGTTTCAACAGATGCTTGATGTCATGTATCTACCATTATGGTATCATACAGGAGAGTTCTTACCACCCCCCACATTCCCTGTACATTATCTGTTCAACACTTCTGCCCTCTCCCCATGTGTCTGGAAATCACTAATTTTTTTTACTGTCTCTGTAGTTGTGCCTTTTCCAGGATTCATATAATTGGAATCATACAGTATTTAGCTTTTCCAGACTGGCTTCTTTCAGTTTGCAGTATGCGTAAGATTCATTCCTGGCTGTTCTTGGCTTGACAGCTCACTTCTTCTCACCGCTGCCTGATATTCCATGGTGTGGATCATGGATGTTGCGTGTGGTGCAGATAGGCCATAGTTTGTTTTCCCCTCACCTAATGAAGGACATCCTGGTTGCTTCCATTTAACATGTTTATGAATAAAGTTGCTATGAACATCCACATGTAGGTATTTGTGTGGCCATAAGTTTTCAAATCAGTTGGATGTTGTTTTTAGCTGTGTATCCCAGTTGTGCGAATGCAGGGGCTTGGGGCGGTGGTGAGGTCAGACTTACAGATAAAGAGCTACATCATGGTGGTACGTGCTTTAGTAAAAGCTGAACCTAAGAAAAAGGTGAAAGTAAAAATATTTAAATTTACTCTCACTCTTAAGATACTATTAAAAAAAAAACCTTATCCTCTCTCTCCCTCCAACTGTACCCCATGCCCCCCAACCAACACAAAAAGATAAAACCAACCTGAAGACATGCTGCTACAGCGACAGTGAAGACCGTGCGTCAGGTAATGTAACAGTTGGCTCTGAAAAAAATAGACATAGGAATTCCCTGGTGGCAGACTTCAGAACTTAATGATTTTTCTTCTTCCAGCTCAAAGAGTAGGGAAGAAAAGCCAAACGTGGGAGAAAAAACAGTTCTTGCCAATGAGAAGGAAAAAGGTGTAGGGATTCTTGATCATCTGGAAATCTGGAATTTATAGGACAAAAGAGGAAATATAATTATTTTACAAGTCAGTCATTCAGAGCTAACTACAAGGAAATTTATTCACAGATTTGGGGTTCCTCCTCCAGGGATTTCTTATAAAAGGAGATAAATCCAAAGAACAAGACACATGGGAAATGAAATCCTGCTTTGTCAAGAGCTGAGCTTGTATGTTTCAAGAAGACCTTTCATATTAAGCTTCCAAAAAGAGATACCAGGGCTCTGTTAAGAGGCTTTTTTCTGTTTGCACACCTTTAAATGTTAGGTGGCTGGGTCAGCGGGGCCAGCTGGAGCCTGCCCTACACTATACACTGGTCAGTGGTGAAGATGATGGTATGGGGAGAGAGAGGGAAAGCATGCTTACTGCCTGGGAGGTGGAATGTACAAGAGGTGGTACATGCACAGCCTTCATAAGTGTACTTGAATGACCTGCATATTAGTAAAATATGACAGAAGCTCAGAGGCTTAATTAGCAAACTCTCTTTGTGGAGGAATTAATAGGGTGAAATCAGTATAGGCAAAGGGGCCAAACTGTAAGTGCAGAAAGAACTTTCTCCAATACCCAGCATACAAGAAATCTGTAAGCTATCAGGGATCAAAAGGTTTTTTATGCAGAACATAGTAACATAAATAAAAGAAAATAAAAGATTTGTCTTTAAGTGGAAAAAAAATGAGAGATGTGTTGCAATTTATGATGTTACAATTTTGTTGGTGAATGTTTTAATTAGTCCCTGGGTATCTATGTTTTTTAAAAACTTGCTGTATACTTCATATATTTGTCTAAAATGCATTAGTTAAATATTTATGGATTTAGTTATATTTTTATAATGTCTGCTTTTTTTATGGAGTAGTTTTATAGAAATAATCATGTGACTGGATTGAAAGTTATTTTTACTCTTCCTCAGCTAGCTGTATCTAGGGAAAATCAAGCTGATTGGCTCATGAAACTACTGACCAGACTGACCTCACAAGTACTAACCCATTTATAGACCTTGTGTATGGGTAGAAGTAATTGCTTTAGTTCTAGCGTGTGAATACAAATACTTCAAGTAATGGCAAAAATTTTAGGTTTAATTCTACTTCTTACTGGACATATAGGCACATGCTGTTTTACTTATATGATAGCAAGACAGCAGACAAGGTGTGCTATAACCAAATTTTTATACATGAGATAAATGTTCTTTCTTAGTCATAATTCTGTTTAACAAAAGATATGATTGCATATGGTTAATGTGCAGTGTGAATTTCCCCAAGTCAGCGTAGTATTCTGTCATATAAACACTAATATCAGCTAGAATTTTAGAGACAGAATTTTAATCCAACTTTATGACTAAAGTCAAGCTTAACAAGGTGTCTTGCTATGGAGGCATATCTAATAAATGGCCCCTCAAACAGTGGAATCCAGGCCTCTCTCCTGCTGACCCACTTCTCTTTCTATTCTACCTGCAGTGTTATTTAAAACCTCTCCTTTCATGTCCTAGCAGTTTTTTTATACTGGATTTTAACACTAACACTTGTACTATAAGAAAAATAGTTTGCTCTGCCGAACTTCAAAAAGTAACATCTCAGGCCACTCACTAATTAGGGTGACTTCACTTTTCTTTTGCTCCTTTCTCTAAAGGCAGAGCCCGTTTCAACTCTAAAACCAAATAACAAGCAGCTCTCTCTTAATTCACGGTTTTCAGAATTTTAGAGTATTTTTTCCCTTGCTGTCCAGAATGCTGTCTGAAAAGTCACAATGATTTGAATAATTGACCGCTGGCTACTTCATGAAATTGTCAGCCTGGATCCATGGTTCTGCCTCCTCCGACCACAAGTCCTTGAGCTGCTAATACTTTTATGTGTATGCTCTTTTTTTTTCCTTCCTGGTTTCATTTAGATAATTATATTATTCACCGTGGAATATAATTGCTGTTACACTGTTGCAGGGGGTGGGGGGAGCAGATTGGGGGGAGCTGTCTGCTCTTGGCATCTGCAGGTTGTAAGATGTCTGTTATGCTCTAGCCTCTAATTTCTTTTCCATGCACCTTTTAAAGATTTAATTATACCTTTGTAAAAACATAATTTGAAATATGACTTCTGATTCTTTTGAAAGGTAGAAGAGAGATTAATCCATTGTTAACCATGAACAATCATGGTGCAATGGAGAAAACTTTGGGCTGGAATTCAGGGATCAGTGTTCAGCTGAACAAATAATTTCTGAATGCCTACTGTGTGCCAGGCACTGGCCTAAGCATTTAAAAGTGTAAAGATTTTTTTAAAAGAGAGAGAAAACTGTCCCCTGGGAGTTTACATCTTGGTCATCTACCAACTTTCTGTGTGACTTCGAGCAGAGCACGTCACCTCTCTGGGCCACAGTTTCTCATCTCTAAACACAGGATACTGGCTCTCTTCAAATGTCCTTCTAGCTGTAACTCTCCATGGTGCTCTGATAAAAGCCCATGAACTAGCAGCCGCATTCCTTCTTTGTCAGATTTAATTGGAAAGTAGGTGTGTCAAAAAGTATACATTTTCTGAGACAGAAGTCAGTTTGTCACCTCTGTAATCAAAGATGGTCTGCTATGAAAGCTCCTAAAGGATCCCTTTTTCTTGAGAGTACTTTCTCCCTGCTAAGATCAGCATTTCCGAAGCAGGGTGTGTTGGGGAGCAGAAGGCAACAACCTCTGAGGAACTGAAACTTGTTACCAAAGGAGCAATAACGCTTCCTCTCAAATTACCACTTGCCCGTCTTTTGGCCTCTCACGATGGCAGGTGTTCTTACAGTGAGTCTAACGTGTTTTTCCAAGCCTGCATTTTGTTGTCTGCTGGTTAGAAGGGGCAGTCACAAAATGGCCCTTTGCCTTTGTACTTCTGTTCTTTTCTCTTCGGAGGTGTCTCGTGTTGACCAAAAAAGTAAGGACAAAGCTGTAAAGCAGTTGGCATTGTTTGTTTGGGGCCCTAGAGGTTGTGGTCTGGGAACACAGATTAAAGAGGAAACCCAAATGTATGCTCCCTAGAGGGAAACAGGCTTAGGGCTTCTTAAGGTAAGGGAAGGAACTCCAAGGGGACTATGAGAGTTGTTCTGAGATAATTGTGATTAGCCTCGGCTATTGTAACCTACATTCGGCTATCCATAATTGGTTGCTAAGTGTATCACTAGGCAAAAATCCACTTTCTTGTAGGTAGCAGAAATTTCTTGTTTGTCCCAGATGGTTATGATTCGGCAGAAATGTTAAGCTCAACGTTATTCTGGCATAGTCAGTTTCAGAGAAGACACGCATGGACCCCATTTCCTTAATGGCCCCTGACTCTATTTTCGTTAACTTTAATTGTTAATGTTAACTCCATTTTTGTACATTTACACCAGTTTGGATATTGTGAAACTTGCCAACTCAAGAACTTGGAAAACTTAAGAGATATTAAACATAAACACGGTAGATCAGGCTGTGTAACTTTGAGAGGAAATGGTATTCTCTGTCAGATCCTTATAGTGTTGAGTCAGGCAGACCCAAAATGAGAGCACATAGCCCATTTCAAATGGAATACAAATAACACATGATAAAATAGAGATTTGGAGTAGATTTTATAACATGTTTATTTCAGGGAGCAAATCATAGCCCATTTGCCATATTGGAAAAACAATTTTCCCCTTATACAGGGAAAATGGAGTATTTAAAAAGGAAATGAGTATGACAACAAAATGGACTTGGTTAAAATTGGCAAATTTGTTTCTTATTTACCTGTTGTTTTTGCACAAGAGAGAGTGATATGGGCCCTAGACCTGCTTTCAGTAGTAATGGTTCTTTTATGAAAAAATAACCTAGCCATCTGGGGTGAAGTAGCTGGCACATGTCCTATCCTCTACAGGGGTATAAATTGATGCTAGAAATCTATTCTTATGCAATATTAATTCTTTCCATAATTTGCAATTTACCTCCTTTCCCCTGCTCTTCATCTCTATGAAAATCTTTGCAAGCAGCCCTCTTCACAATTGTCTAGTAATAAAATACTGTGTGTCTAGTAAGCCCACCTCTTTTTTGTGATTTGATTGATCTTTAGGGCTGTGTCCTTTAGACCAGTGCTTCCAAGATTTTAATATTCATGTTAATCACCGGGGGATCTTTTTAAAATACACATTCCAATTCAGTCAGTCAGGCCAAGCCCTGAGATTCTGCATTTTGACCCAGCACACAAGTAATGCTGAGGCTGCTGATCCAGGAGCCATACTTTGAGTAGCAAGGCTGTACACCTGAAGTCAACAAGCTTTTCTTGTTAAGGGCCAGATAGTAAATATGTCCATGTGGCTATGTGAGTCATGTGGTCTCTGAACAATTGTGCCACTGTCGTATAAAAACAACTATAACCATTGTGTAAATGAAAGAGCCTGGCTGGGTTCCAATAAACTTACCAAAAAATGCAGCATCTGCATCTGGGTTTGGCTTGTGGCTTGTCATTTGCCAGTTGCCTACTTTAGACAGTGTGTTTGAAATGACATATATATATATGTATGTATTTTTTTTTAACTTGAAAGTTTTTATTCTAATACTTGCATGAAATTGTTGTATGATGTTAGGTTTATGTATAAAGTGGGTGGAGGTTATTTTATGCTCTACCAAGGTATTATGCAAGAAAAAACTTAAGCCAAATAACAAGATTTTCTTTCTCTTTGTAGGACTTAGATGAGGTAAGTGGCATAATTTTTTAGTACTGTTGTGGCATAGTTGTGACAACATTTTGAAAAACCATGTCCTGTTTGGCGAGTAGTGGTTTACTGTTACACATTATTACATGCACGCTTCTCTCCAAACTCTGACTCTCTTCTGTGTATGTGCATGTCTTTTATCACATCTCTTGCCGTATCACTTGGCACTGATCCATGTTTGGGTAATGAGATAGTTTGTTGTGTCTGCAATGAAGAAAATGATTTAAAATGCTTTTTAATAAGTTAACGGTAGCAAGTGTTGAAATTACTGTAATGAGATAATGACAGTGCAGCATATTGCTTTGAAGATTGTGCTCTAGTGAAGAATGTACGCCCTTAATAAATTCACTTTCACTATATTTTCCTGGGCAAGGCTGTTTAGCATTTGCCTGTTTGTTTTAGAATCATTTAGGAGTAGTGTTGAGTTTTAGGATGTCAGCTTTGGAGGACTTGGGCAAGTCCCCAAATCTATAGTGACAAAGGCTTTATGGGAAGATGAACTCAATCTTAGGAACCTCAAGGCAGTGTACTAGATTCCCCTTACTCTGCCAATGCAGATCATATTGTACTTCATATCTTCGAAGTTTTAAGTGTTACACTTGTTTTCTCCCTATCCTTGCTTGTATTAAGCAAACATGCACCTTTTGTGCATGTTTGCTTAAAAGATCAGTAGGCCTCCAGTGTAAGACAGAACTACAGAAATGAAGACCTGCATCCTACTTTCAAGTTTATTGTTTAGTAGAGAAAGGCACACATACTGACAAATCAGTATTATATTTACAATGGTACACATCTGTGTTTGATGCAGTGGGAACTTTAGAGAGGGAGTAGTCATTCAAGAAAGATTTCATAAAGGAGGTGAGACTTAAACTGAATCTAGAAAGGTGAGAGAATGTTCAAAGTAGAGGAAAAAGCATTATTAACAAAGATACAGAGGCATGAAATAGCCTAGCACATTAAAGGAAATAAGTACATAGTCATGTATGCCTACAATGGAATTTTAATAGCACAATGTTATACACAGCCTGGGTGAATCCAACAAAATAACATTTGGAAAAAAAAACAAGACAAAGTAATATGTAAAATGATTCCTACATAACAGGCAAAATTATACCATGTTGTTTAGGGATACATATCCAAGTGGTAAAATTCTAAGAATATCAAAAAATGTTTCTTAAGGAGGTTACCTCAGGTGGGAAGGGAGAAGGCTTTGACTGGGGTGGGGGGCACTTGGGATACTGGAAAGTTGTTTCTTTACCAGGTGTGCAACTCCACTGAGTGTTTGCTTTATAATTATTTAGTAAGATGTACACATACTATAAACTTTTATATAAATGTTATCGTGAAATGTATATATGTTGTATTGCACAGTGAAAGAGATTTTTAAGAAGAACATGATTACCTGAAGTAAGGCAGTAGAAATGGAAGAATGGGTATTAAGGGGCTTAGGGAGCAGAGTCTGTGGCCACTGATTCGGTTGGGGATGGAAAGTCTGGGTCTACCGTGATCCCAGCTTTTTAAATTTATTGAGTTAGAAAGATGGCACTTGCTGAGATAGGGAATATAGTATATAATGCACGTGTACAGTTTCTGTAATACAACTTTTCAGACATAGTTCTTTCTTCTTTTGTACCCATCTTTATTCTGTACAAAGGTTGTTACTCACACCTACTTCTTCAGGTCAGTGTACGTTACCACCACCTCCCCACAATCCTGGCAAGACCTCCCCACAATCCTGCCAAGAAAATCTGTCCTGTAGCCTGGGTCATCTCGGGACAGATGGGAACATTCCAGACAGTCAGAATGCATCGAGGGCCCAGTGTGCCCATCTAGCAGAGACAGACAGCTGAGTCAGTAACAGAGCCCCTGCCCAGGGTAGTGACTGACGATGTCTGTGGGTTGAACACATCCCAAACTGACTTCTACCTGGTTCTCTCCGAAAGTCGAAAACCCCTTTTTCAGACTTGGCGGGCTTTCTCCCTGGCAGAAGCATTTCACCCTTGTCGCCTCCCCAGCAGATAACTCCTCCCACATGTCCCAGCCATACTGTCTCCCTCTCACCCAGCAAATCGCATCTTTCTTGGTACTGTTGTGGAACTTGGTTGGAACAAAACTCCACACTTCATGTCTCCATGCGGGAAGTTAAAGGAAGCTTTGCTTACTTGAACAGATTAAAGGTTCGTTTTATAATCACGTCATGAGCCCACATCACAGTAATCTGGTCCTTGTTGCAGTGATGTCAGAGTACCTAGGGATCCTCCTTGTTTGTTTCTGGGGGAAATGAAGTGTCTCTGGTTGACTGGCTAAGTTGTCAGTTTTAGAGGATTTAAGAGAACATAACAAGCAGACATTGTTGACCATAATAAACCAACAGATTTTGCAGTGAAGTCCACAATAACTACCCTCTACTCATCCCTTCCTTTACACACACAGCAGGGAAAATTTTTAATTTATAGCAAAAAATAGCAAAACATTACACTTATTTTATACCTATACAGTTGGTTTTTAATCAAACAAAGAAACAGAGGGCAAAACGAAAGGAGATTTGAAAAGGAAAAAAAAACAATGCGGGGAGCAAGCTGAGACTAGTATTTCATAAAATCCTTTTCTAGCCCTACCAGCTGCTTGCTTCATTACCTTAGGCTTTCATTTAATCTTTTAAGTCTTTGGTGCTTTCTATTCAGTTCTTTTTCATGAGTTTCTTGAAAAATCTCAAAATGTTGATAATAGAAACCATAGGCCAATCCATAGCAAAGTGCCTAGTAAGCTCAGCTCTTTTACCACCTTCGCGGGTTAGTGGTTGCTGTGCAGGGGACACACATCTCCCATGGTGCTCTGGGCCTCAGAGCTCCTTAACAGTACCCAGAACCTGTGGGTCACTCCACTACGTGTTGGACTGAAAGAGGCCAGGCTGTTGCTGCTGGAAATTTAGGACCACTTCACTGAGGGAATGCAGTATAGTGCAGGGCTCAGCAAATTTCTGTTGGAAAGGGCCAGGTGGGAAACTTTGCAGGCCATATCGTCTCTTGAAACTGTTCCACTCTGCCTTTGTCTCAGGAAAAGTAGCCACAGACAGTAAACAAATGGATGTATGTGGCTGTGTTCCAATAAAACTTTATTTACAAAAACAGGCGGCAGGTAGATTTGGCCCACAGACCATATGGTTTAGTGGCAAGATGGCTGGATTTTGGGCTGTGTTTCCACATGGGTTCACATATCATCACAATGTGGTCTTAAGTGGGTCTCATCACTTGTGTATTTATTTGTAAAATTTGTAGTAATAGCATTTGTCACACCTCCCTTAGACAGTTAAATGGAATAATATAGATGAATAGAATCTGTTTACTGTGAAATACTATGTGAATATAACCTTTTTTCCTGATAAGTATTATTAGCAGCAATGGGGGCAATTTTTCTAGAGGAGTGGAGGATTAGGAATCACTGGGGTACTGGCCAAACAAGTTCGCTTCCTTTTCTACAAGATAACGGTCATGCTTCCTGTTAGATGTCTCTTCTTTAAACTGAATGTTCCTAGTTCATTGAACTCTTCCTCAAATGAGGAGTTTCTAGAATTTTTACCATCCTGATTGTCCTCTGGATAATGTCCAATGTCTTTCTAAAAATGAGATACCAAGAATTAAATGCTGTCTGTTATGGTCTGCCACATGCACACGTTTAACTTTTTATTCAACAAATACTTCTGGAGCTACTATTCTTTTGGGAGCAGTCTTCTAGACACTGAGAAATGCAACAGGCAATAAGACAGGCAAGATTTCCCACAGAGTTACTTGGAACTTAGGGTTTTGGAGTCAGAACCCCTACACACCCTCAGAGAGCCCTACACTGGGAGGTAGACTGCACCTGGCAATATTCATATGTATATGATTCTAATGGGAAATCCTAGGATCCTGTCACTTAAGAAAGGGGAGAAATCAGACACGGCCCTTTTTGCCTGTGTACACAGCTTCATATAGGAAGACCATATAGGGGAAGAGAAATGATGTCCACATGGTCTGTGGTATCTTTTACATCACCTCTGGTGGTCAATGGAAAAGATCAGTATTATGGATGGTCCCCCCACATCTAAGTGTTCTCATGTAACAATCTTAAACTTTCCTGAAGGATTTGATATACTCAAGGGGGACATCATATTGAAACTTTTTATTTTAATTTTTCCCAGTTTACATATTTTTAACTTGTATGAAGGTCTCATAAAGGACAATAGTGGAAGATAATTGTACCTTATATAGAATGGTATGTTCTGTATAACACAAACTTTCTAATCGGTCTGTTCATTCTCCTCAAAAGCATACATGACATTTTCTTGACCCCTTAAATTGTCTTGCATATGATAGATGTTTAGTACATGTTTGTTGAATGAAAACATGCTTATGCAAAAATACATATGTTTTTTGGTATGGGAGAGCCTTTCAGAAATCAGAAATACCAAGATACAAAATCCTTGCTTAGTAGCTTTTACCTTTTAATGGAGATCTCATCTATTTTAACCTGAAGCTGGGTTAAAAAAACAGTTTTTACCCAGTAGTGTTCTGGTAAATGTTAAAACAACCAGCTCTCTTAAAAAAAAAAAAATGAGAGGGAGGGAGATAAGTCAAGCTCCACTTTGTAGTGTTTGCCAATTATCATGGTGTAACTGGCTCCTGCCATGTCCAATTTCAATCTGCCAACCTGCTGCTGAATGCAGCACCGAGAAGAGATTCATAGTAGCACACCATTGCATAGAATTTTTATCATAAGGTCATAGTAGATGTAAGTAACCTCAAAAGCTTGGGTACGAGTGATACTATTTTTGTGTTTAATAATGTCTGTGTTTGACAACTCATTCACCAAAGTCCTAAATATTTAACAATTTACTCTTAGATGATAAGAGCCAGCCCCAGCACATCACTGTTCTGATCACAGTGTGTTTTAATGACTTGTTTAATTGTCTGCCTCCTTCCCTAAATAATGAGCTTCCTGGAAGCATGTCCAGTGTCTTGATATGCTCACTATTGCATCTCTAATGCCTAGCACCTAGTAGGTACTTACATATTTTTGACTGAATGAATCATTCCAGTCTGTTACATTCTCACCAAACTAGTACCCTGTGAAACACGATAAGGGTTTCTTTCCCTAAAAATCACATTTTATTTTCTTGGTTTTGGGCAGTTTCAACAATATACTTACTGTGGATCTTCATCTCTAAGCACTCCAGCATATGAAATGTTAATGTCTTCAATATTTTGCTGCTTATGGGTATGTGTAGAAATAAATCATAAATATGTTCAGGAACTACTTCTTAATGGAATATCAGTTTCTTTGATCTGTCTATGTTCTTCTAAACGAAGAAAACTGCCAATTCCTGTGATATGTAGATTACTTATCTTAATAAAATTGCCAAAAATTTTAAATTTTTCTCTAGGTGCTGCATAACTTCCATGTTTTGAAATTCTAGCATTTTTGTACTTTAAGTTATTCTAAGAAGAAAAGAATGCTCCTCCTAGAATGTAGCCTAACATTTCTCAAACTGTGGTCTACAGGATCCAGTTCTATGGGATATTTATAAGTACTATTTGAGACCTGGTTCCCAGGTGAAAATGGGCTTGGGAAAATTAGTTTAGCATTATACAGGTATTTTTACAATAGTACATTACTGGATGGAATACAGCATAGACTATTTCCCAAGGATTTTTTTTTTCACAAAAGTATTACAAGGACCTGATATTCCAAGGAATACCTTTTGGGAAATATCACACTCAGATATGAACAGACTTAGAGAATCATACGATGTTTAGAATTGAGACGCCTTGAAGATTACCTGGGTTTCCGTGTCAAATTCCATCTTCTATCACCCTCACCAGAGGGCCATCCAGACGCTGCTGAGTACCAACCTTAGCAAGATACATCCCCCTCCAAAAGGCAGTCTGCTCTGTTGCTGGCCTCCTTAGCCTTTTTTTTTAAACAACGTTCTTCCTTAGAATTGAACCAAAACTGTGTTTCTCTATGAATCATCTGGGGTACTGGCCAAACAAGTTCGCTTCCTTTTTTGCAAGATAACAGTCATGCTTCCTGTTAGCTGTCTCTTCTTTAAATTGAATGTTCCTAGTTCATTGAACTCTTCCTCAAATGAGGAGTTTCTAGAATTTTTACCATCCCCATTGTCCTCTGGATAATGTCCAATGTCTTTCTAAAAATGAGATACTGAGAATTAAATGCAGTCTGTTATGGTCTGCCTCATGCACACATGTTTAACTTTTTATTCAACAAATACTTCTGGAGCTACTATTCTTTTGGGAGCAGTCTTCTAGACACTGAGAATGCAACAGGCAATAAGACAGGCAAGGCCACAGGTGTCAGGAAGTACATAGTCTAATGGTGGAAAAATCAAATGAATCAGGAAATAAGTAAATAAGATGGTTTCAGGCTGGCAAAACATTAGAAAGGCAGTAAGACAGGAACGTCTGTTATGGTAGAAAGTGTTAAGGAAGTGGCATGTTTTAGACCAGCAGCAAGGGACAGATTCTCAGGAGGTGACATCTGAGCTCTTCTTGAACAATAAGATAAAGGAACCAAGGAGCTAGCATCTGTGGGTAGTAATGTTAAATCTCCTGGATTCAGAAAGGAATCCAGTAGTAACACAAAGGAGGGCCACGTTAGAGAGTATAGTAAGGGAAGTGAAGAATAACAGGAACTTCTAAAGGGCAATTCCAGTTCATTTGATCCACGTTGATAGTACCTTGATAATTCAACAATCTGTATTTGATAGGACATCATACTGCTGTTAACCCACAAGATTTTTTTGTTTTTGCTGTTATTTTTCTAAGAATCTGCTCAAATTTCTAATTTCTGTTGATTTTTGATATATTACAATCCCCAGGCCCTTCCCCCCAACCCCATTAGGCTCTTGACAAAGACAGTAATCTGGAATCTAAATGAAAAACATTTGCTGGTCTTAAATTTCATAGTTTTGGTTTCCTGCTTATGAAGATAATATTGAATCTTGACTGTCGTCTATAGTCATAGTAGCAGCATTCTCAATTTTCTGTTTTTCTTAAACTTAATAAATCTTCTGTATCTTTTTTCAAAGTTATCAATAAATCTGTTGTACAGGTCATTTCCAAGTCTGTTATGGATATCCTTTTAGGTTGAAAAGAATCCATTAAGCAACCCTTGCTCAGTATAGTTTTTCAACCACCTGCTTACACTTGATTCCATGAACTGTCATCCACCCATATTTTTACCATAAGGACAGCCTCTGACGATAATTGAAGACATGCAGATCACTCAGTCAATCCTGTACAAAAAGAAACGATCCTGTAAGAAAAGAAAGTTTATCTGACACCTTATGAATGCATGTCTCTGAGATAAGATTTACTTTCCTAAATGCTCATAACCCAAAAGATGGTTGAAACTTAATCAATTCCTTCTAAAATGCATTCTCTCCCATTACTAAAGATAAAATCACAGTATTTTCCTGACTCCAGTCTTTGGGATGAACATTAGGGAGCAAGCAAACCCTTATGGAATCTTCTTTAATAAAAACGTTCTTCCTAAGAGAAGGAATAACAACATCCATCGCTTAAAATCTGTGCCCCACATGGACTCACACAAAACAAGTTGATATTTATTGAGCACTCTCACAATGACCTAAGGACTAATAAATTGTTAAAAACACATATAACAATAAACAAATAAATTAAAAGGCCATCAGGTGTCTTTGCTCTTAAGTACCCCTTACAGGCCTGGGAGGCCTAAAATGGGTTAAACTTCTGGAAGCCAGATTTAGTTAATTACCTGTCTTTTTGCTCCTAATGTTCAAAAATCCAGTAAATGATTCTAGCCTAAGGTAGAAAAGTACCCAAGAGCAGTTTGGCTGTAGGTTAGGCAGTCAAGGCAGTCAGTCATGGGCTTCCTGGGGACAGTGCCATTCTTAGCACGACACCAAAGTTAACTATGTGCTTACTCACCAGCCAACACCTGCTCCATACAGCTAGCTAGGTTCTGTTGGCATCAGCCTCTTTATTCTTAATAGTTATTGTCAAGATCTCCTCTGTTGTGATAATCGTCACCTGTATTTTCTGAGGAAAGAAAATCACTTTGCCCAAACATCCGAGTGGCTCAGCATCAGGCTGAGGCACATTCTCAAGTGCTGCCACGCCTGGACATCCTGATTCGGTTTGGTCCAGTTGGCGGTGCTTATGGAACCCTTGCTGCATGTTCGTGTTCGTAATCATGAGCAGGACAGGACATCCCGTTCTGGAGACATTTCTCATTCCTGGCCAGGCATAGCCTCTGAAGAACCTGCCAGCTCGTGTGGGCCGAGTGGCATGTGTTGCGCCCTTTCGAGCTCTGGCTTTGCCCCCTGCTCAGAGAGCTCGGCCTCCCGGTATGTTCTTGTCTGACCTGTCTGTGAGCGCACAGGGACCCATTGACAGGTTCCAGCAGTTCACAGCCCCTGGGGGATGCACTGTGTTTAATGTGCCTTACAGGGGCAGAGTGCTGGACCCTCAAGATGGGGGTCATGGAAAAAGCAGCCCTCACCAGGAGCCTGTAGCACCGCCTCATCCCAGAGGGCATGTGTGAACCGTGCCAGCCCATTTGACTGCCAGGAGAGGACTCATAATGACACATCAGCAGTGTCATTTTCCACTTGCCATTCTAGACACTGGCTGTCCAGCTTCCTGTTCCATAAGGAGTCAAGATACAGCTGAGAGTGACAGGCACAGGGCAGGTAGGGACCTAGGGGCCTGAGGGAGCAAAGTGCCTTCAGAGACTGAGGACAGTGCTCCCTGTCATACGTGTCCTCTCTTACCGGTCTCCTGGTTACTAAGTATTTTTCTAGCACATTCTCCTCCTGGATTCAGATGTTCAAAAGAAAAAAAAATTGAGTTTGTTCTTTATATGCTCTGAAGCTAGGAAGAATGCAAGAGAGAAGAAGTTTACATGTGATCTGACAGTCTTACTGATCTTTGCTGATAAAAACTGGCAAAGGGAAAGGTAATCGGAGCCTCGGGAATTCAATTCATTGCTTTAATCCACTCAACAGATACTTTATGTTTAAAACACAAGAGCAGCTATCAGCAAAATTGAGAGACTCTGTGGGACCCTGAGGCACTTTAAATTTTTGAGACTCTTAACTCCTACCCCATCCCTATTCAAATAGCCCCTCCTGGCCATTTCTTCTTCTTGAGTGTGGCCTCCTTGCCCTCCAGGCCCTTGGGCACCCTAGAGCCCAGTTTTAAAAAAAGAACTTGCCTATTGGCATTAATTAAAGTCCTTATGTTCTCTACCATAAGCTAGAGACTTGTGCAGTGTATTATCCCTACTTCTTGTGAGTCTCTCAGTGTCGCCATGTGTTTCTCATTTGCAGGAAGTAGGTAGATAGTACACACTGCCCTCCAGCTGGTTGCTGTATCATAAATGGCTCCTCTTCCCAGTCCTAAGGCTCTGCCAAGTCAGCTTTTTTCCAGCAAAGAGAAGCAGACAGTGGTTTCTCATGTACACCTTCTCCCAGGCATTTAAAAGAGCAATTCTGCTACTTTTACTCCTCTCTCAGCCCCTCTTAAACTACAAGTCTACCTGAAATAATATAATAATCTAAACCAGAAAACCAACTTTGTTTCACCTGTGTTTTATTTTCACTGCTTTTCTGCTACAGAAGGTACGCTAGATGATTTCTTCTAACCCATCAGATATAAAAAGAAGATGTGACAGCACCCATATCTTTATGTCTTCCACTTACCAGGCAGGTGGGATTGAATCTTTATCTTGATTCTAAGGTCCCAGCACATTTGAGTTTGGAGACATGTTGGCTTTGAGCCTAGGGCAGTGGGATCTATATTTTAGTCTATAAGCTTCAAATCTCCAGATTCATTTTTCTGCATTAAGTGCCCAAGTGATGAGATAATAGTACTCTTAAGATAATATACAATGATGAACAATTCTGAAAAGTATAGCGTGTACCTTTTTCTTTGGGGAGAGGGTAGTAGTAACTAGTGATAAGAAAGTAGACATGAAGTCAGCTCCCCATGTTCATCTGCCAGTGAAAGTAGTTAACCCTGCATTCTACTTTGCACTCGAGAACCTTGGTGAGCAGTTACACCCTATACAGACTGCAGTGGAAAAGCACTAATCTAGAGTCTGGCAACTCGTTGTAACCCGTTAGCTTCACTACTTATTGGCTGTATAAATGGATCCTGTCTCTTTACACCTCTGAGCCTTAATTCCTTAACCTGTAATCTGAGATGTTTACCTTACAGTGTTGTCTGGAAGATTAAATGATTTGGAACATGTAAAGTGAAACCCTACATGAATATTGATATTACCGGCCCATACAGTTAAGAAAGCATGGCCTTTGGAACTAGAGTTGGGGTCCACTCTCAGCCTTACCACTCACTGGCAGCATGACCTTCACAGGAAGCCTCACTTCCTTGAGACTTAGTTTCCTAATCTATAGAATGGGACTAATACTAACTTGACCCTTACAGATCAGTATGGACATTAAATAAGTGATGCATATAAAAGTACATTATGAACGTTAAGTTCTGTGCAGATTAAGTTATCAGTGCAATCGTAAATGAGAAAATACCTGCGTGATGCTGTAGTGATTTAGAGTTGTACGAACATGATAATGGCTAAGTCTAGAAGGCACATTGCGCAGGTCTTATTCCTGGCTCTGCCATTTACCGACAGTGTGACATCACCTCTTTTGTAATTGCTTGTTTACTTCTCTGTCATCTGCAGGTATGTGAATTCCTTGATTACAAGGAGGCTGGATTCCTACTGCATGTGCATCTCCTAGCTAATACATAGATGCTCAGAAAAAGTCTGTTGATACATGCATGATTTTTATCATCTTTTATATTGTAGTACTTCATAGGTATCACTCACATTTATAATGATAACCATAAATTGGAATTGGTAGGGCAGTAGCCAATTATTGTAGCTTGTATGAAATTCACAACTCGACTTGCATTTTGCCCCTCCAGACTTCTTAACCCATCTTGATTCAAGTTCCTTGCTTGATAGGGTCTTATCTAAAGCCAGAAATGCAAAGTAGAACATTTCTTAAAATAACACCTCCACCTGGATGGTTGTCTTCTACTAACCTGAGACTAAACAGTAATTTTGTTTGCCACATGGCTCTGATGAAGATAAGACACTCTGAGTACCTTTTGGAATCACACATCTTGGAAACCCCTTGAGGGTAGGGGACTTGGCATTGTGCCAGTGCTTGAGAGATGTTAATTCTGAAATGGAATGGTGTCTGGTTCAGCTCATAAACACCAGAGTTTTCCTGTACTTTTACCCTATGTCTATTAATCCAAACCCAGTAATAATAAATTATTTTCAAGTTAGTCAAAATGGGGTCGCAGCCTTAGGCATCTCTTACGCTTCATCTGTTTTGAACAGCAAGTGCCATCTTGCTGCTGCTTGCTGGCCAATCCTAGGGTGCCTTTCAGATTCTGATGGCTGATTTTGTGGCAGCCTGCAATCCAGCAGGTCTCTTTGCAGCCATCTTTGGCCTCTGGATACTTGACTCTTCCCCCTGCTAAAACTTTGCCAGATCCCCACCCCCTGGCACAATTTGTTTTCCAAGGACCTCATTTCACTTGTCTCATAGATCCACTTGGGTTGAATGAAAGCTCGGACCATTGTTTGTGCAGGTCTTCACTTTTCCAAGCAGGGGTTCAAGGTAAACGGCCCCACAGCCCCAGCTACATCTCAAGCACATGTCCCAGAGGTGGCAAGACAGAATCTCAATCTTCAGGCCCACCTGGCTCTCTGATATGCTCTTTTTTATGTGTGGCCATGTTGTCAGCAGCTTCCTCCCTCTCTCCCCACCCCCTCACCCAGAGAGCTGTTCTGAATATGACAACCATCTAAAGACGAATTATCTCCTCACAAAGTTAATTTCTGTTTCCCAGCAGGGAGCCGCTGGCTCCCGCTGGGCTTGCAAGTGCTTCTGCTTGGTTAATGGATGCCTGTCCCTTGGATCCGGGTCCCACACTGAAACTGCTGCAGCTCCTGGCTCTCCATTTACTTTAATTTCCTGCCTGCAGCTGGCATTAGCAGACCTAAGTGGGTTTATTCACAGGATAGTGACTTACAGTCATTAGCACTGGAGGGAAGTCATGCTGAAGACGAGGACTAGGGAGCTGCCTTCACGCCGTCCTTGATCAGTTACAGCAGTTTGGTTGAGAGTAAAGCCACAGAATCCTTCTAGAGAAAGAATAAATGGCCTAACGGGAGAGGTTCAGCTCTGAGTGTTAAGAGTTGAAAAAGAATGGAACTTTTGTGTGTTTTCGATGTGCAGGAGTGTGAAGATAAAACAAGGTGCTGGATGAAAACCGCTCTGTGCACTTTTAGGTGTTAATAGTCAATGTTGCTGCTGTTCTGTGTGCTTGAAGCTTTTTAAAATGTAGGAAATTTAGTAACAAAGAGTTGTGTTCACCATCTGGAAAGCAGAGCCAGAAGCTAACTAGAAAATTCCTTAGAGCACATCTGGAATGTTTCTATTAGGGCTAAGTAAGGTCAAATATTGGCAATTTCATATAGTTCAAACTTGACAATGCTGGCTTTTTGGATAGGATTCTGAAGTCCAACAGCATCATAGATTTGTTTTTTTCCCTCTGAAAAAATCCAGAACCTGTAAAGCAGTGCCCATGTGTCCTTGAGAAGACCCCAGCCCTAAGCCGTGAACTGTGTGGGTCAGAAATATACCTGAGAATGGCTGCATTCAGCAAACAGCCGGTGACACAGACTTGCTAGTGTTGGACAGCCCACTTTCCCTTTCTAAGCCTCATTTTTCACAGAGTTTCAACATATCACACAGTCAAGTTAACAGAACATGAGAGATCATCAGGCTAAAAGTTCTGAGGAGGAAAGGGGAAGAGACAGCAACTCCTCATCCCTAAAAAGTGCCACTTACCAGGAAAAACTTCAGTTCTGGTGACTCCAGGGATGTGCATCGTTGGCCGCTGCAAGCGGAAGGAGAACCCATAAAAAACAAATCGGAAGCAAATCCCTCCCTAGCCCCCTCTCCCGCCCCCATCACGCTGTCGTGCTATGTGCGTTTGGACAGATATTTTTTACTAGTTTTGGCTTCATGCTGAGGAACGTAGTGTTTCAGAGGTGAATTGAAGATGATCAGATAGTAAAGTATCTAGTATAGGGTCAACGCACATTGGTGCTAACAGATGCAATTTCTCTTTTTCTTCTTTGCTTCCAGGTTTCAGTCTTGAAATTTAAATTCTTTAGGTCTTGAAAAAAAAATAATACCCTGAGCAAACCACTTTAAACTTGGAAAAGAGCCTCCACATGCATCTATGATCTCATGATCTAGCTGAATGAGCTATATGCATAGTATCCATAATGTTAACATGTGTATGTTTCTATTATATATGTATATGTATAAAACTAGAAATCATTTAGGTACCTTAGCCGAACTCAGCTGCTTCCTGTTTCCCTCATGTGCTGCCACCATTCTTGCTTTTATTTTCTTGCTCCTTCACTTTTCTCTCCTAGGAAGGCCCTTCTACCCATTCCCAAATATTCAAACATTACCAGCTCAGCTGTCACCTCCCTCACAAAGCAATGGTCATTTCAAGAAACAAATAATAACTGATTGCTAACTATGTACAGAGCACAATGCTAGGTGCTCAGAGTTATACAAAAAAGACCAGGCTCTGCTTTCAAGACTTAAATTTCAACAAGATACAAAAGATACATCCATATCATGAATCCTATCTTATTCATCAGAGTATTCACAGGACTTTTTGCATACCTGGCTTACTGTTATTGGAGAGGTTAGTAATGCTGTTGCATTTTATTTCCTCTGAGTACTTGATTGATTAGGGACCAGAAGTTGATTAGTATAAGCAAAACTGAAAGCTTCTGAGTTACATAAATGGTGGTCATAAGTGAACCTAGGTACTTTTAAAGCTCTTATGCTGTACAAAGCCATAGACCCTCAGTAAAAGCCTATTTATTCCAGAAAAGTTTGTCTATCTGATTTTCTGGTTCACATTATTTTAAGAAACAGCAAATCAGCAGTTGCAGAAACTGACAACAGTAAGAGTCTGCTACTACTTTTTATTCCAAGCATTGAGAATTAATAGCTGCTAGTCTCTGTAAGAGAATCTGGAAAAAGCATTAAACAGCATGCTTGTTTGGAGCCATTTAATGGGGTACAAACTGCTCTGCCTGCCATGATAGCCTTTAAGGGTAAAGCTTTATTGCTAAACAGATTAATATTAATAATGGTGAATTATTAATTTGTAATGAGTCACTATGGGGTTACTTAATATCTCTGAATTCTACTCCTAAAGGCAGGAATGTATCAATTATCTTACAATAATCGTCAGAGATGACAGCATAAGAATTGATATAACATGTATGGTTGTATTGGAATTTTGTTTTATTAAATATCATTTTGAAATAAATAATTCACCTGTTAGGGATTGGGATTTTGAGAAATTTACTTGCATTGTTTAAAAATGCAAGTAAATAGTGAAGGATTATTATATATGTATATATAGAAAGATGTTTGGCATTATATAATACTTTATATTTTTCCTAAAATAAATTTATATTTTCATAAAACAAAGTTTTTATCTTGACTGATTTAATTTGCCCAATCAGATTATGTTTTCTAAGCTTTTTCTTTTTAAATGAATTCCTTGTTTTAATTCCTTTTAAAAAAACAAGGGAAACCTTATATCGGTAGAAATGAAGATTAGAAAATCCATCAGCAATGTGTTTAACAAACATATGAAAACATGAATGTCATTTTTTTGCAGTGAAAACCTCTGGAGTCCTCTTATATAATTAGAAATGATACATAAATTCCTGTATGCCAGCAGTTCTGTTAAATTGTGGTAATACTCTAAACATTCAGTTGGACTACATTGTCTTCCCACCTCTTGCATTTTTGTGTTTATTTTTATTCATTTTGCTATAGAAATACTGGTTTCCTAGGTGCTCTATTACGAGTCCTCTGTTACTGACCAGTTATTGTGAACTTGGAGACGTCTAGTTTGCTATGCATGTTTTCTTAATAAAGAATATACTCATCTCTCAGCTTTTCCTCATGAATTAATGACATTAATTCAGCTAACATTTATGAAGAGGGGACTGTGCTCTTCATAGAAGTGATCTCATTTAATCTTTACAGCAACGGCGGGGCTGAGAGAAATTAAGTGATTCTGTAAGATCACAGAGTAAGTCATTGGCCCAGTCGGGGGGTGAATCCAACCTTTGTGACTCTTGCCTCTGCCCACTACCCGCCACCTCCTTCCTCCTTCAGGCCTCGGCTTAGTGGACACCAGACAGTATTTAGCCGCTCAATATATGAGGGGCCTCATGTGTCTTGAGATCTAATTTCGATGAAATATTGGGGGGCAGGGAGCTAAGGAATAGAGGGAGATAAACAGAAAGGGTTTGTTCAAAGTACTATGGGAGCACAAAGGAATGAGTGATTAACTTGGGGGAAAAAAATCAGGAAAGGCTTTGGAGAAGGCTGACGTTTGATCTTGCAGATTGCGCAGGAGTGTACTAGGCAGGTGACCATTTCAGGGAGGGGGAAGAAAAGTCCCCAAGGCCCAGATGTGGCAAGAGTGGGCAATTGAGTGCAGCTGCGGAACCCGGGGGAGATTGGAAGGTGGTGATATCAGCTGGCGCGGCCTTGCACCCATGCGGCCTGGTCAGTGGCGATTGGTTCTTCTGGGGCATTGCTGCTTCCTTCTTCCACGGAATCTCAACTCTGACAAGTACTTTCCAATTTGATTAACTTCTCTCCCTGTTCCAGAGTAGAACTCATTTTGATTCATCTCTGAATCTGAGAGCGGGTGTGTGCTCTGAAGCTTTGAGCTGTAGAGCTTTGCAAGAGGTACGCAACTTTCTCTGGTGAAGACAGATGTCTGACAAACTGTGGACTCTGTCCGTTGTAGTCTTTGCTGAGTGGCTCATTCGCAAGTCCCCTCAGTGGGTCTGAAGACATTTGGCTCTGCTGTGCCCTGCAGTCTCTCCTCCCAGGCCGACCAAAGTCCATCCCTGCTGCTTGTCCTGGCAACAGCACAGTGCTGGGCTCCTGAACATCTCTGCACCACCCCAACAGTGATCCCGCTGGGGCCCTGTATGGCCAGTGATTCAGCCACTTACAGAAACTATAGCTCCTCACTCAGGGATTCCTAGACAGTCTAGGAATCACCGTGAGTGATTAAGCCACTGGGCTCTGAACCAGATTGCTTGGGTTCAAGTCTTGGTTCTGCCACTTACTAGCTGGCCTTGGGCACATTTCCCACCCTCTTTGTGCTTTCTCCTTTGTAAAATGGCAATAATAGTACCTTCACAGGGTTGTTGTAAGGATTAAGTAAATTCGTATGTAAATTTCCAGCTTATGTATTAATATGAACACTTTCTAACACAGCTGTCAGCACTCGATAATAAGTTCAGTGTTATCATCCCCATCACTGCCAATGACCCTTTCAAAGCATGTAAGGCCATCTCCCACTCCCTCCCCTGAGACCTGGGTGGTAGATTTTCTTTGGCAGGAGTTCCTTGAAACAAAAGGAAGCTGTTAAGTCATCCTGGGGAGCCAAAAATTTGGTTATTCTTTTACAAATGGGAGCAGAGAAGGAGAAAAATCTCTTCTGAGTCCCCCCACCCCAAGTTTCCTGTGGAAGTTAGAGCAAAAATTAGTCTCTCCGATTATGCTGCCACATTCACTTAAATGTGATACATGATATGACCTGTAGGATGACAGTGGAAAACTAATCACTTACTTGGACCTGCCAAAGACTAATTTTTAGAAACTTCAGAGGTAGGCGTGCATATTAAAAGAGACCAGGTCTTTTCAGTAAAGCCCTGAGCAAATGTGTATTGATTAAGTTAATTAAAGGAAGATTATGACTTGTGCTCTGCACTCTGTATGTTAGCTGACAATATATGGTTCCAAGGGATCTTTAAAGCATGTGTGCTAATGGCCTTCTTACTTAAACGAGCATGAATTTCATCTCATTTCATCAATTTGGTAATCTAAATAATTGCCAAGAACACAGAAAGTGAAAAAACAGAAATTTTCTTTTATAAATAAATTAAAATACTTTAAGCTGTTTTTAGCAATCATTCTATATGGAGTTTGGTTCACAGAGATCCTTTCTCTTTTTCAAATAGTAAGGACAAGAGCTCTTTATTTATCATCCTGATCTCACTTCCTAGCTTCCTGTGGTCCTAGAACCATGAAGATTTGGCTGGGCCATTTGTCTGGGAAACCTCCAATGTCAGTTGTCTGACCCAGCCCCATCCAGAAAGATTCTCTAACTGGCTGTCTGGAGATTGAAGGCCTCACTGCCAACACCCAGGAAGCCAAATGGGAAGAAGATGAGAAGGCTCGGGATTCTTGGCATCTGATATTCATGAATTCACTTAATTCCCCATTCTTAGTTGTTCATACTGTACCAGAGACCCTCCGTTTTACCCTTTCCAGAGAATAAACCTTCAGCTTTTTGCCAGGGTGGAGGAGAATCCATCCTTTTATCCAGTGTGGGGAGGGCTCTGGGGCCTGAGGACCTGTCAAATAGACTTAGCTAGTCCCAGTACCCCCCGCCCCTTCCCTCTGCTCCCACACCCAGGTGTACCTGGGCTGCCGGGAATCCGCAGTTGGGGTGGCCTGTTTCTCAGCCTTCCCACTACTGCCGCAGCATTCCACTTCCTTGAATCCGATCTGCTTTCCAGCTTCCAGACTCATGTTGCTTGTGTCTTCTCCCTCCTGTTCTCCTTTGTTTATCTAGGTTTATATGTCAGTTAGAAATAATCTCTTTGTTGTCATTTTGGTGAGATTTGGGGAGGGAAAGAGAAAAAAAGAATACCTGTGCATGTGCAGTCTGGCTTTTTTAGCCCAAAGTGAAAAGCACATCCTTCTCACTCCTGCTCCCACACCTGCACTCAGAAGGCCCGGCCCTGCCGCGCCCCTCAGGCAGCTGGAGGAATGTAGACTGCGTGTCCCCTGTGTTTCCCACCTTCCCATGCCGTGGAAGTCCAACTTCTCTACCTGCCTTCTCTGAAGGCCCAAGTCAGATTCTAATGTGGCTCTAGGTCTTTCCAGAGCATCTCGGGCTGTGATGAAAAGCACTTGTCTCTATGTCATGGGAAGCTGAATTTCTAGGTATATGTCTTTCAAGAAGACTAAAACTAGACTGCTGGCTCCTTCATGCCAGGGCCTTGCCTGAGAATTTGGGATTCAAGTTGCCATCTGGTATAATGCAAAGAGCACAGGCTTTGGGATAGAGTCAGTCTGAGGGCAGCTCTGTCCCCACCCCTCCCACCTACCAACCCTGTTACTTGGACAAGGAACTTAACTTTTCTGAAGCTTCCCTGTCTTTTCTGTAAAGTGAGGCGTATTAGAACAGAATGTGATGACGCCTTGCTTAGCATAATCCCTGGCATACAGGAGGTATTTAAGAAAGGTTAGTTCCTCCCACGCCCTTCTTCTTCGTTCACATCTCCTTAGCAGTGTTTTCCAATATGCACAAGAATATTCACTAAATGATCTGGAAAAAGAAGTTGATAAAGGTTCTTCATTAAACATAGCTACTCTATTTTTCCATATTCAAGCTGCACCACATCACCCATAGCAGAAGGTAGGATCCCTCCTCTAAACCGGAATTTTATGGCAGGAAATCCTTAACTGCCTTAGTAAATGTGGACCAGGGGAGCAGAAACACAATATCCACTGCAATTGAAGGGGCCCAATCTCAGTATTGGCTTTGCCAAAGCCAACCTGAGGCTTACAGCTGTGCTTCCTCTTTGCAATTATAGAAGTGAGAAGTGTGTTAACTAACACTCAGTCCAATCTGCAGTTTGCCACTTGGGATCTAAAGCTGGCTGATGTTCTGACCTAAGGTCCTCTGCTGTGTAGCTTTGCCAGTTGTAATTATATGTTCAGGGTTCAGGTGTCAATTAGCAAAATAGCCCATTATTTGGCAGGTTGGAGTAATGAGACGGATCTTGCACTAATCCTTCAATTCAGCAAGCATTTGATAAGAGCTATATACATCAAATTCTATATAGTACTGTACCTAGTAAGGTTACATGAAGAGCTGGGGGTCAGAAATTTTACCTGCGCCTGCCTTTTTGAGCTCATGCATTTTCAAATATTACTAGAATCTTCAGCATCAAAGAAAAAGACAAGAGTTTTCCATAAAAAACAGTTCTCACTCGCATACACACAAGCATCCCTTTGTATTCAAGTGACAAGAATTCAAAGGCAGTTACCTCATGGAACAGATACAGTAGAAATTCATTTAGTGAAAAAAATACTGAATATGATTGCACTAGACTCTGCTTGACTCTGGGGAATGCTTGGTGAGTGAAACAGACTGGCTTTTTCAAAGATTCTTGTGCCCTATGGTATCTGACTTCTTCTCTCTGTTTCAGAGCTTGCCGTGCAGATTTTTCTCAGTGCCATATAGCTTAAATTCCCGAATCTGCCATTCTTCTTACAAAGTGTATGTATCCTCAGTGCTCCCCTAAAGCTTGTCGTGTCATGGAATGTTCTCTACTCCTTCTTGACCTCTGTTTGTTTTCCATGCATCAAGGGTCTATGTGGAACAGAGAAGGAAAAAGCAGGACCCTCACTTGGAGGGCATGACTGTGGGTGGCAAGATTCCACAGTGTGTTTTTGTTTGCCACTCATGGCCTGTAGCATGTTAGAGAAACACACTCAGGCCTTCTCTGAATTCATCTTCTCAAGCTCTTTTTCATAGTTGACCTCTTCATTCATCAGATTAGAGTGGATATTCTGTTTTCGTAAACTCTTACCATTTTCATTTCTCTCCCTCTTACCACATGTATTTCCTAGTGATGACAAATTTGGGACATTGTGAAGATCAAGTCTGCAGGCACCCTGCGCATCCACTTACTTGAGAATAGCTGCATGTGGGTAGTCACACTCAGCGGTGTGCAGGAAGGAGCTGGCTCCCACGGGTTCCAAGAGCTGGTTGTTAAACTTTCAGAAATTTTGTGAGCCAGTTATTAAACACAGCCATTGTTAAAAAGTAAGTTCAGCAATATTCAGAGGCACTAAACACTCAGACTCATCACTTCTTGATTATTTTGCTACATTTTAGTATTATCTCTGCTCTTGGTGTTTTACATCTTTTCTAGCTGATGGTAGACAGATTCCATTACTGTGTGTCTACTGGACTTCTCTTCCCAACTCTGAGCTGAGGGACAGCACATTGGTAGCCCGAGTGTGGCCATAGTGGGAATGTGTACACAGGGAAAACAGCAACCACTACAAGTCAGGACTCCCTCATCTCCCTGCAGAGCCAGTTGTTTAACACTGACCCTCACATTACCAGTCACTAGTGAAGGGTCCCCACCAGTAAGATGGCAAACTTCCGGCTTCTCTTCGGGGTCCTCAGTTCCCGCTGGCGCCACCTGAAGCCCAATCACCTCTTGCCCCCCTCCCAATCCCAGCACCTAGCCAACAGCCACCAGCCCCGTAGAAGTGACACCTCAATCAATTCATGCCCCTTCCTATATAACCCAGCACCTTTCCCTAATAAAGCAGAACTCTCTGGTGAATTGCTGCTATGTGTCGCTCCTTTCCTTTCATTGGTGCCGAAACCCGGGAGACGGGACACCCCAACTGGGCCCCGTCTTCCCCCCGACACCAGCAGCAGCTTGCCCTCATCCTCTTTTTCCGGCGCTGGCTCATCACACTCACCACTCCTCTCTGGCCTTTAGGTAAGTTTTCCCCCCGGAGTGGGCCACTCTTCTCCGAGCTATCGCAGTGCCATTGACCATGATCGTCTGGCAAGGCCCTGACGCTCGGGAATGAGGAGGGAACGCTCCCCGCCTCAGGCCTTCACGGCTGCGGCGGACCCTCAGGCCCCTCCTCCAACAGCCATAAATCCCTGCCTCAAGCCTTTACGGCTGCAGCGGATGCTCAGGCCCCTCCTCCGACAGTCATAAACGCATTCACCGTCCCTTCCATCAGTGTTGAAAGTTTTTAAGCAAAATTTCCCCGGGGTGGGCCACTCTTCCCCGAGCTATCGCAGTGCCATTGACTGTGATCGTCCGGCAAGGCCCTGACACTCGGGGATGGGGAGGGAACTCTCCCCGCCTCAGGTCTTCCCGGCTGCGGCGGACCCTCAGGCCCCTCCTCCGACAGCCATAAATCCCCGCCTCAAGCCTTTATGGCTGCGGCGGACGCTCAGGCCCCTCCTCCGACAGTCATAAATCCCCGCCTCAGGCCTTCACGGCTGCGGCCGACTCTCAGGCACCTCCCTCCAACAGCCATAAACGAGGTGACTCCTTTGTGGATGAGAACGCTCCCTTTTCCCCCCCTCCTCCTTCTGCTCCGTCCACCGAAAACGCCTAGTGCTAAGTACCTCGTGACTCTGGCACTCTGCCTTCTTAGGGAAGTCTGGGTGACGACCCACACTTCCTAAGAAATTCCAACTCGTATACGAGTTTCCGCAGACCACCAAGGATCATCGGGGACGCCCTTTGTCTCCTTGTGGTCTGCTTCCAGTCCGAGGATCTCTGTTCGTCTTCCCCTGTTTGTCTCCTTCTCTGTCCTTTAGCCATGGGAGCCTCCTCATCCCTCCCTGAAAGTTCACCTCTTGAATGCCTGCTCAAGCATCTGGCTACCCTCTCCCTGACGCCTGATATAAAACCAAAACTTCTCCGTAAATACTGCTCCCAAGATTAGCTGACATACCCCCCTAGACAATAACAACCAATGGCCTGCAGGGGGAACTCTTGATCCTAACATCACTCGTGATCTTTTTAACTACTGCCAGCGCCTGAAAAAATGGAAGGAGATTCCCTATATCGAAGCTTTCCGCCTCCTCCTCCCCCAGCCCCCTCCCAAGTTCTCCTAGCCTGCAAGCCGCTGCCCCCACAGAAGCCTCCCGTTCACTCCCTTCCCCTTCTCCTACAACAGCCCTTCTCCCTTCCTTCCCCACCATCTCCTCCCCCATCTCACCTCCTCCGCCTTCGTCCCCCACAGATTAAGCCTGAGCCTTTCAGCTCCCCCTTTAACTAGGTCCCAAGGGCCTCCTCCGTCTTTGCCCTCATCACCTGTTTCTCCCCTGTTAGAGACCGCCTTTGTCTTCTCACATGTTTGTAGGGAGAATGGGAAAGCACCTTCCCCCATGTCTGAACGCAGCATGGGAAAGCACAAGCTAGAGAACAACCGGTGCAGTCCTTAGAAGTTATCTGTCCACAAAAACATATCTTGCCAAGACTCCTCACTCTGAAAATAGGGAGACCTTAAAGATGTGTAGAAACACTGCGCCTGCTTCTAGCTATGCCCTTCCCCCACTTGCCGATGTGGCAGGAATAGAAAACAACGCATTCCATAAGCAATTAACTGGAGCCCTGCTGTAGCTCTGTTAGTAGAGCATGGGACTCTTAACCTCAAAGTCATGAGTTCAAGCCCAACTAGAGCAGCAGAGGCAAGCAGCTGGGCTGCTAGCTGGCGACACGTGGGTCTTTCTTTATTTTCTTTGCCCCCCTCCTGCACTTCAGGACCTGCTCGACTAAACACGGCTAGACCATGTCACTCCCCCACAGACTGAGCCAGAACCCTTCAGTCCCCATCAGACTCGCTCTCGAGGGCCTCCCAAAATTATCACCCCCCTCTGGGAAGTAGCAAGATCCGAAGGCATCGTGCGCGTTCACATCCCTTTCTCCTTAGGAGATTTAGCCCAACTAGAGAAACGCCTAAGTTCCTTTTCCACTGATCCCACGACATACATCAGGGAGTTTCAATGGACCCTCCAGTCTTACAGCCTCACACATCATGACATTTTCATGCTCCTGGCCAATACTCTCCTCCCTGAAGAGCATAGACAAGTTTGGGACTTCGCCCAAACACACGCTACGGAAACCCACAGGACTACCCCACCTATCCCCCTGGCCCCACTGCTGTCCCCGAACAAGACCCACACTGGAATTATAACCCCGCCGTAAGTCTCCGCTTTCGAGATATTTTTGCCTCCTGCTTAATAGCAGGTCTGAAAAAGGCAGCTCGTAAAGTAGTCAATTTTCAAAAGCTCCAAGACATAATTCAAAAGAGAGATGAAACGCCCTCCGAGGTCTTAGACTCACTCAAGCCCCATTACAGTATACCAGCCTGGACCCAGAAACACCTGAAGGAAGACATGTCCTTATGACATACTTCCTAGCTCAAAGCTACCCCGACATTAAAGCTAAACTCAAAAAGTTAGAACAGGGCCCCACTACCCCACAGACTGAGATCCTTACAGTAGCCTTTAAAGTCTTCCATAACCGGGAGGAGGAGAAAGAACGCGGTAAACAAAAGGCTGATCAGGCCAATTTCCAGATGTTGGCCCAGCTGATAAAACCACAACCTGGGCACCCCTCTACAGACAAGCCCCCCCCCCAGGAGCTTGTTTCAAGTGCGGAAAAGAGGGACATTGGTCAAGGGAGTGCCCCTCCCCCAGATCTCCTACCACCCCATGCCCCAGATGCCACAAAAAGGGCCACTGGGGGTCTGATTGCCCAACCACCCGAAGGGGAGGCTGGACGAACAACCCCCATCCTAGTGGGGCTGGCAGAAGAAGATTGACAGGGCCTGGGGGCTTCTCGCCCGACCATTTCCATCACCAAACAGGAGCCCAGGGTTACTTTAACAGTAGATGGTCGCCCCATCTCCTTCCTCCTAGATACAGGAGCCACCTTCTCAGTCTTGTGAGAATACCGGGGCCCTACCACGCCAGCCATTACTCCTATAGTCGGGGTAGGAGGTAAACAGATTTTCCCATTAAACCCCCCCCTTTTATGCACAATCCTAGACAGTCCCATACCTTTCTCCCACTCCTTCCTAGTTATGCCCCAGTGTCCCATCCCTTTACTAGGACGAGACAACCTTTCCCTCCTCCACGTTTCCATAACTATATCCACTCCCATAGCCCCCAGTACTCCCTTTCTGATGGCCCTCATAGCCGACAACCCCCCTCTACCCAATGAAAGCTCTGGTTCCGCCCTCATACACCCTGTAAATCCCAAAGTTTGGGACATTACAAGCCCCTCCATGGCCCTATGTCCCCCTGCCTCTATCAAATTACATGACCCCTCTCAGTATATCTGTCAGGCCCAATACCCCCTAACCACTTCAGCCCTCATAGGCCTCCAACCCATCATTCAAGATCTCTTGAACAAAAATTACCTCAGACCCACTCACTCCCCATTTAATACCCCCATATTAGCTGTTAAAAAAACCAACAGATCTTTCTGCCTTGTCCAAGACCTTCACCTTATCAACATGGCCGTTGTCCCTATCCATCCCTTAGTTCCAAATCCATACACCCTTTTATCACAGATCCCTGCCTCGGCCTCCCACTTCTCAGTCCTAGATCTCAAGGACGCATTTTTTTCTATCCCTCTGGACCCCTCCTCCCAAGATTTTTTCGCCTTCACCTGGACGGACCCATACACAAGACATTCTGAACAACTCACTTGGACAGTTTTGCTACAAGGCTTCCGAGATAGTCCCCATATTTTTAAACAGGTCCTAGCTCAGGACCTCAAACACTTTCATCATGATCACTCCAAGTCCACCTTATTACAATACATGGACAATCTTCTACTCTGCAGTCCCTCGTGGGAACAGTCTCAACTTGACACTGCCTCCCTACTTAACCTTCCAGCTTCCAGAAGTTACCGAGTATCCCCCATCAAAGCTCAAATCTCTTCCCCTCCTGTCACTTACCTCGGATTCCTTCTATCTCAACAAAGAAAGTCCATTACCTTAGACAGAAAATGGCTCCTCTCTGACCTGCCCATTCCCAAAACCAAGACAGAAATCCTTTCCTTTCTAGGCCTGGCTAGGTATTTTAGAGCGTGGATCCCTAACTTCTCCCTGTTGGCAAGACCCCTATACGACCTCAGCAAGGGCCCCCCTAAAGAACCATTATCCTCCTCACCCCGACACTCCTTCATTAAGCTCCGTCAAGCCCTTGTGGAAGCCCCAGCTCTCCATCTTCCTGATTTGTCAAAGCCCTTCTCATTATACATTCATGAGAGGTCCAGTCAAGCTCTAGGAGTCCTAGGCCAATATTATGGCCCATCCTTTGCCCCAATAGCTTATCTCTCCAAGCAATTAGACCCCACAGTTCAGGGATGGGCCCCCTGCCTACGAGCATTAGCCGCTAGCAGCTCTTGCAGAAAGAAGCTCATAAACTGACATTCAGGGCGCCCCTTACCATTCTGTCCCCACATCACCTAAAAGATCTCTTAACCTACAAAAGTTTATAGACTTTCCCTCCCTCCAGACTCCTGACCTTACTGTCCTCTTTCCTCCAAAATCCCGTTCACCCCCTTTGCCATCCATACCCGAATCATGACTTTTTCCTCCTTTACTGCTCTCTTGCTTTTTTCCTCATTCCTATTGTCTTCCCCGCCACCCCAGCCTCCTCTGTATGGCGATTCAAAGTCAGACAGACTTACACACAGCATCAAACAAAAGTTACTGCCCTCATTGCCACACCAGACTGCCCTCTGAAGAGCTGCTCTGAGCCTTTATACCTCCACTTTCCTCCCTCCACCGAAGTGTTCACTAGCAGCTACCCTTATTCTCCCTACCTCTGCTTCCTCTATGACCAAAAACAAGCCTATTGCAGGCGATGGCCAGACACCTACAGGAGATGTCCCTACTGGTCTTGCGCCATTCACTACATGGGTAACTTCCAGTACCCACAGTATTACTCCTCCAACCGTTTCATGAAATATCCCAACGGCTCATTCTCCTTATCAATCCCAGATCCCTGGGACTCTTGATGAGCTGCCAGAGTCCCAGCCTCAGTTTACTATGGGGGGGTGTCCTCGACCCCCCACAGTACCCTTCATATCTCTCAAAAGTATGTTCCCTCTCACTCCCAGATCTCTCAAGTTGCATCAGATATCAGACATTCCGAAAAAGTCATTATCCAAACTCTTGATAGCGCCTCTTCATCTTCTTATCCCCACCCCTCTTCCCATTTCTCCTACTCTTCGTTACAGCTCATTCAGGACACCACCATCTTTCTCAACCACACCCTTAACACCGCCAATTGTTTCTTGTGTGCATCACTACAGCGCCCACTGCTGGCCGCCGTGCCCCTTAATATTTCCAACTACTCCTTCCATGCAGAAAGACAACCCCTCTGCCCCCTGGCAGACATACCCCTATGGGAACCAGAATACGCAGATAATCTCACCATCCACCACTGTGTAGGCCCAACTCCACCCCCCCTCCAGCGCACTTCACTGCCTCTCTATCTACACCCCTACCTCCGGCTCTAAGACTTTTACGCAACCGGGACACTTCTTTTGGTGTAATGGCAGTCTTTTCAACTCACTGCCTTTCAACTCCGATACACCCTGCATTCTCGTCACCCTAATCCCACAGTTTACACTTTACAGCATGGCAGAATTCCTTGAGCTCCAAACTCCCTTGCCCTCGCGCACAAAAAGAGCTGCTTTCCTTCCCATCATGGTCAGTAGCTCTTTGATCACCTCAGCCATTGGGGCAGGGTTTTCAGAGAGAGCCTTGGGTCACTCTCTATGGGCAGTTAGAGATCTCAACGCCAAACTTGAGGGAGCCCTGACATCCACTGCCGATTCTCTAGCCTCTCTCCAAAGACAGGTCACTTCGCTAGCTAAAGTCACCCTTCAAAACCGGCGGGCCCTAGATCTGCTTACAGCCGAGAAGGGCGGCACCTGCGTCTTCCTCTGGGAAGAGTGCTGCTATTACATCAACGAATCTGGCATTGTAGAAACTGACATTACCAAACTCACCGGCCTTGCCTCCAGCCTCCACTCTGCTTCCAATTCCAACCCATTCTCTTCAATACTAACAAACCCCCTCCTCACCTAGCTCTGGCCCATTGCAGGCCCCATAATAATCATTCTTCTCTCCTGTCTCTTCTTACCCTGTATAATAAAGTTCATCAAATCCCAAGTTGGAAAAATCTCTAATCAAGCTTTCAACCAGCTTTTACTCAGGAACTACCAGCTTCTGGCCACAGAAGATCCCTCACCCTCAGGTGACCTCCTCACCACACGCTGAGATGGACCCCTCTCTCCACTGGTAACTGTTCCTGGAAACAATGGCCGCAGGCGCCTGGCTCCTGACACCCATATCCTCTTGGCACCATTGGAATCAACAGGTCCTCAACCTATGGTTACAGGGAACCTTCACTGATTTCCAAACGTGAAGAAGTCCACATCTACTCGTCCTTACTGCGGGGAGTCCTATCAACCCTTTCCTCCCAATCCTCAAGCCCTCACTCCCTTCTCCGCCCCTGTTCAGCAGGAAGCAGCCAGAGAGAAAGCAACGTCCACAAACTCATAGAGGAGAAAGGGGGGAATGAAGGGTCCCCACCAGTAAGATGGCAAACTTCCGGCTTTTCTTTGGGGTCCTCGGTTCCCGCCGGCGCCACCTGAAGCCCAGTCACCTCTCGCCCCCCTCCCAATCCCAGCACCTAGCCAACAGCCACCAGCCCCGTAGAAGTGACACCTCAATCAATTCATGCCCCTTCCTATATAACCCAGCACCTTTCCCTAACAAAGTGGAACTCTCCGGTGAATTGCTGCTATGTGTCGCTCCTTTCCTTTCAACTAGTGCTGTCCTCTTCTACCTCTGCCAACATTCCAGTCCCTCGTGATCTTGAGACACAGCAATGACCATTTATCTTCAAGACAACAAAGTTCTTCCTCCAGCTAGCCTGCCTTACATATTTTTGGAGATGGTAATCGTATCCATCTCATACATAAATGAGTTAACCGCTTGAAAAGAACCTAGAATAGTGCCTGGCATATTGAGCTAGCAATATATCCACACTCATTTAATAAATGCTCCCAGTTGTAATCCAGCTCTTACCTGCAGACTTATTATGTGCTAGAGAGCTCAAGACAGAAAGCAGAATAGCAAATGGAACACATGAAAATAAAAGAAGAGGAAGAATAGCCTGGGGTTGGAATACAAGAATAGTAGCTCTTCTATTATTATTCTACCAGGAGAAGGGTTAACAAACCAGAGGAAAGGTGGACGTCAGGAAGGGAGACAGATAAATAAGAAGAAAAATAGTTTATATGTCAGAATAAGCTGTGAAGATTAAAATACATAAACTTCTAATATTTTATTTCAGGTGTATACATGAGGAAAATAAAGGGATACTTTATAAATGCATAGAAAATTCCCATTTTGATTTAAGCAATTAAGCCAATTCTGATCCTCATTCTAGGCAGAGATTTCATTGTCACAAACTGGAGGTACTTAGGCTAAATCACATTTGTATTGAACAGGAGCCATGGAGGCTGAGTGAGAGATGTGTGTCCCTATCTGCAAAAAACGCAAGCCCCGGAGGCCCAGTCTTCGTTTGTCTGACCATCTGGAAATCTTCAGTGATCTAAGCACTCAATTTTACCCTCATTTTTAGAACAAAAGGGAAACAATACAAGAAGAAAATGGGCAGCAGGGACATTTTACTTTTCATTTAAAAAAAATTTTAGTGATAAAAGGAACAGAGAGTTTAAAAGAAAAAAATGAGAAACCATTAAAATGATTTGAATACTCTGTCTATATTTTGTAGTAGGCTCTATTGTTTTCAGTTACATGGGAACTGTGGTAATTTTATGACTCGTTAGAGTTTTTTTTCCAAATTATATCTGCATGTTCTTAAAGTGCCTCCTAAGTTACCCGCCTAAGAGCCTCTTGAACAATTTCATTATTCCTTTTAGGACTTTTGAGTTTTGTATTAATCTTGTATTTTAAAAATTTTATACCTAACAACCCAAAGATAAATTAATGACAGTTGAATCTTTGTATACTTAATTTCTCCTACTTTTAAAAACGTGTGAGCTCATCTCTGTTCTCATCCTTAGTCTAATAAGAAATTCTAGAATAAATATGAAGTCTGGATTTGGTAGAATGGCAACTTCCCACTTAAAAACAAAACCGACACCGCCCTGAAGTTGAAAACAGTCACAACAGGGAAACATTGTTCTTTGACATATATGACTCATCAGGCATCGTGACCTGCAAAACATGTACTCTGTTCATGTGGACACTTACTCCTCGAGCAGTGATCCCAAAGTCCGCCAACCCGGGCCAGCCAGCCCCACGTGGGATCTACAGAAAATGTATAAAGTAAGTTCAGTATAGTCCATGTGTGTGTGTGTGTGTGTGTGTTTTCCATTCAACTTTCTTGAAAAGGACTGTCCTTTTTTTCCTATTACTTTCCCCCCATTTTTTGGTGTTAGAACATCCATACTTTTATAAAAACAATGGTGTTGCAGGTGATCTGTTTTTGTTTTAAGATCATAACTGGGCAAAATTAAAAGTCAGATCTATTTTTAATCGGTCCATTTATTTTTCCTGGTTGGTGAAATCCTCAAGTCTGGAATTTATTGTACATGTGTTGGCTGTGTCCTTCCGAGTGGCGTGGGTGTTTCCTGTGTGAAGAGATAGTCTTAGAAGGAACTGCATCAAATCTTCAGTATTCTTTTTTTTGAACCACTAATAGTTCCCAGACTCAGAAGAGCTGCTTCCCTGGGCAGGCTGTGGGTGGTTCTATTACTGTGACTTTCACACAAACTTTGGCGGAATGCCATTGACTTTAGTTCATCAGAATGCATTGTGGTAATTTCTAATCTCAAATCACAAATAATGTGCTTTGAGAACTAAAATCTGGGAAAGATAAGTATGAATGACTCATCTCCTAAACTTGGGAAAATGAGTTAAAGCCCAAGTCGCCTTTACAGTGGGCAGGGTGGAGATGCCCCATGGTTCATGAAGAATATCATACCCCTTGCAAAAAGGGAGAATCACTCAGTCCACATTGCCAAGGCAGTCAGTGTTAAAACCGCATTTGCACCCGGGTCTCCTGTTTACTAGCCATTTGGTTTCTGCCCAGGTTGTATATTGTTTTGGTCAACATGCAGAGGTCATATAGAGCAGTTAACTTTATTCCTAGAATGAGCTCAAATGCTGGGTTTACAAATAGCCAATTTTGTCAAAAATAACATTTTCTTTTTAAAATTCATCAGTTCTTCACAAATTTTATTGTCTCTCCCGGTATGAGGCATAGCTGAGCTATATCTCTACCCTTGAAGAAATTTTCCCTCATGTGTGCACGCTTGCACATTTGTTCACTTGGTCTCTCCCCCAGACAGTTCCATATGTTCTGTTTTCATGGAAGCCAAACTCTCTGCTCATTCTCCTCCTTAGAGGGCTCCAGATCTTACCTCTGAGGTGCAGGAGTAACTGAGGCTGAAACCATCTGCAGGAAAACTTGTCAGCATAATTGATTGTTAAATGGTGTGAGCCACCAAAGACAGGTGAGCCTGCAAAGAGTGGAACAAATGTGTGTGTGCTGTGCATCTCCCACTGGGTCCAGTTGGACTTCCTCCTCTGACATGGTGATTTATATATCTGTAGCTCTTCCCTAATGAATCCCTACCGTGGGTCACTGCAGCCTCCTGCTGAAGAGACCTTGCCTTTGCTAGTGAAAAGGAGAATTGTAAATGTTCTGCTCTGCGCATTTCCAGGTGTGTTTATTGGTTGGCACTCAGTAGAGTAGCTGAGGACATGTAATCTTTAAAAGGCCAAAATAATCACATAAAACTCTTGAGTAATACTGCTACACCGGAGAGGACTTTCTGTGAATGTAGATGCTTTGTGACTTGACAGAAACTTGTCAGAATGGAATGTGAATTTGAGAAATATGAAGAGATGCAAACATTTAAGACTACCTGTGATGGCAGCTTGGTGTTCCAGAGTTCTTTTAAAACGTCTTTCAAAGTGTTATACTTGTTCCTTGAAACTGCTTTAAGTGTTAGACTTGCTAAAAAATTGGGATGATAATGACTGCTCTACTTTCTCACAATCTGTTGGGATATTGATGGAGATATTTGCGAAGTACTCTTAGTTCTCAAGAAGAAGGGTGTTAGGAAATGCCGTGGTGATGGCATTAGCAGGGCATGGAAAATTATGCGAAAAGATCTTTTCAGAAAGATGAGTTTAAGATAGTTTGAATTATTAGATTGAGCCTCTATGGCAGTCTTATGTCCTTACGTCCAATCCTTTTGTCATAAATATTGGTTCTGGGTGAATTAAGAGGCCAGGGCATCAGGATAGCACGAAGACATGAGAACCATTGCTGGCTTAAAACTGCTACTGAAGAGTCTCTTGGCTGCTGGCGGTGGAGTGGCCCTGTGCCTGCAGAAGGCTGGTTATACAGAACAGCCTGGTGACAAGCTGGAGGGTCCAGTCTTCATTTCCTGTTATGTCTCCATCCTATCTACTTGCTGAGTTACTTACACCTTCCTCTCATGGGCAGATGTCTCCAATGAGAGTCTCTCCCCTCACCATACACCCCTCCACAGCTTCCAGTAAACCTACTTCTGGTCTCACTAAATATCCTCTGAAGGTCACGGTAACCTTCCATAATCAGTCCTCATTCACCTGGACTGTGCTGCACCAGTCCTGGGGACTTCCTGAAAAGATTAACTCACTACTTACTATTTTTACTAGAAGCAACACAAGATCCAGCTGCCTGAGTTCAAATCCAGTATGCCCTTGGACGACTCTTAGATCTCTTAGTCCTTTGGTTTCTCCAGCTATAAAATAGAGATAATAGTACCCATATTATAGATAGTTCAATAAAATGGATAGGGAGTTCAATGAGGTAACACATTTATAAAGCACTACCGCATATAAAACAAGGAGGTAATGCATGTAAAGCACATCTTTGGCCACCTCATTATAATTGTTGTATTCCCAGAATGTAGCATAGTGGTACTGCCTGGCTCATGGCAGGAGCTCAGTAAATATTAGACAGATGGACAAATGGATGATAGGTAGCTCTTCTGACATGTACATTTATATTACAATGCAAATGCTCTTTATATATGCATATATATGTATTTTTTTTATTTTGGTATCATTAATCTACAATTACATGAAGAACATTATGTTTACTAGGCTCCCCCTTTCACCAAGTCCCCCCACATACCCTTTCACACTCACTGTCCATCAGTGTAGTAAGATGCTGTAAAATCACTACTTGTCTTCTCTGTGTTGTCGAGCCTGCCCTGTACCCCCCCAACATTATACCTGCTAATTGTAGTGCCCCCTTTCTTTTTCCCCACCTTTATCCCTCCCTTCCCACCCATCCTCCCCAGTCCCTTTCCCTTTGGTAACTGTTAGTCCATTCTTGGGTTCTGTGATTCTGCTGCTGTTTTGTTCCTTCAGTTTTTCTTTGTTCTTATACTCCACAGATGAGTGAAATTATTTGGTCCTTGTCTTTCTCCGACTGGCTTATTTCACTGAGCATAAATCCATGTTGTTCTAAATGGCAGGATTTGTTTTCTTCTTATGGCTGAGTAATATTCCATTGTGTATATGTACCACATCTTCTTTATCCATTCATCTACTGATGGACACTTAGGTTGCTTCCATGTCTTGGCTATTGTAAATAGTGCTGCGATAAACATAGGGGTGCATCTGTCTTTTTCAAACTGGGCTGCTGCATTCTTAGAGTAAATTCCTAGAAGTGGAATTCCTGGGTCAAATGGTATTTCTATTTTAAGCATTTTGAGGAACCTCCATACTGCTTTCCACAATGGTTGAACTAATTTACATTCCCACCAACAGTGTAGGAGGGTTCCCCTTTCTCCACAACCTCGCCAGTATTTGTTGTTGTTTGTCTTTTGGATGGTAGCAATCCTTACTGGTGTGAGGTGATATCTTATTGTGGTTTTAATTTGCATTTCTCTGATGACAAGCAATGTGGAGCATCTTTTCATGTGTCTGTTGGCCATCTGAATTTCTTCTTTAGAGAACTGTCTATTCAGTTCCTCTGCCCATTTTTTAATTGGATTATTTGCTTTTTGTTTGTTGAGGTGTGTGGCCTCTTTATATATTTTGGATGTCAACCCTTTATCGGATCTGTCATTTATGAATATATTCTCCCATACTGTAGGATACCTTGCTGTTCTATTGATGGTGTCCTTCACTGTACAGAAGCTTTTCAGCTTGATATACTCCCACCTGTTCATTTTTGCTTTTGTTTCCCTTGCCCAGGGAGATATGTTCATGAAGAAGTCACTCATGTTTCTGTCTAAGAGATTTTTGTCTATATTTTCTTCTAAGAGTTTTATGGTTTCATGACTTACATTCAGGTCTTTGATCCATTTTGAATTTACTTTTGTGTATGGGGTTAGACAGTGATCCAGTTTCATTCTCTTACATGTAGTAGCTGTCCAGTTTTGCCAGCACCATCTGTTGAAGAGACTGTCATTTCCCCATTGTATGTCCATGGCTCCTTTATCAAATATTAATTGACCATATATGTTTGGGTTAATGTCTGGAGTCTCTAATCTGTTCCACTGGTCTGTGGGTCTGTTCTTGTGCCAATACCAAACTGTCTTGATTACTGTTGCTTTGTAGTAGAGCTTGAAGTTGGGGAGTGAGATTCCCCAACTTTATTCTTCCTTCTCAGGATTGCTTTGTCTATTCAGGGTCTTTGGTGGTTCCATACGAATTTTTGAATTATTTGTTCCAGTTCATTGAAGAATGTTGTTGGTAATTTGATAGGGATTGCATCAAATCTGTATATTGCTTTGGGCAGGATGGCCATTTTGATGATATTAATTCTTCCTAGCCAGGAACATGGGATGAGTTTCCATTTGTTAGTGACCTCTTTAATTTATCTTAAGAGTGTATTGCAGTTTTCAGGGTATAGATCTTTCATTTCCTTGGTTAGGTTTATTCCTAGGTATTTTATTCTTTTTGATGCAATTGTGAATGTAATTGTTTTCCTGATTTCTCTTTCTATTAGTTTATTGTTAGTGTATAGGAAAGCCACAGATTTCTGTGTGTTAATTTTGTATCATGCAACTGTGCTGAATTCCTATATTAGTTCTAGTAGTTTTGGAGTGGAGTCTTTAGGGTTTTTTATGTACAATATCATGTCATCTGCAAATAGTGACGTTTAACTTCTTCTTTACCAATCTGGATTCCTTGTATTTCTTTGTTTTGTCTAATTGCCGTGGCTAGGACCTCCAGTACTGTGTTGAATAACAGTGGGAGAGTGGGCATCCCTGTCTTGTTCCTGATCTCAGAGGAAAAGCTTTCAGCTTCTCACTGCTCAGTATGATGTTAGCTGTGGGTTTATCATATATGGCCTTTATTATGTTAAGGTACTTGCCCTCTATACCTATTTTGTTGAGAGTTTTTATCATGAATGGAGGTTGAATTTTGTCGAATGCTTTTTCAGCATCTATGGAGATGATCATGTAGTTTTTGTCCTTCTTTTTGTTGATGTGGTGGATGATGTTGATGGATTTTCAAATGTTGTACCATCCTTGCATACCTGAGATGAATCCACTTGGTCATGGTGTATGATCCTCTTGATGTATTTTTGTATTTGGTTTGCTAATATTTTGTTGGGTATTTTTGCATCTACATTCATCAGGGATATTGGTCTGTAGTTTTCTTTTTTGGTGGGGTCTTTGCCTGGTTTTGGTATTAGGGTGATGTTGGCTTCATCGAATTAGTTTGGGAGTATTCCCTCCTCTTCTATTTTTTGGATAACTTTAAGGAGAATGGGTATTGTGTCTTCTCTATATGTCTGATAAAATTCTGAGGTAAATCCATCTGACCCGGGGGTTTTGTTCTTGGGTAGTTTTTTGATTACTGCTTCAATTTCGTTGCTGGTAAATGGTCTGTTTAGATTTTCTGTTTCTTTCTGGGTCATTCTTGGAAGGTTTTATTTTTCTAGGAAGTTGTCCATTTCTCCTAGGTTTTCCAGTTTGATAGCATATAGGTTTTCATAGTATTCTCTAATAATTCTTTGTGTTTCTGTGGGGTCCATCATGATTTTTCCTTTCTCATTTCTAATTCTGTTGATGTGTGTTGATTCTCTTTTTCTCTTAATAAGTCTGGCTAGAGGCTTATCTATTTTATTTTCTCAAAGAACCAGCTCTTGGTTTCATTAATTTTTTTCTATTTTATTCTTCTCAATTTTATTTATTTATTCTCTGATCTTTATTATGTCCCTCCTTCTGCAGACCTTAGGACTCATTTGTTCTTCTTTTTCCAATTTTGATAATTGTGACATTAGATTGTTCATTTGGGATTGTTCTTCCTTCTTTAAATATGCCTGGATTGCTATATACTTTCCTCTTAAGACTGCTTTCATTGTGTCCCACAGAAGTTGGTTCTTTGTGTTGTTGTTGTCATTTGTTTCCGTATATTGCTGGATCTCCATTTTAATTTGGTCATTGATCCATTGATTATTTAGGAGCGTGTTGTTAAGCCTCCATGTGTTTGTGAGCCTTTTTGCTTTCTTTGTACAATTTATTTCTAGTTTTATACCTTTGTGGTCTGAAAAGTTGGTTGGTAGGATTTCAGTCTTTTTGAATTTACTGAGGCTCTTTTTGTGGGCTAGTATGTGGTCTATTCTAGAGAATGTTCCATGTGCACTTGAGAAGAATGTGTATCCTGTTGCTTTTGGGTGTAGAGTTCTATAGATGTCTATTAGGTCCATCTGTTCTAGTGTGTTGTTCAGTGCCTCTGTGTCCTTACTTATTTTCTGTCTGGTGGATCTGTCCTTTGGAGTGAGTGGTGTCTTGAAGTCTCCCAAAATGAATGCATTGCATTCTGTTTTCTCATTTAATTCTGTTAGTATTTGTTTCAGATATGTTGGTGCTCCTGTATTGGGTGCATATATATTTATAATGGTTATATCCTCTTGTTGGACTGCGTCCTTTGTCATTATGTAATGTCCTACTTTATCTCTTGTTACTTTCTTTGTTTTGAAGTCTATTTTGTCTGATACTAGTATTGCAACACCTGCTTTTTTCTCCCTGTTGTTTGCCTGAAATATCTTTTTCCATCCCTTGACTTTAAATCTGTGCATGTCTTTGGGTTTGAGGTGAGTCTCTTGTAAGCAGCATATAGATGGGTCTTGCTTTTTTATCCATTCTGTTACTCTGTGTCTTTTGATTGGTGCATTTAGTCCATTTACATTTAGCGTTATTATTGAAAGGTATGTACTTACTGCCATTGCAGGCTTTAAGTTTGCAGGTTACAAAGGTTCAAGGTTAGCTTCTTTACTATCTTACTGTCTAACTTAACTTGCTTATTGAGCTATTATAAACACTGTCTGATTACTCTTTATTTCTCTCCCTTCTTATTCCTCCTCCTCCATTCTTCATATGTTGGCTGTTTTGTTCTGTGCTCTTTTTAGGAGTGCTCCCATCTAGAGCAGTCCCCCTAAAATACCCTGTAGAGGTGGTTTGTGGGAGGCAAATTTCCTCAACTTTTGCTTGTCTGGGAATTGTTTAATCCCTCCTTCATATTTAAATGATAATTGTGCTAGATACAGTATCCTTGGTTCAAGGTAGTTCTGTTTCATTGCATTAAATATATCATGCAATTCTCTTCTGGCCTGTAAGGTTTCTGTTGAGAAGTCTGATGATAGCCTGATGGCCTGATGGTTTTTCCTTTGTAGGTGACCTTTTTCCTCTCTCTGACTGCCTTTAATACTGTGTCCTTGTCCTTGAACTTTGCCATTTTAATTATTATGTATCTTGCTGTTGTCCTCTCTGGGTCCCTTCTGTTGGGAGTTCTGTGTGCTTCTGTGGTCTGAGCAACTATTTCCTCCCCTAGTTTGGGGAAGTTTTCAGCAATTATTTCTTCAAAGACACTTTCTATCCCTTTTTCTCTCTCTTCTTCTTCTGGTACCCCTATAATGTGGATATTGTTCCTTTTGGATTGGTCACACAGTTCTCTTAATATTGTTTCATTCCTGGAGAGCCTTTTATCTCTCTCTGCGTCAGCTTCTATGCTTTCCTATTCTCTGGTTTCTGTTCCATTAATGGCCTCTTGCATCCCATCAATTCTGCTTTTAAGTCCTTCCAGAGATTGTTTTATTTCTGTAGTCTCCCTCTCTACTTGCTCCCTTAGCTCTTGCATATTTCTCTGAAGATCCATCAGCATGTTTATGATTTTTATTTTGAATTCTTTTTCAGGGGGACTGTTTAGATCTATCTCTGCAGCTCCTCCCTCAGGGGTTGTCTGGACTGTTTTGGACTGAACTAAATTCTTCTGCCTTTTCATTGTGATAGTGGTGGCTGTAGGCATGTAGCGGGTATGTCAGCTGGGAGAAGAAAGTCCTTTCCTGCTTGCAAAATGCTCCTTATATTTACAGTATATCTAAAGTAAGGGAAAACAAGGGCACTTTAATTTTTTACCTTCATTAGTCAAGTCAACTAAGGGCTACAATTGGGTTATCTTTGAAGATATGTTTTCTAAAGCTCATCTATATTCTTTTTCATGCCATTTTACTTTTATGCTTTACTTTATATTTTTTCTTTTACTAATTTTTCCTTTGAGTAAATTACCTTTTTTAAAGAACAACTTGCATTGCTTAGGTTAAGGAAAAGAATGAAGGATTTTTTTTTTAATGTGCATATAACTAAACTGTAGAGCATGGAATAATATCGGACCCTTTGCGTAATAGTTAGAAATATACAACTGGGAAATAAAACTCCAGGGGATGCCCTTACCTGGAGGAAGTCATCCATTGGCTGTTCCTCTCTCTCCTTTGGAGAGTGTTGGGGCAGGTAGCTGGTTTCTGGAAAGTCTGATTCCCTGCACTACGCCCCTTCCTTGAAAGTCTTCTTCCTTAGCCTTTATCAGCTGTTGCTTTCTCAATTTTTTTTTATCTTTGTCCCTGTTCTTTTTTTCTCTCTGGGATCCTCTTTTACTCAAGCTGCCCCTAGGCTACTGCCAGGGTCTCACTCAACCTCCTTGCTGTGAGCACTGCATCTTGGTCCAGCCCCCATGTGTGTATAACTAGACTGTAGAGTATGGAATAATATTGGACCCTTTGCATATAGAGATAGTAGTACCCGTATTATTGGACCCTTAGCCCAGCCCATCTTCACCCAGCACTGTTTCCCCAAGAGGGGACACAGAATGGGGTAGTAAAGAGGTCATAAAAATGGAAGTCAGAAGGCCTGAATTCCCTTTTCCTTTTCAAATCTCGTTTCTTTTGTTTTTCTTGCTGTTTTTAAGATTTTTCTATTTACCACTGGTTTTCAGCAACTTGATTACAATGTTTCTTGCTATAGTTTAAATGATTTTCTGTTTGAGTTTTGTTGACTTTCTTGGATCTGTGGCCTTATAGTTTTCATCAAATTTGGAAAATTTTCAACAATTATTTTTCTGTCTCCCACTTCTTTTGGGGTCTTCAAGCACATGTGTATTAGGTGGCTTGACATTGTCCCACATTCACTGACTTCCTGTTCCACCATTTTAAACCTTTTTTCCTCTGTGCTTTATTTTGGATAGTTTCTATTGCTGTGTCTCCCATTTCTCTTGTCATTTTCATCGTTTCCTTTATGTTCTAGGCCATAGGAACATATTTCTAATGGCTGTTTTAACCTCCTTGTCTACTCTTTCTGTTATCTGACTCATTTCTGAGTCTGTTTCCCTCAACTGATTTTCCTCCTCCTTATGTATTTTCCCACTTCTTTGCATGCTAGATCATTTTTGATTGGTTGCTGGACATGTGATTTCTTTTACTTTGTTAGGTGCTAGATTTTGCTGTAGTCCTTTAAATGTTACTGAACTGTGTTTTAGAACGCATTTAGTAACAGAATTGCATTGATCATTTCACCGTTTGTTTGCAGGCTTTTCTAGACACATTCAGAGCAAGCTTTATTCTAAGGCTAATTTGACCCTGCTCCTGAGGTAGTGCCTTTCTGAGGACTCTACCAGATGCCCTATCTGTAAGGAGATTTTCCAGTCTAGCTAGTAGAAACACGAACCATTCCTGGCCCTGTGTGAACTCTGGGAATTCCACTTGCTCTTTTCAGGTCATTCTTTCACTGGCCTAGTAGCTTCTGCCACGCATGCACAGACGAGTACTCAGCCAAAGATTTGAAGAGACTCTTCCGAATATCTACAGAGATTCCCCCCTCCCCACCTTCTTTTACCCTCCCTCTATACAGTTTCCTACTCTGATATTTTAGTCCACAAAATTCTAGTTGCCTTAACCTTCTGAAATCAAATTCTTTCTCCTCAACTCAGCAAGATTCCAGGCTCTGTTTAGGTTTCCCCCTTTCCACATTTTGGCCTGGGAACTCCAGCTGGGGCATTTGGAGGGCTCACCTGATGTATTTTCCTTCTCCAGTTTCTAGAACTATAGCTTCATAATTTCATCTGGTGTTCTAGTGTTTAAAGCAAGGCTTCAAGCTATTTTATAGCAAAATACTTTAGTATTACTTCTTTACAAAGCAAGAGCATTTTCATTATCGAAATCATTATCACTGTTATCAGCATTAGCAGTAAGTTCATGATATCGTTTAATACCCAGTACATTCTGAAATGTCCCAAATGTTACAAAAATATTCTTTATAACTAGTTTTTCCAAACCAGGATTCCATCTAGAGCCACAGTTGTTAGCTGGCTTAAGTCTCTTAATCTAGAAGTCACTTTTTTCGTGACAGAGACATGTTGATTAGACCCAGCCAGCTGTGCTCTAGAATATCCCATCCTCTGTATGGGTCTGATCGCTTTTCTCTATTTCCTGTTACTATAAGTTAGATCTAAAAGCCTGATTAGATTGAAGTTAGATGTTTTTAGTAATAATATATCCTAGATGGTGTTACATTTCATATTCCATCACATCCACAGGCCTGTAGGAACTGGCTTCCTAATGTTAGTGGTGCTCAGATTGACCCCCTGAATGACAGTTGGGACCGTGTGGTCCCTCCATTGTGCAGTTGTGGTTTTTCCCTATTTGACCAGAAAGTAATCTGCATGGTGGAACTTTGCCACTACAAAAATATTCATTTCAAATGTCAACTTTCATCAGTTTGTTTTAGTACCAATTGATAATCTTTACCTGAATCAATTGTTTTACTAGGGACTGCAAAATGATTCTGTTATTTCTAATTCTGTTATTCTATTCTAATTCTGTTATTTCTTCTACATTTCTTAGCTGTCATTCTTCATCAAGGTAGAGTGTCCACAATTTTGCAATCCTGAAATACAGTTCCTACTGGAAAGACAGAGTAAATGCATAGTTGTTTCTCTTTATCCTTTTCAAAGAATTTGATCAAAGGGTGACAAACGAGTTTTTTCTGACTTTCTCTCGGCGTTGATATTTCATGTTTTTCAATAAATATGTCAGCTGCAATAATTTATTCCAGTTGATGTTCTAATCATCAGCTTTGGCCAGAGGGAGCCCAGAGACCTGGATTCTAGATTTTGAAGTATCATAAACCACCTGTGTATCTTTGACAGGCCCTTTCCTATTTGTTTTGGTTGTTTTCCTATTTTAAAACCCAAGGATTAGACTGTGGATAGGCAGAGTTGCTTTTAGCTCTAGAATTAGGACTCTGAGCTCCACCTCCTAATACACTGCACAGCTTTTCCAGTTCTCCAGCTAGAGGAGGCAGCCCTCAGTCCGCCATTCAGGCCGTGCACAGGCCAGCTCCCTCTTGTCCAGTCACCTTTCTCCCCCAGTTTCTCAACAGGAACCCCTCCTCCAGGCACACTGGTCTGTTTGCCCCACACAGCCAGCACGCCCCTTATTCCCAGCCTTTGCCTGTGCCTTTTCTCGCCCTGAAATGCGTTGCCTCTTCTGTGCGTGCATCCCAACCTCACCCTTGCTCCAGACGCCGCCCGTTCAGGCTCCCACCTTTGTACTCCCATTCCCTTACATTGTCTTCTGTACTTATTTGCATCTTCTCTTGAAATACCACTTGTTTCTTTTTGAAATGATGTTATCTCAACTAGAAGGAGACCATGCTTTATGCCACAAGCACTGCTTGGCACAAAAGAAGCGCTATGGCTGCTAATGTTATTGTTATACCTCTGTGTCCCTTTGTAGCATGTAGCACTATGTATTTCACTGAATAGCAATCTTAGGGTGCTTTTAAAATACGTGTGGGGCACGTGAGTGTGCCTGTTGGGTGGCGGTGGAGTTGGGGATGTTTCTTATTTTCATGCTCACCTATTCACTGATCTATTTCTGCTCTTTGGGCTCCATTACATAGTAAGGGTAATTAATAAATATGGACACAGAGTTACATTGATTTTAAGTATATTTGTCAAGAAATATTTTTTGAACTATCTACTATTAGCTAGGGAAACAAAGATGCCCCCTGGGATCTCACAGTGTAATTAAAGCAGACTGTTATATACTTGTTTCCCCTTTCCTGCTCTTTTGTTTTGTTTTGTTTGGAATATGAAATCACACACCCTTAAATAAGCCTCATAAGGAGCCAGCTGTGCTTATAAGATATGTTAGACACAGATATTATTCAATCATAAATGCTCCTCTACCCAAAATGTTAAGAAAATATTATTAGTAGTTTACATCATATGCATTTTCCTAGTTTTTAACTGGCAAATCAATTTAATAATCTCATATGTGAATTCTAAAAGGATATAGCTTTTCTGATTGCCCAAAATTTGACCTCATTTTCTTTAAGTCTAAACAAATTCCACTTCTCCGCAGCCTGCCAGGAGAGCGTCTGCATGTCATTCCCTGTTGGCTGTAGAAATTTGTCTTTCTCAAGAGTGGAACCTTTTGGGGTGATCTCCTGCACGTGGAGTGGACCATCTAGTGAATAGTAACATTTGGATTAATTTGTTGTATTTTCTTGCTGGAGAAAAGTAAAGAGGAATATCCAAAATACTTAGGTACTCTCTGTGTATGTATAAATTATAAAAGAGCCTCCAGGATCTAGCTTTTGACTCCCTCTCTCGCTGTGAAGAGCCACTTGCAGTCCCCAGATCTCACACTGTCTCATGTTCCGTCTGCCCAAAGTGCTTTTTTTCCATCTTGGTCAACCTACAAGTTGCTGTTTATCTTTTAGGACTGAGCCCAGTTACAACTTCCTCCTCCTCACCCCTTCATCCCACCCTCCACCCCAGGGTAGGGACCTCTTTCTTCCTCTCTGCCACTGCCGGACCACCTGCAGACGTCCAGGAGAGCACCCCGAACAGCTCCTTGTCCTTATTCAGTACCTGTCTGTCTCCTCCTACTCATATCTAAGATCGCGAGAGGGTAGGAATCTTGCTGAGCTAGCTTTTTTTTCTCCTAGAGATAGCCTACTTTTGGCACAGAGAGAATGGGTACATAACAACTATGTATCTATGTAATCAAAATTCCCTGCTCTTCCCCCAAACAACGTCTGATCCTTCTGAACTGGTCAGATTTAGTGACCCATAGTGGTATTGCCAGCAATGCTACTTAACAGCTTCACATTTAAAACTGTACCACAAGTGAAAGCATTACAATAGAATACCTGTATGCTGACAGACGGTGATCTCAGAAAATTCTTGAAGGGGTGCCTATTCCTCTGTGTAACGGTTGGACATTGTTTTAAAATTGAGATGTAACAGGCATACGTGTAACCACCAGCCAGATATCCCTCCTAGCCAGTATCCCGTCCTCCCCAGCAAAGGTTGTGTTAACCTCAGTTCCCCAGAGAAACAGAACCAAAGGGTAGGGGACACGTTCTGGGTATTTCTAACAGGACCAAATGGGAAGTGGAGAGAGTCTTCCCACTGAAAGGAGTTTTTAGTTGAGACCTGAAAGGTAAGAAAAAGTTCTCTAGGAAAGGAAGACAAGGGTCACGACTTTGCAGCCAGGTGCAAGGCCTGACATGGGAATGAAGAACTAAAGTCCTATGTGGCACCTGGTTAGAAAGGCAAGGGGGCAGTGCTGGGCAGGGGAACTGGAGGGGTAGAGAGAGGCCACGTCATGAAGGGCCTTACAGGAAATCTGATGAATGTGGGACCTAGTCTACTCAAGAGCTTCCAGTTGGTGAAGGACAAAATTAGGCATAACTAATGTTTTATTTTTATTTAAACTAGCAAACTGTAAAGTGCATGCATCTTAAACACAGAGAGTTTTTACATGTTTTGACTCGTGCAGCAACTACCCAATCAAGTAGTTATTGATAGATTCTCCATTTTAGCTCAGCATTCTTTTCCAAAACCCAAACATTTATTTTTTCTTCCTTTTCCTACTCTTTCCCACCTCCTTAACATTGCTCTGGTTTCTTCCTTCTTTAGCTCCTTAATCCTGACTGAATCCTCCTCTCTCTTCACACTGCCTGTCATGCAAGTTGGTAATGTTACTGTCCCAGCCTCACCTCCTGTCATTATGGAAAAGGACCACCTATCAGGTTGCCACGGGGCCTGATGAGTACATGTGCCTCAGAAATAGTCTCCTAGATGCTTGTGTCGTCATACCAACAGAGAAAATGACAGGGATGAAGGGACAGCCACTTAGGACTGTGTAGGTGAGGTGTCAGTCTTGATTTTCATGAAAACATGAAACTTGATCGGGTCCAGCTGGGACGCAGAGTGGTGCGTGGAGTTCCAGGGGCGTCTGGAAGGCTCTCCCTTCCCCATGAGGACTCACTTCCAGGTGCTCCAAGGGCAGCCCCGATTTTGACTTCTATCACCAGAAATTACTTCTGCCTGCTTTTGAACTATGATAATAATAAAACCGTACAGTTGTACTCCCCGTGTCCAACCGCGTTCACTGAGCGCACAGTGTGGAAGCTCCGTCCGTGTTGTCGCATTGGCTGTAGTTGGTCCTTTCCTTTGCTCTACGGGTTTCCCTTGGATAAATGTGCAGTGGTTTATTTGTCCACTCAGCTTCTGATGGACGTGAGGATCCCTTGGTTTTGCTATTACAAATAAAACTGTGCTCATGTCTTCCCACGGACAGAGGCGCTCACTTCTGTGGGACATACACATTTCAAAGTTCCGTGAGGTCCTTGTGAGGTGGAAGATGGTTCCGAAGGGAGTAGAAGTAGCAGTTTCTCAGGTAGCAACTCTCTGGGTGGCTGGTTTTTTCCCAGATAGTTTCTGAAAGGAGTAAATCTCATCAGAACATTTTAAACACCACACAAATCAAAATATAGATTAAAAAAGAGAGAACAGATTTCCTTTCGGCTTCTATCACTACTGTTGTCATCGTCGTTATGATAGTTTATAGTCAACTACAACTTGGAGCCGATAGTAATTGGAAGGGCAATCTGGTATGACCAGTGTTAATGACTTGTAGTTGAATATGTCCCGATAAACAGTAACCGTGTCGTCAGCAAACATTTGTGAAGCCTCCTCCCTCCACAGCTGCTGGTATGTGTGTAGTAGTGGATGAGTGTGTCTGAAGCGATGGACAGATTTACCTCATATTTTCTGTCAAATTCTTCATACAGCCGTTTCCCAGAACCCTAGGTTCTTTGCAGGTGTCTGCACCATCTCTGCATTAGCAGCTAAAAAGCACACATGCAGAGGTTGCCTTCTCCAGACTGAAGTTTTTGTTGTTGTTTTTCCTGAATTATGAATGTATATGTCTTAAAACTTTAAAATTAGCACATTTAGTTGTATATATAATGGATTGTTATAGAGAAAAATACAATTAAGTGAAATTAGGAAGGCTTTTATAGAAAAATCTAAGAACTTTAGTCACAATGTTCAGTCTTTAGAATCATAGGAGTTATTAAGATACAGTAATAGAGACTGTGATCTGATTCTACCTTACCAAGTCAGGCTTTTGACCCACTCTTTTGCATTATAATTATACTCAAGGTCTGTGCTTTCACCCTGTTCAGAATGTGCTATGTATTTGCATTAATTCATCTAATAAACATTTAGTGAACACCAACCATAGGCCAGATAGCTTCCTACTAAGTAGCAGATACACAGGTATAGTTACCAAACAAAAGGATTTTATAGCTTAGTGGAAGAGACAGTCAAGTGAACCAGTAGTTGTCAAGCCCCACTTTGGGCTTGGGCTCTATTATTCCCAAAGTGTTCTGATAGCACAAAGGAGGGGCATTTAAATCAGAGCAGGTCACCCTACAGCTGACTCTTCAAGGAGGAGAGACGTGAGCTAGGAAGGGCCTTCCAGGCACAGAGCGTGGGAAGCTCAAAGGCACAGAGGCAGGAGGGCACCTGGTCAAGGAATGACTGGTAACTTAGTGCGGTTGGGGCGCAGGGTGGGCATGTTCAGTGGTGCTCCAGAGAAGCCCGGAGGGGTGGGTGTGTAGGAAAGGGTGTGGACTGAGGCGGCAGAGAGCTGGATTCCCACCGTACTCCTACCAGGACTGATGTGTCCTCATCAGTATGACCAGAGAACTGGAAGAGTCACTCCCAAACCATGTTCTGGAAATACTGTTCCAGTAGATGTGAAAAGATGTGCTCTGAAAATGCTTTCTTTGCTTAAATAGTCAGGGGGAGATTGAATACCACAGTCACCTCTTCAAGAGTCACAATGACATGAACATAGTAAAAGTTTCCAAAGTCCTCCAGTGAGGAAACCACTTCAGTTTTTTTTAACTCAGCATTTTCCAAAGTACTTGAACTTAGAGGCAATTTTCTATAATACTAATATCATGCTGTAGAGCCCCATTTTGACAAACAATGGACAAGGTCTCAAAGGTTTAAATATCTTCATTCATTTATTTTTAAATTTGTTAAAAGTGTGGAACCAAAGAGCTGCTCCTTATACACTTTCTTCCTATTTTAGATGGCTGGTGTATCCATGTAAGAAATTTTAGTTTATTTTCATATAAATGTTTTTTTAAATTGCATCAGCTATCATGGGTTTGTTTGATTGTTTTCTTCTTTTCTCATTTTTCATGTCATGCCCAGACTTTATTACCTGGTAATAAGTTCCAAGAAATGAGAATTGGGTTGTTTCTAAACAAATATAAATCATTTCTGGTGTGTTTAGTAGAAATTATGAATGAAATCAGGGTTTGACTTATTATGAAGTCATTATGTTCAACATAGGCAAATCCCAAAATTAATAATAAGTTCATAAATCATTTGTGGTGTCACACAGATCAAATAAATAAAAACAGAATTGACCTTGTTAGAAATTTGATATTTTCAGCGTTTCTCTGTCAAAGCCACCGATTTGGAAATTGTTTTAAATTCTTGAAAAGTGGGAACTTTTTTCCCCTGTAAAAATACCCATCATTTGGCAAACTACAGTGTCATTTTCCTTGAAGCAAATGTAGTGATTGATTATCCGGAGTGCTACTACGACAAGGCACACCAAGCAAATAGCTGGAAAATTGTATGTAATCATACAGCATCACACAGGCTCTTTGTTGAGCATAATCATTGGAATTAAACCGTGGCATTCTAATCATTCCCTGTAGGTACTTCCTGTTTACCCCCAAACCATATTCCTACTGCCTGCAGGGTCCCCTTCCCTCGCGACTGCCTTCAGCACAGCTCTAGTCACCTGAGAGCACTGGGCTGAATACAGACCACACTGAACAAACCCAAAAAGGTTTCAAAATGCACAGATGTCTGTGTCTGGCATCCCTCCCTTATACTGACATTTAAAGAAGTTTATGAACGTGTATTAACATTAGTAGTACTGTTTCTTTTATTCTTAGTATTGTCCTGAAGATCCTGAGAAATTATAAACAAGCTGGGGAGGGGAAGGATGGGAGATGGATAGAAGGGCAAGAAGAATGCCGGGCTCGCTTTGAGAAGCTGAGCATCTAACCGGGAAGACCAAACCACCTGAGGCCCCCTGAGAGCAGCCACACAGTGGTCCCCAAGTGAGAAGCAACAGTGCCCTGACTGAATATACCTGAGCGATGAGGGCCACTAGAGCGGAGGGGCCACCAAATTATCCTTGCTTATTAGAAGACTAAATTGAGTCATGAGAAAGGAAGAGGTTGCCCACCCTGCCCCAGAGTTGATTATCAATAGCGTAATTGGGAATAGAACCAGGCCCTATCTCTCAATAATCCCAGCGGTCTCCCCATGCTCAGCTTCCCTGCAGTTTTAGATTTTAAACAGGCTTTGTTAGGATGGCTGTGCGCCGCTCTCCTTTATTAATTGCTGCCCACATATTGTAGGATACCCAGTGTTCTGAATCAGGATGAGGATTTTAGGTTCTTCTTACCAGCATGGGGACAGCTGTAGCTATGCAGAATCAATTCCTGTCACTCACACACAAGTACAGAGGAATGGGATTATGGATCAGGGTGAAGCTGCAGTGCTTTAATCTTAAAATCAATACAGGAGAGGAAGTGGGACTTGTGGGGATTCTACAGAGACTGTAATTTGGTTTCCTCTGTTCCTTCCATTTCACCTTCTGATTATTTTACTGCAGGGGTGGGAGGGGGGAGGAAAAGAAGATAAGAAACCTCTACATCAAATAATCTTGCATAAGCGTGCACATGTAAACTCATAACTCAAGCTGATACTCCATTGTGTTGAGAAAAACTATAGATTTTTATCCATTCTTTTTATTTTCAGTAGAAAAAAAATTAGCCAAAACCCTGTATCCCAGAGTCTGCATTTAAGCATGATAAAATGCCATTGATTCTTTCATGGGTCACTGTCAGACTGGGAAAAAATTTTTCTTTTTTAAGGTTTACTTTTATGGCCAAGTCTACCATAGTATATGTAATTATATGTGAATAAATGCATATTCAACAAACCAGTTGACCAAAGGGACATCAAGCAGCTCAGCATGTGGTTAGTATTTACTCCAGTGTAATTCTCCTCCTCTTGAAAGAGGCAAGAACTAATGATTTAAACAACTCAGTCTTTCCTTAATGAAAGGTCTAGAATGTACTGAATATGCCTGTGTTCAGACATAACACTGAGTAGCCGCACAGCACTGTCGGTCTCTAGCTATGAGATGGGCTTATTATTTTCTCCCTTGAATATTCCTTTAATTCAATTTTAACAATATGTCTGAGTCTATTTGGATCCTGCTTCCGCAACGGCACCAGCAATAGGAAATACTGCGATCACATGAGAAAATGTTTGGGCTACCCACCCTCAAGAGCTCTCGAGTCTGGCTGGGACGCAGAGGGTGGATGGTGTTCCAAGGACAAAGCCTGGAGCCCTTGCTTTGTTCACTTCCTTCTTCTAAGCCGATTTCTTCTTCTTTACACTGAGGATGGTTATGGGATTCCCCTGATGGGCTGGCATGTTGAATGGGTTAAGTGAGATGGAGCATGTAGAATACCTAGCACTGTACTTTGCACTTGTAAGAATCTAATAAATGCTCATGATTATCTGATTATTATGTGAATGTCAAGTGAGATAACATATGCTGTGTATGTGAAAACAGTCTGCAAGCTGTAAGGCACAATACGAATGTTAGTTGCATTCTTAATAGATTGATGGTTTAAAAAAAATTGTTCAACAACTCACGGAAGGCTTTTTCTTTGTGCTGCCTGGCCCCTAATCTCAAAGTGAGTCAGACTCCAACTAAATACCCATTTCCTTTCTTAAAAGCCACAGAGGTATCTTGTGGATGCCAAGAATTCCATGAAACCAATTTGAAAATCCCTGGTCTATGCCCTTCCCCATAGAACACTTTCCAGGTCTCTGGAAGGCAAACACGATGTAAGAGATTTGTTTTGTCACTTTAAATGTCCCATCCTCCCATGAAAGCTTATCTTTTTTTTTTTAACTAAGGTAGCATTAATATACAATCTTATGAAGGTTTCACATGAGCAACATTGTGGTTTCAGCTTTCACCCATATTATCAAGTCCCCCCCACGCACCCCCTTGCAGTCACTGTCCATCAACGTAGTAAGATGCTGTAGAGCCACTACTTGTCTTCTCTGTGCTGTACTGCCTTCCCCGTGACCTGCCTATATTGTGAGTGAAAGCTGAAGTCTTAAGTGATTGCTTCCTTTCAGTTATCCTTCCTTGAGTAAAAAATACTCATGAAATTCTGTGTTCTCTTCCAGAGTACAATTATTGTGGAGAAAACAGTGCAGGACCTCATGAACCTAATGCGCGACTTGAGTGCTTACTCAGACCAGTTCCTCAACATGGTGTGTGTGAAACTCCAGGAGTACAAGGACACCTGCACTGCGGCTTACAGGTGGGGCTTCTGCTGGGGGCTGTGCCAAGGCACTGCAGCGCCTGACGACTGTGTGAGGCAGTGATGCTGCTGTCCCAGCCTCACCTCCCGCCATTGTGGAAAAGGACCACCTTTCAGGTGGCCATGGGGCCTGATGAGTACATGTGCCTCAGAAGTAGTCTCCTAGATGCTTGTGTCATCATACCAACAGAGAGAAAGACAGGGATGAAGGGACAGAGCCACTTAGGAGTGCCAGTGGCTGGCATAGGTGAGGTGTCAGCCTTGATTTGCATGGAAGCAGAGAATCATAGGGTTTGTCTTGCTCAGGGAAAAACGGCAGACTTTGACAAGTCATCTTGTGCTCCTACAAGATCTTATATAGATTTTGAACTCTTAGTAATCCTTAGTCATCTATAACATGATTTCTTTTTATTTCTTACACATATGTTCCCCTGATGTTTGATCTGTAATCTTCCTACTGTCATGAAAGGACAGTTACACCTGTTTTGGACATCACTGGAAATGAAAAACTGTTGTTATGAACTTGAAAACCTATTACTTTTCCCTCTGCTTTCTTTTCTCTGGGTTCAAAAATCCCTTCGAGTTGATGGAAAAGATTCATAGCATTTCTCATAAAAAGCTAATAAAACAAACAAATTAGGAACAAATTATGGCCTGGTTGGCAAGACTGGAAACAGGGAATAAAATACTAAATTTTGTGTAGTGTATTATTAAGGACAGGTAAGTAGAGTACATCATCCGGCACTGCTTGTACAATATAGGAGACAAGAACAGAAGGGATAAAATGGAAGAGAGAGAAAGAGAAAAGGTGATCAGAGGTGGGAAAGAGTTCACAGAAGGTGAGAGGTGTGTGATGGTAGAGAGAAGATGAGACTGAGGGGAGTAGAATAAATAAGGGCATTGCAGACATGCTGGGGAGTATTATCATAGTGACCTGATACTGAGGGGAAATGACGAGAAAGTCAGGCTGGAACACAGTTCCTTGTAGAAGGTAGTAGTAGATAATGTTGGCTAGGAAAAGTAAGCACAAATTACAAGCAGTCTTCACCAATAAGACTCCGACATTTAAATGTTGCAGAGTAGATGATAAGGAGTCATTATAAGTGACCTAGGAAACAGTGTTAGGGAAGATTAATCTGGCAGAAGAATATAACACAGATTCGTGCTTCACCTCCTTCATTCCAGCAATAAGTATTATTGAAACACAGTTGCATGAACCAATTAAAGAAAAAACCATTTCACTGAGGATGTACTCCCAGTAACATTTTACTTTGTTTTGTCCAATAATTATTCATCAAAAATTATAACATTTGAGTGTGTTGCAGTCATAGGCATAATAAGAAATTACATTATAATAAATTGTGTACCAAGTAATAATTATAAAGGCAATTCAAACAAAAATATTTAGTCTCATGGTAACAGTTTTAATTTCAATTTTTCAGATTTTAATTTGTACAAATAATTTTTTGCAGAATGCTTCCATCGTATAATCAATAAAATACCTTCAAGTATAAACATATATTACACTAGGATAAAATTCACTGAGGAAATGAAACAAATAGTAATTCAAAGAGAAAAATGAAAAATATCCAGCTGGTAAAGAAGAGCTTATTCCTATGTGTGTTAGACGCATAACGGTGGATAGCAAATCCCCATGGCATTGAGATTCCATTGGATACACTTAAAATAGTGATTTTAAAGTGTTCATCTTTTCAACATTTGATATATGTCAAAAATAATATCTTCTGAAGCCATTTAAACCCATGCTGGAAAATACTGTCAATTTAAAAGTGTGGGAAGGAGAATAGGGTTTTTCAAAGTTCCTTTAAAGTGTACACACGAAATGTTAAAGCCATTGCTCTTGGGTCAGTGTCTAAGCTTGGAACACCTGAGCCATAGAGTGTAACATGTGCACCTTTACCAAACCAAACTCCAGAGGGACTGTAGCAATGTCACATCTACCAAATGAGAACCATATAGCATATTTTAAGTATTAAAACATCAGTATTAAAATTTTTAAAAATATTTTAAAGTCAGTGCAGTTAACTAACATTTTCTCTTACATTTACATTAAGTTTATGTTTAACTAGCTGAATTTTAAGGCTATTTTTAAAAAGCAAGTCATGTCCTCTTTTTTTATATATTTCATTATGGCCATCCAGTAATTTCTAACAAATAATAATGCTGGTGAATATTAACTATTATAGAGCTGTTACAGAACCTACCTAAGAGAAGGTAAAGTCAACTCTACAAACTAAATTCCACTGTTGACCATTTTTATATTATTGTTGTTCTTGGTATTTTGAAAGAAATCAGTTAGCTTCATATAGATTGGCATCTTACTTACTGTAGGCGATCTCTTCCTCAGCATTTGTGATCTTGCCCCTCCACATGCCAAGTGATGGGAAGATCACTGCACCTGCGAAGCAGACTGGTCGTTGCCGAGCAGTTTCCTGTTTTGAAATGACACTCCCCTAGCCACTGGCCATAGCCCTTTTTCTGGGGTGGTTCCAGATCAGTTTAATCCTTGTACATGAAAGTCCACTGTGGTCCATTTAGTCTTTTTCTCCCGCTAGACTGAACAGTCTCAGTTTCTAATATGTCCTGGGTCTGCACACCATCAGTCCTCTTTTTCTGTTGCCCGTTAGCCCGGAAGTATCTATCTTAAAAACAGAGCCCAGTGTGCCAGGGGTGCTCTTTGTACTTCAGCAAAACCTTCACCTTCCTTGCATAGGACCCAGTGCCGGACATAGTGCCTCTTTTGATATCCCATCCTTGCATCTGTCAGGTGTTTATTGAGCACTTACCAGATCCGGGATCCCATGGGAACAAAGACGTCAGTCACAGATTAGACCTTTCATGAGCTTACCTTCTTGGTAGAGGACAGAAAGGGAAATAGGGGACAAAGGAACAGCACATATGTATCCAGCGCATTAATTCATGAAAGGCAGTATGGTTAAGATAGGTAGACATGCTCCAGGGGGAAGAAGTTACTCACGGAGGACAAGAAAGGCTTGGTGAACGACAGGCAGTGTGAAGAGTGAGGAGGACTCAGTCAGGATTAAGGAGCTAAGGGAGGAAGAAGCCAGAGCAATGCCAAGGAGGTGGGAAAGAGTAGGAAAAGGAAGGAAAAAATGAATGTTTGGGTTTGGGAAAGGAATGCTGAGCCAAAATGGAGGATCTGGAATGCCAGGCCCAAGGAACTCTGGGCCTTCTTAGATCAGGAGGTGGGGAGCCCCTGAAGGCGAGTGAACGAGGAGTAGTGCCAGGGGCAGACCGGGGCATCAGGGGGGGTTTCCTGAGCTTTGCGTAAGATGGGTTAGAAGGCAAGAGTCTGCAGGTAGAGGGGAGAGAGGCGATGGGTGCCGGGTCGGAGGAGGGGCTGCGGAGACGGTGAGGGCAGTGCAGACCCAGGGATGTGAGGGGGGTGCCTCTGCAGGACACAGCTGCTGCTTGACTGCAGACGGTAAGGAAGCAGAAGAAATACTCACTGAAACCAGTCTTATCTTTCCTATACTGTATTTGTAGGGGTTTTTTTTGACTTCAGGATTTCACATTTACCCATTAAATTTAATGCTACTTTTAGCTCATCATTTCAGTCTATTGAGATATTTTTGAATCCTCATTCTGTCATCAGAAAATGTAGCCATTTCTCCAAAATCCATGTGATTCTTGAATTTATACACCATCTTTTAATTTCTTTATATATATGTCATTTTTTTAAATGCTCAACAGGACAGGACAAAGTTGGAAATTTGGCGGGCATACCTCTCAAGACTCCCTCTGAGACTACAGCCATGTGTTATTCAGTACTTCAGAAATGCATGTGTTTTTCTAACTATGAACCTGGACTGTGGCTCAAGAACAGACCCTGGAACCTGAATTTGAATACCAGCTTTCCCACCTGTTAATTGTATGATCTCAAACAGCTACTCAGCTTTTCTGTGCTTTTCTCGTCTGCAAAAAGAGATAATAATAGTTCGTCCCTCATAGAGTTGTTTTGAAAATGTCAGTCTTTTAAAATTATTTCTAACAAAATAGTTAAAGCTCCCCCCAAACGATTAGCTGCTGTTTTGATAGTGACAATGATGATAACGAAGATTGCCTTCACCACCATTAGTGACAGTCCCCCCTATATTTCATCATATGCCCTAGAAGAGACTTGAGAGATCTCTTGTTGGTGTCCCCCAAGTCCCGATCCTTTTGACACAGTTATCCCTTCTTCCTGTCTCCCCATGATGGGCATGCTCAGGCCAGCAGTGGGCAATACTAGGCATTTGTTCAGTAATCCTTCTACTCCTATCCCTTCATTTTTAAGCCCCTCTCCTCCCTTCTCTGCCAGCCTTTTTAAAAACTCTCATCCTGGACAGCTTACAAATAACCCTTAGAAACAAGGTCTCTTGACCTTGAGCCAAATTTATCATTTCTTCATTCAAGTCAGTGAGTCACCCAGTTAGGAAAGAAGCAAAAGGCTATGTGACTTTTTTGTTGTCAGAGGCCAGGAAGATCCTAACTGTTCACAAACTATTGAAAATAATCTGTTCTAGAATTTTGCCTGTAATTCCAAACTCGTCCAATTTCTGTAACTCACCTTCTTTCCTTTTATGAACATCAGGGCGTTTGCTCTCAGGTGTTTTACCCTGTCTCCCGGGGTACCACTCAGACCATCAGCACTGGTTCTGTGATTCTATACTTGGAATTATTTCTGTGCCCCAAGGTCCTTGCCTAAATTCATTAAACCTGTCAGAATATCCTTTAATCTGTTGACGCAGTTGATTACTCAATTCTTAAAACAATTTATTTACTTAGTGTCTAGGATTTTGTTCATTCAACCAGTGTTTATTGAGTACTTAAACAAGAGTGTCTAGGTACAGCAGTGACCAAACAGATAAAATACTGCTTGCATGGGAGATGTTGGAGATGGGAGAGAGGAGATTTATAGTAAATATAATACATAAACATGTTATAAAGAATTTTAGGAGATAATAAGTACTGTTGGAGAACAAATGGAGGAGGGTGCATGACCCTGAGTTTAGGAGGAGGAGGTTGCTATCTCAGACAGGATGCTGCCATAGGCCCTGTCAAGTTATGGTTTGAAAACGGCTCAGAGGAGTTTGGGGAGTGAGGTAAGGTAATCTGGAAAGAGTGCCCTGGCAGAGGACAAAAGCTCTGAGACAGGGCTCAGCATGATGCTTTTCAGGCATGGGGGGAGGCGGCTTGTGTGGTCAGAGTGAAGTGAGCACGGAGGGCGTTAGAAGGATGCCCGGAAGATAACCGAGGCCCAGACCATGTCAGCCACTGTAGGGACAGGGATTTCTGCTGTGAGTGAAATGGGGCACCATTGCAGGAATTGTGTCTAGGAACAGCAAGGTCTTTCTTACATTTTAAAATATAAATATTGAGAAGAGACAGTTGGAGAACAGGGGTGGACACAAGGAGACCAATTAAGGGTGATCCAGGTGAGAAATGAAGACAGCTCATACTATTGGTAGCAGCAGAGATGACGAGAAGTGATAGAATTCTGAATACATTTGGCAGGGCCAGCCAACAGAATCCCTCGCCAGACTGGATATCAGGTGTGAGACAATGGAAGGTCTCACAAAGAACTCAGGGTTTTTTGAGTGGTGCAGAGATGGAGTTGCCAGCTATTGAGATGGAGAACACTGCAGGTTTGGGAGCAAGTAGATCAGGTTTTTAATTTGGAGTGTCTATTAGACCCCCACTTAGAGATACAGAGTCAGCAGATGGATGTATTCATCAAAAGGAGAGAGGTCTGTCCTGGGGATATATCTTTGCCAGTCATTGGCATGTAAATGGTATTTAAAGCCCATGAACTAGATGGAATCTCCATGGGAGTGAGTATAAATACGACCGAGAAGACGACTATGGACTTTAAAACGTTTGCAAGAGGAGGAGAAACCAGCAAAGGAGACAGAGAAGCCACATTCAGTGAAGTAGGAAGAAAATTAAGACAATGAGGTGTCCCAGAAACTGAGTAGAGGGATGCGAAGAGTATCAGCTGGTCCCAGCACTGCTGGGTCAGCGTTAGGGCTGCGCGTGGACTGAGTGATAATAACCTGGAGACCACTGGTGATTGTCGCAAGAGTTGTTCCTACGGACTAGAAGTGAAACCTAGATTGGTGTGGGCTTAAAAAAGACACTGGGAGGAGAGAACTTGTAAATATAGGTGAGACATTTATACGGAGTTATGCTGCAAAGGGGAACAGACAGATGGGATAGTAGCTAGAGAACTAAGGTCACATGAAGGATTTTGTTTTGTTTTGTTTTATGTATTGTTTTAAATAGAAATAAGTGCGCTTTTGTGTTTGAGGAAAATTAGGAGAAAGGGAAAATTCAATGTAGGAAAAGGGCGAATTGCTGAAATTTTGTTTTTGGTTACTGAGTAGAGGTGAGATGTAAGGCACAAGTGGGGTGAGTGGCTTCAGGCAGAACAGGGATAACGTTGTTCCCCATGATCTGTCCTTCTTATGGGAGTTGAGTTATTCTCTGTCATTTATATTTCACCATTTTGTCCAAACAGTGCAGCTGTGTTTCCCTTGTACTACGTCTTGGAACATAGCCATTGTTTTCAGTTCCTGTGCTCACCAAAAGGATCTTGATTCCTTCGCCCAAGAGAGTAAACTACTTTGGGATCCCTCCTGGCCAAATTCTCTGGAATGGTCTCCATTTCTTGGTTTCCACTATCAGATCGTTCCCTATACGGGGTAATATCTGTAGGTCTACCACGGTTGCTGAATTACAGGCCTAGGAAGAATTCTCTCAGGGTTGGGGAAGGTACTTCTGCGAAGCTTTGAAGAGGAATAAATAAAAAATAATTGATGTGGTTGTTACACAACAATGCACACTCACAGACACACACTCCCTCCCTGCACATACCACCCCATGGTGCCTGTTGCCTGTGAACCAGGTTTTTCAGGCTTGGGCAGAAAGTGTTTCCTTATTGTATGGGTCTGAAGATGCAAAGTGTCCTTACTTCCTCTCTTCGCATTTATTGCCCTCCCCCAGATCGGCACCTGCTGAGGAGTAATTAGGGCAGTCCTAATTTGGACAGCCAAATCCTGATTACAGTGAGAGGAGAAACAGGAAATGTTCTCGTTTCACTGCCAGCAAATGACTGACTTAAATAGAAAGCCATATACAATTCAAATGATCCAAAATGATATAACATTGGGGAAGGAGGCAGGGAGCAGGGAAACATTGCAATCTGATTCTTTCTCAGCAGATATCTTTTATAGAAATGATCAAATCCATAAGCTCACAATGCCCTCTGCCGAGAGCTGGTTTGTTTTCCGAGTTTACCACGAGAACCTGAGCATCCATCAGGAGTTTAGAGATCTGAGGAAAGGTCAGGAACATCTCACCTTTCTGTGAGCACCTCACTCTGGAGAGAAGGTCGGTACTGTCTAATGATGTCACGGTACATGCTTTGGATGAAGAGAGGTCTCCTAAAAGGGTAATGAGGACTAGAAGTCTTTTCCTTAATTAGTCACACCCCTTGGGGCTCAAAGGAAAACTCAGCTGTGAATTCTCTGCTGCGCTGCATTAGCAGTCAGACAGTAGGCTCTTAGTCTGCCGCTTCCAAGCTGAGCGCTTCTCTCCCTTTGCTTGTCCTCTTTGTCCTGAGGTACAACCAACAGCTTGTGGTCCCCAAAATAGTCATTTAAAAATTGGAAATCACAGATTTTTGAAGTTTCTGCCTCTTCCAATTTAGCATCAGTTTATTCAATTTTTTTTTTCCTGACCTTTCTACATTGTGTTGCGCCTGGCAGAGAATTACAAATCAAAGATCTACTCATAGAGCCCCAAGTGATATGACATGGCATGTTTTTACTAGGAGAAGGAGTAACCATCTTCAGGACCCACTTTTCACCACTTCTCCCCAGAGGACCAGAACTCACACCAGCGCGTGAGGGAAGGGTGACGTAGGGATAAACTTGCTATCACTGAAATCAGGTCTGGCACAAGGCTGGGCACTTTTATGGCCCCTAGTATGTTTGTTGAATGGATGAGGAAATTCCTGGCAGACTAAACATGATGAGCAAGGAGTGGGGCGGCATGATAGATGGCTGTGATACATGGGGGAGAGGCTGAGAAATCAAAATGACTAGAGTGGACACCATAGTTGTGTAGAAACAGGCAGAAAAGGGGGATTTGGATAACTTCCCATATTACATAAAGGAATGCTGTTGTAGGTTTTGGTGAGGAGGACGACCTCCCCCTTCCACGATCGAAGTGTCATTTTAAAATCTCAGTGGCCCCATTGTGCAGATTAGCCACCAGGAGCCATGGTGAGTCATGAAGCCCCTCCAGTTTCCTGTGTAGCCAGAAGCCAGAGTCCTGCAGGAACCAGAGCCTAGTGGAATTCACCTTGCTGCCTTTGCCACCGAATTAACTTTGAACCTCAGAAGAGTCAAGGGCATATGCCAGCAAAATCCTCTGCAAGCTCTATGCAAGCTTGTCTTCTTGTCTGTCTCTTGAAGTTATGTTATGTCCCCCCCCCACCTTCTTGGCTTACCCAGCACAGATATATTCATTTTTATTAAATATTGAAGAGATACAAAGAACATTTATAAAATGTGTACAGTATCTTGTTCATAGAGATAATTCAGCAAATGAAAGCTTTTATTGCATGCTCCTATAATTTATTATGTATAACTCTAGTATTTACCCATTGTATTGCAATTTTAAATTTTTTATTGTGTATTTGATCAATTGTTGATTTACATGTCTTTCTCTCTCAAAAATATTGTTTTCAACTATGGATTTGTATCAGAGTTATTTGGGGAGATTTCAAAATGCACATACTGGATTTCCCACACTAGACCCACTGCGTGTGGGGCTTGGGCAAGAGTAGTTGTTAGATGTTCCCAAAGTGATTCTCAGGTGCGTTACTGATCTAAACTCTGAGGCTCTAGAAGGAAGTTACTATGTCTTTTCCACATAATTATCTCCAACTTTTAGCATGATGTCTGTGTACACATCTTTCCCTTATGTTTATTGATCAAGTGACTAACTTCACTCTACTTTTCCAGCGCACATCAGCAGCCTTCTGCCAAATACAGATGCCGGCCACTTAACCAGGTGTGCCACAAATTCTGTAGTAAGCAAGCAGTCTTAATTTCTGCCACCTAACCCAGTCTACCCTGATCAGATAGGAGTCTCTTGCAGCAATGTTGATGCAAAATAATAAGGACCTGGACTCAAATGGAAAGACACACTCAGGAAAGTAAGCAGTCACGGGCCAAGGGATTTCACTGGCATTAACTCACCTAGTCAGTCACAGCTGTTGTGAAGATTAGATTCTCCCAACCTTACAGATGAGAAATGGAGGTCCAGAGAGGTACATGACCCTGCTAAGGTCACAGAGAATGGCTGTGGCTGTGCTGGAAGCTAAGTCTGTCTGACTCTAAAGTCCAAGGAATAGTCAATGGAATTAAAGGGGAAACAGGAAACCTAAAAATGTTCAAATGGTTTAAAGAGACATTTTAATAGGAGCACAGACCCCAGAACAGTAGATTTGGGTCCAATTCAGGCTCTCATCTCTTGGTTATTTTACCACGATGGGCTAGCCGAAATATTTCATGTATCAAATGGGCATAATAATCACAGTACCTACCTCATAGAATTGTTAGGATTGAATACATGCAGAGTACTTGGAAGACCACCTAGTTCATGGTAAATGCTAAGTATCTGTCAGCTAATGTTATTATTTATTGTTGCTGCTGGTGGTAGTGATGTTTTTGTTATTATTTACTTTTAAATTAATTCATTGATAATATTGTTGATATTCTAATATTACTAACATAAGGAAAGACCTCATACATGATGTTTGAGCCAAATTCTGAAGGCTGATCAGGAGCCATGTGAAGATATGGGTAAAAACATTCCAGAAAGAGGAGGCCGCAGGTATGAAGATGCACAGGCTTAAAGCTAAACTGAGTTAAGGTTTGCGTAACTGGAACAGAGAGCGCAAAGAGACTGGACACTGAGTGAGGTTGGACAGGGGTGGAAGTCAGATTACTTGAATTATTGCTGGCTGCACAAGAGAATTATGTGAGAGCTTAAAGGACACCCCTGCTGAGCCCCACTTCAGAAGGTGAGATTTATTTATCTTTTAAAGATTCTACCTAGGTATTCCATGTGCAGCCAGGATTGAGGACCACTGATGAACTATCTCAAGGCCAGGGAATTTGAGTTTTGTTCTAAATGCAATGAGAAAGCATACACTTAAGTTACCTGGTCTGAATCTTTTTATAAGGATCTTGAGGATATCCTAATATCTATATTTGCTTATCAAAAATATTCTGATTTGCTTATCAAAAGAAAAATCTGAACATTTACAGTTGAGACAAAAATTTTTAGGGACAATTTTTATACTCTTGGTCCACTGTGTTACAATATAATTTCTTTTTGGTATTTTAAATATCAGACAGTTATGACCCTTCATATGAGAACTGGTCTATTTAAAAATTGTTATTAAATTTTCCCCAACAGTTACTTTCTGTAAACTTTCAAATTCCAGTTCTTTTTCTGAGGGTCCTCTTGAATTGTTTCTGTTTCCCATGAACCATTTCTAGAGTTACCAGATGCTTCGTAACTTGTGATTCCAGACCATCACACAGCTCTCTCACCAGCACTGAGTGTGATATAAAAAATAACATGGTGTTTCTCTGCTTGTTTCCTGTTTGTTCTGCTCCATGTTAGCATAAGGGATTTTTTGGTTTTGCTGTTTCATTATAATCAGAAGCATGGCCCTAACTTATTTTTGCATCCCTCATTCTAAATATCACTGTGTTGCTGGCCATCGCACTGTAGTTTGGCTTACTGTACAGGTCCAGTCATTTACAGTTGAAAATTGACCATAGTAGCTTAATTCGGACCATCCTTGCCTGGGGTTCATTTGTCCAGCTTGGCTTCTAATGTTTGAAGTGCCTGAAAGATTCAGTCTGGGAAAGTAAACATCACGCCCTGACTGGCACCAAACATTTGACTCCAATTAGCCATACCTGCCCCTGGTCGTTTACCTAATGAAAGACTCAGCACCCCAGCTGTGTCCAGAGACCAGGCCCACCGGCACTTTGTAACTGCTCCAGAAAGGAGGCAGTGCACATCAGAGCCAGTCAACACCAGCAGATGTTTTCTGAATGAAATTCACTGAACTGTGTCTGGAGGGTGGGCCCTTCTCGTGGCCCCCCTATCACCTGTTCCGAGAGGTATGCCCATTTTCCTCTTTCTCATGGGAACAGGCCCAAGAAGTTGCACAGATGGCTCTGTCTTTGGGCCACTGAGCCTTGAATTAATTAGTAGATTATGGTTCTGGTAGTGGTGATTAACTCTGCTCTTCCTGTGGAATAATTGTTGAAGCTATAGCTCTTCTTTTTTGAGACTATTTGAACAGGTCCTGGAATTTTGTAGCCCACACAATACAGTTTATCACAAAATTATAAACAAAAGAATAAACAAACAAATGCAGTTGATCAGGATTTAAACTTTGCCATTTGAAAGAAAAATTCCCTTTAGGGTAATTGTATGTTGGTAATCAATGCCAATATTTCAAATTAGAATATTTAGAATTGCATTTAGGATTGATGCTTATTCCAGTATGAATTAATACTTCATTGTTGAGGGTAGTATATAGGTAGCATTTTAGTTGATTTGGATTACTATTGTTTAATAAGACAGGATCAGTGAATATTAGTGAAGGCATAATATAATATTGAATAATTAAATTAAGTCAGTCTTTTAAAAGGACATAAATAAATAATGTGGGTACCTTTAATCTAATAGTCCACTTTTTTTTCAATTCTGCTAGTGCTAAAATGAAAAAGTCTCCAAAATGTACAATATCATTGCAAATCTACAGACCCAAACTTTTTCCTGAACCCTAGGACAGAAGTATGCCAGTATCGATGGGCTCATTTAGATGCTGGAAACCTGAGCTGGGTTTGGGCTTCTGACCCTGTGGAGCAGAATTTAACTTACAGTATGGATATAAGGAATTGAGCCACTCAGCCAAAATACTTTCTACATATGGACACTGAAATTTAAGTTTTATATAATTTCCACGTGTCTCAAAATATTCTTCTTATTTTTCTTAACCACTTAAAAATGTCCACACTGTTCACAGCTTACAGGCATGCAGAGTCACCTGATGGGGCAGATTTAACCCGCAGGCCATAGTGCCCAGCCCAGTGTAGAAAAAAAACTTGTAATGTGAAGTTATAAATGATAAGTATAAAAGGAGGGTTTTTATCATTTGCTTTCCAACAGGAGAGATTATTGTGGACTGACATAGTCAACAAATTCTTACCAGAGAAAGTGAGACTTCAAGGAGACTCTCTAATAACAGGCCATCTAGAAATAAGTGGAGTAGAAGTTTTGTCAATAAATAATGAAGTCTTTGGTTCATTTGTGAGTCAGGACTTTTTAATGTTGGACTTTTTCAGAGGGGGACACACCTGAATTCATTATTCTCATTTGTGTTGAATTCAGAGAGCATGCTGAGACCCTGAAGGAGTGATCCACAATTTGGTTAAAATGCCAAATGACTTGACAGCTCACCTAAGTCATTTGGTGCAAAGAAGAGTGAAAAACATTAAAATGGTTTTAGTGTAATGTTATCTAGACTCCTGAAACTGAAGAGGGCTTATCTTTATCTCTAGTTCAGTTCTTACACACTTTCCAGGTACTTGGTGTTGTGCTAGGCACTGGGGACACGGCAACTAATGAGAAATCAACTCTACCCTCAGAGAACTCATTGTCCAGCAAGGGGATCCCAGCTTGTGAAGAAGTGTAGTAGGAGCGGTTACAGTAGCGGCGAGCGCAAGGCAGTGGTTCTTCCCACTGAGCGCGCAGTGGAATCATCCAGGAAGCTTTTGAAAATTCTGATGCCTCGGTCCCACCCCCAGAGATTCTGGCTTACGTAGGCCCAGGCATCTAGTTTTTTTAAAAGTTCCCAGGTGAGTTTTTATTTAATTTTATTTTATTGTACCTAATGGGCAATCAAGGGTGAAAATCTCTGGTACAGGGGTGATGAGGCACAACAGAGAGAACTCAGCCGTCCCAAGGGAAGAGTGGAAGTAACGCTTAATCAGTAGAGGCAAACAGGAAGATGTAAGAAAAAGACTTTCTAGGCAGAGAGAATACACAGAAGTAGTGAACAGCGTATCCCATTCAAAAAACTCTGAAATACTCCTTATTTATAGGGTGGTCAGCCAACACAGCAGGGGTTTGACTTGGGATTAGTGAACGAAAGAGTGAAAAAATAGCAGGAGATGAAGCCAAAAAGGTATCTTCATGCCTTGCTGTGTTTGGACTCGCTCTTAGGATTAGGAGTCAGTGAAGAGTTCTAAGAAGAATAACATGACTGTGTTTTTACAATTTAAGAAAAACAACTCTTCCGATTAGTGTGGTAAATTGGACCGATAGTCTTGAAGATTTAGGCAAGGTGCCCAGTTACAAGGTTGCCTCCAAGTCCAACTGAGAAATGATAAAGTTCTAAATATAGGTTAATGGCAGTGAACCTGAACAGGAAAACAACAGATTTATAAGGTACTAAGGAGGTGGAATTGACAGGATGTGGTGACTGTGGGTGTTTAGGATTGCTGAGAGTTCCTGACTTCAGTAATAGGATGAATGGTTGAACCGTTGACCAAAGTAAGGAATACTAGATGTTTAGTGGGAGAGGGAGACGTGGATAATAAATGAGCTTCTTTTGACTCGTCTTAATTTGAAATACTACTAGGATTTTCAAGAAGAATTCTCCAGTAAACCTTTGGATATGTAGGTCCAAGACTTAGAGGGCAGCCTTGAAGATATTAATTTAGAATTATTTGGAGTATAGGTTGGTCAGGTCTGAGTAGAAGATGAGGCTGCCCAAGTGAGAAATGCAGAATGCTTTGAAACATCAATATTTAAAATATGGAGAGAGGAAAAAAGCATCAGTTTGGCTAAGAAAGAAGTTAGGGTAGCAGGAGTTAATCCAGGAGAAGGTGACATTGTGGAAACCAAAGGAGTAATATTTCAAGGAGGGAGTAATCAAAAATCAGATGCTTTAGCATAATCAAAGAACGTGAAGAATAAAATACACCCACAGGTTCGGGGAGCAGTTTCACAGGAATGGTGGTTCTAGAACTTTGACTGCAGTTGATTTAAGACTGAATTTGGACTTCAGTCAAATGTGTGGAGTGGAGATTTGTCAAATGGATGGCAGAAGAAATAAAGACAAAATAATAATAACTAAAAAGAAACTTTTAGTATGATTTCCCAAAAATGAATGTTCTAGCAATTCCAGTGTGTTTTGGTGGCATGAGGTAGAAGATACATACTTCTCTCTTCTTGCCCATATACTGATTTCTAAGAGACCAGAAAGGATAATGAACTGCTTGTTGTTGCTTTTGTTAAACAGAAGTAAAATAAAATGAGACCAAAAAAAAAAAAAAGTGTGGAGTGGATACATTTAGGAAGCCCTTTTCCAAAGCTAACACATAGAAAGTCCAAATAAAACTATATGATTTTTAAAAATGTATTTTAAATGTGTAGCCAAATTCAAAAGGAAGAAAGAGAATTCTCCAGATTCCTCCAATGAAAGAGAAAGTAAAAGGTATACAACAAGCAAAGGTTGAAGTTCAGTGGCCTGCCAAGGTATGAGGACCACATTTAGAGGGTGTCTTAGTCCTTTTGAGCTGCTATAAGAAGATACCACAGACTATTTGGTAGCTTATAAGACATTTCTTACAATTCTAGAGTCTGGAAGTCCAGGAACATGGTGCTAGAAGGGTTAGGTGATGCCCTCTCCCAGGTCACAGATTTCTCATTGTATTGTCACTGTGGCAGAAGGCTCTAGAGAACTCTGTGGGGTCTCTTTCATAAGGGCACCAATCCCATTTATAAGGGCTCCATCCTTATAATCTAATCAGTTCCTAAAACCCCCACCTCCTAACACTATCACATCGGTGGTAGGATTCCAACATGTGAATTTTGGGGGAGTACAAACATTGAAACCATACTAGAGGTCAAGACCCAATTAGGGGTTAGCATTTTAACACCTGCATGGCAGGGGCTTTCATTTGTGCAGAGATTATCTAAGGGGATTTTCCGCCCATGAATGGGACTGAGAAAACTCTGGGCTTGGGAATGAGCCACCCAATTTAGAGTAGAAAAGGTGACCCCTAAAAGAAATCAGAATCCCATACATGTATATGTAAGTAGGGACCTCAATTTGCACTACCCATGTTGGGAGAGAATGTTTTACAGCAAGAAAAGGAAAAAAAAAAAACTCAAAGCTTACTTAGAACTAGTGAAACCCATAGACAGGATGCAGAATAGGCTGATGCAAACCACCTATGTGACATCTCCAAAACTCAGGGCAAATGTGGGATTCCTGCAGAGGACAAGTCCCACTGAGGTAGAGCTGCCCACATTAGAAAACTCACCATCTCAATAAAAGAAGGAAATTGCAACCAACAGGACACTTGACATCCAAAGAACTTCCAAATAATATAGAATCACATAAAAGGAACTTTAAAATTGCTGCTTTTAATATATTTCAAAGAGATGCAGGAAGGGCTATAATACTAGGACAGGGCATTTTGGAGGGGAAGCCAGTGGATTTGTAACAGAGCTAAATAGAACATTTAGAGATGAAAATACAACAACTGAAAATTTTTCAAAAAGCTTTAGAGGGGCTACATCGTAAAGTAAATCATGGAGAGTAATTTCATGAATTGAAAAAGTGAATGAGAGGCGAGAAAGAGAAATCAGTGAGTGGAGACCATTCATTCGATGACAGTGTCTGTGAAGGAGAAAGAGGAGCTTCCCCAGAGAGAAATGCTGAAGAAGGAGGAGATTCATTTATTCATTCATTCATTCATCCATTCATTTTTTGAAAAAATAACAGGGACTGGAGAATATATTGAGAGAGACATTAGATATACAGGAAAAATAATTGGAGGGAGAAAGGATCCCCAAAAGCCACGTAAAGGGATTGCTGAAGTGAATGAGGTTTGAACGTATTTCCTTGGGAGCCAGAAAGTGGAATCTTTGAAAGTATGTAATTAGGTTCCCTCTTTTCTCTGTCAGATGGGAAGAATGTGGGGGATAAGCAATGAGGAGATAGAGTGCAAAGGTTTAAAAAATAGCCATTGATGGAATGGAAGAGGAGCTTGATCAGGACAATCTGTTGTAAAAAGAATGCCAGAGAACATTGAGGGTCCATCTGGCGTGGAGTATCATATGCTTGAGGCAGTACCATTCTATAACACTGCACCCAGCACCCAAGTATAAAGGTATAAAACTTAGATTGTGAGGCTGATCCTTAAATATCACAGAAAAAGATGCAAGAAAGTAACAAGGGAAAAAAGGGACTAGAAGGTAGCAGTGAGAGTAATTTGAGAGATCTGAGGAAAGAAGGTCTATAGTTTAATTTTTGTATCACTGACCATAGTTACTGTTAGTAACTTACAGTGAGAAGAATTCTAGAAATATTTATTCTAGCATATTGTCAGAAGACCAGGGCAGTATTGCTCCCTGCAACATGAAATCATATTACCTTAAGTCAAGATATCATGAGTTAAGGTTTTTAGGCTTCAACTTCCTTTGTCTACAAACACTACATTGTCTATTGGGTAAAGGAGGTTTTATCAAACACACATGTGTACATGTATTGCATATACAAAAGTGTATAATGTTCACCACTATAATGCTTTACCAACATAAATTCCTGACTCTGATGTGGAAGAGCAGAGGGACCTCTGTGAGTCTTGGTCAACTTCAGAGGAGTAGCTAGCTAATTAACACTCCCTTCATGAATAAATATCATTTCTGTCACCTAGAATTGCTGATGAGGAATTTTAGACCATTGAAATTAGTTACAGTGATGGAAGTGTTGATCAGAAAGAGAAGCTTTTTGACTAAGTTGAAAAATTGAACATTGCAGGTACATTCTGATAAGAGCAGTGTTATAGCTGACGCATGGGCCCCATTCAAGGACTTGAAGCCTGTCACTCTAGGTCACTAGTCAAAGTCCACTGCAGAGAGCAATAATCAAAGACTTCTTCTGCCTGACATCACGGGCAGAAGGTTTCTCTGTGATGGTACATTTGCTTTGAATAGAGGGGTCCATAGTTCAAAAAATACCTTCAAGTACAGCTAATTGGTCATTCAAACCAAGAAGTCAGAGAACAACCTTTTATACCACTTTCGTCACCTTTCAGATACCATTTTTGTCATCGTTTAATAGCATTCTTCTACATGACTACCCCACTTTTTATTTGTTCAACATCTTTCTTAAAAAATCCCCCCTAAAACGTACCATACACTTTTATTTGTCCTAAGGGATTAACTCTGATGGGGGGATGAATTATTATTATCACTAGCTTTCACAATGACTCGACAATAAAGAAACTATGAATGAAGTCTAGAAATTATGTTTCCCAGTAATGCGACCTGGTAAGGATGTCATGCTTCCAACTCAGATAACGGGTTACGTTAATAAGAGAGATGGGTGTAGTACCTTTTTCCTGCAGCAAAAGTAAGTGAAAAATGCTAACTGGATACCAGGCATTTTACTGAGATGTCTCTTTTCTGTTGATTGTGTTTAGGGGTATTGTCCAGTCTGAAGAGAAACTTGTTATCAGTGCATCTTGGGCAAAAGACGATGATATCAGCAGGCTTTTGAAATCTCTACCAAACTGGATTAATATGGCTCAACCGAAACAGCTGAGGGCAAAGAGAGACGAGGAAGAAGACTTCATAAGGTGAAGGTCTATTTTCTAAGTTGTACTGAACATGGGAGGAAAACGTCTGTTTAGCTGATACTTTCTTCCACGAAATTTTGCCAATTCTAAGTATCAAGTAGCAATGAACTAACTTAGCAGATTTATATTCATCCCAGCACACCTCTTTTCCCATAGAAGTATGCCTTGTGCTCAAAACTTTAGAAGGAAGGGATTGATATGAATAAGATTTGGAGCATTGTTAAATCAAGTTTACTATCTTTCAGTTTGTATGTCATTCTCCCCTCTTAGGGGAAACATATTCATCAATTCCTTTATTCAGCAAAGTTATATTAACTTTGTTATCTGTCATGCTTTGGAAACATACAATAATATAAAGCTCCTACCTATTCAGAGTATGTTGCAGTGGTTCTGAGCACGTTTTTCAGTTTATAGAACTGTTAGCTGAACTTTCTAGAAATACACATGTGCTTCCCATGTCTGTTCACGTGCTCTGTATTCTGATTGTTTTCTACTTATTTAGACAAAAGTAAGGTCTCTCTTTCAACTTTATCACTCAACATTTACCTTTGTACAATTTAAATTATTTACCTAGCAACGAAAATGTGGCCTAATTTTATGAAGTAACTCATTTTCACCTGGCTTCCTTGCCACCGTGAAATGTTGTCACCTTTGTCATTTTCAGAGCTGTGTAAGTAGAAAAAATTTGTCTCATTATTTAGATTTATCCTTACTGTCCTTTGCCTGTCCAAGTGAAATGAATAAATAGTAAAAAATTTAAAACCTCTTTAAAGAAGCAAAGACCAGAAAAGGAATAAAAAAATGTAATGGCCAATACCTTACTTTTAATTCATCATAGACCTGTGAGCTTCATCTCTTTCTCAGAATGTGGGTTGCAAGTATAAATAGGTTTTTATTGCTCACAACATTAACCATATTCAAACAATGTAGTGCTATTTTTTAGCATTTTATTATGAAAATTTACTATAGTGCCATTTAAAACTTCTTCAAAGTCATGAGACTCAAAAATTCACCTGTAACTTAACCTAAAGCATTTCTGTTTGATTTTTCCTTATTATTCACACTATCTCAGAAAAAACTAGTCAGGTAGTTACACTGATATAAGAAACTGTTTATAGTTTACTTTTTTTAGTTAACAGACTTTGTTTTTGGAGGGAGCAGTTTTAAATATTTAAAAATATTGAGCAAAAGGTACAGAATTCCCTTATGTCCCCTCACCCACTGTCCCACTCCAGTTTCCTCTGTTTTTAACATCTTGCATTAGAGTGATAACATTTTTTTAAATTGGTAAGTTAATATCAATAGATTATTGTTAACTAAAGTCTATAGTTTACATTAGGGTTCCCTCTGTGTTGTCCCTTCTGTGGGTTTTGACAAATGTATAATGAATGTATCCACAATTACAGTATCATTGAAAATAATAGTTTCACTGCTCTAAAAATCCTCTGTGCATCTCTTGTCCCCCCTACCTTCCTCTTGATGAACCCTTAGCAGCCACTCTTTTTTTTTTTTAATTGTCTCCATAATTTTGCCTTTTCCAGAATGTCATATAATTGGAATCATACAATAGGTAGCCTTTCCAACTTGGCTTTCGCTTAGCAATATGTGCTTAAGTTTCCTTCATGTGTATTGTGGCTCAATATCTTTTTTCATCTCTGAATAATATTCCCTTGTATGGAAGTACCACAGTTTATCCATCACTTATTGAAGGATGCTTTGATTGCTTCCACATTTTGGCAATTGGAAATAAAACTTCCTGTAAACATTTATGTACAGGTTTTTGTGTGGATGTAAGTTTTCAACTCATTTGGGTAAATACCAAAGAGTGTGATTGCTAGATTGTATGTTAAGCGTGTATTTAGTTCTGTAAGATATTGCTAGACTGCCTTCCAAAGTCGCTGTACCGTTTTGCATTCCTATGAGCAGTAAATGAGAGTTGCTCTCATTGAGTTGCTAGCATTTGGTGTTGTCAATGTTTTGGATTTGGTACATTCTCATAGTTGCTTAGCGATGTCTCATTGCTTTAATTTGTATTTCCCTAATGACATGATATTGAGCATCTTCTCATATGCTTGATACCTGTCATATTTTTTGGTGCAAATATATTAAGATCTTTTGCCCATTTTTAACAAAGTTGTGTGTTTCCTTACTGTTGAGTTTTAAGAGTTCTTTGTGTGTTTTGGATACCAGTCCTTTATCTGATATGTGTTTTGCAAAGATTTTTCTCCTAATTTGTACCTTGTCTTTTTAATCTCTTCACAGCATCTTTCTTAGAGCAGAAGTTTTTAATTTTAATCAAGTCCAGCTTATTGATTTTCTTCTTCTTTTATAGATCATGATTTTCAGCCTTTTGGTTTTAATTGAGTATTTTTTATGATTCCACTTTTTCTCTTCTCTTGGTATGTAAATACTCCTTTTTTTTGCCCGCTCTTTTTAGTGGTTACTCTAGAGTTTGTAATACACATTTATAACTAATCTGAGTCCACTTTCAAATAATGCTGCAAGTACCTTATAACAAAGTATTTCCAATTCCCTCCTGCCAGCCCTTATAACATTCATTTCATTTATCTATAAGCTGCAGTCTCTACATTGCTATTATTATTTTGAACAAACTGGTACTTATTTTCTTTCATTTATTGCTTTTTAAAAACTCTTTCTTTCTTAACATAGGTCCAAGTTTCTGACCTGTACCATTTTCCTTTTCCCTAAAGAACTTCTCTTAATGTTTCTTGTAAGGCAGGTGTCCTGGTGAAAAATTCCCTCAAGTTTTGTTTGTCAGAGAAAGTATTTATTTTTCTTTCACTTTTCAAGAATGGCTTTGCAGGGTACAAAATTCTAGGTTGGTGATTCTTTCAACACTTTAAATATTTCACTCCACTAATCTTCCATAATTTTTGAAGAGATTCTATGTGATTCTTATCCTTATTTTTCTATAGGTGAGGGGTTTTTATTGTTGTTCTGATCTAGCTTCTTTTAAGATCTTTTTCTTTGTTTTTAATTTTGTGCCGTTTAAATATTATATGCCTACTTGAATTTTTTTTTTTTTTGGTGTTTTTCACGCTTGGTGTTCTCTTGAGTTTCATGGGTCTATGCTTGGATTTCTATCATTAATTTGGGGAGATTCTCAGCCATTCTTGCTTCAACTATTCTGTTCCTATTTTTGTTTCTTGTCCTTATGGTGTTCCCATTTTGTATATACTACACCTTTTATAATTGTTCCACAGTTCTTTTGTCTTTTCATGCTTTTATTTCCTCCTTGAATTTTAATTGTAGAAGTTTCTATTAACATTTCTTCAATCCCACAAATTATGCCCAATCTGTTGACAAGCCCATCAAAGGCATTTTTCATTTCTGTTATGGTATGTTTGTTTTCTAACATTTCCTTATGATTCTTAAAGCTTCCATCTCTCTGCTTACATTACCTATAGTTTACTTTTTATTGAATAAATATTATGTAAGTGCATATATCAAAGACATAGTTTGGTAAATTTCCATACTGTCCATGTGTAACTAGTACCCAGATGAAGAAACAGAACATAGAAACAATAAGCCCTTGTATGCTTCCTTTTAGTCACTACTTGGCCTCCCCAAAAGTTACCCTTTCTGACTTACAAACATTGATTAATCTCTTTTGGGATTCCATATAAATGGAATCATGCAGTTATGTATTCTTCTGTGACTGGCTTAATTTGTTTTGCACTATGTTCGCAAGATAAATCCATATTGTTGTGAATAGGTCTTTATTACTCTATCATCTGTTTCATATTCCATTGTGTGAATACACCACAGTTTTTTAAAAAATATTTTATTATGTGTGTGTGTATGTATATGTATACACACATTCATTCTGTTGATGGGTACCTGGGTAGTTTCTAGGTTGGAACTATTTCAAACAGTGCTGCTGTGAATATTCTACTGTATGTCTTTTGCTAATCATACATGTATATTTCTAGGAGTAGAATTGCTGGGTCATAGGGTATGCATATGTTCGGTTTTGGTGTACACTGCCCAGCAGTTTTCCAAAGTGATAGTAAGAGTTTGCACTCTCACGGCATCGCTCCATATCTCTTATATACTTGACATTTTGCATCTTTTTTAGTCTTCTAGTAGTTCTGTAGAGGTATCTCATTGTGGTTTAATATGCATTTCATGATTAATGAAATAAGCACCTTCTGTTGTACTTTAATGCATTTATTTACCATTTGAATATCCCCTCAAATACTTGTTCAAATCTGTTGCCCATTTTTCATTAGGTATCTGTCTTTTCCCTACTGTTCAGGATATAACTTCTCTTAAATAGATAGGCAATGTGTTCTCCTACTTTACAAGTTGCTTGTTTACTCTTTTAATGGTGTTTTCTAACAAACAGACTTTTTAAATTTTATTAAGTCAAAAAAAATTTTTTTTTAGATAGGACATTTGTTTCCTATTTGAAATCCTTACAGCAAAGTCATAGAGATGTTTTTCTCTAAAACCATTATTTTAATGAATATATTTGTCCCCAGTATCTGAAATAAATTAATAAACTCTGAATACTTTCATTTCCTGCTCCTGTTCTCTCCACTTCCCCTTAATGGACACTGCATGGCCATGGCAGTAGTATCAGACAGTAGCCTCATGGCTTTTTTTTAACAAGAGAGGTAAAGAATGATTGAGACATTGATTAACTGGCACCCCAGGTAGGAATAATCACATTGATCTGAGGACAGAGGTCAGGCCACCAAGCTTTATTTACTCTTTCCTAGTATTTTCATCACATTTTCCTGCTGCCAGATACTTAGGCAGTCTGTAAGCATATTCCCACTCTTCTCTTTAAATGCACTCATCTAATCATATTTATATCATGAATAATTATATTAGCAGCAACTTCTCAGGGCTAAACTATTTTTCCCAACTTTTCAGGTTACTTTAAATGAATATAAGTCTTCTTCTTGTTGTTCTCCATCTTATATTATTACATAACTTCTTAATGGTATTTTATGCTGATAAAGGAGATTTTCGATCAGTTTTATTAGTTATCTCCAATAGCTTAGAATTAAAGGGAAGGGTTTCTAGCCCTATTCCAAAAAAGAGAATTCTGATGCAAAGAGACAGACCTCCTAATATATCACCTCGTGCTTCTGATTTAGGTGATCTAGAATTAAACGCCTGGCTTTTTTTTATATTTTTCTCTTGTTTTGCTCCTGGAATTGTATCTTAAATTTGAAGACAAAAAAATGGTACATTTTTTTTAATGTTTGGTGAATTGTAATGTACAAGAAATAAAGTGTAATCTTAGGTGTATAAACCAATTAAGTGTTATGTGTGATTTTACCCATGTAACCATCTCCCAGATTAAAATGGAGAACAAAATTTTCTAGTACCCCAGAAATCCTGCCCTCAGCGTAACCACTATTCTGACTTTCACCACCATATTTTTTGACTGTCCTCAAATTTTATATCAATTTAATCATAGTATCTGATTTATTTTGCAGATCATTATACCTGAAAGCTTTTTGTCCATGTTGTTGCATGTAGACATGATTTGAAAGCAAATTATATTTGCTTAACAGAGGAAAAATAAATAATTTTTTAGTTCTATTTTGTTTTGTATGTGATTGATTCTTTCCTCTTCATCTGTCATATTCCCTACCCCAGTTGTAAATTGAAAGCAAAGGTAGGTAGGCGAGAAAACACTTCATTGATATTCCAATGTGGTAGAGTTGACAAAGCGCCTTGATTTAGCACATCAGAGTACCATAGAGCATGGCAGGAGCCAGAAAGACTGGAGGCACATTCTCCTCCTATAATTAGTTTTTAAAGCTCGGAGTGCTGTTTGGCTCACAAATGAATATAGAATCCAGTGCCCTTTGCATTGAATAAAGGTTATGTTCCCTTCACTACTAAATGAGACCCTTTCCTATTCTTGTATTTTAACTAAAAAAAAAAGGTATTATTTCCAGGCCTAACTTTGAATAGAGGGGGGAAAAAAGATAGGTCAAGCCAGGGCTTTAATAGAGAAAAAAAAAAAAAGAAGCAAATATCCTTTTGTTCCCAAAGAAGCTGAAAGCAGGCTTTCTAGCCCATTGTCTTTGCACCTGTCAAATATATGTATATATTTATCCTTGGCCTATCTACTGATAAAAGCAATCCTGCTTTCTGGAGATATAATTAACAGAAAGGGTAAGGTGTTGGGAGAAATAAAGATGGTGGGAAGGGGTTGTCTAGGAGTTGGGGAGACCATATATATGAGAAACACTGTCCCAGAAAATCTCGTACCCCCGTTTCACTCAGGGCCCCAGAATTTCGAAGAATACAAATCATTTCTCTAGAGCCAGATTTGAGAATCCTAATGTGGGCAGGCGTGATTGGTGTGACCAGGACCAGAGTTATCAGGTGATAAATGGTGAAGAATACATAAAACCTATGAATTAGTCTTGAACTCTAGCAGACAGAAGGATGACTGATAGAGAATTAAGTTTCTGGAAAGATTATGTAATCTATTTTAACAACCACAACAATCTGAGTTGGTGGTACCCAGCTCTGTGCAGCCACTGTGAGTTTTCAGGTATTATTATCCCCCTTCGACATATGAGGAAACTGAGGTAGAGAGAAATTAAGAAACGTCCCCAGACTCACAGTCACGGAGTGACAGAGCTGGAATTGAGCACAGGTAATGCGGCTCCCAGAGCTGTCACACTGTGGTCAGCCAGCTTAAAAATGGATCTGGAACTTGTATTTTTGGACATTTGAGTTGTTCCTTCATTTTCATTGATAGTCATAATCTTGACTGACATTCCAATCATTTTATGCTATGCCACGGACTTCATATAATTGCTTTTACTCTAGAGGTAGTCTGTCAGTATTGGTATTCATTGTGGGCTCTCTCCATTCCAGGACCAGATTGGTAACAGAATAGCCAGGTATTTGGGAGCTGGCAGGGGATAATACATGAAAACCAGGAATTGTTGTCTCTTTCCTCTGAGCTTGATATTTTCCTAATCAAAGAAAAAAAAAAAGAGTCATTGTTGTAAAGAGAAGGGATGAAACAGAGAAAATGAAAATATAAAAATGATATAAAACAGAGTATGTAGATTTCAGATAGAACGTGAATCAGCCCTGAATAAGGAAGACAGGTGAAAGCTTAGCTATTTTAAGTTACTGAGTTATTTAGAAAATAACTTTTTATTTTGTCTAGGGAATCAAATGACTGCTATGCTTATTAAGACTGCTTTTTTGTCATTTTATGGAATTATGAACTCAGTATAATTAAAGAACAGCAAAATACTTTCTTATAAGACTTTACATGGCATGAGTTCCATATTAAAAGTTAGTATTTAAATAGGAGTCAGAGTAAAAGCAGAAAGAAGGTTTGACTTCTTACCTTCCTTCCATGGAACCCTAATCGTTCATCACAGATCCTAAATAACGGTTGAATGAATGAAACTGAATTTTAAAATAAGAAGAATCACCTAGTCTTCCATTGAAAAAGAATTAAAATGTAAGGAAAATGCTGTCAGTGGCCTCCCTAGGAGTTACATATATAGTAACACATTCCATTTGGAAGCTCACAGGCCTGAGTTCTCGTCCTGAACGTCACCGTTAAAACAGTAATCTGTTTCATTTGGTCTGTTTTTGCCTTTGGTGGGCCTTCTACTTCTTCAGTTTCTTCACAGAGTGGACAGTCCAGAGCAGCAGAAATCTAGTAGGCCTACAAACGTATTTAGATAGAAATATAACATGAATAAAGTTAGAGCATAAGTGATGCTCAGAAAAATTCTTCTTGGCAGTTTCAAAGGTTTTCAAAACAACATAAGCAACAGCTGTTAAAAGGTTGCCCATAACTACAGCTATTGAAGAACCTTTAGATAAATTTGAAGGAATAAGTAAGTAGAAGATCTGGTGCTGAGAAAAAAGACTGGCTAGCTTGAACAAAATGTTCACTGTCATGGAGACATGTATTTCACGATCTCTGCAGGCTTAACATGACTTTAAAACTATAATTATAAAAGATGAATCAGGAAACATGAATATATTAAAGAAGTATAGAGTAGAAAATGCTTTGCTAAAATTTTTTTTCCCCTCGATTAAACAAGACGAAGGTCATAGACGGATGTAGGACACTGCCAGGCAAGGCTGGATGAGAAGCAGACTTAAATCTCAAAATTAAACAAAAAGACAGGTAATTAACTGGAAACTCAGCTAAAAACATATCAATTAATGTTCAAGATGATTGAGTTAGCTACTTTGTTATTATATTAAAATGATATGACTCCTGTTAGTGTAAGATTGACAGTAAGTGGAAAAACCTTAAAATCTTCCCTGTCCATTGCATAAATGCTCATCTATTTAGACAATTATTTGAGGATTATAATTATCTGTTAGTATCATTAAATTTTAGTGTTTTCTACATTTTTATATTTTGTTGAATTTCACATCATGGGATTACCTTTTTTTACTTAGATGGACATTTAATACGATTCCTCTCTCTCTCGTTTGGAGTCCTCAATAAAGAACAAAAAAAATCAATCCCTCTAACATAGTCCCACACAGCCCTTCAGAAAGGCCTTCAGAAAGAGCTGAGAATGATGTCCTAACCAGTGCGATACCTGTCACCTCACCTGGCCAGAGCTGGAAGCAGTGTTCCTAAGGCAGTGAGAGTGTCAAATGCCCACTGAAGTGGCCTGTGCCCACTCGTGTCTCCCCCAGCTCTGTATCCATTGATGGCTGCTCTCTGCAGGCCTATACCTCCCTGCCAGATGACAAAGGACCACTTGCCTTCTCGTGCCCTCTGTCTTGCCCTGTTACATTTTTCCTGATTCCTAGTCCCCAGTGTTTGCCGTGCCCATTCCTCTTCCTGGAACACCCTCTGCTCAGCCACCCGGCCTCTGTACCTGTCCAGGGCGGGTTCCAAGCTACAGATCAGACATCAGCTCCCCTATCTCTCTTCCCTGAAACCCTCTCCCCCTCTGTGTCCTTCCTCCTTCCCCCCTGGGTCAGGAACTCGCAGTATGGAGGGAGTTAAACAAATGAGAAGCTTATAGTGTGGTGAGTGCTACGACTAGAGGTGAAGAGTTGTGTAAATATATTAAAAGGAGATCAGTAAAAAAATGAAAAATAATAATTACATCAGGAAGGGGACATGGGTATAGTTGAAGGTGGGAAGTGGGTAGGAAGTAAGCCAATTCTTCACCTATCCACTGAGCAGGAGGCCAGAATAAAATGTCTGAAATTAATACATCAACAGGTAGCAGCTTCCACAGATCACATAGAGAGATAGTTTAAACCACTGGAAGAATTCACCACAAATAGTTTTTTGGATTTTTTTTTTAAGTTGTAGATGCTTCTCTCTGGGGCACAAGACTCAGAATGGGGAGCCTTGGGACAGGGCATCACTGTTCATCATTAGAGGTTATTTAACCACAAGTAATTATTACTTAGGTTTTAACTTTTTATTTACTTAAAAATATTGGCCACACATATTCAAACCCATTACCACTCACTGCCAGTCCACCAGTTCCCCACTAATACACTAAATGTCATTCTAACATTTCTTTTATCCCTGAGAAAAAAAATCATAATCTTAAGCCATCTTCACTTTCTGCCAGTTTTTTGCAGAGCACTTAACTCTGCTCTGTACTGTCTCACTCTGCTCCAAAGAGTCTCATCTCTTTCTTGGTCTTCCTTCTAAGCCCCCACCCATTTCTCAGTTCCTTCCCCATCTCTGTTCCCAGATTGCTGCCTTGAAGACAAGACACTTAGTTCCTTAGTTTGGGAATTACTGCCTTTGCTTGAGATCAGCTGTTGAGTATCTCTGCTCAGAATGGATTTAGATTCTTCAAAACAAAACTGGATGCCAATATGAGAAATAACCAAAATGGTCAATAAGCTGGAATACTCAGATGAATAGGTTCAATGCTTTATAAATTTTGACTTTTAAATTCGTAATCATTCTTGGAAGTTGAAAAACTGCAGTACATGTTCAACATATAATAAGTAATTATTGGTCATTTTAATCCTGTATATCAATAATCTGTTTTGAAGCTGTTCTTTATGGAAATGTTCTCTTATGGAAAGCTGTTGCTATTTGTATAGATGCATAACTTATAGATGCATAACTTCTAGTGACTCCTGGCAGAGAAAAAAAATGCCTACCTGTGGAAGTCCCAGTACCTCCAGAAAAACACTTATACCTTACTGTTTATATCCAGTATTGTTTGACAACATCCTACAAAGGACACGTGGGAGCCAGGCTTCCTTTAGTGGCTTGGCTAAAGAAAGATGCATGCAGGTTCCAGACTAACTGGCAGCTTTATCGCAAGTTGAGTCTGTGTCCAAACTCTGAGAAGGTGCCGTCAGCCTGTAAATAATGTGCCGCTGCACAATGAGCTCTTTGCTTCTTGTTACCTAGTATCAACTTTCATGGAATTTTTCAGACTTCACCCACTAAAAAACCAGTGTTTTCATCTGCTTGGTACAGAAAAGATGGGTACAGAATGTGGGGGAATACCCCGAGACTGAGGCCTGGGGTTCCTGCCTCACCCTGCCCCTGATTCTCCCTGAGTCTCCAGCCAGGTCTCCGCGCTCCTCTGCTCCTCAATCCCTCATCGATAAATGACTGCTTTTGATTCTAGAACTTACAGACTAGCACGTGCATGTGTGTGTGTGTGTGTGTGTGTGTTTTAAGTAGCATATTGGGTCATATTTAATATTGAGTAAAGTTGTGTTTTTATGTTGTATATTTTTATCTTAGGTTGGAGCCCTTTGTTTGATCAGTCTGTATGCCTAGTGCATTCTGTCTATTATGCAGCATTTTGAATAAATTTCAATATGTTTTAGCTACTACTGAGGGTTCCAGTTTTAGTATGTTTACACTTATTGCATATTTTTTGCAAACATTCATCATTTATTTGATGTCTCAGAATCACAACCTTCAATTACAAAGCTGCTTTTATAAGAAAATTTGGCCAATTCTTTAATGATTCTTATTTTCTAGAAAACTAATGCCATAAAAGCAGAGGGTGCCTGTAAAGGCTTTTGAAACCAAGTTCCTAGATCAAATAAGTATTCGATACTGATACCAAAGTTGTATGGTTAATGACCAGAGCACTTAGCTAGTGTTGCTCTAGAATTTCAGTGTTAAATGGCAGGCCTGGAGTCACCCAGTAGTTGCTCAGTAAGTGCTTGTTCAATGAATGTCTGTACTCATGTACTACTTGATATATGCAGTTAAATAAGAGAATTGATAGCATAGAAGGAATCTTAGCATATAGGATGTGTATTCATCTGCTCATGCTACAATAACAAAATACCATAGATAGGGTGGCTTAAGCAACAGAAATAAATTCCCCACAGCCCTAGAGGCCAGGCAGTCCAAGATCAAGGTACCAGCCAGTTCAGTTCCTTATGAGGGCTCACCTCCTGGCTAGCAGAGACCCATTTTCTTGCTGTGTCCTCACATGTCAGAGAAAGAGAGATCTCATATTAAAGGGTATTAATTCCATCATGAGGGTTCCACCTGACTTACTCCCAAAGATTCCATCTCTAAATACCATCACTTTGGGGTTCAGGGCCTCAGCATATGAGTTTGGGGAAATATGTTTTAGATGACAGCAGGGTGCAAACACTAAACTGCTTACCTACAATCTGAGCTATAATTTTACATAAACTATTATAAATGAGTCAGAAATATAAGAGCCATGTAATGTATAGCATATACTGTTAGTAATGCAGGCCAAGGGACAAAAGCTTTGCTGCCAGGGAAGAAAAGTAGTAACTTAGATTAAAACTCATTTATAGAGAAAACCTAGAGAATTTCTTATTGTATGACTTAATGCAGTTCTGAGTCAAATAGGAACAGTGTTTTGCATGTGTGGGGTTTTTTTTCACATAATGAACCTCCCATAATAATGTATTTGGTCTTATCACACATTTGCTTATGATGACCTGTAATTAAAATCTTGACCTCTCATTAAAGACTCACTATTTGAACCCTCATGTTTTGCTATGAGCAGGCTCTGTACGCTCTCTGATAAAAGTGGGTGTTGTTTTTGTCTTTCTTTTAGAAAGCATAGAGGTGGAAATGACTTAAGCAGAATGGTGTCGCAGTTTAGTCCCCAGGCCCTTGGCCTGCCATTGCCTTGGTAGCTCCAGCCTTTTTTTTTTTTTCCTGGAACAGATTTATTTGAGCCTAATAGTTTTTCTCTGCTTATCCATAAGAACACAGCACATAAGCCACCCCAGAATTCTTATACAAGGACAGAAAGATGGGCTGACAGAAGAAATTATGTATTGTATGCCTATGTGGATTAAACATGTCAAAACATAACTGGCTGTCATTCTAAATTTTATCTCTCTGGATCTGAAATGAGAATGGCAGAAACAGTGTACAAGAATTCTGATTGCTTTAGTAATACTGCTCAAGTTTTTAATTTGGCACATTAAATTCTCATCATACATGTTAGGTTATACCTTGTATAAAACCTTCATTTCCAGAAAGTCAGCATGCTGGGAAGAAATTTATAGATCACTTTCAAGGGATCCATCTAGGCAGCAATCCTAGGAGATGACTGTTTTGGGAAGTATTTTGGGCAGGAGTCGGGGAGATACTGATTGTGAAAAGCACAACTGTCTACTTCTCAATTCTTATTTTTTCCCTGAACCTAAGTTGTTCTTGTTTGAAAAATTTAAGCCCACATGAGAGTTGAAATAACTGTCCAAGGAATGTATATACACCCTGACTTAAACTTACTGTTAACATCTGCCACACCCACTCTGTTCTTTCTCTAAATGTATACATTCACTTCCCTTTTATCAAGCCATCCAAAAGTAAGCTTAAGATGTCATGATTCTTTACTCTTAAACCCTTGAACATGCATATCCCTTGAACAAGGGCATTTTACTACACACCCACATCATTACCGTAAGTATTCATTTCATGTTGCTGCCATAACAAATTACCACACACTTAGTGGCTTATTAAAATCACACAGATTCATCTTCTTACAGTTCTGTAGGTCAAAGTCCAACCCAGGTCTCATTGAGCTAAAATCAAGATATCTGCAGGGGCAGGGCCACATTCTTTTTGGGAAGCTCTAGGGGAGAATCCATTTCCTTGCCTTCCCAGCTTCCAGAAGCCAATCTCATTCCTTGGTCTGTGGTCTCCTTCTTCCGTCTCCAAAGGCAGCAGCATAACCTCTCTGATCTTTTACTCATCATCACATGAATTCTCCACTTTAAGGACTCCTATGATTAGATTTGGTCCACCCCGATATTCCAGGATAATTTCCCCATCTCAAGGTCCTTAACCTTAATCACATCTGCAAAGTCCCTATAGCCATGTAAAGTAGCATACTCACAGGTTCCTGAAAGTAGGTATAGACATCTTTGAAGAGCCATTATTTCCCCACACAGCACACATAACAAAATCAACCTTCAGTCCAAGTTTATCCAACATACAATCCATTGTCTTAATTCTACAATTACCCCCCAAAAAATATCATGTGAATTTTTTTAAATCCAGGATCCAATCAAGATTCATACATGACATTATGTCTCTTTAGTTTCTAATAATCTGCAACAGTCTCATCAACTCCTACTTTTCATGACATGGAAGAGTCCAGGCCAGTTATCAAGTAGAGATCTGAATTTATCTAACAGTTTCTTCATGATTACAGCCAAACTGAACATTGGAGAACACCACGTAGGTGATGCTTTGTGCCTCCCACTGCTTCACGTATAGTCTGGCTATGCTGCTCTGGCAATGCCAGGCTGGACCATTTGGTTAGGGTGGTGACTCCCATTGTGCATTTCTTTCCTTCTGTAACCTGTAGGGTGATACCTTGAGACCATGTGATATTTCTGTTCTCCAACAACCTTTCAGCCAATAGTTTTAGCATCCATCAATGAACTTTGTCTGAAATATTTATTAACTAACATTCTTCTGTAACAAAGAGTTTTGCGTCCACCTCCCTTTGTCCCCCCCTCTTTTTCTCTCCCCATCTCATTGATGGTTTCAGTTAGTCATCACGTTAGGCACAATTGGAAAGAAAACTTTATGGTGAAAAGGCAGAATGGTGGTAAATGAATTTCAGACATATGCATTGGAGACTTTATTCCTTATCTTTAATATAATATTAATGTGGACATTTGGTGGTGGGACAGTCCTTGCACTGTCATATCAAAATGATTTCAAAACGTATCAAAGTGTTTGAGGATGATCATGATTGTCTACAAATACTTTCATTAGCCTGCCTTTATCTTTTCCTTTCTATTATATGTTCACATTAACAATGTGAGAGTTGGGGGCAGGTAGCTGTTTTCATTCCCAGGAAGCCTCACAAACAGCAAGGGATTTCAGCATTTCTAAAGTGTGATTGCATTGTCTGGGAGGGGGGGGTTGCTTCTTTGAGTCCCTGGGTAAAGCAAAATGCTAAAACTACTACCTCGTGTGGGACCAGTGTGTCCTGTAAACTAAGGCCATAAAGTAGCTCTGTTCCCACCTTTGCTACAGTATGCAAGTGAGTACATCTTTCTCTTTGTGCATCAGTTTCTCTATAAAATGCATCATAAATATTTGCCATCCTTAAAGATCCAATCAAGGAACACAGTCACAGGAAGATTTTAGCACACTATATTCAAACTCTGAGTCATGGCATATTAGCAAAGTATTAAATCATTGCAGTGGGCTTTGAACCCATCACAGGATCTAGGACAGGACACAGGTAATGGTGAATTCCTAGCACATATATGCTAAAGAATAGGCAACTCAAGAAAAAGAAAAAAGATGGGAATTGATGTTTCTCTAAAGATATACAAATGGTCACTAAACACAATGCTCAATATCATTAGCCATCAAGAAAATGCAAATCAAAGCCACAATGAGATCTATACTACTTTGTATCCATTGGGATACTGTAATATTTAAAAACATAATAATAATTTTTGGCTAGGATGGGGTGAAATTAGAACCTCATATACTCCTGGTGAAAATGTAAAATGTGCAGCCATTTTGGAAAATAGTTTGGCATTTCCTCAAAAGGTTAAAGACAGAGTTACCATACGACCCAGCAATTCCATGCCTAAGTATATAAGCCCAAGAGAAATAAAAATATCCACAGAAAAATTTATGTGAATGTTCACAGCAGCAATATCCAATAACAAAGAAATGGAAACAACCCTGATGTCCATCAACTGGTAAAGGATAAACAAAATGTGGCATATCCATACAATGGCATATCTTTTGGTCATAAAAGAAATTAAGTACTACTATATAGTTGAACATGGATGAACCTCAAAATGTTCAATGACAGAAGCCAGTGACAAAAAACAACATATTGTCTAATTCTGTTATATGAGTAGGAATCATATATGAATAACCAAAATAGGGAAATCTGGGGATTCAAGATGGCGGCATGAGAGGTGAGACAGAGAATTCCTTCCAAAACCACATATAGTGTGAAAATATAGTTAATACAACTAGCCCTAAAACAGCTACAGGAAAGAAGGCTGCACCAGACTGCATGCAGACCTCACGAACAGAGCAGACCTCACGAAACAGGGTAATGTACAAAAGCCTTGATCTGGCAGGACCTAAGCCCTTCCCCCACCTCAGCTCACTGGCAGGAGGAAGAGAAATGGAGCAGGGAGGGGGTGGAAACCTAAGACTGCTGAACACCCAGCCCTGGAGGTCTTTGGAGCACAAACCTACTTTGTGTGGTACTCTGGAGGTTCGTGGGGTTGGGGAGCTGGAACAGGCAGAGTGCTTGAGAGACTGAGATTCTGGCCATTTGTGGAGGATGGGGATCCACATCTGGCCACTCTGGGACAAAGGAAAGACAGGCGGTCTGAGAGGCTTCCGAGCAGCAAGAGGACTGCTGAAGGGGCAGGGATTGCATGGAACTTGCTGCTCCAGAGGAGGGACAGGTGAACAAGGTTGTCTGGGTGCACTCTGCCCAGCAGGGTGGGGACTTTGAGGAGCTTCAGGCGCTCCATTACCCTGGCTGCCTACTCAGCTCTGAAGCCACCCCACTGTGACACACAGCCTGCTGCACCTTCCTTCTGGCCTGCTGGCACCGGTTTGAGAATGGGCAGTCACTGTGCTGGTGTCAGGCCAGCCACAGGGAGGCCCCGCCTACAACAGCTAGAAATGCCAAGCACAGAGGCTTACAACTGTGTGCTCGGCCCACTGGCTCTGATACTAGAGACACTACAGCCGGGAATCAGGAAACAGCTCATTCCTCCCGCCAGGCACCAGCGCCTCTCCCCTATGACCCACAACCTCATTCTAGGGGCTGAGCAGCTCCAGAGACTAGACTTCTGGGCACTAGAGGGCACCACATAGAATTATGAAATGTCAAAGGAACATGGTTCAGACCAAAATCTCACAAACCCCAGAAAAGGGGCCAAATAAAACTGAACTCACTAATTTTCCTGAAAGAGAGTTTAAAATAAAAATCATAAACATGCACATGGGTAGAAAGTGTTATTGAGGAGGTAATTACTGAAAACTTCAATCTGGGAAAGAAGATAGTCTCTCAAGCCATTTGAAACAGCTAGAGAGAGAAAAAAGATCCCCATCCTCCACAAATGGCCAGATGCACAGATCAAGGTGCACAGATCTCCCAACACAAGGGACCCAAGGAAGACAACATCAAGACATAATAATTAAAATGGCAAAAGATCAAGGATAAAGACAGACTTTGAAAAACAGCTAGAGAGAGAAAAAAGATCACATACAAAGGAAAACCCATCAGGTTATCATCAGATTTCTCAACAGAAACCTTACAGACCAGAAAGGAGAGGCAAGATATATTTAATGCAATGAAGCAAAGGGCCATGAACCAAGAATACCCTACCCAGTAAGGTTATCATTTAAGTTAGAGGGAGGGATTAAACAATTTTCAGATGAGCAAAAGCTGAGAGAATTCACCTCCCACAAAGCAACTCTACAGTGCATTTTGGAGAGACTACTGTAGATGGAAGTATTCCTAAGGCTAAGTAGATGTCACTAGGGGAAATAAAACCACAGCAAAGTAGAACAATTAATTACTAAGCAGATACAAAATCAAATCAACTACCCTCAAAGTCAATCAAGGGATAGACAAAGAGTACAGAATATGATACCTAACATATAAAGAATGGAGGAGGAAGAAAAAAGAGGAAAAATAAAGAACCTTTAGGTTGTGTTTGTAATAGTATATGAAGTGAGTTAAATTAGACTTTAGCTAGTAAGGGAATTACCCTTGAACCTTTGGTAACCACAAATCTAAAGCCTGCAATGGCAATAAGTACATACCTATCGATAATCACCCTAAATGTAAATGGTTTGAATGCACCAATCAAAAGACACAGAGTAATAGAATGGAAAAAAAACAAGACCCATCTATATGCTGCCTACAAGAGATACACTTCAAACCCAAAGACATGCACAGAGTGAAAGTAAAGGGATGGAAAAAGATATTTCATGCAAACAACAGGGAGAAAAAAGCAGGAGTTGCAGTACTTGTATCAGACAAATTAGACTTCAAAACAAAGAAAGTCATAAGAGACAAAGAAGGACTTACATAATGATAAAGGGCTTAGTCCAGCAAGAGGATATAACTATTGTAAATATCTATGCATCCAACACAGGATCACCTATGTGAATCAAATTTGATCACATATGTGAAACAAGTAGTAACAGAATTAAAGGGGGAAATAGAATGCAATGCATTCATTTTAGGAGACTTCAACACACCACCCTCCAAAGGACAGATCAACCAGACAGAAAATAAGTAAAGAGACAGAGGCACTGAACAACGTATTAGAAGAGATGAACCTAACAGATATCTATCCAAAAGCAACAAAATGCACATTCTTCTCAAGTGCTCATAGAACATTTTCAACAATAGATCATATACTAGGCCTCAAAAAGAGCCTCAGTAAATTCAAAAAGATTGAAATTGTACCAACCAGCTTCTCAGATCACAAAGGTATGAAACTAGAAATAAACTACACAAAGAAAACAAAAAAGCCCACAAACACATGGAGGCTCAATAACATGATCCCAAATAATCAATGGATCAATGACCAAATAAAAACAGAGATCAAGCAATATATGGAGACAAATGAAAATAATAATTCAACACCACAAAAATCTGTGGGATGCAGTGAAGGCCATGCTAAGAGGGAAGTATATTGCAATACAGGCCTACCTCAGGAAAGAAGTCCAATCCCATATGAACAGTCTAAACTCACAATTAAGAAACTAGAAAAGGAAGAACAAATGAGGCCCAAAGTCAGCAGAAAGAGGTACTTAATAAAGATTAGAGCAGAAATAAACAAATTGAGAAAAATTAAACAATAGAAAGAATCAATGAAGGAAGGAGCTGGTTCTTTGAGAAAATAAACAAAATAGCTAAACCCATAGCCAGACTTATCAAGAAATACAGAGAGTCTACACACATAAACAGAATCAGAAATGAGAAAGGAAAAATCACTATGGACACTGCAGAAATGCAAAGAATTATGAGAGAATACTATGAAAATTATATGATAACAAACTGGATAACCTAGAAGAAATGGACAACTTTCTAGAAAAATACAATCTTCCAAAGCTGACCCATAAACAAACAGAAAATCTGAATAGACCAATAACCAGCAAGGAAATTGAATTGGTAATCAAAAAAACTACCTAAGAACAGCACCTCTGAAACAGATGGTTCCACTGCTAAATTTTATCAAACATTTCGTGAAGACCTAATACCCATCCTCCTTTAAGTTTTCCAAAAAGTAGAAGAGGAGGGAATACTCCCAAAATCATTCTGCAAGGCCAACATCACTCTAATACCAAAGCCAGGCAAAGACACCACAAAAAAGAAAATTACAGACCAGTATCCCTGATGAACATAGATGCAAAAATACTCAACAAAATAATAGCAAACTGAATTCAAAAATACATCAAAAAGATCATCCATGATGATCAAGTGGGATTCATCCCAGGGATGCAAGGATGGTACAACATTCGAAAATCCATCAACATCATCCACCACATCAACAAAAAGAACAAACCACATGATTATCTCCATAGATGCTGAAAAAAGCATTCAACAAAATTCAACATCCATTCATGATAAAAACTCTCAACAAAATGGGTATAGAGGGCAAGTACCTCAACATAATAAAGGCCATATATGACAAACCCACAGCCAACATTATATTTAACAGAGAGAAGCTGAAAGCTATTCACCTAAGATCAGGAACAAGACAGGGATGCCCACTCTCCCCACTTTTATTCAACATAGTTCTGGAGGTCCTAGCCATGGCAATCAGACAACACAAAGAAATAAAAGGCATACAGATTGGTAAAGAAGAAGTTGAACTGTCCCTGTTTGCAGATGACATGATATTGTATATAAAAAAAACCCCAAAACTACTAGATCTAATATCTGAATTCAGCAAAGTTGCGGGATACAAAATTAATACATAGAAATCTGTTGTATTCCTATACACTAACGATGAACTAGCAGAAAGAGAAATCAGGAAAACAATTCCATTCACAATTGAATCAAAAAGAATAAAATACCTAGGACTAAACCTAACCAAGGAAGTGAAAGACCTGAAAACTACAAGACACTCATGAGAGAAATTCAAGAAGATACCAATAAATGGAAACACACCCCATGCTCATGGATAGGAAGAATTAATATTGTCAAAATGACCACACTGCCTAAAGCAATCTACAGATTCAATGCAATCCCTATCAAAATACTAACAGCATTCTTCAATGAACTAGAGCAAGTAGTTCTAAAATTCATATGGAACCACAAAAGACCCCGAAAAACCAAAGCAATCCTGAGAAGGAAGAATAAGGAGGGGGGAATTACACTCCCTGACTTCAAGCTCTACTGCAAAGCCACAATAATCAAGGCAATTTGGTACTGGCACAAGAACAGACCCATAGACCAATGGAACAGACTAGAGAGCCCAGATATAAACCCAAGCATATATGGTCAATTAACATACGATAAAGGAGCCATTACAATGGGGTAATGACTGCCTCTTCAATAGCTCATGTTTGCAAAACTGGACAGCTACATGTAAGAGAATGAAACTGGATTATTGTCTAACCCCATTCACAAAAGTAAACTCAAAATGGATCAAAGACCTGAATGTAAGTCATGAAACCATAAAATCCTTAGAAAAAACTTAGGTAAAACTCTCTTGGACATAAACATGAGCAACTTCTTCATGAACATCTCTCCCTGGGCAAGAGAAACAAAAGCAAAAATGAACAAGTGGGACTATATCAAACTAAAAAGCTTCTGTACAGCAAAGGACACCATCAGTAGAACAAAAAGACCTCCTACAGTATGGGAGAATATATTCATAAATGACATATCCGATAAAGGGTTGACATCCAGATTATATAAAGAGCTCATGCACCTCAACAAACAAAAAGCAAATAATCCAATTAAAAAATGGGCAGAGATCTGAACAGACACTTGTCCAGAGAAGAAATTCAGATGGCCAACAGGCACATGAAAAGATGCTCCACATCGCTAGTTATCAGAGAAATACAAATTAAAACCACAATGAGATATCACCTCACACCAGTAAGGATTGCCACCATCCAAAAAACAAACAACAACAAATGTTGATGAGGTTATGGAGAAAGGGAAACCCTCCTACACTGCTGGTGGGAATGATTAGTTCAACTATTGTGAAAAGCAATATGGAGGTTCCTCAAAAAACTAAAAATAGAAATACCATTTGACCCAGGAATTCCACTCCTAGGAATTTATCCTAAGAATGCAGCAGCCCAGTGTGAAAAAGACATATGCACCCCTACGTTTATTGCAGCACTATTTACAATAGCCAAGAAACAACCTAAGTGTCCATCAGTAGATGAATGGATAAAGAAGATGTGGTACATATACACAATGGGATATTATTCAGCCATAAGAAGAAAACAAATTCTACCACTTACAACAACATGGATGGAGCTAGATGGTATTATGTTCAGTGAAATAAGCCAGGCAGAGAAAGACAAGTATCAAATGATTTCACTCATATGTGGAGTGTAAGGACAAAGAAAAAACTGAAGGAACAAAATAGCAGCAGACTCACCAAACCCAAGAATGGACTAACAGTTACCAAGGGGAAAGGGACTGGGGAGGATGGTTGGGAAGGGAGGGATAAGGGGGAATAAGGGGCATTATGATTAGCACGTATAATGTGTGTGGGAGACACAGGGAAGGCAGTATAACACAGAAAAGTAGTAATTCTATAGCATCGTACATGCTGAAGAACAGTGACTGTAACGGGGTATGTGGTAGGCACTTGATAATAGGGGGAGTCTAGTAACCATAATGCTGTTCATGTAATTATACATTAATGATAGTAAAATTTAGAATAAATTAAATTAAATTAAAAAATAGGGAAGTCCATAAAGATAGAAAGTAGACTAGTGACTACCTAGGGTTTGGGGTCAGGGTTGGGGATATATATGAAATCTAATGGATTCAGGATTTCTTTTTGAGGTGATGAAAATGTTCCAAATTAATTATATAATTGAATAACTGTGACTATACTAAAAACCACTGAACTGCTCATATTAAATGGGTGGATTTTATGGTATGCAAATTACATCCCAATAAAGGCTGTTATTTTTTAAAAGTGCCCATGCTTGAACCCCACCCATGGCCAATTTCTGCAGGTGGTGTTTGGCATGGGGTATTTTGTTTCTGCTTCCCTAGTTAAGTATTTCATAGAAAGCCAGGGTGAGCACCACATGTTTAGATGAACTACCAAGATCCCTGTCAGTGCTAGAATGCTGTAAATCCATGAGTCTCCTGTTTTCTGCCTGTCTCAGTGAGTAGGTTGATTTAAAGGAACTAACTGGTGGAAGAGCTGGTGGTCAAACACCATCCTCAACCCCTTAATGATGTTCCTGATTAATTTCTTTGGCTGTCATTTGTAAATGAGTAGAAACCCAGAAATCTCCATTTCCCTACAAGCAGAAAATGAAGCAGTATTGTCCTAAGTCCCAAACAGAACCTCGGAGAAGAGAAGTTGCTGATAGTTCACATACTCTTGATTTTAAAGAACACCCTGAAGCCCCTCCCTGACTCATTCCCAGCTCTGCCTCTGCGTAGATCCGTGGACTGCTCGCCTCACCTAGCCTGTCAAGAGCATTGCAAGTTTTTAAATGGTGGCAGAACAGTAGGCAAAGAAAGCAAATGAAAAATCTCTGATTGTGATTACTGAGGCAGGAGACAAATTTCTAAAGAGGAGCAATTACTTATTAAATATGAAAAATAGCTCATCATGTGATAGTGTGTGATGAAATGCACATGTAGGAAGACCATCGAAGGATAGACTGTGTGATGAGTTTTAGCAGTTTCTAGAAGGGAAAATAATGTAATCAAGATAACTGGACTATTTTATTACTTCTTATTTATGAGGATTTAGCCAAGATCATTTTAGAAAAATAGGTTTTGAACAACCTGATTAAAGAAGCTGTCACAATGGTACTACCCCCATTATTTTTGACACAGACAAATTAAGTTTTGAAAGGGGTGAAGATTGAGCAGTTGTAAAAAGTAGAAGTGGTAAGTGGAAGTGTCATTGTCACATCTCATAAGAGTCAGTTGCTATTATTAGGTGTAGGTAGGTGACCCAGACCTTTTTATAACCTTCATCAGTTTAGGCACTGACAGATAAGGGCTTCGTGATCTTTACAGGTCACCTTAACGTGTCCCAATTTCTCTTCCTATGCAGTAGAACTAATTAATTCCCATGTCAAATAATTTATTTAATTCCCAGTAGCATTGAATATTGTCAGACATCATTATTAGGCCTTGCATAAGTCAAGGTCTAAAGTGGAAAACAGAATCCACTTCAAGGATTACCTTTGAGAGAATTTAATGTAGCTGGTTAGTTAGACAGGTTAATGATAACTGGATTGTCAAACACAGAACACTTTGATAACCCATAGATAAGCAACAGCAAGAAGCCACCTCCTCCCTTCAGGGGGAAAGCCAAAGGGAAGGGATTTACTGGAGCACCAAGGTGACCGAAGTCAGTTGGGGCCTGGTGGAGCTGTGAGATGCATCTGTTCCTGGAGACATCACCAGAGGCAGAGAGGGAGGGGGATAAGTACCCTGGCTTCTCCTTTCCCTTTGCCCTTCGGTGTACCGCCAGGGCCCTCATCGTCAGTATCCAGCTGGGAGCCTGGGAAACAGGCTGCAGGGTCAGCTCCACCTCCCTCTGGAACAGATTAGGGCACACAAGCCTCGGGCTTGGAGAGTCCACCCACTTTGTTACCTGTATCTATTCTCACCATATGCCCATATTTTAAAATTTCATACTTCCACTTAGTGCAAGGTACTGTTCATCATATGGAGGCATTCTCCCCATCTTCCCAACAAGGAAGCATAAGTCTCATCAGTCATTTTAATTTATGTCAAGTCCAGCATCTCCACCATCTTCCATATCAAGTCAGATGTGAGTCCTCATATCTGGTCACCTCTGAACTAGATTGAAAAGTTAATCACTACCAGCTCCTCATATAAAATATTGGGGGAAATACCACCTCACAGCCATTAGGATGGGTATTTTTTTTTTTAGTTTTTTTCTATTAAAAATTTTAAAAACAGAAAATGGCATATTTTGGCAAGGTGTGGAGAAATTGGAACCCTTGTGCATTCCTGGTGGGAATGTAAAATGACCCAGCCCCTGTGGAAAACAGTTTGGTAGTCCCTCAAAAGGTTAAATACAGAACTACCATACGATCCAGCAATTCCCTTCTCTGTATAAACCCGAAAGAATGGAAAGTGGAGACTCAGACACTAATACACCAATGTTCATAGAAGCATTACTGACATAACCAAAGGTCGAAATAACCCAAATATCTACCAATAGAGGAATAGATAAATGATATGTGGTACGTACCTACAATAAATGTTATTCAGCCTTAAAAATGAGTGAAATTCTGATATATGCTACAACATGGATGAATTTTGGAAACATGCTAAGTGAAAGTAGCCAGACACAAAAAGACATGTACAGTTCCACTTCCATGGGGTATCTAAGATAGGCAAATTCACAGACGCAAACTATGAGAGTCGTTACCAGGGACTGGGGGGCAAGAGGGAACAGGAAGTTATTGTTTAATAGGTACAGAGTTTTCTCTTTGGGATGATGGAAAAGTTGTGGAAATGAATAATGATAATGGTTGCACAACATTGTGAGTGCTTAATGCCATTGAACTGTGTACGCTTAAAAATGGTTAAAATGGTCAATTGTATATTTCACTACAATTAATAATAATAGAGGGAGTGGAAAATGAAAAGACCCCATTTATGAGTAGATGCATGAAAATACAAGGCTGCTGCCATCCTATTTCTGTAATGCTCAGGAGGCCGTAGGTGGTATTCGTCACCTCCTTCTTCTACCACGCGTCCTGTGTTGCCCTTGCTCTCTGCCGGCACCTCAGGCGGTCAGCGTTCTCTACCTGTTTGTGTTGAACTAGGCCTTTCTTCCTGCAAGAGCTGAGTTCTTAGCAGTTCTTTCTTGAGGCATTTACTGTGGACGTGGAAGTCCTAAGAGGGTCCCCGTGAATCTGACATGTCCTGCCTGCTCCTGTTGCCTAAAAGCAGCACATTTCCCCCTTGGCAGTGGAGGTCCGTCATTCCAGGCTTCGGAGTAACGCTGTTCTCTGCCTGTTGGGTCAGTAGTAGGAAAAGCCCCAAAGAGCCAGGTGATAATCACTTCCACCAATGTAAGGCGGTCACCATCGTCTGCCGGGGCAAGTATTCCTTCCTGAATGCCTCTCCACCAGTTTAGCCCCAGGTTGCATGGCCAAGAGCAGGACCTCCACGAGTGGTTTTAGTAATGGGAGGAGAGGCTGTTCCCACTTTCACTCCTTAGCTCCCAGACCCATAGTTTCTTACTGGAAAAAAACAGAAGTTGTGTTTTATTCTCTGGGTCAAAGCGCTGCAGCACTCCAGCCTGTGTTGCCTCCAGCTGGTACCTGCCTGGGTCCTGCCTTGGCCCTTTCACGGCCCTGTCTGACCAGCTCCTTCTGGGGGACTGGGTAGGCAGCAAGAGGGGAATCCCAGGAGCGTGGGCCCTGCCTTACTTCTTTTGCCTTAAAATAAGTTTCTTGACCAGAAACATTGTTGAACAGGCTATCATGACTGGGAATAAGACCTTGAGTGACAGTGGTCTGCTGGGAACACTTCAGACGAGGAAAGCAGCCCCACACTTCAAGTGAATGTGACAGTGTGGGTGCAGCGCCGCCCCTCCAAGGTACACGAAGTCTGCGTGAGTCTGGTGCGCCACCTGAGCCAGTCCTCTCCCCTGCCTGCCCCCGCCCCCGCCCCCACCCGGCTGAGGCTCACAGGGACTCCTGCTGTCAGGTGGAGGCTGTGGGGAATGGGGCAGGGAGAGAGGGGAATGGGTCTGAATGTATATGGCACTTGATCAAATATAGCTCAGATCTGCAAATCAATCATTTTCAAACTCTTTGCCATATTTCTTTCATGAAGTGCATTTAATCTGCTGAAAATGTAGGTGTATGTTTCATTTTTTGTCTGTTTTTCCATTTATTTATTTCTCTACTCACCTATTTCTCTATTTATCTGTCTTTTCTAGTTAGTTGTCTTCCTAAGCTTTCACTGGATATACAGAACTATTTAAAGACTAAATGGAAATAATTCTCGGCCTCTTCGGCAAAATTCTCTTATGAATTCTTGTCAGATAGACAGACCTCTTTAAAGATTATAACTGTGTGGTAAAATTAAGTTAAACAGGCTTTACATTTGGCAAAATTCTCTTAAATAAGTTCTTGTCAAATCAAGCTCTTTAAAGATTTATAATTGTGTGGTAAAATTAAGCTTAGCAGTTTTAACGTTGTTCTTCAGTTTCATAGGCTTCTGTGTGAGCACGCTGGTCCAGGGCTGATGAAGTGACTCCTCACATGCTGACGACGGTTCATTGCTTAAAACACACAAGTTTTGAGTTCTGATTTCTGTTCTTGGCTTTGTCAGATAATCTTTGGGCAAATACTGAGTGCCTGTTACTTCTGAGTTTCTGTTAATTCACCTCTCAAGATAATGCATATTCTGCTTCCCATTTTACTTAAAAATATATAATGTCTTCATTAAATAATTATACGTTAGTAATAGGCAGAAGATGAAGACTAAAAATTCGCATCTAGGAGGAAGAAACACACAGGGTGGTAGGCATTCTGGCAGTGAGACCGCACGTGGAGGACACTGCATCATGTTGAGCAAGCCTGGAGCTCAGACCAAACCAGCCTTCGGACCAGCCACTCACCACTGCCCAGTGTGGTGCGAGTGACTGATACACACCCATGGCTCCAGTTCTCTGTGCTCAAGTTCTTCATGTGTCCATCTGAAAGGTTTCCTCATTCATGATAGGGCTTCCAATTTTTGTGTTTAATTAGAAAGTAAACCTGTTCTTTGAAGAAAATGTAGAAAATACGGAGAAACACAAATCATGATCCAGTCACATGGTCAACATTTTGGTAGATAGATATCCAATCTTTTTTCAGTTCATATAGCTCTACAATTTTTTTTTCTTTTTAAATATCATCCCATGCTTACAGTTTTACAACTTACTTTACTCAGCTGCATATCACGGCTAACAATAAGCTACTGAACATTTTTCTATGGTATTGAGTATTTTCTAGTATGTGATTTCTAATGACTGAATAGCTTTCCAGACTCTGAATGTACCATAATTTATTTACTAAATTAGAGGACTTAGACAAAAATCCATAGTCAAGCAGCTAAAGCCATCCCCTTAAGGTTATTCTAACCCCTAATAAATGTCCCCCAAGCTCTTAGACACACACAAACCCTCGAAGGAGTGGTTTCTCGTGTGAAAGGGTTATAGTTGTCAATCATTTCTTGTTGATGTCGCGGTTTCCGTGCTATCCCCAGGTTGTTAGGGGGTGATTATGGATTCCTGTCAAATGAGATGTCTACTGTGTATTCAACATGCAGCAGTTTGTATTTTTCTCAGTCTGTTGCTCTCCCAGTGGAGGAGGTTAAGCAAATCTCAGGAAGCCAAAGGGAAATGGGATCAGCATCTAGAGCTGGAAGCACACAGCAGACATGCCCGAGGCCTGGACACCCGCACACAAGCAGATTAGACTTCTACATAAATACATTTGTCTTGATTGTCACATTCCACCCAGGGTTACACCTACATGAATAAAAATGGCTCCAAGCCTGTTTTTCAAAGCAGTTTGCCTTCCCTATTGCTTTATAACCACCCAGCTCAGAGGCATTTTTTTTGTGTTATATCTATCAAAGATGATTAAGGGGCTGAGAGAGTTGATATATAAGGACAGATTAAGAAAAGTAAATATTTACAACTTGACCGAGTGACAGCCAAGGGGAAGCTATTATAACTGTCTGCAGGGCTCAAAGCATGAAGGAGAGACATGGTTTTGTTTTTCCCAGTAACCCGATTGTAGGGATATCTAAATTCAGAAAAAGTTTTCTGAGGATTACATCATTTATGCTAATTAGATCATTGTGTCAGTGAGAAATTCCATTTAGCTGCTCTGCAGCAGCAACTTGGAATAGCAGTGGCTCAAACAAGTAGGGTTTCATTTTCCCTCCCATAACTCGAGGCCCAGGAGTGTGTTGTCAAGGGCCATGTTGCGGTTCCATAATGTCACCGGTGCACCTGTGCCTCCCTGTTTGGGGCTCCATTATTCTCAGTCAGCACTGTTTTCATACTCATGGCCCTGATGTTTGAAGAAGAGCTACTACACCTTCACTGGCCTTGGCTCCATTCCAGAAAGGGGGAAGGCAGAAGAGGTCTGTGCCAGCTAAGCCTGCTTGAAAGAGCTTTCTTGGAGGCCCTTTTACTGATTTAAGTTTATATGTCACTAACTGCCACATCTGCGAGAGGGGCTGGGAAATTGAGTGGGGTTTTTGTTTGGGTTTATTTTGTTTTTAAGTGGGTGCATTGCTGACCCTAACAATACCACAGTCCTTTTACTCAGAAGACATGATATAATGGATACAGGGTAGGCAACTCGTAGTTTCTTTCACAGTAATTTGCCACCTGAAGATTCTGAGAAGTCTGGCCTCGGAAGCAAAGGACATTGCTACAAGGTTACAAGGTTCCATTTGGAAAACTAGCCCTTGAGATTCAGTTACTTCTGATCACTCATCTAGTTCAGTTTATTCATCATAGCGTACCCTGGGCTGATGCTAAATAAACCAGTCATCTCAACAGACCTAAGAATTATAACAACTACAACTTACTATGTTTCACCAAGTTCCACACACTGTGCTTGCACTTGACATCATCTGAATGGTTTGCTTCAAAATTCTCCCCAGAGGGATGGGGAATGGACAAAGGATAGATGATACAAATCTCACCCATGATTTGCTCATCATTGAAGGTGAACAATGGCACCATGGAGGTTTAATTATACTCCTCTCTCTACTTTTGTAGTTATTGAAATTTCCCAATAATGATTTAAAAAGTCACCTCATCTACCTCCTGCATTGTTCATATGAGGTCAGTACTATTCCCTCTAGCTAACAGTACTCAGGGAAATTAAGCAGCGTCACACAGGGAGTAAGTGGCAGATTCAGGATTCCGACCCAGGTTTGTCTGACTTTGAAGCCTGTGCTCTAACCCTGACCAGCTAAAGAAAGCATGCTTCCCAGCGAGTCGTCTGAAACTTGTTAGAAATGCAGACTTTCAGATCCCACCCCAAGCCCTTCTAGAAGTCCCCCACGTGTGGTTTGTGCGCGCTCAGGGTTCCTGTATGCGGTCTGTATTGCCTTCATAGCCATCACTTAGCCAACTCAGTCAATCAGCTATGACTTTTCCTTTAAAAATACAACTCTCTATTAGACAAGCAGTGACTCTATAGCATCTTACTACACTGATGGACAGTGACTGTAATGGGGTATGTGGGGGGGACTTGATAATAGGGGGGAATGTAGAAACCACAATGTTGCCCATATGAAACCTGAGCATAAGATTGTTTATCAATGATACCTTAGTAAATAAATAAATATTATATATATATATATATATATATATAACTCTCTGTTGAAATCAGAAGCCTAATCATGAGTTACTGCTTTGTAGCAAAACATTTTTAATGGGCATTTAATTTACAGCTCTTGTTTCACTGAGCAGCTGCTGTAGTGCGGGGCACCACGTGCCTGTGTCAGGGGGCACCCTTCCGACTCTGTGTCAGCTGTATGCATCACTGCTTGCCAGAAACAGTTCGGTTTGTTCTGCTTAGATAAAGCCCTTCCTTCTGCTGACTCAAGGTGTTTTGAGCTTTAAAAGCCTTGGGACTTAGAGAAAACTCTCCAGGTGCCTTTCCAGCTTTCACCAGCATCGGTTCTGCTTACCCTCCTATGTGGAATGTTCCGAAAAGGCATTTTTCTCCCTAACAGCCTCAGTCATCTTTTGTTATCTCAGCCCTTTCTTTTTGAAAGAGAGAGAACTGTGGAATTGGGGGACCTGAGTCCCAGCTCTGCCACCCATGTGTCCCATGGGCAAAACCGCTAACCCTCTGAGCCTCCGTTTGTGCATCTGTGCAGGGGCAGTGCCACAGGTCCCCAGGGTTCCTTCCCTTGCCTCCCTCCTGTGACCCCATATAACATGACTCTTCATTCCCCTAAATCGTTATGCAGACAGCAGGCTCTGCAGAAAGCCCCCTTAGCCGTGTTTTTCTAGTCAGTAAAAAGAATCTAGCATGATGTGTTTTTTTTAATTGACTTTTCATTCTAAATAATGAATGCCTTAATGCTTTATGGTTTATTTGCTTCAGATCCTTTTTAGAACAAGTGAATGAGTGAATGAGGCCTGCCATCCATCTCAACTGTAATCTGCTTTCTTAAATAGACTGGGCCCTCTTTGCTTGTGAACATTTTAAAACATCTAGCTGATTAACTTGATTATTTTATTTACTACCATAACCTTCAAACCATGTACATATTTAACACCCTAAACAGTTCATCAACTTCCATAGCAGAAGAGGCAGGGGAAAAACCCCCAAGGGAGCAGGTGTTGAAGCCATCCCCAGGGACCACCACCGTACGGGCTGGGCCCATGCTGGCTCCCAAAGGTACAAGCCTCAGGGTCACTTGATTCTTCTCCTAAGAACCCTCTTTCTCATACCAGAGTAATTTTAAGCAGGTATATGGCAGTTTTCTCATAAAATTAAGCCTAGGAAAAATAGCATGCTGTAAAATACTGACTTTAACAACCACTGTGCTAGACATGCCTTAAAAAGTATTGCCCACCCCGTCTTCTCCTTGCGGACTGTGAAGTGTGTTTCTGATTTGTTTTCCAGGGCAGCCTTCGGCAAGGAGTCAGAAGTTCTTATTGGGAATCTGGGTGATAAATTAATCCCTCCCCAAGATATCCTCCGTGATGTCAGTGACCTCAAAGCCTTGGCCAACATGCATGAAAGCCTGGAATGGCTAGCAGCTCGAACAAAGTCCGCTTTCTCCAACCTTTCTACATCTCAGAGTAAGTATCTGGTGTGGCAGCTGCTGTGGGGACAGCTGAGGAACTAGACTGAGTACTCTCATTTGGAATGTAGCATATATACGTGTCGCCGTGTGGGGGGCATGGCCAGGCTGTCAGAAGATCTGAGCTAGATCCGTGCCAGAATTCTGCTTGGGCTACACCTCATGTACTTTGTGATTCTGCAAAAGGGAGTAATCTTGGCTTCCCTGTGTGGGGCATGGAAGGCCAGGAAAGCTCCATGTTAACATAGCTTGATAGTAAACCTTAGAAACATAAAGCAGTGTAAAAATGAACCCCTGTGTCTCAAGAACAGAAAGCAACGCCATTTGCCCCCCTTAACAATTTCTCAACTGTAGAATCTGTGTCTCAGAGCTGAGCCTTCATTGTAACTGATAGAAAGTGAATGAAAAAGTGTCTAAAAAGAGAATAGAAGTGGTTAAGGTGCTAGAAAAATAGAGACAAAGAGAAAAATAATTACTCTGGAAAAGAGATGGCTGGAAGATAATTATGGAATTCAAGGAAATTAAGGAAAAAGATATGAAATAAAAATGAGAAGCTTTTTTTCTGTCAAGGACCAATAGTCAAAGAAAAACAATTTGAAAACTTAAGGGCACATAAACTTTTTCAATAACTGTAAAATAAATACTTTTAATGGCATTAATTCAGAAGTATATGTTAGTTAAAATAGAAGCAAAGAAAAAATACGATAAATAAAGGAGATGAAAGATTTGAATGCATAAATGGAGAGATGGGAACAGAACAGAAAAGTAAACAATAGTAGCAGTCCCATGTAAGAAACAAAATCAGCTCTGAATTTAATATTAGAGTTAACTGTTAGAAGATTACTGAGAGGAAAATGCTTACATTATTTGAACTCTGATCCTCAACTAAGTTATTTATTATGATTTTCTTTTGAAAAGTTATTACTTGATTAGCCACGATTTCCAGCCTTGAGATTGAAGAGTTTGGATGAAATTCACAGGCATGAGTTATTCCTGGAAATACAGGCACCCTAGGCAGTCTTGGAGGCCTGTGAATGCTTTACTATTCCAATTATCTCACACTGATTATGTAGCTATCCTGAGGGTCAATAGTGGGTGGAGAATGGATGGGACGAGGGCTTTTGAGCAAATTTATACTTTAGAAATCTGCTTAAAATACTACTTTTTATTTATTCTTTTATACTTCTTCTTACATAAAATGTTACTTTTTAACTGCTGATAAAATTATACTTATTTTCAGAGTCTGTAGGAAAAGAAAATGTATCCACCTATTAAGGATAGTTTGAGCGTAGTATTGAATCCGAGCAGACTCTGCTTAAGTAGGAATCCTCAGGCACTCAATTTCATGATCCCATCACATAAGGCAGTCTGTTACAAGCAGTAGTCTGAATTATCCATTTTCTGTCCCACTTCACTCCCCCAAAGAAAAAAAGTCAGGAAGTGCCGATTCCCTTTTGCTAATTGCCAAGTAGACAGCTCTAAAAAGGGACCAGATGCCTCTTTTCTTGTAGTTGCCTTTGACTTTTGCAAATTCAGAGCTGCTTGTATTGGTTTATTAGTGATGACTGGAAGGGGTCCTCACATTTGGTGGACCATCAGCATCTAATATTTAATATGCAACCTCTCGTTTCCAGTGGCACAGCATTCCAGATTTCTGTCCATCTAAAAGAGCTCCACTTGGCGAGGTAGCAGTAACCTCTATAGCAAGCCACTGAGTGATTCACACAGGCTCACCTGGCATCAACTGTTTCCAAAAAGAGAATGATACTGTCTGCATTATGCTCAACTTCATAACTGCACGATTTGGCTGTTGTGTTGATGTCACTAAGAGTACCCAGTCCAGTCGATGCCTAATTGCTGTCTTTAATCATCTCTGTTATTCTAACAGAGATCTCTTCTACCATGCCCATTAATACTTTGTCTCATGTGCTCAATTCCATTTTGTCGTTTTAGTTGTACCCTCTCAGTTGCTTTCAGGGTGATTATTCCACCCAGTGAGTGATTTAAGTGACTGTCAGCATTTTGATGATCAGTACAAAACCCAACTGAACTGTAATCACTACTTTTGCTGTCTTTGCTAAAACAAAGCATCGAGCAAACCTGACTTATTCTAACAACAAGCCTCGCTCACCCAGACTCTTCTGTTCTTTGAATTCCCAGGACAGACACCCACTGATGTTCATAATTCGAACAAAGCAGAGAATTCTCTGATGATGGGTTACTTTGACTTCTTCATGTCAAGGTGACTCTAGAAAGGGAATTAGGGACATCTCTTTATTATTCTTGTGAAAAGTGAACCAAATAATCACCTCCACAAAAGTGTTTCCAAGTCTGGAGACTGGATAGCATAAATAAAATGCCAGCCTTTTATCATGGATACTCAGCAGGACGGAAAGAAATCAAGAAAAGATTTTAGGTTTATTTCTGGTTCCGCATCCTGTTAACTGTTTGGTGTGGTAACTACCCTGCCTTATTATACTTGACAAACTATTACTATAATGGAGTAAAGGAAGTTGGCAGAAAGTTATTTTCATAATAGAATATCTGTTTAGATATTACAACAGGAGTTTTAACCACCTGAAACATTTCCTGCCATTCCGAAGAGAGTATTGCATTTTAGCCCCTGGGGATGGTTGGCCATTTGTCCAAGAGATAAAAGTTGATCATTTTTTTAGAGATAGTTTTTCCATCTCTTTTGGTGTTTGCCTATGTGTCACTCTGTCCTCTGCATGTAAAAGGCTCTCCTCACCTCACAGATCCTGGCCGCACCGAGATGTCACCTGTTCTTTCATCCTACGGCAGTCCATGGTCCCTGTGCCATTCATTCTGCTGGCCCAACCCCCCAATCTTCCTTATATTTTTATGCTTAAAACTCTTTCATGGAAACTCACAGACTGATTGAAGGAAAAAACTGGTAATATTCTTAAACCTGATTGATCAAAAGACTTCAGGTGTGGTTGGATCTAGAAGTTTGCAAGATAGCATCACAGACATGTTTAGCTACCTGTGCACATTCTCTCGGTCACTCTCTTTCTCAGTCTTTATCTCTTGGTATTTTCTCTTTATTCTTTTCTATCTAAATAAGCACTTTCCATGTGGCAATATCCTTGGCCACCAGCAACTCCAGGATTATTTGATCCCAGACCAAAAGAGCATTTTTGCCAAGAACCCCAGAAACAGCCCCAGAGAGGACTTGAAATGAACCAACTTGACCTTCTCTCGTGGGTCCCTCTGGTTCTCATCTTACAGGCCTTGTTCTCTGAGTCTGCCTTTCTCCCCACAACTCAGCCTCTGTCTCCCACTCCCACTTCTAAAATTCCCTTTTTTTTTTTTTAGGATCTTTTCAGCACAAGGAAATTGAGCAGGATCATATTTAGCATCAGGCCTTCAAGGTCTAGGTTAAACATACTTTCCCCCACTGATCACAGTTTCATCTCATGGTACTCGCACAAGATAACGTCTGCCCTTTGTAATGTCCGCTGTGTATAAGAATCCTAAATAAAGGCTCTGATCTGGGCTCCGATGTTATGGTTAAGAAAATTGAAAGCAAAACGTGACCTACATAAAAATAGTTATAGTGTAAAAAAAAACAGTAATGATTTTCTTTTGTATTGTATCCTTTTGTTTTGTAGATGTATCACTTTTAGAAAGACTACAGAGAATTGAAAGGGAGCTCAAGGGCTTATATTTTCTGCATTGCTTCAGGAGGTGGGGGTGCAGTGGCAGGGGAGACCTTCCTTTCTGCCTTGGATTCTGTTAAAAATCTCCAGGATTAGAGATTCTAAAACTTCCTTGATTGTATACTCTGCTCTTCAAGCACCTGCCCTTTGGGAGGCCATCTTTTCTTATTAAGTCCCTTTGCTTCAGCCTCTAACCCTCCTTCCTCTGTCCCATTCCTCAGAAATTAAACATTGAGTATTTTCTCTATAAAATAATGTATCTGAAAACATTTCCCTGGCCTCTACCTGCCCATCTCTGGATATTAAAGATTTTTGGCCTAAAGATCCCACTCTCTGAGTCAAAGAGAACCAAATCTAGCAGATTAGGAGCCCAGATCAGGCCCAAGTTCACTCACACTCTTGGATGGTGATTCTGCTATTAGCCTTTGCTAATAGGGGCTTTGTTGCAGGTTCCTTTGGTACAACGTAGCCTCCTCTGGTTCCCTCAGTTCCCATTACTGAAGTTCTTGCTGAGCTCACATGTACAGATAATGAAAATTAATAAAAGGGATAACCTAGTCTTTTTCAGTCTGCAAAGCCAAAGGGTTAACCATCCCTCTAACATCCAGGGCAAATAATATCATATTTGTTCAGGAATTGTAGTATTAGTTATAGAATTATTTATATACTTTTGTGATGAGAAGTACATAATATAAAATACACCATCTTAACCATTAAATGTCTAGTATAGTGGTGTTAAATATATTATTGCACATCAGTGTTCTAGAACTTTTTCATTTTGCATAACTGAAACTCTCTATCCATTTAACAGCTCACTTTTCCCCCCTCTTACTCAGCCCTTAATAGCCACTTTCTACTTTCTATGAGTCTGATTACTTTAAGTACTCTTATGTAAGTAAAATCACACAGAATTTGTCCTTTTGTGACAAGTTTATTTCACTTAGAATAATGTCCTCTAGGTTTATTCATGTTGTAGTGTAGGGCAGGGTGTCCTTCTTTAAAGCTGAATAATATTCTTTTACACCTCATTCTCTTTATCCATTCATCTCTCAGTGGACATTTAGGTTGCTTCTACCTCTCAGCTATTGTGAATAGTGTTACAGTGAACGTGCATATGCAAATTATATTCATTTTTTAAAGTAATTCTTAGAAATCACTCAGTCCAACTCAGTCATTCTGCACATGAGGAAATTAACGTTTCAGAATGGTCACATTGCCTGCTGTGCCTGATGGGATGGAAGCAGATCTTCAAGTTCCCAATTTAATTTTCTCTTTACCATATTGTTGTCTTGACCAGTACCCAGGTTAACTGCTGGCAGTGCTTGGAGGTCCATTCATGCCATACTCCTATTAAACCATCAGGACGATTGCCTTTTTAATTTTTTTTTTAATAGAAAAAAAAATTCAGTGCCTACAGTTAACTTGTGATCACTTCTGATTATCATTTTCCTGTGTGGAACCAGATTTTGAGTGCCTTGAATATATAGGATTATTGCACGTACCTCTTTTGAGTTTCATCATAGCTGTAATAAAACATTTCTCAATTTGTCACTCTCTATTTTTGTTCTACAGGTATTTGCTACCTTAGAAATTCCACTTGTCTTGTTATCATATTATGTAATATATTCTAGACACTGCACTGTCCCATAGAGTAGCCACTGGCCTACTGTGGCTATTTAAATTTAAATGAATTGAACTTAAGAAAATTAAAAATTCAGTTTTTCAGTCACATTAGCCATACTTCAAATTCTCAATGGCTGTTGCATTAGTCAGCACAGGTTTAGAATATTTCCATCACAGAATGTTCTCTTGGGCAGTACTATAGTTCATCAGCTATGTCATTGATAAAGGCTTAAAATAATGCCAATCCATATACTTGGCCTTTTGAAACATACTTGAAATGTCCACCTAGTTATATCAAGACATGGATAGCTACTAAATTGTCTAGCCTCCAAACCCCCTGACAGACAAGTGTGTTTTAGGCCTAGCAGTATCCAAATTTTTTCTATTTATGCTAAAGAGAAAGAGACTTAGTTGTCAAAGATGCTTGAGAAACATTAGGTTAAATAACATTAAGTATCATTCAAACACTAAAACATCTGAAGTCTTTAATATGTTAACAAGCAATTACAGCTGTGCAGTTTCCCAAACTTGAGGTAGAATTCTGTTGCTCCGGAGCATTTCACAGGGCTTTTCTTCCTTGAAACAACTTCTGGGAAACATTGTCCTGTCTTGTATTTATATGATTTGTTCAGAATCTTTCATTTCTCCCAATAGTCAGGCACAGAACAGGACAGATGTTTCACTATCGCAGGCAAGTAATTTCACATTATTAGCAGAGTTGCACATCATCACATGACTTTGGTCGCAGTTCAGTTATTTGATCTGCTTAATCTTTTTAGAAATGTTCAACTCATCCAATATAAAATGACTGTGGTTTCCTTTTTGCTTGTTTCAAATTTGGCTGCTATACTGGCCCTTTTCTAGTCATTGCACTTTCCTCACATTCTCAAAGATTCTAGCCACTAATAAAATTCCATATCTCAGTTAACTGACAATGCTAATATGTCTATTATGGGGCTCCTGGGATTGATCTTTTAAATAAAATTTCTATTTTAGAATAGTTTGAGTTCAAGATGTGAAGCTGATGTAGGGTTCCCCTGTATCTCATACCCAGTTTCCCCTCTTGCTAACATCTTACAGCAGTATGCTACTTTGGGCAAAACTCATGAGCCAATGTTGATACATTATCATTAACCAACATCCAGACTTTATTAGAATTTTCTTAGTTTTTACCTAACATCCTTTTTCTGTTCCAGGATCCCATCTAGGATATCATAATAAATTTAGTCATTATGTGTCCTTAAGCTCTTCTAGACTGTGACAGTTTCCTTGATGTCCCTTGGTTTTGATACCCTTGACAGTTTCGAAGAAAACTAGTCAGGTATATTGCAGAATGTCCTTCAGAAGGAGTTTGTCCAATCTGTTTTCATGATTAGACTGGACTTACAGGTTTTAGGAAGGAAAACCACATAGATAAAGGCTGTTCTTATCAAAGCATCTCAAGAATAACTCCCATCAATGTGACATATCGCTGATGATGCTCTGGGACTGATTTTTACGCCTCCAATTCACATAGTCCTCTCTAGACAGTTCCTTCTGAATTCTAGATTGACTTACCACTTGCTCACCACAAATTGCTTTTGTCTGTTTATCTTTCTAGCCACTGTTTTTTATGAATGCATCTATTATAAGCTCAATGTTTGGACAAGCTGAATAGCTGCTAAAAAAAAACAGCTGTCCAGATTAAACAGTTAATGTAGTTGATATAGATTATAATCTTGTGGGTCTGAAAGGCTTGGTGTGGGAAGAGCTGTCTTTTTCTACCCTGAGCCACTTGATTAGGGCCTGCATCTACTTTTTAGTTGCCACATGTGCTAAACAATCCTTAATAAGTGTCACAGCTGTATTTTGGAGCGGACTTAAGACAAAACACACTTATCTTTATTGTAATGGAGGTCAGAAGTTTCAGCAGGCTAAAACCTAGGTGTCAACAGGCCTGCACTCCTTCTGGAGATTTAAGGGGACAACCTGTTCCCCCACCTTTTCCAGCTTCTAGAGGCTGCCCACATCTCTTACCTCTTGGTCCCTTCCTTCATCCTCAAAGCCAGTGGTATAATACAACCATGTAAATCTCAGATAAAGATTCTGAGACTAAAAGAATTATTGTTCACTAAAAATAAAGTCTTTTTATTTTCATTGGGTTCCAGTGTGCAGTGTTGACTCAAAACCCATTTAAAAGTGGAACTTGCTTCCTGAAAGATGGCCTTTTTGAGTAGCAATTCCCAAAGTTGGTTGCACATCAATTGTAATCAGTTGGGAACTTTAAATATACTGATACTGGGGAAAAATACTGATTCTGAACCCCACTCTGAGAGGTTTTCAAAAATCGTGCCAAGTTGTGGCTTGGGCATCCCCGAACCAATGAAATCAGAGGTGGAGAACCATTGTTCCAAAGGATTAGTTCTCAACCTTGGCTTGTATTAGAATCAACCTACTGAGTTTTGAGTTAGACTTTATGGGCAAGATACCCAGACCATCATGCCTTTTAACATTCAGGCTATTTCAACAAATAGCCAAGGTGGAGAAACACTGATTTAGAGCCCCCCAAAATTTATTCTTTAATTTCTATAGCTTTGTAGTTTTTTTTGCCAGTTCTTCTGTTCTCAAAAGCTTGAGAGTAACATGACTTCCCATTTTATGGACAAAAACACCTGGCACAGAGTGTTGTACTTTGAGTCTATGCCAGAGTCAGGACAGTGACCCCTTTCTGCGTAGCAGTTTTCAGTTAGCCAAACTGTCCACCCCACTCTGATTTAAACATTCCTCTTTAGTGAGAAGGGCACAAGGAATCAGCGTCTCTCTTAACACAAACCGCTGCAATTGTCTAACCAACTGAATGATTGTTGACGTGTTATTAGTCAATTGTATCATTCAAATTAAACATGGAAAAAGTCCAGGTGTCTGTACACTCCCATCCCTCAGGTACATCATTTTGTGATATAGCAGAAGGCTTTTCTGCATTGCCTACTATGATTTAACATTTTCTAGAAGATGGGGTATGAATTGTCCTACACAAAAGCTCACTATAATGGTCTTTGTCTGCCTTACCAGTAAATGGAAAGATAAAATGCAGACCTCATCACACTTTTTACTTTGCTGCCGTGACACAAATGAGAAGAAAAATATCCCTAGCCAAGATCTCATGGGGCATTGTCCTGTTTCAGCTTTCCTTTTGTCAAACATTAAGCCAGAGTTTTCACTGTCATCATTTCATCTGATTATCTTTAATTAAAACATCATGCACGGTAATTCCTCTCCTGCTTCGGTATTTACAAATTTCAAATATTTGTAGACTGTTATCAGACAGCTCCTCCTCAGGTGTTGCTTAGCCTAACTACACGTTTAGTTTCTCTAATCATCTTTGCGAGGTTAAGCTCTTCTGTGCCTGAATCATGTTTTGGTCTTGTTAGTTGTCATTTCCTTAAGTGGCCTCTCATTCTGTGTCTTCACTGTTACCGTTCTTCTTCAGTTAGTGCTACCTTACAAATTCATTGTGCTAGTTAATTTCATGATCATACTGTTTACTGAGAAAATTACATAAGCAACTGTATCTGAGATCCTGGGATTATGTCTGAGAGCAGACCTGCCTCTCTCTGATGGTCGCCTCTGTCTACATTGCCCTTCTGAGAAGCCATCCTCAAAAGGATGCATTTTTGTTCTTCAAAACTATGAAGAGAGGGTTCGGCGATTATTGAAAAACATGCCACATCAGAACCAAATTCAATTCCCTTCTTGTCAACCAGCTGGTCATCTGTAGAGTTCACTGTCCTGTGCTGGGTACTGATCAGAAGGCAGCTCCCCACCCGCCTCGGCAAAGAGGTAATTATCAATTGTAAAGCTGCAGAAGGCTAGAGCTGTGGGCGTTTCAGTGTAATTACGGAGTTCTGAGTATCTGCCCATGAAGAATTATAAGCCTCTTCCTTTGAAAATACCAACATTTGTATCCGTAAGGGAAATGTTTTATTAAAATATGATAATATCGTGGATGCTTAAGTGCAGTGGCTTGGAGCTTCCTGCTGAATGATTGTATCTTCAAACAAAACTATAAAATGGAAACAAGAAGGAGAAATAGGAATGAAAATCTTTGGGAAGAGGGAGAGACAGAAGTTGGAGAACAAGAGAAGGCTCTGCAGTGGCAAGCCGACAGAGCCGGACGGAGGAGAGGGTGGGCGAGCAGGATTACCCGAGCCGAGCCGACGCACCTGTGATGGTGAGGAGGCCTGGCTGCGAGGGCAGCCGGACTTGGGCAAGAAAGCCTCTTACACTGAGAAGCAGGCAAAAGGCCGTACCTGAAGGCACTGACCGTACGATTACATCTAAGTTCTTATCTAGAAGAGCCCTCAGACAGTGGGGTGCTTTAAAACTTGAGATAAACCCACTAACCAACGTGAAACCATGACTTAATCAACTCCTCGCTAGATAAAGAGTGTGTCTTTTAATTTCTTCACCCTGAAACTCAGTTTAGGTATGTTGAAAAATGCAGCGGGTAGGAGAGCTGGATCCTTCCAGGAAAAACAGAAAGAGTGGAGAGCTGGCCTAGATTTAGTGGCTGAAATCTCCATCACTCTGTGGAATTGAATTCAGAAAAATATCCAAAGTGCAAACCGGATATGCTTTTTCAGACAGCTTACTTATTCATCAGTTGTGCATAAATACTACCAGCCCCAGGGAAGTTTAGCAAACAGGCGGTCTGTGCAAATGTGTGTGCATGTGACAGTCCCCAAGGATGCCATGGTGATGATAATGGACTCAGCATTTAGATTGCATTTCATCCTTTCAAGGACCTTTATAATCATAAATTCTTAATCCCTTATTCCTGCCTCAAGCTGTCGTTGACAGGCAAGCCTTTATTCTCTGTTTTACAAAGCATGATTATGAAACAGAAGTTCAGTCATTTGCCCAAGGTCAAATGGGACAGTGACAAAATCTAGACTAAACCTGACTGTTTGCAGAATGAAGACCATAGTGTGTGGAAAAACAAGGCGATCACCTGTTAGAGTGGGCCTCAGAGCAGCAAACCAGCGCACCTCTGTTTCCCCACAGACGGTGCTGTTCTTCAGCTGTCTCCCCAGATGCCAGCAGCAAGCTGAAGGCGATGCGTTCCTGCGATGAATGGCATTGAGTGCACCTTAAAGGGAGGGGAGGTGACCTGACATGTCACCCACTTTAAGAAGCTGAAGCAGAAAAGCTGTCCACCCCCACCCGCTAGATCTATCTTGAAGCACAGTTTGTAGGTCTGTATTTAGGAATCGGTTCTCTTTTACTGCATTGTTTTAAATTCAATACTGTCATTTATATCCAGTATTACAAATTATACAGTAAAAATGTAAAAGATCCCCCTTCATATGAGGTACAGAGATACATCAGGTGTAAGTCTCCAAAGCACAGTGCTATTTATTAATAGCAGTTAATTCTGTGAACTAACTATCTCTGGTCATTGGATCCTGGGTGGATTTGACTGGAGTTCTTAACTAAGAACCGAATCCAGTTTTTATGAAAGGAAGAATAATGAGGACTACTCTGGAAGGCTGATGAAAAACATGGGCATCTTTCTAGGAATCAAGAATATCTGATCAGATTTCCTCAAGGAAGCAAAAATCCTGTAAATGTCAGAAAGATGTTACATGCTGGAAAACCCCTTTGGTCAAAGTCATCTAAAGAACATACTGTTGGTAAGTGACTTTTCAGCAAGTCTGTCAAAAGCTTCTTGCCACAGATAAAAATGCAATAACCTTTCACTGTGGATGTGCCACAATTATCACTCATTTAAAAACAGTGCCTCTAATGGAGTATTTTATCATGCTGGACAGTGTCTGCATTGTTCATTATTTAGTGTTTGCTAAGCTGATGGCCCTTCCGTAGTGCTTCTCTTATCTCTTCTCCTTCAGAATTGGATTTTATATTTCCGAACCAGTCAGATATGACAAGTCATTTTCTTCCCTCTTGTCTTCTAAGAAATGCAAACTTGATTTCTTTTTTTTTTTCAACAGTCACCACTTAAAGATTAAAGTTACTGGAAATGTCTGTATTAACGCGTGTTGGGGTGCGCACTGGAGGACGATTGTAGTTGAATTGCAAGTGAGGTTTTCCTCTCTTCTTTCTCAATTTTTGTTTTCCAATGTGTGTGTATTCTATCTCTCTTTGGAACCTCATTCTTCTAAAACACACAGTGTACGGCAAAGATGAGGTATTAGGAAGCCTGATGTTGTTCGAAGACAAGGTAACTATCGAAATTATTATATTATAGGACCCCAGTAAAGGGGGTGATAAGCTGTGTAAGTGGGTCTCTGTATGTCAAGATGGTCTTTATATGATAAACTTCTTGAAATAAAAATGACAAAGTCATTAGCCTAACACCTGAGGAAGAAATGCCAGTTCAAGCAATATTTCTTTCTATAAATAGCTCATTATTGAGAATTTAAACATTTTGAGTCTGAAAAAATGCAGCTACCTGTGGTTCCAAGGGAATGATTTTTAACTACATGTACTTTACCCAAGCTTTAGGCCTGATCTCTAATACATACTTTTCAGTGTTACATCTTATTCCAGGTTTTATTTATCTTGGGTACTTTAGTGGAATAGTGCTGTTTTCTCACTAATACCAACTCTTTTTTTCTTTATAATGAGGAATCTCTGGGAGATGTAGGTGAAGCAGCCTGAACAAAGGGTCAGAATAAAGTGGCCATATCCTCTTACTTTATTGGAAGCCCTCTCTGTAGGTCTGCAGAGGACCTGTCCATTTTCTTCAAGAGAGTCTCTTGCACAATTTTTAGGGAAATGTAGGACTTTTCTTAAGGACTGTGATCACAAGACTTTAACTTTTTAATGGAACAGTCTTTAAATAATGATATCAGGATACTGAGAAAGATTGTGTAGAGAGAAATCTGCACCAAAGTATGTATTTCATAGATTATTGTCATTGTATAAAATGTATGGATTATTATTGTAAGCATCAAAATGGAAATAACATCAGTGCCTTTCTTCACACACTGATTATAAAAGCCATCCTTTACGATTGGCTTTATGAAGAAAAATACTTGCTCAGACTTTACCCAGAGAGAGAGGATGTTCAGAACTTCCGTCATGTCTGCTTCTAAAAGAGGGAGTGTGTGACGAAAACTCCACCATCCTATTATTTGTTTAAAGATACCACCAGCCCAATTAACGCATTTGCTCAAGCCAACAGCCTTTGGGCTTTTCACAGAAATCTTGGAAGTGAGCTGGAGAAACGCCCCCACAGAAGAGTTTTGCATATGCTGCTGTGTCTGCCTTGCTCCAGGAAGCAGAGCATGTCCCTGCCAGACAGATGGCTACCACAGGCACCACCACGGCCAGAACCTCCTCCCACAAACAGTGGGGAAGCATACTTTTCCTCTCAAAGAATGGAAAAACATACTTTCCACCCACTTTCCTTGCCCCAGCACTACCCATGGCATACTGAGGCCAGATGGACATCTACTGCTACACCTACCTTGTTTCTGGTCCTCGGCACCAACAGGACACGATAGACGAGCGTGGGCTTGGCCATGGACAAGGCATGTTTAACATCACCAGTGTGATGTCTGTATTATAAATCCCACATAGGATCGCTTTGAGGATCAAGTCAACTAATAAATACACAACACCTGATACACTGCCTAGCAAACAGTGGTCTCTCAGTAAATGGTAGTTTTTTTTCTTCTGCTTCTGAGTCTCCTTTTTAAAGTTCATTTCCTCATTCCTAGCCATCCTGATAATATTCGATTTCTGACTCTTCCGTTTTGCTGTCAGTATTTGCCCATGGTGGCGCTCAGTGTGAAATGCCTGGGTCTGCCTTCAGTTTTTGTCTCACCTTCTCCTATCCTTCCTGTTGATGGCTGGGCCATTCTCCTCGATAATTTCACTGTTTAAGGGATCTTTGGTGCAGTGCATTTAAAATAATTAAACTTTGAGCACTTATGTTTAACAGCCTTCCCAAACCCATATAGCCTTTGAACTTGCCCACTGGGTAAGGGTGTGCTTATTTGGGGCCACAATGAGTAAAACTCCTGGTTAAACCTCAGCTCTCATTAAATGACTTTCTCTGTAAACTTGTACTTCAGTATATCAGGAGTTATGGAAATGAAGCTGCTGCTACACTGCGGTCTTAGTGAAAACTGTAACAGAAGTGACAGGCCATCCACGCATTGGTGCTCTTGGACTTTTTAGCATTAAGGGACTCTGTATTTAGCTGCATTCTCTTCCTCCTTAGGAATTAATTTGTAGCATATCTCATTGAGCTGATTGTTCATATGGATTTTTTTCATATGTGTCTAAAAAATGTTTTACTTTTTAAAAGCTGAATAATTTATAGACTGTTAAATATCTAAATAGCCCTGAATATCCCCAAGAAGGTGAACAGGACACTGATACTTCATTAATGCCATATATATATTGGAATGTTAAAAATAAATAAATATGCATTAATTTAAAACATCTACCAAAACTGCAAACTATAGTCTGTAGTCTTCAATAAAATCCTGGTGGCAAAGAATAACTCAGTGTAAAGTAGGGTTTTCCTTTCTAAGGGTGTAAGGAGTTCAAGCCTTCTGGTCTTTAGATTAAGAAGTTAAGATTCTTAAGTGCTAATATGGTAATTTCTGTGTCCACTATTTGGATAACAGATTATTCCATGATATCCTTTGTGCACCCCTCTTTTACTAAGGTTCACCTTTTAAGGTTTCACATACATCGTGAAACGACAAAAAGTCTTCATTACCACAGAGCTTCTGTTAGTTTCAAAACCATTGGAAACAATCTAAACAGTTGAGAAATGCATCTCAGTAATGTACTTGGAAGGGTTGAGAAACAAGAATAGTGAAAACAGCTATTGAGCTTGAATTCATTTGGGGTCAATTACCCGTGCTGCAAATCACTTAATTTTCTACTTTCCTCACTGAATTAGTCATGTGAATTAGTCAACAATCCAGCCACCACTGCCAGACCAGCTGTCACCAGGACTCCTTCCCCTCACCAACACGCCATAGTGGCTTAGGCTGTAAGTCACAGCTACCTGTGTGTGCTGCACGGGGCCTGCCTGGTGGGTACTTCATGCTGATGCAGATGTTGACAAGGCCACTGTAGTTACCAATATCAATAATAAAATCAGTTTGAGGCATAACTCCTTGAACATAGCAGGTACTTAGTAAATGTTTCATCAGAGAGAGTTCATTTAACCAAGGGCTTGCAGTGAGGGTCTGAAACCTGCTGCCCTTCTTGGATTTACTGAATTGGCTGGTAATCTGTCTACAGATGAGCTAACACTTTTCCTTATTTCGGCAGGCATTACCATTCCCTCCTTTTCCTCTCTCGTTTCAGGCACAGGTAGTGACAATTATCTTACATAATGTAACACAGGAAGGTTCCTCCCAAGTCATCCGTTGGTTTCCCATGAAGAATTTCTCCTAGGATTAAACAGTATGACTACCTTTGGATTTCCACTATTTTTGGCCATTCATGTCCTTATCTAAAGCAATATATTTAATTATATATCTGTTTTATCCCTTGCTAAATGTGGGATTTATTTACGGGGCATGTTCTTCATGACCCTCTACTTTGACTTGTCGCCCCTTTCCTTAAACAGTCCTTCCATCAGTACCTGTTTGTCACAAACATTCACTCACCAGCTAATAAATATGTTTTGTTCTTCCCAGGAATTCTTTTCCAGATTGACTGCTAAAAGCGCTGAATGCATTTCCCCCATAGAAATATGGTTATTTGTGGTTTTGGGATATGGGGCATGGTTTTTCATCTCTCTGAGTCTCAATTTTCTATTATAATTATTATTAATTAGGTATATTTTATGTACCTAATATTTATTATATAATTTATTATAATTATTGTAAAGTAGGCATACTAATAATGCCTATTTTTGATAGTTGCTCTGAAGATAGGCTAATTTGACTTCCAAAGTATTTCTCCATCTGTCAGTTCTTCATCCCTACTGTCACTACTCTGATTTATACCTTCATTCTTCTTGCCTAGATTCTCCCAATAGCCTCCTATGATTGGCTTGCTCCCATTCTCCTTATCCTCCTAAAATATAACTACCGTGCCAAGTTGGATTGGCTGGCAAATCTGTGTCTACAAAGTGATATATGTAAATGCAAAGGTGTCAGACAACTCGCCACAGTGGCTTCTCATCATGCCGCGGGCAATGTCCAAGACCCCTAACACTGCAGAGAAGAGGGTTCACAATCCAGAGCTCTGGTTTTCTGGGCGTTGAACTGCCCTTGGTTCTTCTGAGTACTGTGCCATTTCTCACTTCCTTACCTTGTTCAAGCTGTCCCCGCTGCATCTAATACCCTTTCTCCTACCTTTTCCCATTCTCCTTCACCTTGTTAATTCCTATTCCTCCTTTAAACTTCACCTTAAGCATCACCTCTTTAAGAAATTCCTTTGGACAGTCTCAGACTGAATTAGGAACCTTTATCTGAGCTCTCATAATACCCAAATGTGCTCTCTAAGCATTTTATATACTGTATTATGCGATTTATCTATTTCTGTATCTGCTTTTCCAAGCAGACTGTAAACACCTTGAAAGTATGGACTTCGGCTCTTTTCCTCTTATTTTCTTCTATACAACTAATATAATACCTGGTATGTAAAAGGGGCTCAAGAAATATGGATTGTATCAACTAACAAATAAGTAGGTAAACTAATCAACCTTAAGCTCCATTAATAATATTATTCCAGTGGGCTAATAGATATTTCTATGTAAATGACTCCAAGAGCACAGTCCCTTGGGCGGCAGTCCCAGAGAGAATGTTCCTTCCCACCTGCTAGCCCTGCAAGTTTCAATAGGTCCCCTAGTTTTGATTTCTAACATTTACTCACCTAGAGTACACTAAAATAATGTGATGTGGACAATAATGTGATAATATAAACAAGAATAACCTCTCTCACCAGGGCAAAATTATAGCATAGATCCAGTAAACATTTTTGAGAGCCAATGAAGAAAACCTTTGTGGTGTTGGGTTAAAGGAGGAGCTATCAGCAGAGTCAAAGTGATTGGTTGGAGTGATATAAAGTTCACTCCAGTAGACTAATGATTGTTGATTTAGAACCCCCACTATCTTTGCCATAGAGCACTAGTTTCTCTGTGGTTTAAAGGGGTCCTGAGCAGACATATTTCTAGGCTTCCCACCTTCTACTTTAACCAGAGCCCCTTGCCAGTAACTAGATAGTAGTGTTGAACTCAGCTCATTGACTTAGCTATGAATCATTCATGTCTACAGAGTCAGAGGCTATGAAAAATCAGTAAAAGCTGTCATCTCCGTCTCTCATCATCTTCCTGGCAGATTTCTTCCCAAAACATTAAGGTAGGAGGGATAACAGTGATCAGTCATGTTGCCTGAGGCCTGCCTATTAGTAATATACAATATCGCTTTGATACCCAGGCATGAAGTTTGTCAAGGAGGAGACTGGCATAGAATTTAGGGGAGGTATTTGGCAAATTAATGGATCTATAGATTGGGGGAAGTGGAAGAATGCCATTTTTAATAAAATACACCCAGGTCCAAGCACATGATAATAATAACCATGAAGTCAATAAGGATAAGTCACTCAGATGAACCCTAAATCTTTTTTAAAAAAATACAATGAATGAGCATACACATTTATCTATGCTTCCTTCATTAACCCTATTGCAACAAAACAAAAACTATTTTTAAAGGTATAAAGAAACAAAGGAAAAAGCAAAAGATAAAAATCCATGAAAGCTAATTTCTGAACCAATACTGAATACACAAAGAAGTTATCCATTTTACTTCTTTAAAAAAAAAATGGCATAGCTAGCTACCTCTAAGAGGGAATGAATATGGGGCTAAAAATAGAAAGACTTTTTGAAAGTCTGTTTGAGAGACATTTACCCTCAGATTTTTTTACCTTACTTCACATAGCTGTGGCATTGCTCCTGTCAGAACCCTAACAGAGCACTAGAAGTTTACTCTGCACAAATGGTAAAATAGAGATTTTGGGGGGCTGTGGGACATACATAATAGTTGAGTGTTAGATTACCATTCTGAAATTAGGGCAGTTAATTCAAACTTCACATTAATGACTATTGAGACCTGCCTACTCTCCCTGATTGGCTAGCAGCCAGGTGGTATATATTCAGATAAGAGACTAGAAAGTCTTCTCTGAGAAATCTGATCAGCCCAAGAGAAAAAAAAAAGCCAAAGACACTGACATCTGTGGCTCCCCAGTGAAAAGGTCCAGCCAGATCACCTGCAGGGATGACCACAGTCCATAAGCTCCATCTCCACACAAAACTTCAGTCAGCCCCGTTTAAATATGAGCAGACAGACAAGGACAGTAGACATTTGAAAATACCATACAATATGAAACATAGAGACCAAAATGAACAGAAAAATTGACTTAGAGGGAACAAGGATTATCCAGAAAGAAAAAGCACTTAAAAAAAGAGTATCGTTAATATAACTTAAAGTAAGCAAAAATATTACACCCATGAAGCAAGTGTAGTGTACTATATGAGAGGAATATTCAGAAAACAAAAAAGAATTATTGAAAATAAAAAATAAGTGAAAATAAATATCTCAGAAGAAAGTTGGAAGACAGAGTTAAAGAAACATCAAAAAACAAAAGTAGAACATAAAGACAAATAAAAAATAGGAAAAAAATTTAAAAGACCCCATGAAGCAGTCCTGTTTGTTCAACGGCTGAATAGTAAAGCCACAGAAAGAAAGGAAGGAGAATCATCAAATAAAAATTAAGAAAATGTCCCCAAACAGGAAAATATAAATTTTGACATTGAAAGGTTCCAGAGGACCAGCGCAGTAGACGAAAACAGACCGACCTTCCCACCAAGGCATCATTGCAAAATTGCAGAGCCCTCAAAGTAAAGAGAAAAATCCTACAACTGTCCAGGGAAAAAAGGAAAAGTTTTAGATAATCAAGAAGCAGAAAAGCAATGACTCATCAATGCTGGAAGCTAGAAGACAATAGAAAAATACTTTTCCTATTCTAAGAAGAATAATTTCCAACCTAGAATTATATACCTAACTACACTATCAATTCAGTATGAGGGAAGAATAAAAACATTTTCAAAGACACAAGATCTCAAAAAACTCGCTTCCCATGCAGTCTTCCTCAGAATTTACCAAAGTGAAACAGTTTATCTTAAAAGAGTAAGGCATGATATACAAGAAATAGAGATTTGGATGCAGTTAAAGAACCCCAAAGTGATGACAGGAGGGGCCAAGACGGCAGCTACGCAACAGGCATGGGGAGTAACTAGCCTAGCAAGGACTCATTCAGAAGGTCCCAGGGGAGATTCATTCAGGAGCATGATGTTGATAAAATACCCAATGTGTTTGGATTTATTGAGAGGAGAATTATTTAATTAGGGAAGTCTTTGGAGTTCAGTGAACCCTAAGTACCTAAGAAGCTAAACAAACAAATAACGAGGCTGATATTGGCAGAGAAAACAAACCTGTTGTGCAGGGAGGAAAATATGCACTAAAAACATAGAAGCATGGCCTTAGATGTCAGCAGCATTTATCTAGTGAGCCAAATGTAAACATAAAATACTGATCTAACCAAAATTATGAGACAACTGCGGTGAGAAAGTAATGGGAAGAGTGTGTGTATACGGATGAAGTTAAATCCTCATTCTTCATCTTCATAGTGGGAGGGCAGCAAATAAACACCTACAACTGAAAAATCAGGAAGTAATACAGTAGGCAAGTTCTTTAACTATAGGGATAAGAACCAAGGAAATCAACTAAAAGAGTAGAGAGTAGTTGCCTAGTGGAAAAACTTAAAACAACAGCTTGACTCTTTAATCTGTGTGCATATCTAGCTTTCATTAAAAGAGGTAGTGAGCTAGAAAGTAATTACGGTAGTAAAAGTCCTTACAGGGTTCTCACTTCTAAGTTTTTAATCAATTCTAATGAATAATTTACACTACGTGAAACTTGTTAGGTAGACCCAGTCAAAGAAGATCCTATTGGCCACAAAATTCCAGTCAGTCTTCCTGAGATTCAGAAACTAGAGAAAAACGGACCTTCTAAATATCAGTTGAAATCTGGACTTTCACAATTTTTCCTGTGAAATTTGACAAGAATAACTATATAATCTGCCCTCATTCCTAGTACTGTCCAAAACCTAATCTTACCAGAATAATTTGCTTGGATTTGGATGAGATAATCCAGTATGTAATAGGATCCCAGGGTGGCTTCTTCTGTATTCTGCCTTGCTCATGAACACAGTACCTTGACCAAGATGTTTTCTGGTTCCGTAAGGACTAATAGGTAGGTAAAACCGGTAAGGTGCTTAACATAGAGTGAGTGGAACAGGATTCTGTTTATCAGTGATACTTCTATGAGAAACATGATAAAACACTTCAAGTATGTTTAATAATTGGAGATAAAACATTATGCCACCATAAGTAATATTATAAAACCACTACTGTTAAAATATTTCTGCAAGCTATTTGATAGAGTTTTTGAGGGAGATCCCCCTTGGGGGTATAATAATCATGCTAGAAAATTTAACTTGCCTCAGATTTCTATCAACAGATTAACAAAAGAGCCAGATATTATGCTGGTATAATATATGTTTATGGATATATGACAGATATTTATGGATATATGATCAGAACTTGGAACATCCTTCTTTATGATCAAAACAAAACTATTAGCAAAACATTTAGCTATAAGATTTTAATATCCCAGAATGTCCAAGATTGACAGGACATTAGTCACTCGTCAGCTCCAATGATGAACACTGCCATTTATTGAGAATTTATTATGCACAAGACACTATACTGGGAATTTTAGAAAATAATTTCTAATTTTCATAGCACTTTGAGAGTGTGTAGTAAGCAGAATATAGCCCCCTAAAGGTGCTAAAGCCTTAATGCTCAGAACCTGTGAATATGTTCAGCAAAGGGGAATTAAGATTGTAGATTGTGATTGCTAGTCAGCTCACCTTAAGGTAGGAAAACTATCCTGGATAATGCAGTTCAGTCCACTGTAATTACAAGGGTCCTTAAAAGTGGAAGAAGAGACAGGTGAGTAAGTCAAAGTGATGCAGTGTGAGAAGACTCAACTCTCCATTGCTGGCTTCAAAGATGGAGGAAGGTGGCCACAAGCTAAGGAATGTGGACACCCTCTAGAAGCGGGCAAAGGTAAGGAAATGGATTCACCCTTAGAACCTCTGACACTTCAGTTTTAGCCCAGTGAGACCTATGTCATATTTCTAATCTCCAGAACTGGAAGATAATAACTTTGTGAGTTTTTTAAATACTATATTTGTAGTAATTTGTCACAGCAGCAATAGGTAATTAATAGAGTAAGCATTATTGTCTCTGTTTTCAGATGAAAAATGAGGTTCAAAAGATGGAGTAACTTCTCTAAAATGCAGGTAGTAAGTGGCAAAGCCAGGACTGGAACCTATGACATTGTGGCTTCCAGACCTGCCTGATGTGACTGCAATAAGAGCTAGCATTTCTTGAATACCAACCCGGGAGAGGTAGGCCCTGGTCTAAGATCTCTCCTGTGTTATCTTGTCTAGTCCTTATCAACCTCTAAGGTAGGTGGCAGTGCTTATCCTCATTTCTTAGAGGAGGAAGTCAAGGCTGAGAGATTAAAGAAAGTGATGGTGACAGGACTTAAATCTGTGCAGTAGGACTCAAGTGGCCACACTCTTAATCTCAACTTTGCGCCTTTCTCGTACTTGATGGACAAGGAAACTGAGCCAGATGTCTGGCTCTCCCGAGGTCACATATGGACGTGGTGCCACAACCAGGTCTTGAACCCAGGTTGCCTCCTGCCTCCTCTAGAGATTTATGATTTTGAAGACCATACTTAACATGGAAATACAGGTGAAAAACAGGATGAGCAAAAATACTAAATAACAGCTCTAAAGAGAAAAGAATGCATTTGCTCTCTGCTGTAGCTCAATTTCCTGAGAAACTTTACACCCACCCCCAAAAGTCTGTCAAAACTAATAGTGCAACTCCCAGGTAGTTGTCCTGTAGTATTTTTATAGCTGGGATCATTAACATATATTTTACCTTAGATGAATCATCTCACTAGGCTAAATGAGCTGAAAGATGATTACATCATGACTACGCAGCTCCAGCCAGGGTGGAGCCTCACTGCCCTTGACCTTGGCGTTCCCTGACAGACTCTCCAGAGCAATGATCCGAGACATTTAAAGGACTCTGCTCTTATTTGGTGACACTTTTATACACAATCTAAATCTTACCACACAAACAACACTTTCCGTGCGAGTTAAACAGATTTAAATTTAAGCAAAATTGAGTGTCACCACATGTGCTTATGCCAGATCTATATAATTCTTTTGAGGTTTCTGGAAACATGAACCAAGCCATTTATGCTTCATAGGAACAGATTATATCATTTGAAATCCTCAATAAAAATGCAGTCTCATATTCTACAGATGGGTGTCATTTAATTAAAATATGTATTTAAAATGCAAAGGGCTACATTAATTCTGCACTGTGGCTGAGATTTTAATTGCACTCAAGTTAGGAAATTCTGAGTTAATGTTCCCCTGGCATCTTTCATTCAGCCTCTTAGAACAGATGTATCGTGATCCGAAGAGGATTTCAATATGTTTTCACATGCTGTACATATAGGGAAGGCCTTGAGATACTAGGGTGGCCAGCATTATAAAAACAAGGAGAGGATTCCAAGAGGAGGTAGCACGGTGACCTGTGGCTACTTTCCATGGTTTCCTCCTCTGTACAGGTGCTCCCAGCTACAGTTATGTTTCATCTGTCTTCTCTACATCCGATAACCCAGAAAGGTTGTCATGAGCTCCCATTTTGACGGAAGGTTGGGGGACTCCCATATTTAAAGGGCTCAGAACTTTGAAAGGCTCAAAAATCTATTCAAAAACCAACTCTGAATGCCTTTTAGTTTTAGAGAACATTTTAGAGTATACTCTAAGTGTCTAATAAATGTTAATTGACCACAAAGAAAATCATCAGCCTCACTTAAATACTGTTTTAATGTAATGAACTACAAAATATATTCCAAAGTGGAACATTGGAATCTTGAACCCTTAGGAACTTCATCTCTTTAGACCAGAGACAGTCCAGGGGCTAAAGGATTGCCAGCACTCAGGAGCGTTTTTGACAAGTAAGTCAAGGCGCAAAAGGAAATGACAAAGAGTAGATGTGGGCACCAAAGTGTGGGACAATTAGTATCAAGGATCTGGGGCAAAGACCAGTTTTATATGTAAAGTACTAGAGAGGAATCCATGATACTAAAGTGTCAAAAAAGAACGAGAAATGGAAGGAAAGAAGAGGCTGAAATTGGCACCAAGCAAGAAAGGATGTGTGTCCCTTCATTCATTCTGTCCTTCAGTCATCCAGCTGCTTTGTACCAGGGCTGGACTAGGCATCAGGATTCAGTGTGAACAAAAGATTCGTGGTCCAGGCCATGTGGGGCCCTCTAGCCTACTGAGGCCATTACCTGCAGAAGACACAAATGTACATATATGGTAAAATTAAAGGAGAGGTTTTTGTCTTATTTTTAACAGATTCATAGAAAATACTGAAGATATGGAGAAAAGAATGGGGTAGTTCAACTTGAAAGGATGGATGTTACGCATGTTAAGTTTAGAAATAGCAACTTGTCATATATTTTATGAGATTGTTTTTATTATGTATATATGCCCCTGTGAAATCTTTTTAATTAAAATCTGCAAGGCTAATATGAGGTAATATATGAGAAAGAACTACAAGTTCTTAGGAAAATAGGCAGGATATAAATCTTTGGGGAACAAAATAAATCCAAAACACTCTTAGAAAAATCAGCAAAGGAACCAGTCATAGAACGCAGACCTTCTTCTGGCTTGCATCTAGTACTTCATGTCAGAAGGTAATACAATCTCCTTGATATTAACTTTTATATTAAAAAAGAAAGATACTTTTTTAATATAAAATATCAAAGATACTTCAGCTAAGTTGAAGGAACAACTATATTTTTCTCTCAGTCTTTTAAACCTAGTTTTGTCTTATCAGTATATGCCTCAGTGACCTAAGATTGTCAACCACAAGCACACAGCCACAACCAGAAGACTAGTTTCCAGACAGCCTTCCCCAGACCCATCTTCCTAAGGGAAATGTCCTCTAGAGAGGGTGACTAAAGGCTGGAAAGAAATCATCGGCCCTAACTCTACAGCCCTTTGTGAACTATGGCAGTTATAGACCCCAGAGAAATGAAATACGATTATGCGCCTCAGAGGCCCGGGCCTGACTTTCTGATTCTGCAAGGATACGTAAGGTTTAGGAGACCTTGGTCAATGGAGAAAACCTAATCATCAGGGTTAATGTGCAAGACTTGACTAGGAAGAGATTGATTTTTCTTTATTGTCATAGAAGTCTAATAGGACTTGAGAGTTGTTAGGTTTTTTTAAAAAATTCCCAGCTCATATCAGGGTTATTATATAAATTCAATCGATTGATTGATCAATGGATCTAATCTTATGAAAGATTGTTTTGCCTCTTTTTTTCTTTAAGTTGCTTAAGGTGTATGCCTGAGGAAGGGAGAAAGAGCAAAATGAGAATGTTTGTAGAAACTAATAGAAAACAAGCTTCTATTAAAGGAGTTATTGACTCCTTAAAAGCGCTAATTTCTACATAAAATTTATGCCTTCTTGCAGAGGCAGAGGGGAGTTCCCCAGGCAGTTCTAAGGAGAGAGTTCATTACTGGTTAGTGTACACAAGCCATGAAGGATATTAATTCACCAAATGAAAAACTAATAGAGTGTTCCGCTGGCTCTTTATCACCAGTGGCAGTCTGCGCCCTCTTTATCATTAGTGTTTAATGAGCTGATGAACGCTGTACTTGGTCCTCTTATCACAGCTCATCTCAGATGAGTGTATATCACTTCTGAGCTTCATTGGGCATCCTTCCTCTCTTCATAGAAATGAGCAGTCCAGGGGTACCAAAGCAGCTGTGAAGTTATTCTGTCCATTTGTGATTGTCGTCCCCTTCCCTTTGACCTCCTGTTGTGCCCTCAGAAGTAACTCTCTGTACATAAACACTATACATTTGTAGTTTATACTGTAGTCATCTTTTGTTGAATCCTCACAGGCACATGCTGAGCTAACTAGGAAGCTAGCTAACTAGTCTTTTAAACTAAGTTTAATAGACTGAGAGAAAAATATACTTTTACAGATGGGAAAACTGAGGCATAAAAGTTTAAACTCTGCTTAGCCAGTGACAGAACTGGGGTCTTGATCTTGTAGCCATATTACTTGTCATTAAACTAAAAATAAATTTCATTGTGCTTCTCTTTTTCCTTCTCATATTCTGTACTTTATGTTCTTTCAGCACTCCTGGTTGTAGACAGTCTGGTCGCTCTATTTATGATTTCCACTTCCTCGTATGACAGTTCTATTTCCTTCTAAAAATCTGTTTGTTGATTCTTGGACATGGTTTCTATTTTCTCAATCTGAACATCCTTTACTCCCTTCCTTACAATTTAAGTTGTTGCCTTACCTAATAAAAACAGGTACAATGACATTTTAACACACTTGAAATACCAGAATTGCTTCAACAAATTCAAAGCATGTTTGAAAGCTTACTGCATTAGGATGTGCAGAGGGAGCATTATTTGCATGTCTTTAAGTAAAGCAGCTCTGGTGAACTCTGCAGGTGCAGCATCTTAGGGATTTGTACTCTCTACATTAGGTAATTTTTTGTAGTTTGTGTGTTATGGGTTCTTGAATTGCAGGGGATGAGGAAGCGCTGAAAATAGTATTACTTAGGAAAGTAACTTCGGCTTTCCTCTGTTTTTGTCTTTGCCCTCTGTCCTGTGTGTTCCCCCACTTTGCCAGCTGCTTCACTCTCCATCCATCTTCTCACAGGCGTCCCCTACTGAGGAGGCAGAAAAGCCACACAGTCAGCTGGAGAGCCACCATAGTTAGGGATTCATGAATCATGTGTTCTATTGAATTTATCCAGGAGAAATTAAACTAGATCAGTGAAGCACTATCTTATGGGTTCAGCAGGGAAGATATTCAGTCATTCAGTAAATATTTGGCATCAACATGGTTTAACAGATAAGACAGTACCAATAATGTGCTAGGCCCAAGGGCATGCATAAACAGGGCCCAACTTCTGCCTGCAGGGCTTGTATAAGTCATGGAAAAGATGGGCATAAAAGTCATTGCACCATATTGTTATTTGGTAGCTATGAAGTAAGCACAACATACTATGGGACTATATGAAGTTTATTTTAAAGGGGAAGATAAGTATCAGAGAATGTGGCAGCTGATACAGGTCTTAAAGGATAAATAGTAATTAACCAAAGAGGGGATAGAAGAACAGTTTATAAAGGAGAAACCAGGAAGGGAACAGAAAGGGAGGAGAAAAGGTTGTAAAGGAAAGCAAACATGGTGAGTTCAGGGCAGTTCACATATTCAGTACGGCTGGAATCTAAGGTTCGGCGTAGGGGAGCACCAGGCGAAGAAGCTGGAGTTACGAGCAAAGAACAGTGGAGATGTTACTTGAAAGACCATGTCAAGCTGTTGAAAGATTTTAGACATAAAAGAGACATGATCAGACAGTGTTTTGGAATGATTTCTCCAGTTAGACTATAGGGGAATAAATTGGAGAGGAATAATTCTCGAGGCAAAGAGCTTAGTTCGAAACCTGCTGCACTAATTGGGTGACAGACGGTGAAAGGCTGTACCAAGGAGGCAGCGGATGGATTCAGAGAGATTAAGAAGAGTGATCAGCAAGCCTTCAGCACTGATTAGATAAAGGAAATGTAGGATGTCAAAGGCCTTTCCATGTTCCTTGTCTGGAAGGATAGACGATCACTGGGCCAAGCACTGTGCTAGAATATGGAATTAGCTTTGCCGTAAAGAGCCAGGTGCTAAATGACACTCATCCAAGTGAAGCTGTGTCTGCGCGTCACAGACATGTGGTACAGCTTAAATACAAATGCAAGTTCTTAGTTCAACTAGAACTTTATTGTATAAAATTCTCTTTAGGATGTATACTCAATGAGCTGATTCATAGGAATTTCCTTCATTTTAGAGACATTTATATTAATGGTATTTGCTCTCTAATATACAAATCTAACCTTAGCTATTATTCTCCTAACAGACCTGCTGGAAGTAGCAAAATGGACTCATTTAAATGTCATATTTTTCATGCCCTGTATTTGTCCCATGTTGGGAGATAGAATGAAACAGGAATTTTGTTTATGTGTTAGCATGTGGAATTGTAAGCATATTATAATAATTGTAAATAACTTAGAAGGGTTAAGAGGTAATTCCCAAACTGGGCAATAAGCTACCACGTGCCCCTAAAGCAACTCAACTTGTTAATAGTTCTTGTGACTGGTTCAATGAAGGAAGAAATTGATGCTGCTAACTAAAATTAAAATATGGGATCCTGTAGAAGTTTCATTGAGAATTGACTCTCTTACTAATTTTGCAATTACTTTATTCACATCTTTGCTGTATATACAATGCTGTCACCTAATATAATGGCAAACTACAAAATGGACCATTTGTAACCCCCAAGGAAATTAAAACTCTGTAGAAATTCCTATACATTTATTTTGAAATCTTTATCTCATATGGAGGAAAGCTCAACTGTTAGTAACCACCCTTGCTTAATGGGCAAAATGTGGGAAATAGTCAATGGGAATTCCCCTCTCGGAGGAGAGGTTGGAAAGAACATTCAAGTGAATATTCAAACACTTGTAAAAGGAAAAAAGCAACAGGTATTGGCATAAAAGTATACTAAAGGCCCTCAGTGAGGTACAGACTATGTTTGATACTTTCTTGACATAATGATGATACTGACACAGTGATAGTAGTGATAGGAGGTTTTAATTAGCTTGATGTTCCAGATGTCTTAATTCCACTTAAATAGACAAAGAAGAAAGTTCTTCACTTGTCCTTTGGACTATTTTACCTCCCAAGAGGGAAAAATGTGAATACTCAATATTCTGTACTTAACTCTAACCAAAAGGAAAAATTCACTGGAAGTGAAAATTATAGTAGTCTTTGGAAAATGTTACCCTATCATATTGGAGACTACACAGCAAAGCTGATTGTTTAGTTTTCAGGAAGTTAGATTTTCAGACATTTTGAGAAAATATAGATGTGATCCCATGGTTAGGACCTCTCATAGGGAATATAGTTCATAATATAACATAAAAGATGAACCATAAAAGGTGAAGTAATTTCAAAAAAAACAATATCAAGTACACTCTATGCAAGGGCTTATTCTCTTTCTCACTCTCATTTAATCGTCACAATAAGTCATGAAGTAAATACCATAATTATCCCTATTTTTACATACTGGGAAACTGAGGCACACAGAGGTGAAATAATTTCCCCAAGCATACACATTTGTTTAGTGATCAAGTGGTAAAGCCAGATTTTGAACTTACTCAGTTGGCCTCTATAGTCTGTACTTCTAACTACTACGCTGTTGTGCAACATATAAAGATTTCCCTGATGAGCTTACAGAGAAAAATATAAGAATGAAAGAAGAGGCCTGTAATCATGAATGAGTGTATAGCAGGCCCAGAAACTGTCAGGTGAGCCTGTGGAAAATGTGTCAAGGAGGCAAACTCCCAGAATGACTTGATGGTCATTAGAGATGGTGGAGACAATAAAATTGAGCTGTGTCTATGCACAGAAAGCACAGGAAATGGATGGGCACACAATGGGTAAAGTGGTGACGGTAACGTTCATAGAAAGCAGAACCGCTCTGCTTGTCTTTTGTTTCTGTTTGATTAGGAAGGGACGGTTCTTCGAATGAAAGGGTGAGATGTGGTAATAAACAAGAGGGAGGAAAACATCAGATGGTACCTGGCTTCAAATAGATTATCTTGGAGCATTAAGGAAATTTTCTGAATCTGAGGAAATGTGGAGCACGGAACATGGGGTGACAACAGATATTCTCAAAACAGTGAAATCTGAAGAAATCCTGGGAATTATAGACTAAAGTTTGGCGATGATCCCTATAACCAATGTGGTTATTACCACCTGGAAAAGAATGTGATGAGAGCCAGGTGCCGACATGAGTTCACAGGAGGAAGAGAAAAGTCTCATAAAGGCTCAAGGGCCACGGAAAGAGGCTGGGAAGGGTACTGGAGGGAACCAAGAGCACTACGCCTATGTCCTTACAGTTAGTGGGCACAGACCAAGGCTTGCCAGAGTCTCCAATGTGTATGTTTAATTTCCAAACAGTTACAAATGTATTTCTCAGTTGAGCTCTTGTGTCTTATCAAACCAAGACTTCCAATATCACCTTTTTGTTTCTACAAATTAAGTTCTACTTAGTCCAGCAGAGGAAGATGTGAAAATGAATATTTCATTTTTAAAAAGTGAATGTTTTGATGAATGAGCCTAAGGACAAAGAGATCTAAACATCCGTATGTCAATGGGTGATTCCTTCTGAATTTCATACATTTACCCTGGTTGTCAAAGGGCCGGTGATCCAAACTGTGGAGCCTGGAAGTTGTTACACACTTACTGGGCTCACAAACATGGAGATTTCTTGGAAGATACACATTCAGGATTAAGTTGAAGCTTTTTTTTAGTCACTGAGAACAGCTCCAAATCAAGTGACCTTGCTAAGAAGCCTGCTTTGTTGAGATTTGCATCTTTAACCTGGGATTTCTTTAGAAAATAGTGGAGAAAACTGTGGTAGAGTTTTCTGAAAAATTTGACAGCAAATGGTTCTGTCAAACATTTTCCAAAGGAGGGTTGAAGGCATTTTGCAAGGGAAACTTGATATGAGTTATTCAGAATAAGAGCAATTCATAATTTGTTTAGTACTCAGTAAATAATTTTTAAAAAAAGATACTAGAGTTCATGTAACTAAAATAATACAGAGAAGGCAGGTTGCTTGTTTCCAAGTATTATCTATACAGGTATCTTTACCATTCATCCTCGGTCTTTAAGAGTTGTGCCATAACTTAAATGTTTGGCTTTTATCCCTACTTTGGCTGGACCTGTAGGTTTGAGTATAGTGGGAAGTTGTTTGTATGTGACCCACATCTCTCCTCAAGGGCAGTGGTTTGTAAACAGCTCTTGTAGCAGAGTTTTACTGCCAAATACTAATAGGTAACAAATAATAGGGGAGCTTCTCTGATTACAGACAGGGGTGGGCAACCCAGCGAATGGAGACTGGGAGACGAGGGGCTCTACCGACCACATTCTGGACATCCTGCTGTGGGGTAAACCACCCTCCTGTAAAAGGTAGCCGAGGGATTCGTAGTGAACTTTTCCTGCCAACCATAGCTACAAATGTTCTCTGAGATCTCAGTTGCCATAGCTCAGAAATATCTCATGCAGAGACAGTTACACCTATTCATCAAGGCTCATTCAGGAAAACAACCCATTTCAGGTATGTCAAGCAAGAGGGAATTTAATACAAGGAAGTAGATGTTTTAAAAATTGCTAAAAGAGTTTAGTAAGCAGGTAGAAGGAAGCAGAGAGCGAGGGAAGTAGCTGCTGGCTTGCAGGAAGTGTGCCAGAAGTTTCACCCACTGCAGTGAGGAGACAGCTGTGGTAGGAGCTTTCCTGGAAGCAGCTGCAACCCTCTTTTCTGCCATCTGCCTGAGCAGCTTTCTGTCACTGCTAGAGGAGAATAACGCCTTCCCTCTCCTGTTGCCTTCCACGTCTTTGGGGAGTGCCTCTCCCTAGCAGAATCCAAGCCCCAAACCCTGTGTGGTATCAGGGTCGTTCCTATGCTTCTAGGAAAGGAGGTGGAGGTGATGCCGAGCTGATGACAGTCAGAAAGCCCAAGGATATTTTTTTGTCTCCTTTTTTACAGTGAATTTAATCTAGGGTAATACCAAGGGGAACATACCCCCAAGAAAGCAAATAACAAGTCTCCTATAGTAGTAAATAGAAAAGGCATCTTTGGAAAATAAGCCCAGGTCAGTTGCCTTAAGTCTCATTAGATCTGTATTGTCAGTGCCTTTATGGGTATACTGAAATAATTCATAACACAATTTGTCTCTTCAGGTGAAAATGGCAACTTCTGTCATGTCAGGGCAGAATTTCATAGGCTATACAGATTCATCCTCATTACTCCCTTCCCTATACCCTATGTACAGGACACATCCGTGTCTATTTCTTCTCCTAGTGCCTTTGGCAAGGGAGAAATAAACTGTGACCATGAAGTAAATGCTAATTCAAAATACAAATGTAAATGTGACCTTTCAGACCCAATCTGAGTAAGACAGACCTGATCTCTCTCAAAAACACAATTTCACAACTGTTTTGAATATCCATTTGAATTCCTAAGATAACACCTAAGTTTACCTTCCTGAAGAACCAGGCACTGCAGACGTCCCTCCCTTGACAGAAGAGATGCCTGTCATTCCTCCCTCTGATAGTGTGAGAAACACTGTCTCCTCCCAAGCTGTTCCTGAGTGTCCTTCCTTGCTTCCCCGCCAAGCTGCCACTTCCTCATGCCTGTGGGAAGTGCCGTCTCTTTTATTGAATTGGCAACCCTGAAGAAAGTCACTCTCCCCCTTTTGTAGGGGAGAAGATAACATTTCAACCTTAATCCCATTTTCTCCTGCTTGCCTCCACCGATTTGAGCATTGTCAGAATTCTGGAGTGTTCTCATGCCTTTGTGAGTCCTTATTTTAAAGTTAAAATGTCCTGAGTTTACATACATGTCTTAGCATGTCAATATCATTTTTTTTCTGTCCATTGGCCATGTGAACAACTAAGCCCACTGCTCTCTGGGTTTTCGCAAGGTGCTCTGATAAATAAGTTTAGGAGTTTCTCTGTTCCAGGTTCCCACCACCAGGAGTCCTAACAATGATAACTCAGATTTATTGAGTGCTTACTATGTGCCGGGCTTTGTTCTAAATGCTTTATGGGTTTCATATCATTGAATCCTTACAATGACCCTCTGAGACTGAAATTATTATTGTTCCAATTCAGGGTCTTCACAATTTGCCCAGGGTTATTCAGTTAGTAAGTGCTTCAGTCAGAATTTTGCCACTACCTTCTGTGCCTAAGCATAATCAATCCAGAATAAATGTCATTATAAGTAGGAAAATTGAGTCCATAGTTAACACCAAGGCACTCATCTCCTTTTACTCAGAGAAAGAAAATGATTTAGATTTGGAGGTAAGAAAAATTGTGAGACTATATAATCTCCTGATAGATAAATGATTGCTTCTCTATGTAGTTTTTCCCTTAACTTGCACAAAAGCAGATTATTAATCTTTTGATATTTAGGAAAGTTGATTCTAGAAGCGTCTATATGAACTGTTAATTATTTGAGGGATTATGTGGCAAGACAGAATGGATGCATGAACAGTATTCATATGTTACTAATTTATAAAGACAGAAATATGGCCATATATTATTAATCTTCACAAGGCATTAGTCAATATGTATGTGGCACCAATCATCAATATGGGACTATCTGACAGAGGAGAGATTAATGGGGGGTACTTAACTGTTCACCTTGAGCATATACCGAAGAAGTGGCCAGGCTTGTCCTCACTGAGTAGAGGCTCACTTAGCAAGATGCACATCAGCAAGTCCTGCACCGTGTGCTAGCCAGGTCGCTCTGCATGTCTTACTTCCAACATGCTCCGAAGGGAGCCATGACCAGCTGCACACTAGCCTCAGGGATTGAATGCTTGGTAGCCGACCCAGCTCTTTCAGGAAGGTCAGTTGTCTCTGTGTTGCCCACACAGAGATAGAGTCAGAGTGGCCAGTGCTTCTAGATTCTGTCCTTTTTGCTCTGCCATTACAATAGCTCATCAGGTTTTGCCATTAAATGTGTTAAACTGGTCAGTTCTTCCAAACCCTTCCAAAGCCTCCGCTGTAGGTGGCAGAGGGTACTGGGTTTTTGTTACATATGAATTCATTCAGAATATGTTTATTGAACAAACAGTAGTAGTAATAATAGTAATTGCACATAGGAAGTACCTGTGTGTCAAACACTATCCTAAGCCTGTATGTATTTTCTCATTTAATCATCAGAGTCCAGTGAGGTAGGTATGATGACCCTCCTTTTGCAGGTGGGGAATATATTCTAGAGAAGGTCCCCCAAATAGTTATGAGAATGTCAGAATGTGCCCTCAAGCCCGTCTGTCTGCAAAGAGCAATTTCTTGTTCACTTTGATATTCACCTACCAGCTCTAACCACTATGTTAGGTACCAGGGATACAAAGGCAAAAGTCAAGAAAGTAATGATCATTTTTAAACTCTGGCCCAAATTTATGAGTGATGTGGCTGCCTAAAGAGGAAATTCATGAAAAAAGGCACCTGGAAAAAGTTCAATTGAAGAGTTTAACTCCTTCAGTTCTGTCTTTACTCGTGGCACCTGTTTTGCTGGGTCATCGAGGGAACCGTGCATCACTTCTGTTTGGTTAAGTTTCATCATTTGTAAGTGGACCTAATGTTTCTCATTTTAACCCAGTGAACGAGCCATTCCCTAAGGCTCTTGGAAGATTTACAAATGCTGAAGCTGGAAGGATCCTGTTTGAACACGTGGATAAATGTTCTCTCTTTGCCATGGAATATTTTTGCCTCTAAAATTCTCTTAAAACTCAAGTCTGTGTCATTATTCACCTAAATTATCTGGTTAAGTATGTAACACCTTAGGATGCTTTTTGATGCATGGTTTTACAGACATACAAAAGGCTTACAAAGTCCATGGAAATCTAATATCGCTCCACAATAGTGCCTTTCAACAGGACAGGAGCTGTTCGTTAGCTCCCCCTCCCCATTTCTCTTTCATATCTGGCTGCAGCTGAATTGGCCACACCACATGCCTTTTTAGTAGATGATTAGGTTTTTACCAGGCCTCAGGGAGGATTATTTGCAATAAAGGAAAAATCAATCTTAGTGTTTCCCCCCAGGACCAAAAGAGACTGAGGTCTGTACTGTCATCGCTCATGAGGTGTAAAATCATGTGTCTGTGCTTGTTTGCACCGAATGGAGGTGGGAAGCTAAAGCTAAACATCATGGAGGACCTGGGGCATGCTCGGGCTTGTCACCGGCAAGCGCCACTTCATGAGTAACTCGATGTGATTTTCGCCCACGGAATCGTGCAGCGTGCAGTGTGTACGGTTGGCTGAGAGTGGCCTCCCATCCTGTGGGGGCCTAAGGGAACAGCCGTCCTTCCTGACCTTGGCTCTTACTTCATTTTGCTCTTCACGATGGGCCTTAGCTGAACTTCCTTCGCTTTCCCTCTATAGGTCGACATTTGAAATAACTCTTCAAACCCTCATAGCCTTTCTGTACCTTCAGTCTCTTAACCTGGAACAGAACACTGTTCCACGCGCATGAACTCTTGGGAAGACATTAGGTAAAAGAATTGTGGAGAGACAAGGAAAAACATAAAATTCTTTGATCAGTCCTCAACTTGAAGAGGAAGTTCAGCAGGCATTACTACTAGTCTAAGGAAGAGCTACACAGGCTGTGAGAGATGCCAGGGAGGGTACGTCGGCGCTTCTGTTCTCATGGGTGTCCTGACCTGCCAGGGATTCTGGAGGCCAGTGCTGCGTGTGATGAAACATGCTAAGGCGAGAGGAGGGAGGCAGAGCCCCTGTGGGATGGTCCCCAGCTTTACGGCAGCCACTGTGTCGGGGGCCACATTCCCTATTTGGTCCCTACAACAACTCTCTGAGTTGTGTAAATGAGGAAAAGAAGCCTTAGAGTTGTTAAGAAATGTGTTTAGGGGCAACAAAAAGTAGAAGAATCAAGTATCCCCTTCTGCGAAACAGCAAGAAGAGTGTGGTTACATAGAGGTGAAAATGACTCTTAACAGGATCCCTAAAATGAACTGCAAGTTTTATATAAAATACATGCTTAATTTTACTTAAAATAATAATAATAAGGGAGAAATGTGGGATTCACATATAAATCAAGTATAAAAATCAAATGGATAATCATATCTGACTTGATTGTTTATACTTCATGATGCGTGATCAAAACTGGAAGTTTCTGTGATATGACTGCCCTTGCACACTGTTCACCATGTAAGAACTTATTCACTATGTAAGAACTTGTTCACCATGTAAGAACTTGTTCGTTATGCTTCAGAAGATTGGAGACTGTTGAGAATTAGGCTTGGGGTTGATTAATGATTGTGCATTGAGTCCCCTATACAGAATTTTATTGTTGTTAACAACCATTTGATCAATAAATATGAGAGATGCCCTCTCAAAAAAAAATAATACTGCATGTTTTTTATAAAAGTGTGGTCTTTTCTTTGGTGGTGGGGGTGCGGGGGGGCAGCTGGGCAGTGAGTGGGACAGGCACGGCTTCTCTTCCCGAATGAGTCACTCTCTATAGTTAGAGTGATAGAAGACATTTCAGAGCAGAGAGAAGGAGAGGAGGTGTTTCAAAGAGCAGGCAAGTCCCATCCCCTCTGGTCTGATGACCAGTCAGAGGAAGCGGGGTGACACATGACCATTTAAAGAACAGATAGTACCACAGAAAAGAGAGTAGGTAGGTCTTTGCCTGCTGTACCCACTGGAAACATTTTTCTGACCATGAATGTCTTATCAATTAGGTGATTAGACCCTAGAATAGCAAATAGACGACACCTTGAGTCATCCTCCAGTTCCCCTATCCTTATCTCTTTTTTCCTCCTTGGTAATTAATTTCTTGTATTTTTCTCTATCCCAGCTTTCAAAGTGGGCAAAAAAGAGCTCCCTTCCAGAGGCAGCAGTGAACAGGCTTTGCATTCATGTTGCACAGCTATCAGATATAAAAAGATTCATTGGTTGGGTATCAAGTCTCACAGAGCAGGCTATATTCCAGAGCTGGTTATACGCATGTATGTGTGTACAGGATCTAATCTGACTAATGCACACTATGTCTCCCCCCTTTGCAATCAGAATCCTGTGGGTCAGGATCTATAGCATCTTAGGACGCTGATAGACAGGGACTGCAATGGCTGGGAGAGGATTGAGGGCTTGATAATATGGGTGAATGTTGAAACCACAATGTTGTTCATGTGAAGCTTTGATAAGATTGTATATCAATGATACTTTAATAAAAAAAACTCACACTTTTATGCCATTAGACATTTCATTCATTCAGTAAACATAAGTGTCTATTGAATGTCATTTTCAAAATTTTTTATTAAGGCCTAATATTAGTTTCAGATGCACAACATAATGACTTGATATGACTGCAAAACAATCACCAAAATAAGTCTATTTAACATCTGTCACTTTACATACGTTTTTTTTCTTGTGATGAGAACTTTTATGATCTCCTCTCAGCAACTTTCATATGTACACTACAGTATCATTACCTGTAGTCACTATGCTATACAGCACATCCCTTGACTTGCTTATTTTATAACTAGAACTTTGTACCTTTTGACCCCCTTCACCCATTTGAATGTCATTCTTGAACTAAGAGATGCAGAAGTGCGCAATATGGTCTCTACTGTCAAGGGCCTAGGACCTCACAGACCAGGCACCACACAGGAAGAGTGGTAAGTGCTTTGACAACCGTGTACACAAAATATGGGAACATGAAGGATCAGTGTTGATTTGGGGACAGTTGAAAGAAAAAAAAATCTGCAGATCAGGGAAAAACCTAAGTCAGCATTTTCGTTTTTAAAATCAATCGACTCTGCTAGTTCAAACCAAAAATTTCTAGATAAATTTGGACTGAAAAGAGATAGTTATTATTTAGGGACAAAAGAACCATTGTTTCTGAAATTGGAAGCAAAAGAAAGTGAACCTACAAAATAAGTGCCTTACGTAAGGGCCATTCTATGTAGAAACATAGCAAAATAGCTTACAACTAGGTTATACATTTTTGGAGGCTGGGAAAGAGTGACTAAATAATTGACTTGATAAAAGCTAGGACTATTGGCAAAGAATAGCTAGGTGTTACAAATACGTCTCAGGACAGAGAAAGAGAGATCAACAAGTCACTGTGAAATTTTAGTTTGGAGTAATTGACTTAGATAAGGAGAAAAGGACATCTCTCTCCTAAGAAACTCAAATTAGATGCTAATGAGATGGCAGATATTTCAGCCTGTGAGGATCACCTATCTGTTCCAGAAGCCGTAGACTTTATAAATAGATAAATAATTTATTTAATGAGTACTTAGAAAGTGCCTACTGTGTCCAAAGCACTGAAGTACGGGCTGGTTAGCTCTATAGATTTGTATCTAATTTAATGGAATGACTACAAAGTAAGGATAGTGGTACAGAGAAATGAAGCCCGAGGACAGAGCTAGCCGACATTAAGGTCCTAATGTGGAACTGTGCTGTTCCTGTGTATGACACCTGAATCCTACCCTAGTGTGAGGCTTGTAGTAGCAGTTCCCCCAGGCATTTATTTAAGGAGAGTTTCGGTGGAGGGTCTACTGTCACAGTCCCCATGGACTCTGTGAGCCCCCATGAGGTCATAATGTCACAGGACTAATCAGTATTCCTATTTTTATATTTTTTAAAAATGTCAGCCAGGTAACAACATCAAAGGATCTCAAAATTATTGACAAAATCTAATAACACATTTCTCTAGGAGTTAGGAAGGTGCTACTGGGTGGTGTTTGTCATTTCTCTGTACAAATAGGAAGAAGAGTCAGAAATAATGGTGTACTAAAATTTGATTGTAAAATGTTTTCCAGTGAGAAAATCTCATGGGATCGTTCTTCATTGTCTTTTACCATCTTCTAAAAAGTTTGAATTCACAGAGTTAACCTTTATTTTCCTGCTGTGATAACCATCTTTTCCTTTTCAATATATCACTTTCATGACAGCTGATACCAGTCAAAGCTAATATTGTAACAATTTTAGACAATATTGCAGATGCACAAGGACATCCTCATGTGAGTCAATTAAAGAAGTCACAGTAAGTTGCCATTGAAAGTGTAGCAGCTGCATCCTTGAAAAACAGATGCTCTTCTGGGTCTGAATGAGTCCAATTTTGACTAATTTTAAGACCTAAGCAGATTTCAGTCTGGTTAATGCTAGGATGTGGAACCTCTTGAGACACCCTAATGCCCTAGGCTGATTGCTTCTCCATGACAGTATGTTGGTTTCCTTGAGAGATGCTGGGTATTTGATATGCCAGGAACTTTGTGTCAGTAGAAAAGAGAGACTCCACATCTTGGCTGCAGGAAGGTGGATTCGTGAAAGGCAAGTAACTTCTAAAAGCCACACAGTCCAGAGGGAAAGTGTTGGAGCTATGCGCATTGCCCAGCATTGCTGTAAACTGTACCTCTGTGAGATTCCAGGGTAGCCCAGGAAACCAGCTATAATGAACTATGTCCCTATCTCCACCCTGGCCTAAGAATGTCCTCAAGAAACTAAGGCGAATGTATTTGTTAAGGAGTTACATTTGTAAATAGCAAGTGGTTCCTTCTCTTCCTGATATTTAACGATCTTACTATGTGAATTATTTTTCATGTTGAATTGGTCAATTAAATAATTCATTCTGTTTAATTAAAAAGCATTGATTGATAATCCATTGATAATGCCTCCAGTTATTCTGCAGGCCCTGAGCTGAGAATGGAAATATAATCCATTAATATAAAAAACATATATTAATGGAAAAATATATATGCATTATATACACTAATAAAATATGTATAATACCTGCCCTGAAGGAGTTAATGATCTGGTACGGAGACATACCAATGCACAGATATTATCAGTGGAATATGGTAACTGCTGTAATAGAATTACGTGAAAAAACACCCAGAAGAGCCAGTGACCCTGAATGAATCAGCCAATGAATTCAGGGACTCAAAAGCCCTAAAATGCTTTGAAATATTAGAATAGCGTTACTGATAGTTGCTTTCATCCAGCCTGCCAAATAAAAGCAGTATGAAGGCGGTGCTGTCCACTTGAGATCAAACAATGTGAATAATGTTAACATAAGAAAGAAATGCAACATCACATCATCTTCTTCTGCAAATCAAGTTAATGAACATCTTGGATGATGCCAAGGCTGGTGGTAATTTTAAATCTACATCGCTGCGTTCCTTGCCTCCTTACATGTTGGCTTCCTTGAACAAAATTCATTTATGTTTGCCATGATATTTTCACTTATTAAAGTCTGCTTCCACAGAGGAAAACATGGCCTTATAAGGCTGGACTGTCTTTTGGGGCCCTTCTCTGGGCTTGGCAGAGTCCAGGTATGGTTGTGGCACTGAAAGCCTGTAACTGTAGCCACTGCTACAGCCAGATGTTGACTCTCTGCCTATAAGACGGACTCCTCCTGGATTAGGCAGTGGTGCCTCACCCAGTCCCATGTGCCCTAAGGCCAGCAAGTCCTTCTTTCAAAGTGCATCCTCTGCTGGGAGAGGAATTTTTCATTGGAAAAGCAAAAATAGTGACAAATGGAAACTGAACTTTAAGATGGGTGGAATTATCTTTCAAGTACCTTGTTGATAATTAAGCTTAAGACTCTTAACCTGGACAAGTCACATGCTAAAGAAGAAGAATTGTTAAGATTATTTATATTAATATTAAGTGAGCTTTATGTGTTTTACCTACAATAATCCATTAAGTGATCCCCAAAACCCCATGCTGTAGGTGCAATTATTCTATAATTCAGGAAGAAACTAAGGCAGACAGAATTTTTTAGCTCTTGGTTACATAGTAAGTAAATAATGGAGACAGGGCTCAAAACTAATCTTTGAATGAAACTGCCAAGTTATACTGGTGTTGCCAAATCATGGGGAAGTGGAGATACAATTGAAGTCTAGACATAAATAAATGTAGTTCATACTCTTGCTGTTCAGTATTTTCCTGAAGAAAATGGCCAAATGCTGTTAAATATTTTACCATTTACTTGGGAGAGATATAGAAGGTAGCGTTATCAAATTTTCCATAAAGACTTTCTTGGGCCATTAGTTGACTATAGACTCTGTATGAATTGAAGTAGAATACAGCACACTACCACTTTCCCCAACTCCTAGAAGATTTTAGAATTACATACAAGGAGCATGGTGTCAAGAAAACAAGGGAATGGATAATTCTCTCTAGACAGCTCAGACTACTTTATAGTATTTTTTATGTTTGGTTCTGAGTCCCACATTTCAGGGGAGACATAGAACAATTGGAATGTTTTTGTTGGCAAATAATGAGAATTGTAAAATAATTCAATCTGGTTATTTGAAGGATAGTTGAAAAACTGCAGACATTTCATGAAGGCATAAAACTCTTAGAAGACAACAAAGGCAAAAATCTCTTGAATATAATAACCATGAGCAACTTTTTCCAGAACGCATCTCCTCGGGCAAGGGAAACAAAAGCAAAAATGAACAAATGGGACTACATCAAACTAAAAAGCTTCTGTACAGCAAAGGACACCATCCACAGAACAAAAAGGCATCCTACAGTATGGGAGAATATAGTTGTAAATGACATATCCGATAAGGGATTAACATCCAAAATATATAAAAAAGTCACATGCCTAAACACCCAAAAAACAAATATCCCAATTAAAAAATGGGCAGAGGATCTGAACACACACTCCTCCAAAGAAGAAATTCAGATGGCCAACAGGCACATGAAAAGATACTCCATATCACTAATTATCAGGGAAATGGAAATTAAAACCACAGTGAGGTATCACCACACACCAGTTAGGATGGCCAACATCCAAAAGACAAGGAACAACAAATGCTGGCAAGAATGCAGAGAAAGGGGAACCCTCCTACACTGCTGGTGGGAATGTAAATTAGTTCAACCATTGTGAAAAGCAATATGGAGGTTCCTCAAAAAACTCAAAATAGAAATACCATTTGACCCAGGAATTCCACTCCTAGGAATTTACCCTAAGAATGCAGGAGCCCAGTTTGAAAAAGACATATGCACACCTATGTTAATCGCAGCACTATTTACAATAGCCAAGAAATGGAAGCAACCTAAGTGTCTATCAGGAGATGAATAGATAAAGAAGATGTGGTGCATATACACAATGGAATATTATTCAGCCATAGAAGAAAACAAATCCTACCATATGCAACAATATGGATGGAGCTAGAGAGTATTATGCTCAGTAAAATAAGCCAGGAGGAAAAAGACAAGTACCTATGATTTCCCTCATTTGTGGAGTATAACAACAAAGCAAAAAGTGAAGGAACAAAACAGCAGCAGACTCACACACCCCAAGAAGGGACCAGCAAAGGGAAAAGGGGTGGGGAGGGAGCGAGGAAGAAGGGGATTAAGGGGTATTATGATTAGCACACATAATGTAGGGAGGTCGCAGGGAAGGCAGTATAGCACCGAGAAGACAAGTAATGACTGTAGCATCTTACTATGCTGGTGGACACTGACTGCAATGGGGTGGGGGCGGGGGGTGGCTTGATAATATGGGTGAATGTAGTGACCACAGTGTTGCTCATGTAAAACCTTCAAAAGATTGTGTATCAGTGATACCTTAATAAAAAGAAAAATCTGCATGCATTTACTGGAAAAGGGAAGACTTCAAGGAAGCCAAAAGAGAGATTTTCAGTACTTGAAGTCCTGTCACATATGAGAATGATTGCAAAGTAAGTAGAGTCAGAGCCAATAATTGGAAGTTCATGATGACAGATAGGGTTTGATGTACAATGGTCACATCTTTCAGAGATGGAATAGGCTGGCTCAAAACGTATTAAATTTCCTTTCACAAACATCTGTGAGGGAATACAACCAGAAGGTGAACTTCATTAACTTGAAGATTTACAAATGACACAAGCACAGACGGTGTGGTTGGGCCAGATGACTGTTGAGGTCACTCCCAGCTCCAAGATTCAGTTTTATTCATTCTATGAATCAGTTCAAGACAATCAGCTGAGCGTCTGTGTAATCAAGTACAGAAATAATCTATCATGTCTTGGATGTCTATTGCTGCCAACACTAGCATTAGCCAAATTGCTAAAAACAACATGATAAGCAGCAAAATAATATGTCATTTCAAAAAAAAATCCCCAGTAAATTGGTGTTTTGTTCTCACCTCTCTTTCAGTGCTGTCTCCTGCCCAAGAAAGCCACGTGACCATGGATCTCCCCCCCGTGTCAGAGCAGATCATGCAGACTCTGAGCGAACTTGCCAGATCTTTCCAGGATACGGCTGACCGCTGCTTGCTGGTCCTGCATCTGGAAGTCAGGTATGACACAGTCAAGCACAAGAGTTTGGAATTAAAGGCACTGTGGGTCACAAACCACTTGCGTATTTCTGAAGTTTCTCACCCCAATTTCTGGTTCTTACTATTGATGTCCTTTGTTACAAGGGAAGTGATTTTTCGTGTTACTCAGTCACTGTTGAAGCTCTTAAGCACATGCTGTATTTTGAATAATTTGATTCAGAATTTGCATGTCCTCTGACATCAGAATGATCTGGATTTGAATGTCTCTGCCTCTACTGGGTGGCGAGGCCATTTTAAGTCAGTTAATTAACTTTGCTAACCCTGTTTCCTCATCTTGAAAAATGAGACAATAATTCCCAACCTACAGACTTTATAAATGAAGTAATAAATAATTAGTACACTGCCTGCCACAGAGTAGATATACCCAAAAAGTGGTAACTTCGCAACTATGGTGACTTTATTGTGATTGATATTTTTACTAAGGTGCTCTGTTAATCAAGAAGGAAATAATGTAGATGCAGGATCCGTGATCCCTTCCTGCAGGAACTTAAAACCCTATTGAAGATATAAAATAATAATTAAAAAAAATAACTTCAAAGATGCCATTTTCTTGGACCCTTGTTCCTCCCACTGCAGTGTAGAACATTCTGATTAGTTTTGTAATCTCTCTTCATACGCCTAATGGAAATGGTAGAAGAAAAGATTGGAAAGTCTTAAATTGTTCATTCATTCATTAAGCATTTATTGAGTGCCTTCTCTGTGCCAGGCAGTGGTCTAAGAACTGGGATACAGTAATTTAAAAAAACACTCACGGTCCCTGCTCTTATGGAACTGCGTTCTAATGGGAGGAAATAGCCAATGAGTAAACAAAAAAGATAATTTCAGATAAGTACAACTGAAAAATGAAAGTAACGTAATGGAATCAAGCAGTGCTGTCCAATAGAAATATAGAGAGCTACGCATGAGAACCAAATAGGCAATTCAAATTTTCTAATAGTCCCATTTGAAAAAGTAGAGGGAAGCACATAAGTTTAATAATATACTTTATCTAACCCAATATATCCAAAATATTATTTAAATATGTAATTAACATAAAACTTATTAATAAGCTATTCTGCATTTATTGGTACTAAGTCTTTGAAATCTACCACATATTTTACACTTATAGAACATTGAAATTTAGACTACTCACGTTTCAAGGGCTCGGTAGCCACAACTGTCTAGTGCTGTCATACTGGACAGTGCAGCAAGGGGCTGAGTTGACTAGAAAGGGGGATTTGCTCTTTGTTTTCTAGATAAAGTAGTCAGAGAAAATGTGACACAGTAACAAGAAGGAGCCATCTGTACAAAGACCTAGGGGAAAAGAGTTTTGGACAAAGGGAGCAATGCTCACAAGGTCCTCAGACAAAATCAAGCTTGGCAACTTTTGAAGAACAGAGAGGAGTCCAGTGTGACTATAGCCCTGTGCACAACCGGTTGGGGAGGTGTGGAAGGATAGGGAAAGAGGAGAGGCTTGAGCCTGATACAGGGACCTTCAGACCAAGCGAATTTTGCATTTTATTCTAAGTGCATTAAGAAGGGATAGGAGAGTTTTAAGTGCATGAGAGATTCATTCATTCATTCATTCACATTTTTTAAAAATCACTCTAGCTTTGTATAAAGAAGGGATTGCAGGAAGAAATTTGAATGGAAGCAGAGTGACCACAGTGATGAGCACAAGAGTGACAGAGGTCATAGAGGTATGGGAAGTGTTGCATATGAGGCATATTCTGAAGTTAGAGCTGATAGGATTGGGTGCAGGGGCTGATGATAGTGAGAGAAAGAAAAGACTCAAGGAAAAGAATCCAGCCAGAGCAACTAGTGAATGCCAGGGCCATGGACAGATGTGAGCAAGGCCAAGGAAGGAGAGAGGTTGGGGCAGGTGTGGAAATCGAGAATTCCATTTTGAATAGGTTCTATCTGAGATGCTTCATAGACATCTAGGTAGCAATGTCAAATAGACAGTTGGATATAGACTTTTGAAACTTTAGGATCAGCAAGTGTAGATTAATACATTTTCTTCTGTATTACCATGAGACATTATTAAAGTTGATAGAGTATTTTCTTTTTGTTTAGAGTCTTAACGAGATTTTGGTCTTAAACATGTAAATAGGGTTTTGTTCGTAAATCTGGACTCCAGTCAGAACTTGGACATCTTTCAGGTATGCCCAGGCAAAGCCTAATTGATAATGTATTGCTGATGTCACTTCTTCTGTACACCTTTTACTTCTGTTCATTCTTCATTATCTTGTCCAGGGAGCTACCTCTTTGTGAGTGGAGTAAGAGAAGCACCATTGCAGATTTGGATTGTTTTCCCCAGCGTTATTTCTAATCTTCTTTCTTCTATTCAGCTGTCCAGAAATAAAGGTTCTTCCTCTATCTTTTCTGATTCGTTTTACGATAATTTTTAGATTTGTTTTTCTACTTATTTACCAGCCACCACAGAAATAGATGTTTTCTATGAATAGATAAATGTAATATACAGAGAGAACAAAATCTACCCATTAATACTCCAATGCCTCTTGTTACCTGGCTTGCACAGAAAAACAAGGGAACATCAAATCAATTACTATCACAACTCCAGAAATTTATGCTATTGATCGTGTGGGTATACAATGTGTTCTACATTTAGAATTCTCTACTTGCAACATAGTTAATTCCAAGTGGGAGATTTTCAACACGTTTCAATAAGATCTTTCAAATCTTTAACCTCTATTCTGCCCTTTTTATTTTTGTACATTTTGGCGATACTATTCTTAATAGTGCTGAACATGTTTCAGTCATTATTTGTTAACTTTACAAGAAACCATTCAGTGCTATAACTCCCATTGTTACATCTGCTTCAACATTTGCTTGAAAAAAAGAAAAATACCATTTTAAGAATAACAAAAAGGACTGCGTTTTAGAGTCCTAGATGCAGAATTCTTCCCTTGACTTTTACGAAAAACAGTAAACATGTTTTTTTCTTAATTAAATTTTTTTGCTTTCTCGTATAACGTGACTTCAAAATTCAGATTGCTTTCTTATAAATATGCTCCATGTTATCTTTTTCCCACTTAATGGTACATAAAACTATATAGAGTGCTCCTTGTACAGCTCAGATAGTAAATGTTGACATATTTTATTCATTCCTTGTGTCACAGTAACGTTTTTCTTTTCTTGGTTTGTATAATTGATAATACCAAATAACTAGGACACATCTCCAGCAAATCATTATACTATAGCATAAGAATGCTAAAACAGAGGAGACCCTAAGTGCTGCGGCTACTCACAGTAGGTGACCGTGGAGGAGTCTGTTAGCTCCTGGGGGGCAAGAAAACGGCGTTCCTTGTTCACTGTTAAGGCCCCAGAACCCAGAAACAGTCCTGCTGCCTAATAGGTGTTCAGTATAACCTGAGTGATTCTTAAGAGTTAGCTGATTTGGAATCAAACCCAGATAAAAAAAGTACTATTTCCCCAAACAAAACCTGTTGCTCTTTAAAGACAATGAATTGGTTTGGAGATTTTGTTCTCACGCATAGTCCACTGCCTGGATCTACAGAGTACAGAGACTACACAGCCAGAGTCATCCTTGCCATCATAAGCCGCTCATGTTTCTCTCGTTCCATCCTGTTATGAAACAGAGGTAGAACTTAGGCCCTGCAGTTCAGGAGCAGGGGTGATGGAGAAGTGGCTGTTGGGCACTGTCTCTGGCACTTTTACCCAAGGAACCATTATAATAAGAGAGCACAGACAGAATTGACCAAAAAATTAATGGGAGAACAGTGAATGGGAAATGCTAGGAGAAGTCCAGAACAGCTTCAAATGCCCAGCTCTTGTCTTATTTCCCAAAATATTCTTATATCCATAGCTCATATTTTTCTTTTAACATTATTAAAGTTCAAACTAGAAAGTGTCCTCAAATCCAGTAGGTTCCATGTTGAAGGGTCCATCCATCCAAAGAGCCTTTGACATTTTTACCTGTGTCACCGTAGGTCACATTTAACCACCAAGCAACCCCTTTCCACAGTTTGAAGTATAAGGCAAATGATACCCCCAAGAGTTGAAAGACCTGGTGAGACCATTAAAAATTGTTGAGTTCTTTTTTCCTATTTGAACTTTAGAAGAAGAAAAGTAAGTCACCATTTAAGTCCAAGATGCCAAGAATGTCAGCTTTTTCAGCTGATTTCGCTCTCCATCAGGAGTGGATTCAACAGCAACTGCCCGTCACAGTTGGGATCCTAAGTATGCACTTTCTGAAAATCAACCATCCTGCTGTGTAATCAGCAGTATTTGCAGAAAACCTTAATGCCAAAGTTGTGTTAAGGTCAGCAACAACATGCCAGAATTCAAAAGAATTTTAAAAACACTTTTTTTTGAATTTGACATTTTCCATTGACTATGTTCTTTTTCATCTCTAATCATTTTTGGAGAGGAACACAGTACTTAAAACAGTATTTATCTCCCCTCTCTACCACTCACTTCAGCATCTCATTAGCTCTCACCTCCAATTAATAACAATGGCTAAATAGTCTCTTTACTTCCAGTAGTTTCCATTCTCCACCATCAGTCCACCCTTTATATGGTGCCAGAGTGATCTTGCCATAATGCATGTCCGATTGTATCATTCCACCTCTTAAATTTCTCCTACGGCTCCCTCTGACTTCTCAAACAAAGTTCAGCGTCCTTAAATGGCCTCCAGAGCCTGTGATGAGCTGGCGCCTGCACTTCTTCCCCAAGCTCACCTTATGCCTCTGTCATGTGATCTATGTGTGCCAAAAGGAACCCCTTGTCATTCCATAAAACTATCCCCTGTTCACACCCCCATGCCTGTGTACATGGTCTTCCCATTGTCTTGGGGTATAATGTCTGTAATTTACTGTATAAGTAATTTAGCATTGGTGGCTTGATTTTATTTTCAGCTAACAGCTACTTGGTGTAAATTTCAACCTCAGTATCAATCAGTTTCCTTAGTCATGAGTCCTACTCCACACTCAGTCAACTTTCATCATATCAGAAAGGTTGCATTCCAGAGGGGGCTGCACCCAGTGCTGTCACCAGTATCTTGATTAAATCTATACACCTTGCCAATGAGCATGTGAAAGTTGGTGTGGGTTTTTGTTGATTGGTCATTAGTTGATTAGCAGCTTTTGAGATGAGGACTGTAAGGGTGACAGAATCTTGACTCAGAATTGTCGTCATGTCTGCCCCCAGTGAACTTCCATGGCACCATCAGACAGAGCACCTACAACAGTAGAAATCTTCACTGAGCTTGCGGAACGGCCATTTGAACTGTGCCTGCCGATGGGTGGTGGGGTTTTGTTTGGTTATGTTTGGGGTTTTTTTTGTTTGTTTCTTTCTTTATTTAATAAGTGCCTGTATGTGTGATCAAATTACTTGCTGAAACTTGCTTCCACTACAGCTTAACACAAAGATTATGGAGTAGCCAATCTTTAGCCATCTCAGATTTCTTTAGCAGTTATTGATACCTACCAGAAAGAACCTAAGAATCTGCATAGTCAAACTGACTCAGGCCATTTCAACATAGGAATGCCCTCCTTCCTCAGGCTCATTCAGACAGTCTCATGTGACTCAAATATCACCTTCGGTGGTGAACTTGCCCTGACGCCCCTTGGCAAATGCCTGTGGCACCCTGCGACATGTGCTTCTGAGTGAGACATTGCCTGCTGTTGATCCCTATTTTTTATCTTGGTCAGCCCCATTAGGCTGTGGAGTCTTTAAGGGCACAAATCATATACATTCCCAGGGCTAGCACAATTTTTAACATATTCATAGATGTTCAGTGCTTGATTTTACTAATAGATTAATAATAGCAAATATAATAGGGGTCATAGCCAACACCTACTGGGCACTCCCTTTGCGCCAGGCCCTGTGCTATACATTTTATATTTAGTAGCTCCTCACAGCACCTCATGACCAGGGTGGTGTTCTCCTCCCTTGCACAGATAAGGAAACTGGGACAGACGAAGTAACTTGCCTCAAGTCACACAGCTAGTAGATGTTGGTATTGGCAATTGAAACCAAAGTTATATCATTCCAAAGCCTACTGTTTTAAGATCTGTGCCTCTGTCTCTCATTTGCACTACAATATATCTGTCAAAAGACGTAATGTTTTCCATATTATGCATATAATCTTGTCTTTGAAAGGAATTTTAGAGCTCATTTATTATTATTTATTCAAACCTGCAATATATGGATTAAACAAGCAAAGGTCCCAAAAGCTAACTTGCTCAAGATCACGAGTTGTTCAATAGAATAAGATGATTTTCTGGTGAAAAAGCAGAAGAGTATGTAAAAATTTACAGAGCCACTGCTTCTTTACATATTTGGGTGGTCTGTCTGAAGATCATTGTTTTCATCAGAAAGATGTATTACTAACTTCTCTCCCCATCTCTCTTTCTCAGGGTTCACTGTTTCCACTATCTCATCCCTCTGGCAAAGGAGGGGAACTATGCCATAGTCGCTAATGTCGAAAGTATGGATTATGACCCTCTGGTGGTCAAGCTCAACAAAGACATCAGCGCCATCGAAGAGGCCATGAGCGCCAGCCTTCAGCAGCACAAATTCCAATATATATTTGAAGGTCAGACTCTGTCCCTGGGAGTTTGGGAGGAAGGAAGGGTGTAGGTTTTCCTGATCTTTCTATACTATTGAAGTTCAAAACTTGTAGTTGTTGGGTTTGTTGTTATTGTTATTTTTGTTGTCCTTTTTAGATTTAAGCTGCAGTACCTAGTCTCTCTGTAGCTACGTGTACAACAATATAACTGCCATCTGCTCCTGGTTGATAAGGAGATTTAATCCAAGATAAGGCAGATGGCAGCCAGGCTGCCTCCTTGACATGCCACTCATGAGAGTTGGGTGATGTGTGGAGTGGGCCATAAATTAACTCAAGAGTGGCTCATAAAAGAAAAAGAAACACACTCAATGAGGAAAGAACCTAGGAAGATCCTTCATCAGCTAAAATCACCAGTGGAAGGGGACATTTTCTGTCAGAAAATGCATTATTGTCTAAAAAGAACAGAAACCTGATTAGCCGCAATTTTAGGAAGGCGGCATCTATAAATGCCTTCAGGGGCAGGGCGGCGAGGGGAGGTATGAAAGAGTACAATCTGATGGCCTTGGCCTTCAGCATTTTGAAATACATGGTGCCAGCCAAATACTGTTCATGCTCAGTTCTTCCTATAGGAACTCCTTTGAGGACTTCAAATTAAATTATATTACTTTTTCTCTTGTTTTGGTTTGTATGTAGACCAGAATGCCAAAAGTATCTATGATTTCTCACAGAATTGAGCCAGTGTTATTTAAAACAATTAAGATGGTACATTGTGCAAAAGATAACAACATGAAGAAAGGAAAGGACGTGTCAACACATGGTCATTGGCTTGCTTTATGAAACAGTTGTGTGCCAGCAAATCTGGACCCCCTAAAATCCTATTTTCCCATCAAATGATGGCGTAAAGATATGTTCCACAGAGGAATATCCCTAAAAGACTTTAGCCACAAAGTGTAAGTGATCAAGAGGTTAGCTGTGGTCTCCATGACACCGAGAAGTCAGGGACAGCAGCAGTCCTCTGGAGCCTGAGGCCACAGTGCCCCTCTGAGAAGCCACTTGTCCCTTACTACACAGTTTCCTCGTTGCTTGTGACTGTGGCCTTCCAAGTCCTGTGTATCCACATGTGCAGTCCCCAGAGTTTCCTCTCATTCACCCAGACATTTCTTAACATCTAATCCTGATGAGCAGCAACATCTTCTTGAAATACAAGTATGATCCTCTTGCATAAAACAAATTTTAACTGAGAAACCGTAAGTTTGAGCTTCCCTGTTCAAAGAGCGAGCTACTTCTCTGTGATAGCACTTTCTAGATTCCAAAGGCTTGGTGTTGAGTTTACTAGGGGCGGGGCAGGGGGAGAAGTGATAGGATCTCTCAGTCTTCTTGGTGTGGCGGGGAGGAGTATGTTATCACAGACACTGTTTGGAATTGCCAGTGTGTAGTGATACTATGAAACAGACCAACTTTTAATTTGTTTTATTATTATAATTTTTATGCATATTCATTTTATCATTATAATATTTATGCATATTCACTATATGCATTTATTTACTTACTATATTTGTTAGTATTTACTGTTCTCTGTAAACAATGCATCCTCATTGCCTACGCTTAGGGCAGGCTGCGTATACCATGGCAGATACATGACGTTACGGACTCAGGAGAATCACACCAAAACTTGACCGACAGAGATTTTTCACATAAACAGCCTAGCTTTAAGTGTAAAATCGCATGTGTTTTCTTTTTCGTAGAATAAAAAAGCTTTTTACTTCACTTTCAAATAGTAGCACATACAGATAGATGTGTTCGTGGTCTCGAAGCACCGTTGGGTGAGTGTAGCCGAAGCAGGAGAGAGCATACATTCTCCACTCCCTTCCTGTGTTCTTCCCGATCAAAGGAAACTCATTTTGAAGACAGAGGGAGCCACAGAACCGGAAGGTGTGCCTGAGGTCTGATCTGAACCATAGGTGCCATGGAGATTTTGTGCTATGATTTTAGAAGAGAGAAATAACAAAAATAGTAGACCACTTGTGACCAGTCAGCTTAGCTTTAGAGTTCTGGGGGAACTTTTAAAAATGCTAACACGCCGGTGCCTCCGATTGTTCTGACCCAGCATTCCTCAACTACACAGGAGAGCTGAAGGGGCCCTCCTAGTTGTGTACTGAGCTGCCCTTTGCCAGTTGTTGTAGACCCTAAGACAGTCCTTTGGATGACAACAAAGCACTTAGGAGACCCCAGGAATGTCCATAAGTGACCCGTGGGAACTCAGCAATGTGTGATCTGCTTTTCCCTCACACTTTGTTTCTGATTACATTCTCGCCAGTTACTACTTGAGAAATATAGCTACACTGTCACTGTTGAGGTGAATTAACATAGATGCTGTAGCCCAATTTCTCATTGATTTGTTTTGCTTATTAGGTTCTAAATCAGCCTTTCAGCCAAAAGTACACCCAGACTGTTTGTGGGAGGGAGAAGAGACTAAACACACCATTGTATTTACATGTGTCCTCCACTCCCAAAAATATATGTATGGGAAAACAAGAGTTCCTATGCATTTAATAGTTCATAACAACCTGGCCTATTTCCTGAGTTCTTGGCTCTGTGGCTTTAGATGTATAGGCAAGGCTGAAGCTGTGGGTACACCACATTTTGCTACCGCATAAAGTCTTCCCATTTGTAACTATTAGGGCAATGTATAAATACTCTGAAATTATTGTGAAATCAGCTGGTACAACTATCAATAGTGTGTTTTCTTAGGTCATTTAAATTTGTGGAGGGTTAGAAGAGAGAAATCCTTCCAAGCTCAAGTGTAAGGTCAGGCAGATGGCCCTAACCTGACTTCTCTCCTCTCCCCACTGTTCTGTGCTGACCCCTCAGGACTGGGGCACCTGATCTCCTGCATCCTCATTAACGGCGCCCAGTACTTCAGGCGCATCAGTGAGTCTGGCATCAAGAAAATGTGTAGGAACATTTTTGTTCTCCAGCAGAATTTGACCAACATCACCATGTCACGGGAGGCAGACCTGGACTTTGCAAGGTAGGAGGAAAGATTGGGCTCCATTTCTTGTACCAAAACCAAGACTCCATTGCCTACAAAGTCATTTATAAAAACAGATTCTTGGTTACTTTAAAAGTAAGTTAAACAGAACAAAACAAAACAAATGGATTTTCTTCAGTCGCAGAGAAGGTAATTCTAAAAAATTCTATTGGATGCTTACCATCCCTCAGGCAGGTAATTTTTCCTATTGTCTAACCTAAATTCTCTTTACTACAAAGCTTTGGTAACTCTTTTTTTCTGATTATAAAAGTAATATATGATTGTTGCTTAAAATATGTAACATGAAATACAAAAACAATACAAACAGTATTCAAACACCTTTTGTTTGTTTAGAGCCCAGGATATTTGATATACTTTCTCCTGTGTTTTTGTGCATGTGCTGTGTTGTATATGTGAGTTTTCACACATCTGCATGCATATGATTTCAGATCTCAAAATTGGAGATTTTATTATCACCATGTGCTGACAAAGTGTTTTGCCAAGAAATAATTGAATGGCAACCGGGTCACGCGTTTCACAGTTGAATTTGTGAATGATGTCCAGGGAAGTGGGTATAAGCTGAAATGTGGCCACAGGGGAGTGTTAATGTAATTTTATATTCACTTAATTGCATTTTTCCCATAACAATAATATTCTTTGAAAACATGATTTTTCTCATAGCCATTAATAGTCCTTGAAAATATTCCTTTTAATGCCTGAATATTCCAAGTATAAATGAACCATTGTTTATTTAATCATTTGCAAATCTGTACACATGCAGATTTTTTCCATTTTTTCCTTCATTATGAATGACATGTGTTATATGTACTTTGGCATGAATTTGTTTACTCATCTCATCTGTCTTTCTGAGTTGAAAAAAAAGCCATCGCCTCTTGTTTTCACTAGAGGGGGAGTGGTTACTTGTCACCAACCATCATCTCCTTTCCTGTAATTTAATGTTCTTCTTTTAAGTAGCCCTCTCGTTTTCTCTTTCATAGGTTTTGTGATCTCAATTTTTAATGTTTCTGTTTAACACACATTTTCAAATGTAAGAGTTGATCTTATTCTCTCCTCATAGGGTTTCAGTACTATCTATATCTCAAGTCATCAGACCTCTGGGGCTTTAAATGAAAGTTTTGCAGAGACTATGTGGTGATTGACGTATTGGTGCCTTATTGCTGTTCTTACCTAAGGGAGTTACTCCATAAGCACCTTTACGGCTAGGAAGACATTTGTTTTTAATAATCCAGAATCTTCCTGCCTACTGCTTAGAACTTCTACATCTTTCTGCTTGATGTTTTGATTCCTCAAGAAGTTCAAGAAAATGTGAAGCAATGTTTTTAAGATATTTCAGGGGATGATGAAATATTATATTGCTTTGACAGTTATTAAGACATATATGCTATAATCTTTGTTTTGAAATCCTATAACCATGTGTCTTCATTTTTAACCTTTCTTTTCCAATCTGTCGCTCTATTTGTCCCATTACTACACTGTTCCTCTGCTACTGTGTCTTTCTTCCCTGTCTTTTTCTTCCTGTTTGTGTATTTGGGTGTGTGCTCATTAAATTCCCTATTTTAGGCTAAATTTGGTGGAAAGCCTTCCTTGCTCAGATTAGGGAAACCAGGTGTGACTGAATGCTGCATTTATTTAGTCCCTCTTGTGGGGAATGATCTCATTATTGAATTAGTCTATTCATAATAACATTGACAAGGGGAAGTAAAGAACATGGAGGCCTGAGGGATACAGAAAAGCATTACTAATTCTCTGAGGAATAAGATTCCTAAATTCAATCATCCTTTTTTAAATGATTTTTTTATTTAGCTGAAATAAGTACATTGCCACAGTTTTTGGCAGACAGCATAGGGCCTGAACACGTACTAAAAAGAACTAGCGTCTGAATAATGAAAGGCTGACTGGGCAGTATTGAGGTTGGCATCGGTCACCATGTGCCGACAAAGTGTTTTGCCAAGAAATAATTGAATGCCAACCAGGTCACGCGTTTCACAGTTGCATTTGGGAATGATGTCCAAGGAAGTGGGTATAAGCTGAAATGTGACCATGGGGGAGAGGCACCGCTACCTCTTATCACTCCTCACTCTTAGTGGGCTATGCAAGTGAAAAGGTGAGCCTACAGCCTTGGATGACTCTGTCCTTCCTACCCTGGCTCAAAACACATACCCTCACTAGATTTAAAAGCTCCAAAAGAGACTTTTGTGTGTTTCCTTAGTGCCTGGGCCAGAGTAAGTGCTCAGGATGTGCACTGGATGAGTGAGCAGGTATCAAAACAAGCCTTGTTGTGGTGTTCGTGATAGGCTTAAACAATGACAAAGTTTACTTTGCCCTGAAATTTTTAGCCATCTGACATGGGTCATTTTCTTACAGGCTTATAAGAACCATCTCCCTCACAGTTCTTTCTTTGTACAGCAGGAAGTGTTACATAAGGAACAAAATATCCCTACTATTCATCGTTTCTTTCTCCTTCATTTTCTCTTGCTCTCATACATATACACATACATAGACACACTTTATAGCCTTATTTTTTTCTGCTCTTATTTTTGGTAGGGACAGGTTTTGTGAAATGGGCTCCGTCAATTCTACTGAATTTGAAGCTGCATAAAATAAATATAACAACGATACCAAAATGGCCAGAATAATAGACTGCAGCAGTGTAGTGTGCCTCAGCATTCCTTAAGCACAGTCTAATCAGGCATGGACAACATCTGTATTTCCAGCAAATCTCTATAGGAAGGTTATCTTCTAACACAGTAATTAATCACTAGTTGCCATGTGTCAGAAAACTTATTTAACGAGAAGTTGCAAGTCTTTTACAGTTTTTCACTTCCATAGCCTTCCTGGCCCGTGGAAAATATAACGCCCTTTCTATAATAAGGAAATGAGGCATGTGGAGGGATTCCATTTATGTTGGTTCTTCTACTCGTAGTATTGCTGTCTGTCTCTTTTTATACATACCTTTACTCTAATTTCTAAAAGGAGGATGACTCTTGGGTGAGCAAAGGATCAAGCTAAGCTATGTAACCACCAGAATCGGAGGGATGCCCTGTGCCCTGTGGTAATGATGTCTGCTATGGTTTCGGTCCTTTTGTCCCCACCTGTAATTTTCAGACCCCATAAGGTAATTTGTCCTGGGAGATCGCTGCAGATTAATTAGAAAGTGGAAGGGCTTTACCAGTATGCTTTGTAGTTCCTTCCATCAGAAACCATCGTACCCCATGCTGTCATGCCCTTCTGCAGAAGTGAGTCACTGAGGCAGCCCAGGAGTCCAGGCGGGGCATGATGGGAGAGCCTGAATGGGCACTGAGGAGTCCCCGGGGTGGCTCTGGCAGGCTTTCCAGCTGAGGTGAAGCTATTTTTCATATAGAATATCCAGAGTTTTCTTCCTAGTTCTTCCCTCTCTTCCTGCATTTTCCCTTCTGTATCGGTCTCTCCCATTACCAGCTGTCTCTCTCTCTTCTCCTTCATCTTTCTTGTCGCCTCTGTTTCCAGCTCTCCTCAATTTTTTTTTCTCATTTTGGTTTTCCTTACCTGTTATCTCTCATGTTTAAATCTGACAAAGATAAGGAAAAGCCATCTCTGATTCAGGAACTGGTAAGAGGAGAAGTTCTAACACATGAGAAATCTTCCTCACCCTTTTATTCATTCATTCAACAGGTATTGAGCATACATTCTCTTTAGGTCCTGTTCTCATAGAATTTACATTTTGTGGGCAAGGCAGGCAAGCTAATAAGTAAAAAAATATAAAGTATGTCAGACGATGATATGTGCTATTGTAAACAGTTAGGTATGGCAAGAACAGGTGGAGTATGTCAGGGTATAGAAGGCACCCTGCAGTTTTAGAGGATTCATGTAAATCCTCAGCGCGATGGTAACAGTCGAGTAGAGTCCCAAAGGGAGAGTAGGAGCAGGCCATGTGGGTATGTAGGGGAAGAGCGCACCAGGTAAGGAGATGAAAGAGCAAAGAACCAGAGGAGGAGTATGCCTGGCAGTTGAAGAAGAGTAGGTCGGTGCAGCTGAAGGGAATGAGCAGGGGAAGAGTAAGACATGATTCAGACGTTTAATCTAAGAAGCTGAAATCCTCAGGACTGTTGCAATAACATCGGGTTTTACTTTGAGTGAGGTAGGAAGCTATCAGAAGATTTGGAACTGAAGAGTGCCACAGTCTGACTTTCGCTGTAGAAGAATAACGCTGGCTGCCATGTTGAACGTAGGTGATTGGGGAGGTGCGGGTGCAGGCAAGCACAACAGCAGAAGGAACTGTTAGAAACCTATTGCAATGGTCTCAGGGAAAGACAGTGGTGATTCAAACCACGATGGTAGCCATAGACAGGATAAGAAGTGGTCAGATCAGGATATGTTTTACAAGTAGAGCTGACAGGATGTGCTGAGGGGTTGGAAGGAAACCAGTAACTCTAAAGTTTTTGTTCTGAGCAATTCAAAGGATGGAGTTTTCATTTACTGAAATGAAAATGAGCCTGACCTCGGGAAAGCAGGTTAAGTGGGGGTGGCGGGGGAGGGAAAGGGGCAGATAGGAAGGGGATAGCACAAGTTTGGGTTTGGAAATAGGACTTTTGAGATGCCTGTTAGATATCTGAACAGAGATAGAGAGAGCTGCATATACAAATCAAGAGTTTAGGAAAGAGGCCCGGGCTGGAAGTAGGACTTTGGGAATCTTCAGCACGCAGATGAGACCTAAGGCCATGAGACAGAGTGAGAGGTGAGATCTCAGTGGGAGCACAAGTAGAGGAGAAGAGAGAAGCTGTACAGGATTGGGCCTTTGGCGCTCCGCTGTTCAGATGTGGAGTGCAGCAGGGAAACAGCCAAGGAACCTGAGAAGCAGCAGCTACTTAAGCAGGAAGGTAAACAGGAGGTTTGTGTCGCAGAAGTCAGGGGAAGAAAGTATTTTAAGACGAGAGCGTGTTCATCTGGTCACATGCTGCTGGTAGGTTGAATTAACCAAGAGAGAGAATGGGCCATGGATGGATCTGACAAGAGGACTGAAATGCTTTGATTTGCCTTTATTTACCTTCCCTACCCAACTTGTCTAGTGTAGGAACAAGCTTATGCATATGGGAACAGGCTTCTAACTTCTCCATTCTATGGTAGGGTTGATGTATTCAGGATAAAAAAATGCAATTAGAGTCTTTCTAGTGTGATTTATAAAAGACCAAATTGGCAGCCTCTCTTTTCCCACTGAATGGTCACTAAGGAAGCCCTGGTCTTCCCAGCATAGGCACTTCTTGTTGTTTCCTATGATGAAGCAGAGTTATGATCTACTCTTAGAAGGATACTGAGTAGTTTTGTTTTTAATGAAGGGCAGTCTGTGCCTCCAGGTACCCCACCCCTCCCTTCTCCAGCGCTACACCCCCTTCCAGCAACTCTAGGTTAGCTTTTACGTTCACTTAACCAGAGAAACTCTTTATCTCCTGTACATATACCCATACATGGGGACATCCCCACAGAAGCCAACAGAAAGATCCCACTGGTAAAGAAGGAGCCATTGGGAACCTGGTAACCAAAGGAGAAAAAAATCTTGCCTGAAATGCCTCCTCAGGACCCAGTTTTATATGGAGAAGGACAGTGACATATAAGATACTTGTTTAAGTCAATAAGAAGTTGAATCAAGGTGAAAAGACAGCCAAGAGAATGGGAGAAAACATTTGCATATATTTATCCTATAAGGGACTTGCATCCAGAACTTATAAAGAACTCTTAGAACTGAAGGCAAGTAACCTAATTAAAGAACAGGTAAAGAACACCCCATCTGACGCATAGTGTCAGATCTTGGTTTGTAATCCTCTCCACCAACAAAAGGAACCAGGACTCTTGGGATGTATGGCTAATTCTAGGACAGGGCAGGAAAGACGAGCCTACAGCATCTTGTAGTGTCAGAAAGTAAGGAAGTACTGGACACACACACACAGTGCAACACATTGATTGGGATGTGTAGGTGAGACACGGGCCAACTAAAAAATCTCCTTAGGGCAAAAATTGGAACAATTTGAGCAAGAAAATTGAGTAGTATTTGATGACATCACAAATGAAAAATAAATATCCATGAGTACATACTGATTTAAGTAAATGATTGAATAAATTAGTAAGTGAGGAAGATGAAATAAATGTATACAGAAGAATTCCAGATAAATTATGTAGCTACTCTATCTTAAGAAAGGGGAGCCTTATTCCCCACTTCCTTAAGCATGCATTGCACATAGGGACTCCTTCCAAAGTGTACACAGTGAATGGAGGGAAAGAGGCTTACTTCAGCCAAATGATGAAGGTCCACATCAACATGCATAAGTCATGTTGGCAGGTATGGGGAACAAAAATGGCACTTCACCTGTGATTTTCTTCCTCCAAACCCACAACCTCCATATAATAATGAAGAGAATATCAGACAGATTCCAGTAGAGGAGGATCCTGGTCAAAACGCCTCAGAACTGCAAAGGTCATCGAAAGCAAGGAAAGTCTGAGGAACTGTTATCAAGAGGAGACTAAGAAACATGACAACTACATGTAATGTGGTTTCTGAAATGGGATCCTGAAACAGAAAGGACTTTAGGTCAAAACTAAGGAAATATGAATGGACCTCAGTTAATAATAATATATCAATATTGATTTATTAGTTATGATAAAAAAGTCATACTAATATAAAATATAAATAAGAAAACTGGAAAATTGTGCTATCTTCTCAAATTTTCTGTAAATCTACAACTATTGGAAAAAATTAAATCTATTAATTTAAAAAAATAGGCAAAAAATTTTAATAGACATTTCTCCAAAGAAGATGAATAGATGGCCAATGCACACATGAGAAGATGCTCAACACCGTTTGTTACTAGGGAAATGCAAATCAAAACCATAATGAGATACCACATTATACCCATCAGGATGGCTATAATCAAAAAGCAGTATTAACAAGTGTTGGAGAGGGTGTGTGTGTGTGGGGGGGAACCAGCATCCTCATATGTTGCTGGTGGGATTGTAAAATAGTGCAGCCTCTTTGAAAACAGTTCCTCAAAAAATTAAACATAGGGTAACCATCTGATCCAGCAATTTCACTCTAGGTACACACCCAAGAGAAATGAAAACATATGTAGACACAAAAATTTGTACACAAATGTTCACAGCAGCCAAAAGAGTGGAAACAACCCAATACCTACTAACTCAGAGATAACTAAAATGTGATCAATCCATACAATGGAGATTTTCCAGCTTTAAAAATGAAAGTACTGATCAATGAATCAACATGGTTGAACCTTGAAAACATTACATTAAGTGAAACTCCATTCATACGAAACATCCAAAACAGGCCAAGTTAGAGGAGCAGGAAGTAGAGTGGTGGTTTCTTAGAGCTGGGGAAGCTGGGAGGACGAGAAGCCTTCCACACCCTCTCCAACACTTGTAAACTGTGGGCACAAGGTTTCTTTGTGGGGTGATGAGAATGTTCTGACAGATTGTGCTGATGGTTGCACAGCACAGTGAACATAACAAAAAGACATTTGGTTGCACACTTTAAGTGAATTGTATGTACATTCTATCTCAATAAAGCTGTTAGAAAAAAAAGAAAGGTTGAGCTTTATAGTTTTAGAAGCCCTAAATGTTATGTGATAAGAAATAAGTAACTCAAGTTCTGTACTGACATTGATGGGGGCACTTTGTGTAAAGAAAATACCTAACTCATATTGGCTTTCCGTAATCCATCCAGAGAGGTGGGAATTTCTGGAGAAGGTGATGCTTCCTATTAATCTTCAGTGGAGTTATCCAGGGTAGGGAGAGAGCCATTTGGAATAGAAGGGGCAGTTCAGGGCAACCAGAGCAGCTGCTTAAAGGGGGCTGGTGAGCAATGACCACTGAGGGCAGGCAGAGCCAGCTCAGGCACAGCTTGGCGCAGATGCCACCTTAGCGGAGGCCTTCTCTCTACGCCTTCAACACGTACCTTCCTCTCCCACCAGCACTCCCTCTTTTCCTTACCCTGAGTCATTTTTTCTTTGCACATACCACCATCTGACTGTTCTGTGTTTGTTTGCTCCTTATCTGTGAGCTTCAAAAGGCAGGGACTCCTGGTGGCTTCTCTGGCCCCAGAGCCTGGGGTAGTTCCTGGCAGGTAGCAGGCGTTCAGGAAATGCTGTGGGGTGATAAGGCTAAGGTGTTTGGACTTTATCCTGTAGGATAAATGAGCTAAATGGAAGAGTGAGATGGTCAGATCTGTGCTCTAGATAGATGACTTCAGCAGCTGTGTAGTATTTGCAGGCCATGCAACTGGAGGCCTTGCAGACCAGTTGGAAGATGATTGTTGAGAGAGCTGGGGAGGGTCAGTGTGGAATGGAGGAGGCAGCTGTGGGGAGTATGAAGGAGATAAATTGGCAGGTGTTAAGAGTCATTGAATACTGACAGTAAGGAAAAGGGAGTGAGGGTGCTTCCTGAGAAGGGTATCCAGCTGGGTCACTGTACCACCAAATAAGATAAATCTGCAGGAGGAGAGGGAGGGCCTCCTGTGGATGTGACGGATATAAGTGTTGATGGAGGGAAAGTCCTCAGTGGATGTGATGAGTGTAAGCTGGCTGTGAGATCTCCAAGTAGAGATGTCTAACATGCAGCAGGATCTGTAAGCTAGAAGCTGGGGGGAAGAGGCCTTGATTGAACAGCCAGATTTGGGGAACCTGGAGTTGTGCTTTAAACTCTTTAGAGGAAATAAACACTGTAGGTGGAAAACCATCCCCTGGGAATGCTAACGTGTAAAGGGCATGAGAAGTAGGGGACTGAAGAGGATGGGCAAGAAATGGTCCCACCGTACAAGAGCCAGAAAAGGACGGCGCAGGAACGTGCTGCCGGCACTGAAATTGTACCTTCCTCATTAAATTGATACAGCGGCTTTCTTACCAATAAATTAAAGCATCTTCTCACTTTAACTTGTCCAACTTCCCTTTGAGATAAACTGTTGAGGTGCCTTCCTCAAAGTGACAGAGTAACAAAGCCAGCCTTAGAAACTAAGTAAATCAGTTGGGACTCCTGCTTTATTCTTGACCTTGTACTTCTCTAAAGCCAAGAATGATCTCTAGCATTGCTGAGACTGTTGAACTCCTTCCCAGGGAGCTGTTCAAGTAGACTTATTTCCTACAAACCCATTGCACCAGGAACATTACTGTGGTTTTCTGCAGGAAAGGTTATGTATGGGTTTTCCTGTAAGTGACCAGGGCATAGTTTGATAGCTGGGGATTAGCAATGACATGCTGCCATCTACTGGAAGCACCCACAGACAGACAGACAGTGCTCTAAATGCTTGTCACAGAGGAATTGAGTAGGTACTGCCTCTGAGGTAGTTCCCCACCTATCAAAAAAATTTTCTTGGACTGCCTTGCTTGAAGAGCAGTTTTGTTTCTGAGAAAGTATGTATGTGTGTATTTTTCACATGCTTTTCTCTGTTTATTTTTTTCCCAGTTTTATTCTGCCATTAGTCTTACCTGCCTTTCCAGTTCTGCTGTGACCTAACCCTTTTCAAACCTTTACTTGTAATACTCCAGATTTTTTGATTCAAGAGTATGAAACATATGGGTTTATAATTTAATTTTGTGTAATTAATTTTTTAGGCAAGATTAGTCTGCTACCAAAATGTTTTAATGATGATGCCCCTAAAAATTCGGTTACATCTCTTGAATTCAATGGTGATACAAAGCCAGCCCTGACTTTCCTAGGGGCCAGAATAAAGTGGGAAATATGGTGGGTAGAATGCCTTTGCTGCCTGGTAGAAGGAATTATGCCAGTTAATACAATTTAATAATAAAACAAAAATTTGTATGGCTTGATCTCTGAGGAAAAATGTCAAAAAATCTTTATAAAAATAGATTTGAATAATTAAACCTTCATTTGACTTTGCTACCTTGTTCTGACCATCCCACCGTCTACCAATCTCCTTTTTCTGTCTACTGCACTTACAGTAGTTCCATACATTCTAACAATTAACCGATCTCTAATCAGTTATGTAATTAGGGCTCTTTGAAGACCGGTGAGTATGCCTACTGGTCTTCATATCCCCTACAAGTCACACCAAAATAAGAGTACTTGCAAGGTAAAAAAAAAAAATACCTATCAGTACTGGTGTTTGATTTCTCATAAACGTATGTCATATGAGGGGCTTTGATAAAGTGAGATTCTTTCATTTATGCTCAATTAATGTCACTACACCTTGTACCTATATAATGTCAATGTATAATTTAGGGTTCCTTGAGATTATTGGCACACAGTGGTATTCTTCCCTTTGTAGTACGTATGCTGGAGTTGGATTGATTCAGAGATTAACAGAGGTGACAGGTGTTGTTATTTCAAATAAAGAAACCAAGGAATGGAAATCAGAAGTGACTTGTCCAAAATCTCTCATCAAACTGTGTTATTTATGTACCCTGACACTACCACTGCAGTCGTCACAGTTAGGGTATTAAATTAATTCACCCAGTGAGGGAAGGATTGCGTCGTACTAAAAAGACATGAAGCTCGTTCTGTGGCTAAAGCCCAAGAATGATCATTTACTGACCATTAGAATTCTTAGGGAAACACTTGAGGCTGGAAGCTGACCTTCCTTGTTTTCTACGTGAAGACGTAATGTTTCATTTTGATGCTGATTAGCAGGAAACAGGCACAGGCCTTATATATATATATATATATATAAAAGCAGAGCTACACCCCCAGACAGACCCTCTCAAGGCCACACTTCCTCCCAGCTCCTCCCTCAACCCTTTTCTCATTCCATCTTATACAGAAAGCCCCTCTCTCCATTCCCACCTCCTGCTCTGGTTAACACCCTTTTCCATTCTAAAGAGAGTGAGACGGAACTGCAGAAGGAAGCGAGTGGCCGCGCCCCCAAGCCCCTTTGGCTCTAAGCTGTCCCTAACGTGTCTGGCCCATAGTGATTTCTCTCTTTAGAAAATCCCCTTTCCTCCCTATTTTCTACCCTTTGAAATGAATGTCTCATTATATGCCACACTCTTCTTCATTTGTACCCGTCGTTTAATATCGTATTGCTGTTATTTGTGTTAGCATGTTCTTCCCTCCCGCTTCATTATAAAGTTCTTGTGACTGATAACCATGATTGTATTTTATTTGCTTTTGGTTTCTTGGTACTTTTTTTCTTTTTTTTTTTCTTTACCTCTCTGTCATAGTCAGCAATCTAAGGTTTATAAATGTAATTTGGGTCTCAAAGCATGTTTGATAAATATGAATTTCCATGTATGTTCCAGAGAGCATCCTTAGGTAAGTTCAAATAGGTTATCAAGAAATAAACGTGTGCCTCACCCTATAGACTCCTAATTTCACCAAAAGGACAACTTCTAGAAGACCAGTGACTTCAGTGTGAACCCCTTAGAGGCTGAAGTTAGTTACTTTCTCACAGTGATGATAATGTATTACCATTGTGAAAGTAATCATTATTAATTTCATAATTGAACTCAGTACATGACATGAGCCATAGGAAATTGGTTCACAGAATTCTCCCTGAGCTCAATATATAGCTATTATTACTACATTTTCCAGATGAAAAAAGCTAAATCTCAAAGAGACTAAGTAAACTCCCATTTACTAAGAGTTAGGATTCAAACTTAAATCCAGCCCCAAACTCTGTATATGCTCTTAACCATGTGAAAGCTAATGTGTCATTTGGTAAATAATGGGTCTTCTTTTGCTTTGTTAAATTAAAATATTATTTCATTTTTCAGTTATGCTCTTAGCTCTCAAAGATTTTCTTTTCCTTTATTTTTTCTGGTTGTGTGTCCTTCCCTCCAGATTTCTATTGAGCTTTGGTCTCTGGCAATTTTAATTAGCTTGGATTAGCAGTTTCACTGCAGAGGGCTCTGCAGAGCCTCCTCCCCTAGAATGTGTAGGGCTGGCTTTGCTCAGCCATTAGTTTCTGGGTCTGCTTGTCGTCTTCTGCCTGCCTTCCAAATGACTGCCCTGGAGCAATAGCTCTGGATGCCCGAAACCACTCTCCTGGGGCCATACTACAAAGTAGGACTCTGTCATTAATCCCAAGTACACATACCCATACTCATAAAACACCAACCAGACTAACCAAGTGGTTCTCAAAGGCTAGCGGATGTAAGAATTTCCTAGGGAACTTGTTTTAAGTAGAATTCCTTGATTCCATTCCTAAAAATTCTGATTTAGAAGGTTGAAGGTGGGGCCCAGACATCTGCAGTTTATCAAGCAAATGCTGAGGGGCTCTTGATGCAGGTCTTGGACACTCTTAGAGAAATGCTGGCCTAACCTCATGTTGTTTGAAACTCATACAAGGCCCTGGCCATTTTTCTCTCAGCCTCGTATTCATTTGTCCCCCTGACTCTTGTTTTCTCCTGTTGTAGGCAGTGAAAGTGAAAATTACCTGAAAGTATTTTTCTGGATTGAATTGAGTCATCATGAAAATCACCCCTCGAGTCAGTCACCATTACTATTTTAAGATGGAGCCAGATTGTATTCTTGGAATTCGGGGGTGAACTAGATGTGTGTGGTTGATTTGGGTGGCCAGTAAATAAAGTCAACCCATGAGTGTTGAATAAACTTGGACAAGTCACTTCAGCTCTCTTGGCCAAAGTTTCCCCATCTATAAAAGAAAGTTTTGACCAGAAAATCAACTCTAGTCATTTGCAAATATGTCTTGCAAGTATGACTTGCTCAGAGTTCTACATCATAGAGCCAGAGATGAGATTCAGAGGTCTGGAGCTCCACCCTGACCCCTACCTCCCAAAAGAGACTATCACAGGAGAGGTTTTTTAACATGATAACTTTAATTCCATAAAGATACCATAATGACTTCTAAGACATACAGTACTAAAAGGCACTTGAATATTTGTTGACTAGACAAGCTAATGCATGTGTGAATGAATGAATGAATGAATGAAGAAAACGTTAACAGGCTGGTTTCTTTCCATAGTCAATACTGTGGTTGTAGCATTTGCTCAGCACACATACTGAAGAGTAAGACAAAGATAGAAGCTGGTAGTGCTTTTGCATGACCTATAAAGTTCTTATAAGGCTCTAAACAATGACTCAAAAAATAAACATGTAGGTGCTGAAAAATATAAATGTCACATCTGCTGTAGTTCTTCATTTCCTTTGCTGTGCTGTGGTTTTCCGATTGATGGAAAGGTTTTATTCAGATCAGCCATTTCACTTTCTCCTGGAGGCATTCTTAATCATTGTGTTCTAACCTTTAAAGATACAGAATTTGGTGGCTGCTGTAATGATTTCCATTGCCCAGCATCTGCATGTTTAAATTCCTTCACAGAACTGCACACGTTCCATTTTTCTCAGTTGGCGATGGAGTCAGATGAGGAAAAAAACAAAGCTGGTAGGAGAGGCCAGCCCCAGATTGGCTTCTCTCTCTTGATACCGGTCAGGGGAAGGAGGGGATCAATGGGCTCAACTCTGCAGCAGGCATTAACATGGCATCTCATGCTCCCCTGGCAATCTCTTTCACAAAGATGCTGATGAAACATTTCAGGGTACTGGGGACAGAGGAGGGAGGGAGAGGTTGTGGATTTTTAGTGGCTAGAACATTTTATTGACAACATTAAAGGCTTCATGATATATTCGACCAGAAATTAATTACAGCCCAGTTCCCCATTTCTCCCTTAGGTGACAGTCTTCTGCTGTTGATGTGTGCCGCTGTGAAAGTAATAATAGGTTTCAAATGTTTGTGAAAAACATGAAGTAATTACTTGCTGTGATAAATCAGTCATTTGAAGTTGCAGCTTTTCTCGGCTCCATGTATGTGGCAGTGAGTCTGCTTCTTTTGTTAACTTTAATTATACAGTGTAGGAAATTTTTTATTTTTCAGTTTTCAGAAATTTTGCTTTTTTTTTTTTTTAATTTCCTGGTTTCCTAGCTCCCCAGGGATGAAAGTATTGAAATCATAATGACATAACTAACATTTGAACAGGAGAAGCGTGTCTGCTGGGGAAACTGATTGCCTTAGTTAAGTTTTGTAGCTATTGGCTAGCAGCTATTTGCCAGTTCCTCTAATGAGCCTTAAATATTTACTGTTTGTTGTGCCAAGGGAAAGAGTGTGCTCTCAGGCATTTTGAGGTTCCTTCTCACCAATGGCATGTGTGTAGATTATGGGCCCTGGAGCCAAAGAGCTTCCGCTCTTTTCCGTTTTTTAAATTAAAAAACAGAAACAAATAAAGTTATGTGCAGTTTTCCAATAAAACATGCAGCTCCTTTTCTGGGGTCTGTTTCTTGCAGTGGGGCCTGTTCCAATCTGCTTGGATAATACCAGCCCCTGGGTCAGCTTACCTGCAAAGCAGAGAGGTACTTCTTTTTGGCAGCCATCTTATTTTTATTCCTTTTTTTAATAAAGGTATCATTGATATACACTCTTATGAAGGTTTCAGAAGAAAAACAATGTGGTTACTACATTCACCCTTATTATCGAGTCCCCTCCCCCCCCGCCCATGCCGCATTGCAGTCTCTGTCCATCAGTATAGTAAGATTTTTGGGGAACTATCTTAAAAGGCTTCCTCACCCAAGCAGATACAAAGCAGGACTATATACTGGCCAGTGTGACATAGTATCACAGATAGGTGTCCTGCTGTTGGCGCTAAGGCTAATGCCACATTTCTTTTTAATGCAGATAATTTATAGTAATAGTAAGTTTTTCTATTCTGTCTAATCTGTCATATCCATTCCTGATCAGTGAGCCATTCTAAGACCTAACTTCAAAGGTTTGCTTAGTCTCCTAGATCAAGCTATCCTTCTCTTAGAATAATACGTTTGTTTTTCCCTTTCCAGGGTTCATCTTTCTTTGAACTATTAGTTATATTTAAACCCAAATAGGAAAACAGTAAGAATTGGTTGTCAATAACTCTTCTGTGTGGAAAATCCTGCTAACTGGGAGTTCTGTGCTCTTCATAGCAATGACAATTGGGGTTCATGATGTTTGCCCCAAAGACTGGAAGATCCTGTCCATCATCAAAGAATACTACTGCATTTAGTATAGTTTTAGCATTAATGTGTATTTTACAGTATTCTGGTTTTTTTTATTAAGGTATGATTGATATACACTCTTATGAAGGTTTTGCATGAAAAACCAATGTGGTTACTACACTTACCCATATTATCAAGTCCCCACCCATACCCCAATGCAGTCACTGTCCATGAATGTAGTAAGATGCCAGATTCACTATTTGCCTTCTCTGTGCTACACTGTCTTCCCTGTGACCACCCCCCAACACCATATGTACTAAACATAATACCCCTCAATCCCCTTCTCCCTCCCTCCACACCCACCCTCCCCCACCCCTCCACTTTGGTAACCACTAGTCCCTTCCTGGAGTCTATGAGTCTACTGCTGTTTTGTTCCTTCAGTTTTCCTTCGTTGTTATACTCCACAAATGAGGGAAATCATTTGACACCTGCCTTTCTCCACCTGGCTTATTTCACTGAGCATAATATCCTCCAGCTCCATCCATGTTGTTGCAAATGGTAGGATTTGTTTCTTTCTTATGGCTGAATAGTATTCCAATGTGTATATGTACCACCTCTTCTTTATCCATTCATCTACTGATGGACATTAAGGTTGCTTCCATATCTTGGCTATTGTAAATAGCGCTGCAGTAAACATAAGGGTGCATATGTCTTTTTGAATCTGAGAACTTATATTCTTTGGGTAAATTCCAAGGAGTGGGATTCCCGGGTCAAACAGTATTTCTGTTTTTAGTTTTTGAGGAACCTCCATATTGCTTTCTACAATGGTTGAACTACGTAACATTCCCACCAGCAGTGTAGGAGGGTTCCCCTTTCTCCGCATCCTCGCCAGCATTTGTTGTTCTTAGTCTTTTCAATGCTGGCCATCCTTACTGGTGTGAGGTGATACCTCATTGTGGTTTTAAATTTCCCTGATGATTAGTGACATGGAGCATCTTTTCATGTGTCTGTTGTCCACCTGAATTTCTTCTTTGGAGAACTGTCTCTTCATATCCTTTGCCCATTTTTTAATCAGGCTATTTGCTTTTTGGTTGTTGAGGCATGTGAGTTCTCTGTATATCTTTGATGTTAACCCCTTGTCAGACATGTTGTTTACAAATATATTCTCCCATATGTAGGATGCCTTTTTGTTCTGCTGATGGTGTCCTTTGCTGTACAGAAGCTTTTTAGTTTGATGTAGTACCATGTGTTCATTTTTGCTTTTGTTTCCCTTGCTCGAGGAGATGCATTCAGGAAGAAGTTGCTCATGTTTATATTCATGAGATTTTTGCCTATGTTTTCTTCTAAGAGTTTTATGGTTTCATGACTTACATTCAGGTCTTTGATCCATTTCTAGTTTACTTTTGAGTATGGGGTTAAAAAATAATCCAGTCTCATTCTCTTGCATGTAGCTGTCTGGTTGTTGAAGAGGCTGTCATTTCCCCATTTTATGTCCATAGCTCCTTTATTGTATATTAATTGACCATATGTGGTTGGGTTTATATCTGGGCTCTCTAGTCTGTTCCATTGGTCTATTGTTCTGTTGTTGTGCCAGTACCAAATTGTCTTGATTACTGTGGCTTTGTAGTAGTAGTAGAGCTTGAAGTTGGGGAGCATAATCCCCCCTGTATTCTGGTTTTTAAAACCTGATGACTCAATAATATGATAGCTCAGTGTAAACCAGAATATCTGATTAACTGTAACCCCTCATTTTCTTTTCATGCTTCATCATGGAGTTTTTATATCACTATAGTTCTGTCGTAGCATCTCATTTTCACACATATAAATAAGACTGGGTAATAACAACAAAATTGCTTAAAGTAGGTATTTTTATTATTAATATTATTACTAAAATTATGAGTATGTGTACATGTATGAGTATATTCTTCATGTAAGGCACTCTACTTATGTGACTTACACACATTATCTCATTTGATCCTTGGACTGACCTAGTATGCTGAGTTATTAGCATTTTCATTTTACAAATGAGAAAATTGAGTTTCTGAAAGATTAAGTAACCCAAGGCCTACACAACGAGCAAATGACAGAATCATGATTCAAAGCCAGGTCTATCTGCATTTTAGCTATTGTGCTGTACAGCTCATGACAGTATAATGCAGTAGTATTTCAAGAAGACATTCCACGGCCTCAGTGATTTTATGGACTCTATTAAACGGTGATGACAGAGCGTTCCTAGTTGAAAGGGCTTCAAGGAGGGGTAACAATTTTTTATCTTTCCTGAGAGAAATTGAAAGGAGATATTTTGTAGGCCTACAGGGATAAACAAAAGAAAACCAAACAGATTATGAGAGAGGATTTTAGCAGAGCACTTGAGGCCTCTTCAAGGAATGGTCATAGTTATTACTGGTCCTGACGGAGATAAGAAGGGGTGGAGGACCTCTGAGAGACTTGGCATGGTGGCAGCATTGCAGGGCGTCCGGGTCAGGGAGGAAGGCTGGGGCAGGCAGCGCAGAGAGAGTGGAGTCACTGCCGTGGGCAAACCTTAATTCCCAGAGTATCAATAGAACACCTACCTGTGGCAGTAATACAGTGACTGATGAAATTGTTTTCAGATAGCTTTGAAGAAGAAGCTGCTTTTTTTTTCTGAATGTATTTAAAATGTCCAGAAAGGAGGGAAAAACAAGAAGCTATGTCTTTTTGTTCTATCAATAGAAAAACACAGTCATTTTATAAGAAAAACAGAAACAGTTATATATGATTCATGTTTGTCCTTTTTTGACCCCCTAGCTTCTAAATGACTGTGTTTAGGGAATGTCCCACAGGCTGGATTTTGGAGGGAGGCAGAGCACGCCTTGCTTGCTGTATGGCGACCCACCTAGGCCAGACCTGTCAGATACACCCACCCCAGACTGATCGGGGAGCTCAGGACTTCTGAGAACAGGGCTGGCGGACCATCAGGTGAGGCGGCAGTGACAGCTTCAGTTAGCAGAGGGGGTGGTGATGGCCGTGGTGAGCCAATGCCCGCTCGGCTGGCAGCAGCGCAAGACATGGTGCTCTGGGTTCAGTGGCCGCCACCATGCTAGCTTCATGAGACTGTCCTTAAAGAGTGATTCTGGGCCAGTTTGGGCCGTAGTGCCAGCTGCCATTAGCTAGGTTATTCCTAGCTGGGTTATTCCTGCTCACTTTCCGCATCTGACTCTCCAGTGTTCCTGCCTCATCTATCGGTTACCCCGCATCCTTTCAGTAATTCCTGCTCTGCATCTTAGAACCTTGGCTGTTTCACACATAGGTAGTAAAATCTAGTGAATCTAGTACATTTTACCTTTTAATTCTGTCAATCCTCAGCAAAGCTTGGAGCCTGACAGTTTTACTCATTTACTATTTAAGTTTGGATTTAAACTCTGACGATTATTCATCACTCAAAGTTTTGGTATGAAGTTATGCATCTTTTTGTCTTGGTCAGTTATGTAGAACACTGAAATATCTCTCAAAAATTTTATTATTTTTTTTAAATAAAGCAAGATTGGCTGGATTACATACCCTCAAGCTCGGCTCCCCATTGCTGGGAAAACTTAATTACTACATCTATACACTTCCACTTCCATTATCTATTGCTACGTAATAAATCATCCCAAAACTTAGTACCAAAACCAGCCACCACTATATTAGTTTTCTGGAGTTAGCAGACTGACTGGGGCTCAGCTGAACAGCTCTTCTACTGCCTTGGGGGTCTCTCGCTTGTCAGTAATCTGATGGTAACTGGGGCTGGAACACCCAAGATGGCTTGCCTTATATGTCTGGGGGATAGCTGGGCTCAGCTGGGATGCTGGGTCCCTCTCTATCTCTGCAGAGATTCTCCCTTCCACATAGTTTTTCCATATTGTTTCTCTATCAGGTAGATACATCTCTTCCATGGTGACCTAGGGCTCCCAAAAGCATGGAAGTAGAAGTTGCCAGGCCTTTTTAAGGCCTAGACCCAGGCAGGCACGGTATCACTTCTGCCACATTCTGCTTAGTTAAAGCAAGTCACTAGGCCAGCCCAGGTTTGGTGCAGGAGGAGACTACACAAAGTACGCTTCATCGGCGTTTATCTTAGGAGGTCAGCTGCCACTACCAGACTTGAGGCCTAGATTAGATAAATGCTCAGTGCCTGGTACAGTGGACAGTCAATGTATTTGTGAGGATTCTTTCAGTTGCAGGGAGCAGAAACCAACCCAAACTAGCTTAAGCCAAAAAAGAATTTTTTGAATCGTGAACCTGGGATATTCAAGGGGTGATTGCTTTTAGACTTGGTTTTGTCCTAAGATTTAAACCATATCAGTAAGACACAATCTTTTTTTGGTTTTGTTTTCTGCTTTTTCTTGTTTTTATCAAACTCTCGCTTCTGTTTGCATCTTCTTGGCTTTATTATTATATAGCCTGTCTCCCCATGTGGCAAAATAGAACACGAAACTGTCATACTCATAGCTGGAAATCTTGGGGGAAAAGAGACCCTCTGTCTTCTCAAATCCATGTAGAAAATCTCCTATCGGGACTCTAATGGGCCCTGTCCATCTCCTAGCCAGCTTCTGTGGCCCAGAAGAGTGGAGCATTGTCACTGAAGAATCCAGATCATGTATCCCCACCTATTGTGAAGGGCAGATAGTTCAAACCTGGACTTCATTGAACTTCACTTTCATTCCAGAGAAAAGGAAAGGTTCTATTACAAAAGAAGGGAGATGATGCTGGATATACAAAAATAAGAGGTAACTACTATGCGCAGTTAGCAGCTTGCTGAATGAATAAAATTTCAGTAGTGAGTGAGTGGCACAGACAGTGAAGTACTGAGTTTATTATACACCAAAGAAGATAGACTTTAAAAAATTTCTTTATGGAAAGAGTTAGAAAGAAGTGCTACTGGGGCATTATTCAGACTGGACTGAACTAATTAAAGAAAAATGTAGAAGAGGCAGGTTTTGAGCTGTACTTTGAAAGAGTGAGATTTAGAAGAAAGAAGGATGTTGCAGACCAAGGAAAGGTACTACTTTATGAGCCAGAAAGTATTAAAAAGGGGTAAGTTTATGAAGTATAATTTTTGGTTGCTGCTCTGCTTAAAGGTTTTAAGAAAACTGAGAGCTTTTTTGCTGTAGTGTGGTGTGTGTGTGTGTGTGTGTGTGTGTGTGTGTTTTCAGACTTGGTTGGTTCCAAGGGAGAATTTTTTTAACCTGCAATTTGACAAGTGGATGTTTTAAGTATTTAAGGGTCTCATGAAAAAATAAGATGTCCAAGATGATTGCTATCAAAGAAAAACAAAAGCCTTTTAAGGCATATATTCATTTGCTGTCCTCTGTCACTTTGATGAACAATAGGTGCTGAAATTACCAGAAATAATAGTAATCTGCATTTCTGTATTTACAATCCTCTGAAGGGAAGATTTCCTGAATGTGAATTAATTTAGCTTCTCTCTGCTGTGCTGAGGAGGAGAGGAAAGCATGCCCAGCTCCCTGTCTCTGTGTGAAAGACAGCGAAAGAGGAGAAGTAGCAAAAAACTGAGCTCGCTAAACTGACTAGTTTTCACGAGCTTGGTGAGAGGAGAAATCAGTAAAAGGTCGAAATGAGTTTAGAATTTGGTGAGAAGAGTCCTGATTGGTTCTCAGATGGCTTGGACCATATTGTCTTCCCGGAAACCTAAGAAGGATTCCCTTGAAAGGACTTTGAGATGGTGTCATCTGACCCCTTCCTCTAGCAGTGAAGGATCCAGATAGGACTAGACCCCGGATGTCCTAACTCCTTGCTTAGGGCTCCCAGAGTTCTTGACGCCTCCTGCAGGTTGATGTCAAAAGCTCTCACATGGTCTTGTTACCATGGGAAACAGTGACACCCTGGGGCAGTTGATGGGTGACCTGAGAAGAAGAAGCACGTCCTGTGCTTTGAACTCACCCTCCCACTTTCTGATACAACCCTAGCAGTGTCCTGTTCACCCACTCCCCGTAATGTTTGCCTTCTCTAAGACTAGAATAATATTGCTGCTGGACACTTCTTTATAAACAGAAATTACTGTGTGATGGCAATTATGACTTCTGTTCCCTATCTCCACATACTCATGTTTCTGTTATTAAGTAAATGCAGAAAGATTATTACTTTTTTTCTTGATATTGATACTGCCATGTTTTCTCTTAGTTATGAATATCACAATTAATTACTATCGAGATTCTACAAAATTCCAAGTCAAAACAAAATATAAGCATTATGATTGATTATGTGAGAGGAAGATACTGTAGGGGGAGGTTTCTCCTGCTCACAGAGAGCAGAAGGTCAAGTGGTCAGCAGAGGAACCTCGAGCTCATAGGTCAGCCCCAGTAAGGCAGGCGGGCGGCCGGACTCCCGTGCCGGGGAGCACAGCGCTGGTGCCCAGGCTTGGAAGTCGAACATCATCGCTGCTGAGTTAAGTGTTGACTCTGGTGCTGGTCTTCTAGGTCCAATGCAGATTTTTCAGCTGGATATATGGGCTCCTTTCCTGAGCCTGAGAGTCAGTGATAGTAATGCCAAGAAGTGCCCTGAAAGTGCCAGGGATACAGGAAGAATCTATGTGTCTTTGACAAATTGGGAGAAGAGCTAAGGTTTGGTGTTAGGGTCACTTAACACAAAACCGTAGAATTCCTTTTTCCTCCCTGAGAGGAATCTAGTGTAATTTAGACACCTGCTGTCTGCTTAGGGAGAACATTCTCAGCTGCATACCCACGTCTAGCAAGTGTTCGGGAGACGACCCTTAGACCCCAAAGGGGTCTTTCTGAGCAGCTGGGAGGGAACAGGGGAAGCCGCACTCTCGAGCATGGGAAGCCTACCTGGGTGGTTTTCTCATGTTGCAGGATGACATTATCCTCTTTATCCAAACTCTGTGGACTATTGTCTCTCTCATTCATTGTACATTAAGCCTCTGTCTCTCTTCAGCACTTGGCGGTCCTTTTAAAGCTGTATACTCAGGCTCTTGCACATCTTTGAAACCATCTACCTTTGGAAGCTTCTTACCACTGATTTCCTTAATAAGTAGAGCTATGTACAAGCCCAAAAGCATGTAATTTAAACTGTTTCAATATCTGAAGCATTTCCTAAAGAAGTCAGTTGCTCAGAGTGTTTACAGCAAAGTGGCAAGGGGCCATTCATTCAGACATCAAATAGTGATTGGACATTTGTGAGAGCGAACCAGTCCTGGAGCTTCCCAGGAGAAGAATCAGTTCCGACTTACACACAGAGCAGCAGAGTGGGCTCAGTAATGTGAGCAATACAATGGGATAAGAGTTAAGAGGGAGAGGATTAAGAGAAGATGTTAAAACCTCCTAAGATTCACTCCTAGGTATATACACAAGACAAATGAAGGCATATGTCTGCACAGGAACTTGTATGCCAATGTTTGTAGCAGCATTATTCGTAATAACCAAAAGGTGGAAGCAACCCATATGTCCGTCATTGGATGAATGTAGAAGCAAAGGCGGTATATCCATAAAATGGATTGTTATTTGGCCATAAAAGATGGATGTACCGATATATGCGACAATATGAATGAGCCTTGAAAACATTATGCTAAATGAAAAAATGCCTGTCACAAAGGATCATCTACTATATGATTCCATTCACATGAAAATCCAGAATAGGGAAATCTATAGAGACAGAGACTGGATCAGTGGCTGCCTAGGGCTGGGTGGGGAGCAGGGTGGACAGGGCTGCAATCGCTGAAGGGTACAGGGATTCTTCTCAAGGTGATGAAAATAGTCCTGGAATTGTGGTGATGGATGTGCATGTCTATAAAGATACTAAAAGCCATTGCATTGTACACTTTAAGTGGGTGAGTTATATGGTCTGTGAATCATCTCAATAAAGATATTTAGAAAAAAAAACTTAACAACAAAAATCAAAAATAGTGGTAGAGAATGGCAGGGAGCTTCCCCCACTCTTTCTCACTGCAAAAGGGAAATACTTTCTATAATTGAGGTAAAACACAAAAAGTTTGTCACGCTGCCTCTGGAAGTAAGGGAATGCTTTTAGTAGTCCTGGTGATTTTTTAAATTATTATTAAGAGTTGATTTTGGAGCTAATTAGGACTAAAGAACTTCCAGCTAGAGAAAGAATGATTCCAGTTGGGAGGGTAGGGGCAGGTATTATTAGTTCAAAATCTCACACACACTTCTATCCCAGCTGGAGGAAGAATTTCTTATTAGAGAAAAGGATCTAAGATGCAGTAAGCTACTGAGGAAATGGCTATTTCAAAGTTAAAATAGATGCATCTAATGAAGAGAAAGAAACCTGATACAAATGAATCTAAGACTCCATTATAGATGCATTAAGTTAAGAACAGCTAAAGAAATTATAAGGAAATTCTTTTGTTTTGTACTTGCCATGAAGATTTTTCTTTTCTAAGTTTTCATTTGTTACTGAATCTCTTAGTTCAGATTGTTTTAATAAGCAGGCAGTGAGTGTAGTTAACAAAGTCATGATTTGAAATACTAAATGTTTGATCTCCATAGTAACCCAAACTATCTGGGATTATAAATTATGACTCTTTATTGCCACCTGATGACAACAAGGAGTGCAACCCTTCTAGAAATTCTAGCCTTTTTAAGAAACAAACGGGCCCCTTGCAAGCTGAAATTCTGAATCAGTGTTACAGAGATGGAGACATAGGCCTTTTATAAGGTCCTCTGACCTTGGTGTTAGAAAGAGGCTCCTTGTCATAGGTGTCTTTAAGCACATTGAAGTCTTTTCTTATAACCACATTACCTAGCAAGCAACTCTATTGAAAGCGATTTTCAATACATCACATTAAAGTGTTAGGTGTGTGTTACCCTAAGTCTGTCACCACTTTCTCCTGCAGTTGTAGCTGCTGTCACTGTCCACCGGCTGCTGCTCTGGTGTCTGTGGCAGCTGCCAGCCTGTTCTCACTGTTACTGCTGTCATCACCATCACAGACAAGCTGTCCCCCCATCACTGTCTTCCTGCCACTAATGGGACTGATTGACACCTCTCCATGCCACATCAAGGTGCAGAAGCTCTTCGCCACCCCAAGCCCAGAGCCATCTGACACCCTTCACTGCCACTGCTCATTACCACCCTCACAGCAATGACAGCAGCTGGGACCAGCCCAGCCCTGGGTGGCTTTGCTGGTGAAGGGAGGGCAATAGGCACCTTGTTACCTTGGAAGCAGCTGGGCCTCTCCGTGAGACTGGACCTGGGATTCAAGGAAACCTGCCCTTTTAAGAGTCAACACATTTGAGCCCAGCATCTCTCTTCTTTATTTGTTCCTGGAAATGAAAGCAACTTGAAAACTATTCTGTCCACACACAGTGGACAGCTTCAGCAGCTTCTCCTCACTGTGTGCCTGCTTAGCTACCCAGAATAAGCCATCCTGTGCTCCTGCCCAACCATACATTCAGTTTCAATGCCCTACATTAAAAGTTGTTTTAAAATGTTCTGCATCTACGCCAATATTTGTAACAAAGCTTGTGAGGTTGAAGTAATATGTAGGGTTCAAGATGACAGACTCCGCTAGGAAACAAAAAGCAATAACTCTACCACTAAAAGAGGAGGGAGGGATGTACCAATGAACAAAAGATGTCAACAGATTTCTGAAAAATGGGAGGAAGATGAGACACAGTTTAGGTGGGAAAAACCTCAGGCTGGAATATACAGTGAGTGCTGTGGAGAAGTTCCAGGCTCATAATCAACACTTACAGGATCGCAGGAGTGCCAACAGAAACTGAAAACAGGGATTCATGAAAATTGTCTATACGCGAAAGTATACACACTGTTTTATTGCCCCCTTCAAAATGTTGGCACCCAGAATTTATTCCTGAAAGAGCCTTCTTAGGAAATATTGAAGGAAAGTCGAAGCATCTGGTATATGGATGTTGGACCCTCTTCATTGTGATATTGAAAAAAGCCTGACAGTTGGCATCCCCACCTCCTCACCCTCTCTGCACCCTCCAAGCAGAAGTCTGTCCCACTGAGAGAACAGGTGTCTTAGGGACATGAACCTACCTGGACTTAAAGACCTGGCAGCCAACTAATTGGAGTCCCAGGAAGACACCAGAAGATGAAGGGGAAGGGAATGCAGAACCCGTGGAAATGCTTTTCTAAAGCTGAGGAAGGGCACACGTCATCCTAGTGGCTGGGGTCTGCTGGGTGCCCCATGCAGTGCATGAAAGAAACAGCCTCACCTGAACACAGACTCATGAATTATCAGAGTGCTGAAAGTAAAGTTACTAAAAGCTTCAGAGAGAGAGAGAGAGAAGAAAAGGTCAGCAGGTGTCAGACTTGTGATCAATAGCACTGAGTGCTAGGAAATAATGTGGCGCTGTCCTCTCAGCTCTGAGGAAGAATGATTCCAACCCAGAATCATGTATCCAAAGAGTGTATCCGCTAATTCCGAGGGCAAGATAAAGACATTTTCAGATTTATAAGATTCTGAGAGTTTAGCTCTTCTTCCAAGAGAACTAGTTGAGGATGTATTTGAGCAAAGCAAGTAAATAAACCAAAAAATTAGAACAAATAGTGTCCAAAAGATGTTTGATCCCACTCAGGAAAACAATTAAAGGCCAGCCAGGAAGCAGGCTCAGAGAAGAGCCAGTCCCAGCTGGAGGAACAGGATACAACACCCTCAGGATAAGGTCTCTGGGAGGTAAAAGAGTCCAGAAAATGGATAGTAAGATTAAGAAGTTTAAAACAACTTAAGGTAGGATCAATACAAACAATGCAAAAAAGTCAACCAGAAATTTTCAGGAAAAAAAAAAGTATAAGAAATTCATGGTCCAAATACAAAGCAAACTCCCAGAAGCATCCCGTTTGAGAAGCCCGCCGGTCGGACCGGCTGATGGAGAAAGAAAAGCCACCATTCCCCAGCACTGGGCCAGCACCGGACGGAGCACACAGTCGCATCAATGCTTTTTGTTGTTTTTCACGCCTCATCTTGTAAAGCCTGAAAAACTCGATGGAGTTTGCAGGACAGCACAGGCCAAAGCAAAAATGAGGCTGAGGAAAAACGGAGAGAAGTACCTGGACAATAGAGGGAGGAAGAAAGATTTCTAAAAGGGTCGCTAAATCCTTCACAAAAAGTGGGCAGATGACTGGAGGTAAAAGTAGTGTGTCAGGGAGTTTATTTAAATTGTAAAGAACAGCATTTTTACACTAAAATAGTAAAATACTAGGAAGAGGAGAGAGGCGATTCAGGTGAGCCAGATCTTGATCCTCTGGCACCAAGAGGTTTATTAGGGTACTGTTGACTGCATGTAGCAGAAACTGCTGACTTAAGGGACTTTATGTATTTATTTATTTTTAATGTTTTATCTCACATACTGTGAAGTCCCAAGGTAGGCTGTCTTGAAGACTGGTAATTCTGTGGCCCAGTGATGTCATCAAGGACCTGGGTCCTGGCCAGCTGTCTGCTCTCCCTTCCTCAAGGTGCGTTGGCTCCGTCTTCCTCAGCCCCCTCTGTGGTCCAGCCTGGTTCCCGTATTTCCAGGTGTCACAATACATCCACTGGGAAAAGACTGTTTCCCTTTCTGTGCTTTATTTTTGTCAGCAAGGGAACATTTTCTAGTAGTCCCTCTGCAGATTTCCTCTCAGGTCTTAATGGCCCAGATGACACCACACACCCTCCTCCAAACCAGTCACCAGCAACAGAAACGGAAAGCTGCCTGCTTGCAGCCACTGCCCACCTGACTTGACTTGGCAGTACAACCCTGGAAACGGCAATTTGTATCTTAGCGTGAACCCAAGATTCAGGCATGACAGCTGCTAAGCTCCTCTCTCTCTCTCAATTGATGAGTGTTCATACTGCTGCTAGTCCTATTAAAGGCAAGGTCTTGTCTGTTATTCCTGTACTCAGTTGGATTATAGACATAATTCAGAAAAGCACAGTGACCATCTAGTTTCCTTCTTCAGTAATTCTTCCCTGAGAGCCAAAAACATATAAGAGATCTTTCATCTCTTTCGATAATCTGTGTTTTTCCCATAATATATAGATTCTAGAGAGAAGGATTCTATGTCTCTTCTCAAAATGCCCTTGTTTTGTAACTTGATAAAGTAGAAACCAAATGCAAACCAGGGTTGAACCCCAATTCTACCACTTACTAGAAGGTGCATGACCTCTAGTACTTTCTTAACCTTTTAAAATTTGAGTTATCTCTAAAAGGGAGATGATTTGCTTACATTGTGGGGCGGTTTTAAGGATTAAATGCAATTACAAATAGATGTCCCTAGTATACACATAAGGAAGATGTCAGCAGATGTTAATTCTTTTTCTTCCTATTATAACGTGCAAGAGGGTAGCTAGCACTTGGTTTCCCATTTTTTACGTGTTTAATAGTTGACATTACTGAAAAGTGAGTCCAATTAGAGGGTAAGGCAGGGGAATGTAATTCTCATTTGAAGTGTGATTATGGTAACAAGTGGAGAGATGAAAAGCAGCAAGGATAAAGACCAAAGAGGGAAGGTATCAGTGCTTTTGACCAAGTTTTCTCAATCAAAGACTGCAAGCTGTTCCCACAGTGCCCTGAGCTGAATCCTAGGGAGCTCCTCCATTGAAGGGGATTTCAGTGGAATGGTTTCCTCACAGAAGGAGACCAGGGGAACTTTATTATTCTTCACTGAAGCACTTTGAATTATAAAAGGAAACCAGGCTCAGATAATCAAAAAGCATGAGCTGATGGGTAAAATTTGTTACAGGATTATAATCCAATAATAATTGAATTTGTCTAGCATTTTTCCCTAGCTGAGCGGCTCAGAGAAGTTCAGATGTATCATCTCAGTTAGTTAGAACACGCATCAGTCGAGATGAGGGCTGGTGCCAGACTCTGCGCTCTTCTGGTCCCGTGCCAAGGCCATGAGACGGAACAGTGTTCCTGTAGTTTAAGCATCCATGGCTTGATACATTTTGCCATGAACATTTTAGGCACAATTTAGAAGTGGATTATCCCCGCCCCTCTCCGGGGGCTTTCTTAGTCCTGAGTGAAGGCATCATCTTTCTAGTTTCTTCTCTGAATACCCCTCAAGCAGTACATCTAGTTCAGTGGGTCGAATGGAATGCCACAACAAAAGAAACTGAAGACTTCCTGTGACCGCCCCACCTACGCCCAGGAGTTCTTAAAGAAGCATGTATTTTTACTTCTAGTAGTCCAATTATAAAATAGTAACTCCTTGGCATCTTACAACTTACTAAGTACTTCTGGGTCTAGGAGTTCTTTTCAAAATGCCTAGCACTGTGAATAACAAGAAACTAAAATAAGTAACTTGTCTTTCCACCCTTTCCCTCTAAAAAGTCAAGATGGGAATAGAATCCAGTGCAGTATCAGCCTCCTTCCCCCACTGCGGACCGAGCAGCGGGGCAGACATCCCAGTTCCTGAGGCTGGTCTGAGAAGCATATTAGTTGTATGAGCATCAGCATGTCTGGCGGATGGGGGCTGTCTGCACCCGTTCAGCTGAGAGGCATCTGCACCAAGCGAACTGGCATTGCTGGACTTTCACACGTCAGATTTAGGATTTTAACATGTAGCTTGAGAGGCAGCAATCCGAGGCTTCTCCCATGGAGACCCAGTGAACATATAAAAAGACTGAGACCTTTAATAATTCCAGGATATATTACAAAAGAATATAAAAAATAAATACAGAAGAATGAAAATATTTTCCCCAAGTGCTGTGTTGGTACCCCAGGCACCTCAGCTTACGATCGTGCTCTTCAGGAACTGCTGCGTGTAGTCAGTTACTTAGAAAATCCTGGCCTGATTTGTCTTATGTATCTTTTAAATTGTCTCAGAGTGCTGAACTAAATTATGTGGGTAAATTCATCTTTTTTTGAGAAATCACTTGAAACACATTAATTTATTCTCTAGTACTTACTTCTGATTCCTCGTTTCCCCCATCCCTGCCTTCTGACTCATTCTCATCTTCCCAGATGGCAGTGTGAGGCCTCTACCAAGCAGAGCAGGCACACAGGGTGCTCCCAGTCGGTATGCATCACCGTACACAAAGCGAGGGGCTCTTGTAAGATCCCCGGGCTGTATGTTTGACCAAGACCTTCAGAGCTTGACTGGCTCTAGTAAGAACCCTGAGAAACAAGATAAGAGAGCATTTGCTTACCCATCAGTCTCAAAGCACTGAGAGTGCTCATGTAAAGATACAGATACGTGTGCCTATACAATAAATCCCATAACTTGGTTCCTGTTTCTGGGGATACTGAAGTTTCTTCCTTCATCTCAATTGAGAAATAGAAGTGGTTAACAGCTACATGTGGCATGATAGATACATACATATATACATACATCCATGTACCTGCACACACACAAATATGTATGGTGTATATTTGTGTAGAGAACATGAGTCACTATATAGAGAGATATTTGTACATGTGTGTGTGCATGTGTGTATGTGTGTGATGTTTAGGCTATAAAGCATGTAATCCTAACTCAGAGTGTGTAATGAAGCTTCAGTGGGTCTGTAAACCCCAAAATTATATGCAAAATCTGCATTTATGTGGATACCAATTTTTTCTTGATATCATGGATCAAGATAGTCCATGATCTTACCAAGTTTTCAAAAGGTGCTGTGGGATTCCAAATCCCTTCTCTTTGGCTCTCTGCATTTGCTCTCTCATCTTTGGATCATTCTGAACAGAAAGCTATGAATCAGAACAGACAATCATGCTAATGCTGAAATGATACAATCTGACCGGGCCAGAGCTCCTCTTCACTGCCTCCATCACAGCCCTCCGTTCAGAACTGACCACCACTCCCCAGCTAGTCATACTGTCTCACTTGGCTGCCCGAATAGAATGAACAGCCCTGGGGACCGAGCGTCAGAATACACAGGCTTTCGCTTTATTGTAGAGGTTACATTTGAACAGCTCATCTTCTCTCATAAAGCAAATGCCCATTTCTAAACTTGACAGCATTCTTCATTCAGGAGGGAAATCTGGAGAGTCGTTGGCCCCGATACCCTTTCATCATCCTTATCTGCTCCAAAACATTCTTCCTCCAAGCTTTCAAATATTAATAATAGACTAACAGGTTTTCCCACTTTGGTTTCAGTTCTCTGTGAAAACGGGCTGAAGATCTGCCAAATCTGAACCTTAGTCCCACTGCCCATCCCTTAATTTCAGATTTTACATGACAAAAATTTTTAACACAGCCTCTATGGCATACTCATCTCTCTTGTCCACCATTTACATCAAATTGAACACAAAAACTTGTTGACTCTTTCTTTCTCTAAATGGTTCTCAATTTAATTCCTGTTTTACTGTTCCCACCGTAACCACCATACCACATCTGGAATAAAGCAACAGTTCTTTTGCTCATGTTTTTACACTCTCTTCCCTTCAGCCATCCTTTGCAATACTGTTTCCCTTAAGTTAATGTGTTGCTCAATCCTCAGAGTGACTTTATTGTAAATATTCTGTCAGCCCAAACTTTTCAGGCTTCAGTAAAAATTCTCCTATTAACTGTCCTTTCTTAACTGGACAGCCTCTCATTTATTCTGGGATCTTCTGTTCCCACTGAACTTACAGTCCTCCTTACATGTGGCTTCTAGTCCAACCTCCATGCCATTGTTCTGGCTGGTCTGTCTGGTTCTTAAACTTCCCACTCTTCAAAATGCATCACACTTCCACCCATTTTCTAGAATGATTGACAGCTACGGTTGACATTCATTTTTCTTTTCTCCAAAGTCGTTGGCGTATTATTTCTGTTTCCCATAATGAAAGCATGTGACATAGAATAGATATTTAATAAACACTGGATTATTTCAAAGATAGCTTTCAACCCAATAACATCCAAGAGTATTAAAAGGTGTGTTTTAGGAAAGCAGATAATAGTTGGCCCAAAAATGATCACTGCACAAATTTTTACAAATATGCAGCTAATTCTGAGGTCACTGAAGCTCAGTTAACAACATTTGTAACATCTTCAGTATTCTTGCATATCAGCAAAGAAAAAGACAAGCATGTTGAATGTCGATACCTCTAAGGGGTAGCCAATTACCTGTAGAAACCAAGGTATTATTGACCAACTTATGGTATGCAATGGTATAGGTGGGTGGGTCTTCTCTTTGATCAGCAAGTGAATATTTAATATAGCTTTTCAAGCATATTCCTTGGCTGACCTGTGAAGCGTGATCGGCTGGTGTGTACTTTTGAAAACGCATTTCCCTTCCCTTCCCAAAACTAATGATAAACACCACCAAATTTGTATATGTCCACATCTCCCTGTGACTATGGCATCAGATGTTTGTGTATGATTCCATTCCAGTTGACTCTAAAGAAGGGAGAATTATACCATTGTAATTTCTGTTCCCTGAAGGGTAATACAAACTGCTTTAGTCAGCAAAATATCTACATGTATATATCATCTTTGCCTTGTGGTGTATTGAATTGCTGACTCTCTTTTTTAGACCCAATAGTCATTTCTTTGCCTCCTTAATTTATGCATGAAGCCAAAAGAAAAATCACTTATTATTCTTAATAAAAATGGCATAAGGTTTAGATAAATTTTACTATATGCAGTAAAAATGCAAAGTGTGTGGCTTATTTGCAAATGCAGACATTAATAACTGATATTTAAACAGGCTGGATTAGCTATTTTACTGATATATTCAAGAGATATTTCCAATAATTTACACACTCAAAATCAATTTGAATACAACATGTAAATTGAATTTAACTTTTTGATATAAAATTGTAGTTATCAGCTTGAACCATTAAATTTACTATTTAATATATGCTTTCCAGCTCACTTGGTTAGAATTTCATTGCACCTTATCTATATAAATTTAATTAGTCTTGATATCATCAGTATATTATAGAACTAATTAAAGATTTAGATAAGTGCTGAGGGGGCTTATTGAAAACTACATAAAGTTCCATTTGGAAAATGAGATATTCTTCCTTCAGTTCATTGTGCGAGAATGAAAAAGCAAGAAGTGTGTCTTGCAGTGTTACTGAAAAATTATTTAACTGGATTTAATGTACTTATTCCATTCTTTGAAGAGCTTTTTAATTACTCTGTGTCTTTGTACAGTCCAACAACAATTATAATCTTTCTTTTAAAAGCTTTAAAATCCTCATTTCCCTCTCCTCCCACAGAGCTAGCTGCCTTATATTCTGGGGTGTGTACATGCACACGCAGTGTGTGTGTGTGTGTGTGTGTGTGTGTGTGTGTGTGTGTGTGTGTAGAGGTAGGCAGTGTAAGATTTTAATACCCTGATTGAAATGGTATAGTATGTAATGGAATCTCCTATTATTTATTTTATTTATTACCAGTTCTCACGAGTAGAATAAACGTTGAGGAAGATCAGAGAGTGCCGCCATGACACAGTAGGAAGAGAGAAAAGATCAGAAACCCTGACCGCAGAAGCAGTTAGTACTTAGGCAAAATTGAGCCTCCCACTCAGAGGTAACGCTACTTTGGGTAAATCATTTTGCAGAGATCACTTTGAATTCCCTTGTATCTGCATCTCTGCTATATAGAGTATAAATCAGATTCATTTAAAAGACTGCGATTTCAACTAAGTGCTTTGTGTCTTCATTACAAAGCAAAATAAAGCTTTTTATTACAATGAAGCCACTATTACTTTGAATGGAATATGCACTGACATAGAGCTGCATCTACTGCAGTCCCAGGGTGCTCCATGCTCTTGTCAAAAGCACAGGTTTTTTTTCAGTGCAGATTGAATGGCACAGTGCGTGGTAGGGAAAAAAAAAAAGAAAGTGGAAGGACAAATAACAAATGTGGGCCATCCATGACTGGGGACACTTGCTTAGTACAGAGGCACCCAGGAAGTTAGGGCGCCAGAAGAATTACCAAGAACCTGTGTGTGTGATAGAAAAGTTACAGGTTTGGGCCTAGGAGATAAAGATTTAAAGCTCTGCTGCTGATGAGTTGTGTGACCTGGGGCCTAATCTGTCCAAGCCTTAATTCCTTTTCCTAGAAAATGGAAATGGAGAGCAGTAACCATGTCAGTCTCCTTCCTGGGTTCGCTTGGTTTTTAGATGTCATCTGTTCTAGTCTAATTCATTTATTTTTCCAGATCTGGAGACTGAGGTACAGTGGGATTAAATGGTTTGATCATAACATGACCACTCCTTAGCTAGTGGCAGGGCAAGGACTAAATTAAGCAGATGCATCTGAGATGTCACATCCTGGCTGCACTTGGTAACATGGGGATTTTTTTCCCCCAAGCATCCATTTCTGTAACACATCACCACAGTTTTCCTGCCCAAATGATTTGCACCCCCCAGGCTGAGAAAACATTTGTAGAAACATTTGGGTCATAAATCAGTGTTTGTTTCAGCACTGCACTTGAAATGTTTCTCTTTGAAAACATTAGAAATGTTTGCCAGTGAAGCAGATTCTCAACAGAAGTATAAGCTTGGAGTGGATAGGACATCCCAGCTACGTGGGTCAGGATATTCAGGACTTCCAGACATAGCAGTTCCTTCCTGGCCTATGAGTACTGTGTGCTGTGCTCCGGTGAGGTTTTGGGGCAGCAGCTGAGTCTCTTTCATCCCTGTGAATTTAGACCAGGTGCTGTGAAGGATGTGGGAGGAGAGGAAGCAAGACGTGAGCCTCAACAGTCTCGTCGTAGAAGGACAGACTGAAGGTTTGTTTCTCCCTCGTTTTTTCACACGCCCCTGCGTAGGTGTCTGCAACTCCATAGTCCTCCGTAGTCCTCGTTTGAAGCAGGGCATTTACGATAACCTTGGTCCGTAGCCCTGGTCTGATCAATGGTGGAGGATGGCCTCACAACTAGATCTGCAACTTGGGGGTCCAGACAGAGTGAGCTTAACCATAACTCTGCTTCTAACTCACGGATAACCTCAGGGTATCCCTCTGCCACCTTCGTGTCATTTTGTTTTCTCCATTGATACTCAGATCATGACAGGAGCATTTCCCTGGGGCTGCAGGAGAACAGTCAGTACGCCACATCGTGCTTGCTGACAGAGCCCACTAGACCATAGGTGAAGCATGCTGGAAGTTCATTAGATTTTTGAAAGCATAGGAAATTATGAGACACTTGCTTCTGCAGGTAGCAAGCATGAAGGAATTGGAATAAGCCCTTTCACTCTTTCCTACCTTCTTCTGCAGTCTTTGTGAAAAACTGAGCTCAGGTTTCCAGGCTATTTTTGCTGCCTTTTGATTAACTTTCGACTTTTCCTATTAAGGATCAACATAGTTTTTTCTTTCAAATCTGTACCCACTGGGATCACAGGCCATCCCACCCTGCACCTTCCTCTCCAATACAGCTCAACCTTGAAGAGTCACTCCTTACCGTGAAGAGGGATCTGCCAGGCAACCACGTGAAAGAGCACAGTCACAAGAAGTCTGTCTTTCACTTGAACTTGGTGTTTAAGTCAGCACAGCAATTGCACCTTGAACAGTTGTACACCTCAGCTTCTACTTTTTCCCCCATCCGACATCCAGGCTAAAATAATAGTAATATATTCTTACCAGACATGCATATTTTGTAGCACTTTACAGTTTACATGGGGCTCTCACAAATATGATCTCAGTGGGTCACTTGATTATGAACACATATTTTCGTGTCCCCAGGCTTGGTTCTGGGTGTAAACTGTTTTCTCATTGCCCAACTCCAGTTATCCTGGAATGATGTGGGGGAGGTAGGATCAGGTAGTGCATTATCGCGTTGGCAGAATTCAGTATGGCTGTTCTTAACCAGCCAGGTGACCTCAGGATATGAGTCAACTGTGAGGGTAAAACCAGGAACACCTGTAAAGCACGTGACATATAGTAACTGTTAAATAAATATTATGTTCCCCTTAATGAAAACATTAATATAATTGTTAGTGATCTTTGGCTCAATTATATTTCTCTTAGTCTGTAATCAGACACATGGTACTGTTCCCAGTTCTATTCTTATTTTTCTAGTAGGGGTTCTTCATTATTAGTTGTCATGCATTTTTCTTGAGAATACTATATAGAGACGAAGGGAGTTCAAAGGCATTTAGTGCAAAGATGCTGAGGGGTCACAGAACCTGTAAAAGTGTGGGGCCCTGAGAAATGGCGTTCGTGCATTTCAGGGGCACTTAATGAAAATGGGAGCTAATGAAAATGTTTCCGTATCTGTCAGCTTACAGAATATTTTCTGCAGATATCGGAGGCAAACACTGAACCGCGCAGCAAACGTCTTGATTAACGGATCAATCTTCACAACAATATTGGCTGTAGGTGTACATCTCCTGTGTTGTTAAGTCAGGGGTCTAGTTCATAAAATTAACATCTTTTGAAAACCGCTTTATTACGATATAATTTACAGATCATAAACATTAACCCTTTTAAAGTGTGTGATTCGTTGGGGTTTTTTGGTACAGCCACAGAGTTGTGTAGCTGTCATCACTGGCTAATTGTAGAATATTTTCAGTACCCCCAGAAGAAGCCCTATATCTATTAGCATCACTCGCCGTGCCCCCACCCCTGGCAACCCACTGATCTACTTTCTGTCCCTGGGGATTTGCCTATTCTTGGTGCAAGTGGTCTGCTGTAACCAGCTTCTTTAGTTAGCGTAATGTTTCCAGGGTTCATGAAATCAGCATTTGTCTTAACATTAGTATATGAGACTGAGTTAAAAATGTCAAGGTACCAACCCCAACACCTGGCCTATTGCCTCCCCTCGTTTTCTTTTTTTTGCAGGGGGAGCAGGGGAGAAGGCATTGTGTTTTTATTGAAGTGTAGTATGTTCCTACAAAAATAGCCTACACCTGTACCATGAACCGTACAGCTCTTAACTACACCTCTTGATTACTTTTTACAAAGCAAATGTACCCATATAACCATCACCCAGACAAGAATATAGAACATGAGAATCACCCAGAAGCCTCCTTTTGCCCCCATTCCTAGTCATTACCGCCACCACATGCATCTCCTATGTTTGTTTAATTTTATTTTCTGAGTCTGTTTCCCTGTGCAACCACATGAGACGTGTGGCCTCCCAGCCTCCGTCGAATTCTGAAATCTGAACAGATGTCCCGACGCTCCGGGCCTCAGTCCCACGGTCATCACTGGCGATCCCCGTGGGAAATAAAGCAGCACTGAACCTCTGAGGAGCCGCTCTCCGGGCACTCTGTTTGCCCAGGCTCTTCGGGGGCCAGGTTCCCCAAGGCCCTGTACTTCTCCTGGCCATAGTCTCCAGCTTTCCTTCCGGACACCAGCACTCCCTCAGCACTGGCCAGGATGAGTGGCAAGAAAGCGCTGCCCTCCCTCAGGTGCTGTTGTGGCGAACGCTGGTATGCAAGTCTTGAGGGGAAACTCCATTTGTGACCGAGGCAGGCCCTGTCTTCTGCCACTAAACACACCTGATGTGTCGCCGGCTGCTTTTTACCCTGATCAGAAGGCTATATATATACATCTCATGGAAGTCCTTGTGTTAGCTTCTCAGCAGAAAAAAAAAAATCTCTTATACAAGAAATGAAGTTTTCATTTGAAATTCACTTTATGGACTTTGAAAAAATGTAGTTTTTGTGTGGTCCAAAGCTATAGGTTAGCATTAGCATTTAAATAGAGGTATTAAGTGTGCTCAAAAACCTGCCTCCCATAATGGTACCCTTTCTGGGAGGTTTTTCAAATCTGAAACTTTTTTCTTCTTAAAAAAAGAATACAAATGCTATATATATATTTTCCCCATCAAAGGCCCTTTCTTTATATATAGACTGAGAACAGCATTGTCAGGCAGGTGCAGTATTCGTCTTTTTATATGGAAAGGCCCCATTTAAAAAAATTTCTATTCTGTCCCTCCATGCCTGATTTTCTCTGCTGACACTCCGAATGAATTTTTCTATGGTTAATTTTATCCTCTTATGCCTCATTGCCCATCACATACCCTCCCCAGACTCAAATACCTGATTCTAAACTAAGAATCTGGTGTAAATTTCTGCTAGGTGTTAAGACATCCGAGCAACAGCACTGCCAGAACCTCCCTGTAAGTGCAGTACGGAGTCCTGCAGGCCAGGGCATGAGTCCGGGGTCAGTTATGTGAAGACTGGCACCTCCATCCTGTACTTCTCTGCCAAATTAAGATCATCAGACCTATTACATGTGATTCTCAAGAGATTAAGCAAGATCGTGATTGTACCCCTAATTTATAATTTTATATATAATCACTTGCATTCTTAGGACCTTCCTCCCTTGCACTTCCAACAGACCCGTGGTGGAGTAGGGATGGAAGGTACCTTTTGGTGAAAGGTGTCCTTCCTGCTGTCTTTCCTTCTCACTACAGCCAGCGCTTTCCGCTCTGCCTCGTCTCAGTCTAGCTGTGTGTGTTGTGATAGCTCCACACCCGTGCTGACCTGAATGGCAGGTACTAGAAGGGAGAGGTTGGGTGTGTTTTTCTGGTGAGGTATTGGTACCCTTCTCTCTCTTTGATGTTGCTTTTGTTCAGCTGCAAGCTGGGGGACACAGAGTTGTGGGGAACCCGGAAGGCTGGTACAATCTGGAGGAGAAGTTGAGGACCAGGGAGAGGCTGGGGGGATAGACCGTCTGGAGGCTCTCCTGCCCTCAGGCATCCGTCCTGCCCTGGAGAGGGCTTTCTGAGGTCTCCTCCCACCCGCCCATGAAAGGACAAAGTCTTTAGCGTGACACACTGGGGCCGTTGTGATCTGGTCCTGCTTTCCTTGCTGACCCCTTTCCCTCCTCCCCCCAGACACCGCTTTGCCCTCCAGTGAGGAGGACCCCCTTTGTAGAGCCCCCAAATACCACATCCTTCGGCCTTTCCCACTCGCTTCTCACATCCCATTTCCTTCACATGTAGAGGACTCTCCTTCCTTCGTGTTGCCTCATCCATAGTGTCTCCTCCGCACACACAGCCTTCTCTGGCTGCTCTAAGAAGTGCACAAGCCTTCCCGTTTGTGACCTTAGAGAGTCTTATTTGTACCTTTGTTACAGCACCGTCACATTGCCATAATCCCATGGCTGCTGTCACGCCAGATGGCATCTCCAGAGAGCAAGGATTATATTTTGCTCTTTTTTGTCTCCACAGAACCTACTATATACCACCTGGTACATAATTGATGCTTAAATGTTTGTTGAGCAAATAAACAAATAAAAACAGTTTTGAAAGGTACTGTGTAAGCACTGAGGGTGCTGTAGAGAGTCAGAAGACATAGTCTTTGTCATTAAGAAGTCTGCATTCTGGGAGAATACAATAAATATACATTATGGTTTTTCCACACAGTTGAATCCTCTGCAGCCATTAAGAAGAAGGAGATAGGTCAGCATGTACTGAAATGGAACATCTCTAAGATAGTGTTGAATGGGAGAAGCAAGGGGCAAAAGAACATGCCAGCACAATTTCTCTTAAACTATACATTTAAGTGTACATATACACACTCATATACACACTCATACCCACACACAACTATGCTTGTATATGTATAAGGTATATTTGGAAGGATACCCTAGAAATTAGTAACAGTGGTTATCTCCAGGAAAGGAAACAGGGTAGGTGGCTCGGAGACAGGACTGTGAGAGAGACTTTGTCCTGTATGCTTTTTTGTACCTTTAATTTTACTTAGTTAACAAACACATGTTATGTACCAGGCACTGTTCTAAGCACTTCACAGATAGTAATTCATTTCATTCTCCTAACAACCCTATGAGGTAGGTACTATCAATATCCCTATTTTATGGATGTGGAAATGAAGGCTCAGAGAGGTTAAGTAACTTTCCCAAGTTCACACAGTGAACTTGTGTTTATTGTATTACCAGTTCATAAAGAATCTTAATCTTTTTGTAAAAAATTCCACCCTCTGAATGATAGAAAAATAGGTGATCCATGCCAAACATGACAAAGAAGGAAGAAATTGCTCAGAATAGCTTTAGAGAGAGAGAGATTTCATCAGTCTTGGAGGTTGGTTAGGCTTTGGATATACAAGTCAAGAGCCAAAACTAGTAGGTTTGCTCAAGAGACATTGAGTAGCTCAGTTTGGCTTAAATAGAAGGCTGATGCAGGAGAAAAGGGGGAGGAAAAGTAGAATAGGGGGCCATCATTAAAAGGCCTTGGATGTCCGTGTGAGGAGTTTAAACTTGACTCTGTTGGCACTCAGAAACACATGTTTTTTTTGGGGTTTTGTTTTTTTATATGGGCTAGAGATCTGATCCAGTGGAAACAGGAGGTTAGCCTGGGAGAAGTGAGAGACCCCATGTAGGAGACGATTGTAATGACCCAATGAGAGGTGAGGAGGATCTGTGAAGGTGAGATTGGAAAGGAGAAATAAATGTAAAAGATATTACTTCAATAAACCTGGTGGTGATTGGGCAAAAGAAGTAAAGAGTCAAGATGACATTGAGATTTTGAGGTTAAGCAAAATTTGGAGGTTAGGGAGGCCGCCCGAAAAGAACATCTGGTAGAAATGTCTGGAAACCAGTGAAAATGAGGCTTTGATCTGTTGAGAGACAAGATCTTGAGAGAGAACATGTCATGCACACCTAAAACTTCGGGAGGCAGAGCAAGAAGAACAAAGGCACTGTGTCTGCCTGGGAGGAATGCCTGCAGTGAGCAGACCGCCAAGGAGCCGATGAAGAGTGGGGGACCCAGAGGAGCTGGGACGAGAGTCCAGCTGCATGGCTCACGGAGAGCAAGGATGGAAAAGAACTAAGCAAAGGCCGCTGTGTTTGTCTGGCAGGGTGGAACTGGTGACCTTTTTGGATATAGTTTGAGACAAAATGGAGGCGATGGAAGGACACACAGTGATCACAAATGATTTGTTCAAGAAAGTTAACGATGAAAGGGAGAAAAGAAACCAGATGAGAGCTAGAAGGGACACAGGGCTGTGTGAAGGGTTTGGGGTTTATTGTTTGGGGTGTTTTTCCCCTAAAATATGAGAAACAGGACGTTTGAAGGCAGACATGAAAGAACCAGTGGAAGGGGCAGACACAGATACGCAAGCTCAAAACAAAACCACACCAGGGTCCTAAAGGCATTGGGACAAAGCATGGAGTTAATCATAGAGAAAAAAGAAGAAAGGGTTGCAGTTGTTGTGAACATCCAAAGACATGACATATGCCTGGCCAGTACAGAGTACATACTGCGCATTCAGAAGAAGTCGTTACCATTTTCACGTAGCAGGTGACCTGCCACGTCATCTGATTTAATTCTCCACCCTAACCTCTGATGTTATATTATTTACCTCATTGTGTAAATGAAGAAGCTGAAGTTCAGACAGGCCAAGAAATTTCCAAGGTCATACACGTTAGATCTAAGTTACGGGATTGATGTCTAATTCTGCTAATGAATGAATGAAAAGTTGGTGAGGATTGCAGATCATTAGCCAGAAATGGGTCTCTTCTGTCTATGTCTTCCTCTTTTTCATTTGCAACCAGTTATCCCAAATAGAGAAGTGCTCCGCACCTCCCTCCCAGAATTACATCAGAACACACCTTTGCCTTTCACTTCAGTGACTAGTTTATTCCCCAGTGTCAAAGAATCGTTGACTGCTGATCACACTGCGCTCTGTCACCCAGCGAGATCTACACACTGTTGGCTCACTCTTTCACCCAGCGCTCACTGTATGCCCTGTTCTCAGGCCAGGCAGTGACGAGGAATGATACAGAAGCCAGCCCTGCTCTCACAGCGCCTGTGTTCTAGGAGAGCGAGGCAGATACTTGTTCACGTAATAAATACTACACGACTCTTCCTGTGTTCCAGGCACAAATAATGTTCTACATTATGTGATCTTTGAAATGACCCCATATGACTATTTTCTTTCTCAAATGAAGAAAATAAGACAGAGAGAAATTAAAATTGCCCGGTCATACAAATAGTAAAAGGCAGAATTGAGATTCAAACTCAGACCCCTGGCTCCTGCATCCATGATCTTAACCATTATTTATGCTGTGTCTCTAAGTAGGTATATATACTTTTTTCAAATATATATAATATAGACAATAAATTTAAAATATTTTGGGGGGACGGTATATACATATTTTTAGATAGAGGTAAGTGCCAAAAAGAAAAGTGAAGCTCGGTAGAAGGACAAAGCTTGATGAGGATGGGACAGAGATGGTTTTAAATAAGGTAGTCAGGGAAAACCTCACTCGGTGATAAGCTGACGTTTGAGCAAAAATTGGACTGAATCTCTTTTAATCTTCTATTTTCCTCCAACCTTCTGTCCCTTTAATCCCATTTGATGCTCTTCTCTAATTTTCTCTCACTTGGCTTACGGTGTAAAGCAATACAGAACTGTGACATACAACAAAGGGATTATTGTCACATTCTTTCCCTATTACTGGCACCCCTTTTCATAGGAGGTAAGAAATGCTCTGGTTCCATGCCCTCCTCACCTCTCCCCACCCTCCTCCAATCCCCATACACACTCACAGACCATTTTTACCCGTGCTGTTTTAAGGTCTTTCCCAACCATGAAATACAGAAAGTTAGAAATTCTTCCAGAGAAATTCACTTGGATTTTTCCAGAATGAATCTAATTTCATTATTTGCTGCCCATAATTCTAAATTCTCTGGAGTCCTTTACATTACTTCTCCTTCTCTGTGGCTGTTCCCAGCCCCTTCCCATTCAGTAACATTTGCCCTTTTTGCCACTCTGTACGTTCTCGCACATTTATTAAGGCATTAAGTGAGATCAGTCCTAAACCACCATCCTTTGCATTCACTCAATAGCTTCTCTTCTGACTTTGTTAATTTGCCTGTTATTTCCCTTTGTTTGTTTTTCAGCCTGTGTCCTATCAGGGGTAGCCATTCAGAATAAATGCATTTTGCTCGCTGTGTTTTTTTAGAGGCACTGTATAAAATGGTTCACTGACATCCAAATATGTAACAACCGCAGTGGTATTTTCATCCACCAAATTCACATGGCTCCGGGAAGCTATCCATCACGTTTGTCAGAGTATTGGGGTCTTTAATTAAACCCTGCTGGATATCGTACATGTTTCCATTAGCTCTTTCCAATTTAGTCTATTATGTTTCTAACGGACATCAGCTCTGAGTCACATGTTCTTGAACCTCGGGTAGCCTGTTCCGTAGCTTTGGTTTATTTAGGTTTTCTCTCTTTTTGTAAATAACTTACGGGTTCAGTACATTCACCCTGGAGTGTTGGCCTGTGGAGCCTACTGATTTGCATGTGCTCACACTTCTCAAGTAATCTGCAGATTTTTTTGTTCCTCTGCCAAAATCATTTCCTTTCCAGTCCTTCAGTTTTTTGTTGCACCAAAGTAGAGAAATCTCCATAACAATATGGAGAAGTGTGCTAGGGTCCCAAACTAGGACCAACACTCAGGAGGCACGGTTTGAGGACTTCAGCTTCCACAGCAGTGATGACAGCTTCATAGAACTGTCCATTCAGCCTCACCGAGTTCCTGTTGTAGCACACTTGTGGGGTTCCTAGTTAGGGGCGGAGTCAGTGGCACCTGCCAGAATCAGCCATTCCCAGGGCCTCATGGGCATCATACTCTAATGGGCATGTTCTCCCAGAAAGCCATGCAGCCTGGGCCTGCCCCTTGTGACCTTTCTCCGCAGTGCTCACAGGCCCCTGTTACCCCTTCACTTCTCCATCCCATCCCTGGCCCTAGTAGTCACCAGAGCAGAAACCTTGCTTCCCATGCCTTGTCCAGGGCCCTCCAACTCTTCTCTCCTTTCCCATGTACCCAGAGAGAGGAGGAGAGTGGGCAGGCAGGCCGGCTGGCAAGCCCTGGATTTATTTTAAGTTAAAATGTTTGCCTAGTGTTTTAAATACCTTTGATCTGTGCCTGGATTGGATATTTTTTTAACTATATAAAAGAAGCTTCTTGCAGCCAAAGAATACACCTTTCTATGTTACACAGTAGTCCCCTCTTTCACATGGAGATCTGTTCCTAAACCCCCAGCAGATGAATGCCTGAAATCACAATACTACCGAACCCTATATGTACCATGTTTTTTCCAATACATACATACGTGTGATAAAGTTGAGCTTATAAATTAGGCACAGTAAGAGATGAACAACTATAATGATATAAATAGAGCAGTTATAACAAAATACTGTACTAAGTTACATGGTTATGGTCTCTCTTACTCTCAAAATACCTTGTTGTACTGTATTCACCCTTCTTGCGATGATGTGAACTGATAAAATGCCTACCTGATGAGGTGGAGTGAGGTGAGTGATGCAGGCTTTGTGACACAGCATCGGGCTACTCCTGGCCTTCCCATGATTGCTCAGGAGGAGGATCATCTGCCTGCAGACCACAGTTGACTGTGGGTACCTAAAGCCACGGAAAGCATGACCATGGATAAAGGGGGACTCCTGTATTAGCATTTGACCCGGTAAAGCTTCCTATGCATTACTAGTAACAATACTAGGTTTTCCTTTGAAGAAATCTTTGCATGATTTGTTGAAAAGTTGATAATTCCATCTCATTACTTCAACTGAAATAGCCGTCAGGCCTCTGAATTATTTTTATTCAGCATATCTCAGCCAATGCCTCCCAGATTGCTAATATGGCAAACAGAAAATATACGGTATAAGAGCCTTGTGCTAATTGGTAAGTAATACATAACTCTGAGGCCACCAAAGGGCACGATACTGTGTCCTTTTATCAACCTATGATATTAGGTAAATTATTTTTTTTAGTTGAAAAGACTTTCTAAAGTGATATTTCATAAATTATTTTTTTCTAATGAAAAGACTCTCTAAAGTGATATTCAGCACAGCGTAACTCTCCTTACCCTGGACTCACCTTTTGATTATCAAAAGAGCATTTACAGGAGTATGAGACAAACACAATTATGAAAGTAAAATGAAGGCCCTAAATAAAAAATCACAGAACAAGAGGGTAATTCTATTCACTCTTTCATATTTCATTATTTGATAACATCAGAAGATGAATCCATCAGAATTGCTTTGGCAAGTGCAAACAGAACTGTGCCTGATCAATATTTATTAAACCCTTGAAAATGGGAGAAGGAGTTGAACAGACTTCTTAATGGACTGAATAATCATTCATACAAATGGGGTTTGACCGAAGACAGCACCAGACCAAAGAGATACAGTTTTAATTGTACTGAATTTAAAATGCAGATCTTCCTCTAGCTTGTTGTAGAAAACTTAATTTAAAAATTGATCTGATGTTGCAGAGAGGGACATGTGAATCCCTCAGCTGCTGAGGACATTTCAACCACAGAGGTGTATAAATTTAAAGTGGGTTCCAAAAGTGGGGAGCAGAAATTTCTGGCTAAGGGAACAACAAAGAAATTTTCTTCCCATTTCAGCAACAGTGACAGATTAGGGAGAGGGTCATCAGCTCCAAAGTGACGGATCTCAGTGGAATTCCTTCATTTAAGTGGTTGTATCTTCTGAGGAGAAATAAAGCAAGCCTGCTGCCATCAGAAATATCAGGATACATTCCTGAGAAGTATCAGCACAGCTGACTTTAACTTTTAACACCTCCCCAGGGAAGACAACCCCACTGTATTGCCAAAGCATATTATCAGCATTAGACCAATAGGTAACTGCCATTTAAGCACAGTGCCACTGATGAAGGCAGTGGTGTGTGTATCACTTTATAAAAAGGAAATGTGGGTCGATGACCAATCAAAGAAACCTGTGCAAGCTTTCAAGCAGCAGATGCCCCCACCCCCACCACCCTCCCCCAGCTCTTTACCTCTTGAGTGATTTTCTGCTGCCACTGCTGAGGGAATTTCTGCATTGTGTTTTCTACAGACCATACTTTACTTCTCTTCTGGAGTGCCCCAGTCAGCAAAACCCACCCTGCACAGTCTGTTGTAAGGAGTGTTAAAAACAATCCCAACATTGAATATAAATCTATTCCGCCACTAACTCTCAGACAATTATGTAGCTTTTCTCTACCTTAGTTTTCTCATTCCAGAGATGGAAATAACTTCAACTATTTCAAATTAGAATTTTCAATCATGTCCTTAATAAACTCTAAGCTCTTTGAAGGGGAAGACAAATGAGAGCAATTATATTATATTTTTAATAAACTAATTTATTCTTCTGACACACAGGATTACCATCCATTTTATGACTGGCCTGGAAAGTACATCTGAGCTAAGTTTACACTTGTTCAGAGTGTTTTCAAATCAATCACTGTAGCATCTTGCCTACCATGGCTCAAGGGAAAGTCAGCATCAGCTAATTCTGATGGAAGCCCATGATTTTAAAGGACCAGGCAGGGGATGCTATAAAGGTTTTAAAACCCAAAACTGCAGGTGCTTAAACAGCATCTGCTCTAACCTCTGTTTTTCCAATGGGGATTACTGGTCCAAAGAGCCAAGGTCACACAGCTAGTTAGGGGGGATGCGAGATTTAACCAGAACCTGAGCTAGTGGGTCTCTTGAGTATTTACTTCCGTAAGTCTTTCTACTATAACTACCTCTCAATTATTTATGGGATGATTATCCAGTTTATGGATTATTTACCTCCTTTCTTTTCTCTTTTTCCATTTCCCTGCTTATTACTGCATATGCTATGGAGGGAGCAGAGAAGACAGGAGTTGAATGTTGTACCTGACAATCAGTGACCCATCTACTAGTGGGTTTTTTATTAAAGTGCTCAAAATGCTACAAACTATTGGCTAAAAGGAATTTTAGGGAACGACAGTCAATATAAAGTTGTATTCAGGTAGAACTGTCTTGCCTTAAAACTTACATTCAAGAGGTCAGCTTCAGAACCCAATTCTCTTGTTGACAATCATACTATCATTATCTCAGGAAGGACTAGATGAGAAAGTCTTCACAGAGAAATTACTTAAGTATTCCCCTTCCTCAAAGAAGTAATAGATTTGAAGGGCAGCCAATTTTGGGAAAGAAAAGTTACCTTATCCCTTACCAGCTTGGAGGGGCAAAAGGGAGAAATAAAGAGGTGATACAATGATAAAAGCCAAAAATCTTCCCTGTAACTCCTGAATGCTGTATTTACAACACAACCTCATTATTTGGTTTAGAGCAATAAATTCCCAGATCAAATCTAGTGTTATTCAAATGTAACTACAAAAGGTACAAATGAATTTTTAAATTGCCACAATACTGGTTTGTTCCAGTACACTGGAAGGCAGAGATTTGAGTTAGTGTGTAGATTTTATTAATTCTTTTTTCATAAAGAGTGACTAGTAACAGATTAGCTGTAGAAGTATTCTTTGCAATTAGTACTTTTGATTTTTACAGCTTCAAATACTTCTGCGTTACGGTGACTTCGGAGTAGTGAGTCCAGGCTGCAGACCTTCCACAAACCACTCATACTCGCTCTATAGCTCAGTTTGCTCTTCCGTAAAATGTGGATGATCGCAGTGCCCACATCCAAGGGCTGGATACATAAATGCACCTAAAAGGTAGACATTATTATGACTCTTACTACCATCAAGACAGATCCTAACCCCCACATGAGACATATCTGTCTGTCTCTGGAAAATGCGGGAGAATTACAGTGGGTTGGGAATAGCTGGGTTTGGGGGGGCTTTCTTCCCTCAGTCTACAAAAAAGAGAACCGACACTGTTTCCAGTAGCTTTCAGAGGCACAGCCATAACTCAGAGGCAGAGCGGGAGGTAGACCCGTGTATGAGAGGCTAGAATGCTCCTCACTTCCTGTCTGTGAAAACTTGTAAAGGGCTCTGAAAGGGCAGTAAGGCAGCAGTAATACTCCAGAGGCACAAAGGGTGTGAAAAATTTCATACATACATGTATACCTGTGTACATTAAAAAACCAACAAGGGGGTGAAAAATTGTTCGACCTCATGAAAATTAAAAGAATACGAAGATGTAGGTGCTGTCATATGTTAGAGGGAAGATAAATTGATGCATGTTTTAAGAAAGCAATTTGACAGCATTGCCAAAGTCCTCAACAACATCTTACCTTCTGACTAATTGCTTTTGGAAGTCTATCCTGAGGGAAGAAGGTTTTTTAAAATTGAAAAACATGTCCAATAGTGTGTCAAGCTAAATACTTCAACTGTAAGAAAGAAACTGGTAGAATACTGTATGTAGAAAGAAAATAAAAAGCTAGAAAGAAATGCCAGAATGTGATATATCTTTATAATAGAATTATATGAGTAATCTTCCTATTTAGTTCATATAGTGTATATGACATATGTATTAATTTCCCAATTAGAGAAAGATAAACTTTATTGTAAAACTTTACAAAGAAGATCTGCCTAGCTTACTAAATGCCCTTTCATATCCTTACTGGTGTAAATGTTTGCAGATGGAATCAATGGGGAGAAAGAGCTGTAGTGCAATACCATTAAAATAAAGTAAGAAGAAAAAAAACACAGGAAAGGACAATCTGTTGATAAAGGAAACATGAAGATAGGAGAAAATCATCTGTTTGCACCAGAGTATAAACATGTTGCAGGCTATGTGCACGAGACAGTCCGTGTGACTCACACCCCCACCCCATCCACTCATTACACTTGGTAACTGCTGCCCAAAGATGCTGCTCAGCAAAAGGAGTGAGAAACCACGGTGAGAGCCACCTACTCACAGAATGTTCCACCCTGAAGAGTGACATTGGACTCTGGCTTCCTGACTAGGATATTTGGTCAAGCAATTGTTCTTGAATAGTATGGGCTATGAAGAGACTTTCTCTACAAGTCATGAGCCAGAAGAGGTCTAGAGCAAATGTGTGTCCACTGACCCCTTCTAAGGAGCTAAGTGCTGTCTAATACAAGATGTGGTGCCCTGGAAGCCATGGCTGCTATTTTAATGCTTGATGATAAAAATCAAGCTTTCATTTTCTTGGGGCCTCACTAAGTGCTGATAAGTTATTTAGCCCATTTGGGTTACATGATTTCATTTCACTGTGTCAGAGTTTGTCATGGAAGCTCATTCTAATTCTACAGTTCCAGCATTTTCCGATTTTCTCCTTGGGGCACCTTGTAGCACCCTTTCCCCACCTCCAAGTATAACTGGCTGTGCTGATTTAGTATAGCCTTTGCTATTGGATACTGTTCTGGAAGATGAATGAATTTCATTCTGTCTTTAAATATTTATACTTCTTCAGAATCTAATATATCATCATGGTTATGGGAAATTTTTTCCCTGACTATAGAAAATACACCATCAGTTACCTGTCAATTTTGTTTAATAACTCAGCTTTGCAATACTGAGGCACTGTTCATCAGAGGCTCGGGAGGGCTTTTTCAGCCTCTCAGTCCACTTTAGACTATCACTCTGGGATTTATAAAGGCCTTCATTGCACAGAGGCTACTGAAGCATTTAGGCCTTAAGTGGCATGCCCTTTATCACTTACCACACCAGAGGACCCCAGGCTAGAAACTCAGGCATCTTCGCTGTGTTGTTTGCTGCCAGCATGAAACAGCATCTTTGCAGTAAACCAGCCAGTATCCCTGGCAACAATTCCTCAGATTTTTCAAAAGAAATCCAGTTTCATTCGATCTGATGGGTTCATTGTTACTTCTGAAGATAAATGATGAAAATATCAACATCATAATACAAAGAAACCCAAATCTCAGTGAAAAGCATCATAACCCACCTACTGCTTCTATCTCATTCCCTCATGCTTTTAGGTCCTTGGCTCGAGGAGGTGGTAGTGGTTCTGTAACTATTCCCACACCAAACTGACTCTGGCTCAGAGTCTTGACTGGTTCAAACCTCTGGGGATCACAGTAGATGGGACCTCAAGAATCAGCACTTTTCATGAACTTCCCAGGTACTCAACAGTTTGAAAACTGCCTAGCTCCACAGCTATCAAGTCCCTTCCAGCTTTGAAAGAATCGTGAGTTCTCTCTCATTCTATTTGGTAAATCTAGATTCAGCCATGTGCTCTCTTGAGCAGTTTTTAAAAAGTATTCTTAGGTAGGTCCTAAATGGACAGATCTCTCCCCCACCTGTGCATCTAAGGGAAATAGAATTAGATAAGGTAGGACCTCATTTCTCAAAACAGGGACTAGTATCAGGGGAAGCCATCATGTGCCAAGGGACATGCGAGACCATAATATAAATATGATTCACCTTCCTAGAGCATCATGTTTCTCATAGAAGGAATAATTTTAAGTTATAACAATTCAAAATTATGATCTTAAATACAGATTATAAAGTAGGAGTAGTGCACTTGGGTTTTACACTAAACAGGAAACTTCAAAAAAGTTCCTAACTGTAGCTAATACTGGGCTCCCAGATGTCTGGAGATTATAGAGTTCATTTGCCGCCTCTTTCAGAAATATCTCTGTCTACATTGAAGGTTACCCTTGACCAGTTTAGTAACTCCCTAAATATGTGGTTCCATGAGATTAAGGTGAACACTCATTTGAAACCACTATGGAAAATTAACCCCAAGTGATGTATCTGATAATGGGCTAATAGCCAAAATATTTAAAGAACTCTTTGCTTCAACACCAAAAGATAAATAAATAACCCAATTAAAAAACGGCAGAGGACCTGAATAGACTTTTTTCCAAGGAAGACATACAGATGGTCAACAGGCACATGAAAAGATGCTCCACATCGCTAATCATCAGGGAAATACAAACCAAAATTACAGTGAAGTATCACTTCACACCTGTCAGAATGGCTGTTATCCAAAAGACAAGAAATAACAAGTGCGGGCAAGGATGTGGAGAAAAGTACACTGTTGGTGGGAATGCAATATGGAGGTTCCTCAGAAAACTAAAAATGGAAATACTGTATGACCCAGTAACTCAGCTTATTTTTCCAAAGAAAACAAAATCACTGATTCAAAAGGATACGTGCCTATGTTTACTGCCACCTATTTTCAATAGCCAAGATATGGTAACAACCAAAGTGTCTATCTGACGATGAATGGATAATATGGTACATATGTACATTGGAAGATGATTCAGCCACAAAAAGGAGATCTTGCCATTTGCAACAACATGGATCGACCTAGAGGGTGTTATGCTAAGTGAAATAAACCAGGCAGAGAAAGACACCATACGATTTCACGTACATGGAATCTAACCGAAACAAACAAAACAGAAATAGACTCGTAGACACTGAGATGGGACTGGTGGTTACTATGGGGGAGGAGCTGAGGTGGGTGGGTGAAATCGGTGAAGGGAATAAAGAGGCAAAGCACAAAATCGCAATCATACATAAATTAGTCACGGGCATGAAAGTACAGCATAAAGTCAGTAGTTCTGTAACATCATTCCATGTTGACAGATAGTCACTACACTATTGGGGGAGCTTTTAATAAAGTAGATTAGTGTCACATCATTATATTGTCTATTTGAAAGCAATATAATATTATATATCAACTCTACTTCAATAAAAAAAAAAAGAAAAAGAATTGGCCCCAGGAGGACCCTCTACACAAGGATGCCAAACGATTTGCTGCCAGGAGTCATTCATAAATTTGCCAATGGAAGATGAGCACTTTCCATTCCTGTCACTATTTAGGAAATATTCACAAAAGAGTATACAGAGTATTATTTCCCCTATTTTTTTTTAAAGTGTGTCAATTAGAAAAGGTTTAGCCCACCAGAAAAAGGAACTAGCCATGTAAAAAGACACCAACACTTTTACCACATATGTAGCGACAATTTATAAGATATTCTTTAAGTTATGAAGCTCCCTGAATATATTCATTACTTAGTTCTCCCATAGGATATTCTTTTTTTTCAACGTGTTGCTGTTGAAGAAACAAATCCAAGGGCCTGAATTCAGTAGTGCCAGGATTTCTGAGCAAGTGATCGTGATACACCTGCAAGGTCCCTTCACCCCTGGAGTTGCTTTGGGCTCCGCCACCGTGTTCTGTCCCCTGAGTGGTTGGCACAGCTCCCTTTCCTGTCAGGAAGAGAGAAGCAAGGGACCTGTCTGTACCTGGGAGCGCTCCTCTGTCCTTGGCTACCTAGCAGTGATGGCATCGCTGGCTCAGAGCCTGTGCTGAACTTTGCCAACTGGGTGATTGATATTAGCCATGCAAGTCATAGCCTCAGAGCCCAATAGACACAGTATAATGTTAGTTTTAAGAAGGCAAGTGGCAGCTTTGTCCTCTCCTGACTCCCGCCTCCATCTCCTCTCTGCATTGATCCACTCCAACGCACATTTCTCTTACAGGCACAACTCCTCTCCACCACCCAGGCACCCAGATGGCCCTCAAGTTCCCAATTATAACGAGTCCCCTCCCATATCATTCTGTGCGCCTGTTGTCACATTGGTTTTCTAGAAGCATAACTTGGAATGATGCCTGTGCTCTCAACAGAACTTTTGAGGGATGGGGAGGGAAGTCCTTTATTGACTCAATTAGTCCTCAAGTTCCTTAGTGACTAGGCCTAAGGTTCTTTATTGACTTAACTAGTCCAAACTCTACCTTCTGCCTCCAAATACCTTTTCCCACAGCTCTCTGTCATCCAGCTCCCCTCCCCAGGCTGGCCAGACTACGTTTCCCTGCTGTTGCTCAGGCTTTTTTCTTTTCTTTTAATCTAGGATCTCCTGCCTAGAAAACACTGTCGTACCCTGTGTGAAGTCTTTCTTGACCCATCACCCTCCTGTCAGCGTGTTCTGGTTTCTCTTTCCTCTGCTGTAAATTCACAGCATTTATACCTCATTCATGTCTTTATACGGAACATGCTTGTGTCTGTGAAGAATGAAGAATGAATATTGGACTTGGAGTAAAAAACCTGGGTTCTTATCTTGCCACAACTGCCTGCTATTTTGTGACATTGGGCAAGTCCTCAAACTTCTCTATGCTCCAGTTTCCATCTCTGGGAAAAGGAGTAATAATTGCTCCCTGGGTGTAGTGAGTGTCAAATGACACAGTCCATGGAAATTTGTCAACAGAAACTCAATCATTATTTCTGTGCTGTTCATCGCCTTTTCTGTGGTCCCCAGGCTATGTGAGGCTGTGTCTTGCTCATCGTTCTAAACTGATAATACTATTAATAGATTATTATATATATTTCTAATAATAATAGTTAATGTTTGCAAAGCACATATAATTGTGCTAAGTACCCTTCCAAGTGCTTTACGTGGAGTAATTAGTTCTCCCAGTAGCCCCAAGAGTACGTACGTGCCATTACTGTCCCGCTCTAAGGATAGATTCCAGATCCTCCAATGCATGTGGGTGGATGAGAGGCGCAGTGAGATGAAAGCTGCCTTTGCAGTGCCTGCCAAACGATTACTTCTCTCCTTTTGGGTTCTGCCTCTACTTCCCTCTCTTTGCATCGCCTGAGGTAAATGCAGATGAGGAGAAAGTCTTGAGTGAACCGGGCCTCTGGAAGATGTGAGGTCTCCCTGGATCTCACGGAGATGCATTCTCATGAAGAGAGCTCCAGTGAGTTCCCAGGGGACAGACCGTGTTCGTCTTGTTCCCTGATATATTCATAGGGCCTACAACGATGTCTAGTGATCAATAAATGGCTATTGAATAAGTGAACCATGTAATTTGTAAATAGCATATTCATTACCACTCAAACCACATAAATTGCTGGCAGTGGAGATGGTGAGCAGTGTCCTATCTTGCTTTCGCAGGCAGTATTACGAGATGTTATACAACACGGCCGATGAGCTCCTGAACCTGGTGGTGGACCAGGGCGTGAAGTACACGGAGCTGGAGTACATTCACGCGCTGACCTTGCTGCACCGCAGTCAGACGGGGGTGGGAGACCAGACCACTCAGAACATGAGGCTGCAGAGGCTCAAGGAGATCATTTGCGAGCAGGCTGCCATCAAGCAAGCCACCAAGGATAAGAAAATAACTACGGTTTAACCCAGTGCACTGCTGGGGGAAGGGGCTGGGAGCGGGGCAGCTGGGGGAGTGGGCATTTTTCTTTCCTTAGTCATACTTCTTTCCTTGATTTGTTATTTGGTATGTTCTGAGCTGACTTCGTTTTCTCTGCACTGATGCTTTCATGGAGAAAAGGTGTAAGGATTTTTTTTGTCCCTTTAATTTTGGTTTTTCGTATAAATTCTAAATTGAATCTGCAGTACAGATGTTTTGATTAAATGTCCACTTTACTGCAGTCATTTCCAAAGGGGTTAGGGTGGGATGGGAAGGAACGTTGTGTCAAATTGGACTCTGAACAAATGAATGCATGAATTACTAATACCAGCGGTCTTTTGAAAATAGACGGCTACCTAAGTGTTAGTCCCTTCCTAAAACCAGTAGGTTTTTACTCTCTTGACCTTATCAGTTTACAGTTCCATGAAATAAGCGTATATGGATTGCTTTCTTCCTCTATTGCCAAGATCAAATCAATGGCTTCTCAGCTGGCTGTAGTTTTCAACAGCTTTCCCTAACAAAACAGGACCTCTTCAGGGTTAGGGGGAAAAGTCCTTCCATCCCAACCCCTGGGAAAATTTTATATGCAGTAGCTTGTACACAGATTATAGGTTGGTTTATTGCCTCTGTTTTTATTTTGTGGTATCAAAAATAAAGAGCCAGTAGCCAAAATGGAAGATTGAAAAGTGATCCAACCCTCTTCTTGATTTGTCCACTTCCCAGGACAAAATGATGGTTGGAAAACTTTTAATGTCAGTTGAAACTGGGTCTGGGTGTGAATGACTTTTAGATGCTTACTTACTCTCCTTATGAGCCCCTAGGTCTTTCTCACCTCTCGGAAGTAGCCCAGGTCCGCTCAGTGGAGGGCAAGGAAGATGGGACAGATGTGACGTATCTCCTCTTTGTGCCCACAAGCTGAGTCCATTTCTGAAATGCTCTCAGGTGATGTGGGCACTCACCGCTCCTGGCACAGTGGACCTCCCCACTGTCCCCAGGTCTCCAAGTGCTCTTGCTACCCAGGGTTGACACGTCACCAAAGAAAGCAATGTACTGACTGGGACACACCTGGACACATAAGGAAAGGAAGGCAGGAAGGACTTGACCACACAGACATGCCTCACACTAGGATGGTCCAAAATCTTACAACTGTTTGTACAATTTTGGTCTTGGTCAGAAAAACAGAAAATTAAAATATGTCTTGAGAAGCTCAAATATTGTGTATTGTTTTTCTTGTATTCTTTATTCAGCAGACATTCCCTGAGGTCCTGATATATGCCAGACTCTGCTAGGCATGAGGGCCGATACTCAACAATGCGGACACCCTTATTATGTACCTTTAAGTCAGAGTATGGAAACTAGACTCTAACCAAAATCCTAACATGTATACTCAGGGCTGTGTTAGAAATTAGGCCACACAGTGGGGCAGCTTTGAAGGGAATTCAGCAGACAGCTGGAAGATGGTCATCCCGGGGGTTCTGGGAGGAAGTTATACATTGGTGCAGCTTCAGAGAGGCCTGATTGGGAAGAAGTTGGTCTATGTCAGGGACAGCCTTGAAAAACAAGGTGCCCCTGAACAACATCCTATAAAGTAGTATATTTAAGAAGTAGGCATGGGAGGAAGGGGTGAGGGGAGTCTAGGGCTGGCCCTCCGGTCTGGAAGCCTCCTCTCAGCCACCTGCCAGGGTTGGCCTCCCTGCGTTACTATGTACCTTTTCTTCCTGTCGGCTCCAGGCGAATAACCCCAGAGGGGTGAAAGCAATGCTGTAGGAGCTCAGGGTGGGTGGGGGGCTGCTTAGGGCAGTGTTACTGGCTGCAGAAAGGGGCATGGGTTTGGACTGAGTAAAATGCCAACAACACTGAGAACTGGCAGAGATGAGCTGCTTCAGGGGGGCATTTAGTAGAATCCCTGCTTTGCTTACAATAACAATATAATTGAAAAATGTCACTTCCCACAGAAAAAGGCATCTAAGCGTCTGTCCAGGACATTCAAGGACCAAATTTCTTCATCGGATGGTACACGTCTTTATGCTTCAACAGGTCAAGAACAGCTAATGGCACATTCAACAGAGGGTCAAATGGATGTGGATAGTGTAACTTCATTCACAAAAGCCCCAGCCCCTGTCCAGGACCACCTTCTTGCCTAAATGATGTCTCAGCCTGAGAGTCATTAATTTATGTTTCCTAGCTTGCGAGGAAAAACTCAAGTACATGAAGTTGAATTGGCAACCAAACCCTGATTTTTTTTTTTTTTATAGACCTTTCCAGGCAGCTTGGCAGAGCAAAGGTGCCTGGCAATGACAGACTGTGGTAGTTTGATTTATTTATTTATTTATTTATTTTAATTTTTTATTAAGGTGTAATTGATACACACTCTTATGAAGGTTTCACAAGAAAAAACAATATGGTTACTACATTTACCCATATTATCAAATCCCCACCCATACCCCAATGCAGTCACTGTCCATCACTGCAGCAAGATGCCACAGATTCACTATGTGCCTTCTCTGTGCTGCACTGTTCTCCCCGTGATTCCCCACACCATGCATACTGAACATAATACCCCTCAATCCCCTCTCCCTCCCTTCCCACCCACCCCCCGACACCCCTCCCCTTTGGTAACCACTAGTCCCTTCTTGGAGTCTGTGAGTCTGCTGCTGTTTTGTTCCTTCAGTTTTGCTTCATTGTTATACTCCACAAATGAGGGAAATCATTTGGCATTTGTCTTTCTCTGCCTGGCTTATTTCACTGAGCATAATATCCTCCAGCAACATCCATGTAGGATAGTAGGATTTGTTTCTTTCTTATGGCTGAATAGTATTCCATTGTGTATATGTACCACATCTTCTTTATCCATTCATCTACTGATGGACACTTAGGTTGCTTCCATTTCTTGGCTATTGTAAAAAGTGCTGTGATAAACATAGGGGTGCATATGTCTTTTTGAATCTGAGAAGTTGTATTCTTTGGGTAAATTCCAAGGAGTGGGATTCCTGGGTCAAATGGTATTTCTATTTTTAGTTTTTTGAGGAACCTCCTTATTGCTTTCCACAATGGTTGAACTAGCTGACATTCCTACCAGCAGTGTAGGGGGGTTCCCCCTCCTCTGCATCCTCGCCAGCATTTGTTGTTCTTAGTCTTTTCTGTGCTGGCCATCCTAACTGGTGTGAAGTGATATCTCACTGTGGTTTTAATTTGCATTTCCCTGAAAATTAGTGATGTGGAGCATCTTTTCATGTGTCTGTTGGCCATCTGAATTTCTTCTTTGGAGAACTGTCCCTTTATATCCTCTGCCCATTTGTTAATTGGGTTATTTGCTTTTTGGGTGTTGAGGCATGTAAGTTCTTTATATATTGTAGATGTTAACCCCTTGTCGGATATGTCATTTACAAATATATTCTCCCATACTGTGGGATGCCTTTTTCAAACCTTGATGATTTTTACTGTCAAGTTGTTTCCATGAATTTCTTAGCATTAATGCAGTCAGTCAGTCACAAAGATACAATCACCTGCTACAACTCAGGTGATACGGGATTCATGCAGTGGCAAGCAAAAGGGACAGTCCCTTGTGCAATGGAGCTTATACTTCAAAGAGTTCTGCAACTTCCACTCTGATGTTGTCCTCCCCAGAGTCCTTATCACCCACTCCATCTGCCAAAACTACCCTTTCATTTAGGAAAACATCTCATTCAGGACTGAGGACTGAACTCTTCAGCCTGACCCTTTGCTGCTCTCTTCCGAGCTTTGCCCTTCCAGAAACTCAAGCCTTCTTTTGCTTGGCACAGAGCCGGGAAGTTTGCCCTTTCTTTACCATTTGTTGATGGAAAAGGGTAGGCTCTGTGAATGTGTGGAGGCCAATTGTGTTCAGGATTCTTGCTCTGATGCAGAGCTGTGGCTACATCCCGAGGACCAGAGCACAGAAATTTCACAGGAAGGAACAGAGTGATCAGGATTTCACAAGCCCAAGCTAGACTCTACTCCACTGGGGCAAATGTGATGAGAAGACCAGCTGGATATGAAAATAAGGAGTGTCCTGATCAACAAGATTTTGTGAGGAAAGCAGAGTGTGTGCTGAAATACACACACACTGAGAGCAATTGTCTTAATGTGTCAGGGATGTAAAACAAATTGGGCATAATTTGGGGGGAGGGTAATGAGCTACCAAGAACAAGAAAACAAAGAATGGTTGGGCTCAGCAAAGGTTTCGACTCTGTCCTAATTAGGCACAGTTGTTCTGAGAAGTACATAATTAATAAGCGTGTTACCAGATGTGAAAAACAGCCGAGTCTTTTCCTGAAATGGAACGTGTAATGAAGTGTACGCAGCTGCAAGTAGTTGTCCTGGTTTGGCTGGGGCAGAAGGCCTGCCTGGAATTTTGAAGAGGTGCCGTCTAAGGCACAGCACAGGTTTATGCGTGAAAACAACTAATCCTATTCCAACGGAGCCAGGGAGTAATGAGATATTGCTAATTATCGAGAGTGTAATGAGATGCAAAAGCCACTGGAATTGAGCTGGAAATTTCTTTAAAAATGAATTGAGATGCAAACACCAGAGAAGAATGTCTGCTAATGGAACTAGGTGTGAGTATGATGAATTGTGCATGATCTGAGGAATTGCTTTAATGCACCTGGGCCTGAGACTTATGTCCATAATTAAAAATATTGCTGGAACATTGACACACCTGGAGCAGGAGTCCTGGGACCCTGAGAACACAATGACCCATGAAGGCCGCCCATGTAGTTTTAAATGTACATACAGCTTATGTATGTATGTAGAATGGGAAAAAAAAGGTAGGTCCTGCAAGGTAAGTGTAGTTCCCATTATACTCAATCTTATTTAGAATGTGGCCTCAGATTCCCGCTGAATGTGCAATAGATCATATTGGAGATTTGGCAATCTCCTCATTCCAAACTTATGTAATCACCTACCAGGCTGAGTTTTCTTTCACAAGGATTTATCTACTGGGAAAGATCAGGAAACATTAGTACCTGTTTTGTGTTATTTTTATTTTATGGTTGCTAGTACATTATTTTAGAGTCCATGAACGGAGCGCTTGATATGTATCAAGCGCTGTGTAAATGCTTTATTTACCACATTATTACTTTTAAACCTCCCCCAAATCCCATGAGATAGATCCTGTTATCTTCCCGACTTCAAAGAGGAAACTAAGGCTCAGATTAAGCATGTGACCCAATGGGTTCCTCCAGTGGAGTTCCTGCTCGGAGCCCCTCTAGACCCTGTTCTAAGCCAATGCCCCTCCTCCGGCAAGGCACAGGGAGGGGACCTCGCATGATAAACATGTGAGCGCCAAGTGACATCCTCTGGTAGGCTGACCCTCCATCTGCTCTGCCCTCTCCTGCAGCCCCAGGAGGGAGCCACTCCTGGAATGAATCTGGGGCTCCCTTTCCCACTCTCCTCTCTGCTTCCCCTTAGCCCCTGTGGCCAGTTTATCTGCACTTCTCCTAGAAACAAAAACCTTTGGCGCAGGGATTGAGCCCTGCCAGCTGGAGGCTGAAGGTGACCCACACCTGGGCCAAAAATTGGAGTGGCCTTTGGGGATGGGGGCTAAATGCTCAGATTTTAGAGTCTGCTGTGCCTTGGCTCAGAAAGTCACCTCAGCCCTTTACTGACAGGTGGTTTGATGTTGCACAAGTTATTAAATGTCTAGGTCTCGGTTACCTCACCTGTGAAATGGGATAATAATATAGCTCCTATCCAACAATGTTGCTGCATAAAGTAAAAGGTATTCAGCACCTGGCACTTAATAAGTATTACATATACATAATAATATTCTAATATGCTAATGCTGGTATTGTCTTGCCAGTTTCTTTTGAGGAGCTGTTGACTTAATATCTAGAAAGCCTGCTTTGATGATGTGTAGGAGTGCAGCCACCCTCTTGGGGCACATCCTTAGAAAGGCTTAGGCTATGCCCAGGAGGGGTCCGGGGGAGCCACTTGCTGTATCTGGAAGCCTGAAGCCCCCAAGCAACAGGAGGCTCCGATTTTGTTGTTCCATTGTTTCAGTCCCCTCTCCCACACAGGAACTGCCCAGGCGTCTGGTTCCTCAAACCTGCTTCCTGTTCAGCTGTTAGTGAGCTTGCCTCTCATTGCCTGCCAATGTATTAAGTGCACCTCATTGAACTCTGAGGCTCCAGGACCTTTAGGGACCAGTCCTGAACAGGTATAATGGCCTCGTGCCTGGGGTTTGAGCCTGCCTGTGCTGAGAAATGACGGATCGTGGATCTCTGATAAGTTCACAAATTGCTCTGTGCAATGGAGGTGAGTGAGTGTCACTTTCTTTTTCCTAAATCAAATCTAGTGCTGAGGTCCCACCTGACATTCTCAGCAAAAGTCTAATCTCAAGAATGGTTTTGGGGTTTCCTGACAGGGAGGCTGGGGAGAGGCTTCCCTTCCTTTTGGTTATGCCAACAGTCCGGCAGGTCAGGAACATGGGGCAAGACTATATCGTCATCGGTGTGTCACCCTAACTTTGTTACCTCTGCCCTGGACCTGATGCCCTCAAATGCTGCTGCTCCAGGGACACAGCTTCTCCCTAGTGTCCCCAGGCTTCATCCAGCCCAACCTCTGCAGGCCACCCAAGGCTTTGCTCCTGGGAGGCACCACAGGCTGGTGCAGCTGGAGCTACTGTGGAATCTACAGCCCATCTCTTCTCAACTTGAGGAATCTGACACTCCAGGTTGGAAAATTCTCCCCTTTCTTCCAAATACCAGTCTCTTTTTCTTTCTTCCACTGGGAGATCTGAGACCTTTCAAAACAGTAGCCAGATTAAGGGAATTTCCCAAATGTAGCTCCAGGCTGAAGGGGGTTTCAGCTCTGGGCAAGTTCACTCTGGATTTGCTGAGACTGAAAAATGACAGTGGAACATTGTGGGTAAAATGGGCTTATACCACGCTTTATCCTCATGGTGGCAGGTCAACCTCTAGAGTCCTGTCCACTTCCAGGGTGGTCTGAAAGTAGCAAGTCTGTCTCAGGTGCTGCCTCTGCCCCAGATTCTGCTCTCGCCTCCAGCCTCTGCTCTCCTTTCTTCTAGCACTGGGTGAACCTCTTTTTATAGCAACACAGGCAATAATGACTTATTGCCAATGGATATACAACCATGTGCCTATGCAGTAGGCTAAGTTTTACATCATTGCATGTACACAGTGGGTGAGTAGATTAGGATCAGGTGAGGATCCTGGCCATGGAACTTCCATTTTCGCTATATCAAGGATCTCTCTTCCTTCCCTCTTCATTTTCTGCCCTGAAACAGAAGTGTGTTAGCCAAACTGGGCTTCAGGAGCAGTCCTCAGATAATCTTCCTGGAAAGTAGCAGAGGGAGGGGATACTCCTTTTATTCTAATTCGGGGTAGAGCAATGACAGCAATTCATTTCTTTGTAGCTGACCCTGTGGTGGATTCACAAGAGCTGGATAGAACTTGAGTGAGCTTTTGTCCCAACCATCTCACTTTCCTGAGGGGTCAAGCGAGGAGGTCCAGAAGAAGAGAGTGGGACTCTTAGTGACTAAGCCAGCACCAGGCTGCAGGTTTTTGACTGCCAACCCCAGGAACTGTGCATTTGGGAGCCCAAATGTGCCCCACACCATTAGGCTGCCAAGCAGAGGGGTAGAAGGGAAACAACGAGCAGCACACAGGAGGCACCTCTGGGATATGGAGAGCCAGTGCAGTGCTACTGAAAGCCCACTATGTGGTTCAGACTGAATGCTTGAGGAAAGAAGGAGGAATCATGATTATAAACAATTGTTACCCAGACCCAGCTTAATGGGAGATGTAGACCTGGACTACAGTCTTGAAGAAAGTTTAGCGCCAGGGTGATGATGGGGCATTTCAGATGAAGGGGTGCATTTTGGCAAACTCTACAGTTCAAGAAAATGAAGCAAGAAAGGAAAACCCTCAGATGTATGAGGAGGGTCAGCGGAGTATAGTCAAGAAAATTAGCCAACAAGGTAAGGAGGCCTGGCACATTGTTTCTTTAATTATTTGTTCTTAACCTTGCTGGGAGTCAGTAGATATATAGGACCTTTGCATCCCCTGAAATTACACATATATAGCGTTTGGAGGAATGGTTTATAAGTGTATTATATGAAATAAAAGTCTGAGATTTTAATCAGATGCTCAGTATTTCCTATTTTCCACTTTCTAGGAATATAGTAGGATTGCATTTCCTGGCTTTTTTTAGTTTCGTGGCAGACCATGTGATTAGTGGTGTTGAGCTGTGAATAGAAGTGTGCCACTTCCCAATCAAAGCATTTAATTACCTGTGTGCAGCCCTCCAGAGCTCACGCCCCCTCTGCTGTAATTCCCAGCAACAGTCCAGACGATGACTGCTCAGTGTGTTCAGGTCCCAGAAGGAAAGGGTGCAGAGCGGAGCCCCAGCTGACCTGCAGTGGACATGTGATGTAAGCAGAATCTTTGTTTTAAGCTGTTGAAATTTGGGGGCTGTTACTACAACATAACTTTGAGTATCCTAATACACACAACAAAGAGGCTGACTGCGAGGCAGAAAGCAGAAAAAAGCAAGGGAGTTCTTTTAAGGGATGAAACTATTGGCATCAAAGAGAACTATTTGAGTGGAGTGATGGGAATAGGAGCCAAATTTAGAGTCTCTGGGGAGAAGAAATGGTGCTTTGCTAATGTCAAGTGCTCCACCTGCACGTTTGCTTTAGAGACCGAAGCAACAGGGATGTTCACCCAGGGAGTGACACCCCCCCCCCTCCTAGTTTGCTTCTGTTTTTTTCTTTCTTTGCCTCTTTCCTTTGTTTTAACCTCTTTGGTATTAGGGAGCCATATACATAGGTCTTATTTCAGTGTTTCTAACTATTCACAGGGAAGCCTCCATATCCGTCTAATACATACAGACAAAATATAATATTATTATAATTAACTGTTTTTAATGCTTAAGAACTCCTAAGAAAGAGGCCATACATCTCTGCTCCTAAGTTTTTACTGAGATCTAATCATCTCACTTGGACCAGCCCCTTTTTCTTTGGAAGCTTCCCATCACAGTTTTATTAACCATTATTTTCTTGGATTCTCATTCCCATGTTTCCTAGATGTGAATTATGATGCAGGTCCTGCCCCAGCAGCCCCCTGAGATGGTTACATGCCATTCCAGACCCTCCTCAAAGTTCTGAAGGGAAGTGAGTATATCCAAGTAATTTGCCCCACATCCCACCCCTGCACAAAGGATGGATTGTCTTAGTCCATTCTGGATACAACAACATATCAGAAACTAGGTAGGTTATAAGCAACAGAACAGTGTTGTCCACAGTTCTAGGAAGTCCAAGATCAAGATCAAGACAAGGGTAGATTTGGTGTCTAGTGAAGGCCCACTTTCTGGTTTACAGATGGTGCCTTCACACTGGCTCCTCACAGGGTGGAAGGGACTAGGGAGCTCTGTGGGTCTTTTGCAAGGGTAGTAGCCCCATTCATGAGGGCTTCACTCCCATGACCTTAGCATCTCCACAAGGCCCCACCTCCTGATACCATCACAATGGGGATTTGGATTTTAGTGTACACATTTTGGGAGAAACCAACATTCAGGCCATAGCACAGATCTAAGCCAATTTGGCATTCCTGTCTATCGGGTTCCTTCGGTAAGCGTCAGGAGCCTTCAACCATAAGGAGTGAGGAGAAGTAATGTGCCTCCTCCCCACAGCTGTGCTAGCAGGCAGTGTGCTACAGCCTTTATTAGCAAGGGGAGACAAAAGCTGTCTGAGCATGCTCTGTAAGTTCAGTGAAGTCCCCACTCTGTCCCTACTCTCTGGCCACTGCCATTATTGGAACGTTTACTCCTAGGTAAACACCGCAGAGTTTTGTCAGCAGGATCAGACTCACCTTGGCAAATCTGGAGACAGTTCTCTGTTGATTATGGGAGATCTGGGACCTGAAGTTTGGCTCCTTAACTGTCAAGTACCAGATTTACTTATATTTAAATTCATTCATGAAAAAAGGTGCTCAAGTCTATATACTGAACACATTTTACGCCTCTCATGCTTTTTAACCCCTCTCATTGCTAATTAGCCCATCCTCTGGTACTGTTCAAATTTAAATGGCAATGCTTGGAAAGTTTGCCATGGCCACCTGTGGAGAGCAGGTTCTGGAAGGATGCCCCTGAGTCTGGTCTTTGAAGGCAGCATCTGTCAGGGAGACTAACAGAGCAAAGGCTATCCTGCCCTCATTAATATCCCACCCCTCTGATGCAGTTTCTGTTCCTCTAATGCCCCAAAATAGGACACCTACTAATTGTCATTGTCCTAGTTGTAGACACAGCTTTGCACTGAGTGGTTCATGTGACCTTGGGACCTACAGCTTGAATTTGCAAGGCAGACCCCAGGTGTAGTCCCAGCCTGCTAGATAGCACGAGGACTCTAACTCGGTTCACCAGAACCGAGGCCGGGGTGGGCCCCAGGGATATGGTGCTCCTTGGCCCCACTGAGCCCTCCACTTCAGTCTCCTGCACTCAGAAAACCTGACCCAGAGACCCCATGACGTAGCACGCAGAGCCCCCCACACCCTGCCAGACCCAACCCCTTTTGCTGCAAACTGACTCTCCAAGTGCAGAGTCTGTGCCCGTATCACACCAAGATCTAAAGTCCATATAACTTATGCCGTTGATATCCAGGGCCATGCCGCCAGCCTATAGCTTATGAATAATGTAAAGCTGCAGCCCCCCCACTTAGTTCAGCTACAAATGCCCCTGATTTGCATGATTAGCTCTTACCTTACTGATTAGAAAGTTTCTTCTAGCCCCATAACCTACCCTTCCTGAATGAATGGCTCTTTTAAAGGGATCCAGGTTCTCTAACAGGCATTTCAAGGCGAAATAAAAAAGAATCAACAACAAAAAAGTCCCGTTTTTTCTTTATGGAATGAGAAGAGAGGAGCTTATGAAGGTTTTTAAAAGTTCAGTGCCATGCTTATCAGTAGGAGCTCAAAGTGGCTGTGGCTGTCCAGGGGACTTGGGGGATGCAAGCTTGGGGAAGATCTTGCCCTCCCAGAACGTGTACTAATGGATTATCAGATTTTTAGCTTGAGGAGTTTAGGCTAACTACTAGTTTTAAGCAAGAGTGTGGAATCAGGCTTTGCCTTGAGAAAGATCACCCTAGGGGAAAGGTGGATAATGAATTGGGAGATGGATGGCCATAAGACTAGTAATAATCCAAGAGCGAAAGATGTGGTAGCTTACACTAGGGCCATGGCAGGGCAGATGGAGAGCAGAGGATGGATTCAGGAGGTATTTAAAAGCCTCGGGGCTCCCTCACCTTCAGGTCTCTGCTTGAATTTGACCTCCTAAGTGAGACTTCCTTGTCTACCTACTTAAAACCGCAGCCTCCCTCCCAGACCCTGTCACCCTTTCTTGCCTAGTTTTTCTCCACAGCGTTTACCACCATCTGACATCCTATGTAATTTGTTAATTTTTTATAATCTTCCCCAACTAAAATGGTCTATGAGGGCAGAGATTTTGTATATTTTATTCTCAGTATCTCCAGTACTAAGTCCCTGGCGCACAGTCAATGATCAAGAGGTACTTTTAGAATGAATGCACTGGTGAAGAATGAATAGACTTGGCAGGCATGATCAATGGTTGGATGGGAGGAGTAAGAGGAAGAGGCAAAGGGGCAAAGGAAGTTTCCCAAGTTTCTAGCTAGGCTAACTGAGCCAGCTGATGGGCCCGTCAGTGAGACAGGGATCGCCGTGTGGGGAGAGGAAGCAGGGTTGGAGGTGAAGGACTGCATGGATGATAAATTTGAGGCACCTGTGGGACATCTAGAAAAATACATAGACCAACAGGGGAGGGCTTTGGGTTGGAGGAATAGATTTTGCAGTCTTTTGAGACTTTATTCATTTAACAAATCTTTATTGCGTACCTACTTCTTTCCAGACACTACACCAGGCACAATGGATGCAAAGATGAACAAGCTGAGGTCGTGCAAACGGATGACATTACCTGTAAGATCACAATTACTACTGCAGTTGATAATAGCCAGTGCTACTGAGGGGCCAGGGAGCAGGCACTCATAGACTGTAGAAGGAACTAGAAATTGGTAGGTCCTTTCCGGAGTACAATTTGGCAGTGTATAGCAAAAAGCTTAGAAATTTACGTATCCATGACTCAACAATTTCCCTTCTAGATATTTATTTGTGGTTATAAGCCCAAGATCTGCTCCCCACCAAGAGGACCCTACTTCAGTGTGGCCAGTTTGCACCCCAAGCAGGCACCTAGGATCCCTATCCACTGACACACAGGGCAGACCCCAAGTCCTGGCACCCTAAGAGGGTCTATGAGCACCCACTGACATGCAGCTAAAGAAGAGTCAGGGTCTAACCTATCAGGTGCTTTGCTCATGTGTAAGACATACTCTCCCGGAAGGGCACTGACTCCCTCTTGCAGTTATATATTGCTGTGTAACAAACTAACAAACTAAACATTATTGTATTATATCTCATTATTCTGTGGATCTGAAACTTGGACATAGAGTAGCTGGGCAATTCTTCTGCTCCATGTGGCATCAAGCAGGGTAACTCGGTGGCCTTGAGTTGGCAGCTGGGCTGGCCCGGAGCATCTAAGATGCCTTCGCTCACATACTGGACACCTCGGCAGGGGTGGCTATAGGGCTGGATTCAGCTGGGCCCCTTTCCTCCCGCGTAGTCTCAGAGCCATGTGGTCTCTTCAGCAGGGTGGTTGAACTTACATGATGTCTCAGGGCACCAAGAGACCAAGGCAGAAGCTGCTAGTGGTTTTTTGTTTTTGGGGTTTTTTTTTTTTTTTTGGTATCATTAATCTACTGCTAGTGTTTTTAAAGACTAGCCCTAAAACTAGCTTAGCATCACTTTGGCCATACTTTAAAGGTCAAAAAGTGATAGCCAGTAATAGCTCCTACCCTCAATAGGAAGAATATCAAAGAATTTGCAGCCATCTCTAATCTGCCACATTGCCTAGTTCAGGATTGCCAGGAGGGCAAGGTCTGGCATGTACATTCTGGTTATTCTCCTTCTGCCCCTCTACTGTGTGGCTGCCAATTCCTCCCAGTGAGTGTATGGCAAAGTGAAAATTTCTCAACTTCTTTCTCCATAGAAAATCAGGCTTATTAGATCAAACAGGAAAGATCCCCTGTAATATCACTCTAGTACATACGTGTGACACAAACCAAGACTGTCTGGCTCCAGTGAGCTGCTAACCTGGCTGCGCTTAAAAACCCCTCCACTGTGAAAGATAGGTAATTAGGCTAGTTTCAGCCATTCATTTCTGGAAACATGGCTTGGTCAGTAGGGTGGAGTTTCTACTTATTAGTTATTACATTGAACATCAGCTGTAACTACCCAAAGGCAAATTTGACTTCTAAGTCAAATGCGCAAAGTCAGAATTCCCAAGTACTCCTGTGACAGCCATGGATACTTCCTCGTTGTCAGTGTTAAAGACATTATAAAATCTCTTAGGATACCATGGACTACACAATAAGTGCTGGAAGGCCTGGCCAAAAGTGAGAATATGGCTGCCAATTGGTAGGGCACCATCCAGGCACACCGGGTAACCTCACGGGGAAAGCCGAGCAGAGTAAAGGTCCCAAGAGGCTGGCAGATTGTCTTATCAACAGTTGGTACGTGGGCTGCACTTGGATTTCCTTTATAAAATCGAGCAGGCTTCCATGAATGTAGATGCCTCCCCACCTTGCAAGGCTGGCAGGTGGTTACAGAGGTGATAGGTTTTCCAAGGGGTCAAAGAGAGGACAAGCTCGCCTGGAAAAGCATCTGGTTCAGCTGTAAAGAAAGCGCTCAGCAAACGATGGGCCTCCCCACCCTTTTAATTCCATTGCTAAATCTCATAACTGCTGATGGCAGCTCTGGGCCAGGTTGGCAGGTGAGACTGGATTTCAGTTCTGAGTATAGATGCCATGTGGTGGTTTTAAAATATGTCCACAAATTCTTTGGTGCTCCTTCCTTCAAGAAGTGGGCCTGGGAAACTTACAGAATAGTGGAGTAAGAACTTATAAAAATCCGTTCTTCCACATAAAACTCTTATAAGAAAACATAGGCAAAACTCTCTTGAATATAAACACAAGCAACTTTTTATGAACACATCTCCTCGAGCAAGGGAAACAAAAGCAAAAATGAACAAGTGGGACTACATCAAACTAAAAATCTGCTGTACAGCAAAGGACACCATCAGAACAAAAAGGCATCCTACAGTATGGGAGAATATATTCATAAATGGTATATCCAGTAAGGGGTTGACATCCAAAATATATAAAGAGCTCACATGTCTCAACACCCAAAAAGCAAAAATAGTCCGATGAAAAAAATGGCTAGAGGATCTGAACAGACACTTCTCCAAAGAAAAAATTCAGATGGCCAACTGGTACATGAAAAGATGCTCCACATCACTAATCATCAGAGAAGTGCCAATTAAAATCACAATGAGATATCACCTCACACCAGTTAGGATGGCCAACATCCAAAAGACAAGCAATGAGTAATGCTGGCAAGGATGTGGGGAAAGGGGAACCCTCCTACACTGCTGGTGGGAATGTAAATTAGTTCATTGTGGAAAGCAGTATGGAGGTTCCTCAAAAAACTCAAAATAGAAGTACCATTTGACCCAGGAATTCCACCTCTAGGAATTTACCCTAAGAATGTAGGATCACAGATTCAAAAGGACACAGGCACCCCTATGTTTATCGCAGCTCTATTTACAATAGCCAAGAAATAGAAGCAACCTACATGTCCATCAGTAGATGAATGGATAAAGAAGATGTGGTGCATATACACAATGGAATATTACTCAGCCATAAGAAGAAGAAAAATCCTACCATTTGCAACAACATGGATGGAGCTTGAGGGTATTATGCTCAGTGAAATAAGCCATGCAGCAGAGAAAGACAAGTACCAAATGATTTCACTCATCTATGGAGTAAAGCAAACACTGAAGGATCAAAACAGGAGCAGACTCACAGAACCCAAGAATGGACTAATAGTTACCAAAGGGAGAGGGACTGGGGAGGATGGGTGGGAAAGGAGGGATAAGGGGATTAAGGGATATTATGATTAGTGCACATAATATCGGGGGGTAACAGGGAAGGAAGTATAGCACAGAGAAGACAAGTAGTGGCTCTATAGCATCTTACTATGCTGATGGACAGTGACTGTAATGGGGTATGTTGGGGGGACTTGATAATAGGGGGGAATGTAGTAACCACAATGTTGTTCATGTGAAACCTGGTTATATATCAATGACACCTATTTAAAAAATAAATAAAATCCATTCTTCCATAAAAGCAACAAAAATACTTGCAAAAATTTTCAAAGTCAACTTTTCCAAATTCTGGAAATTAACCAAAGGCTTGCAATAAACCAAGGAGCCCTTATTCAGGAAAAACTGCTGAATCTTGTTAAGAATCACAAATCTTCCTGGCATTTTAACTTGCACTGTTTGACTACCTCTCATCCTGGCTTTGCAGGGTCCTTGAAAACCAGCAGGTTCAAAATCATGGCAGCATTGCGATTGAGCAGCTTTACAGCCACTGGATGGGCAGACTGGGTTTGGAGCTCCTCAAAGGCCCCATTCCCATAGAATTGCCACTATTTTACCCCTCTTGCAGCTCCATGGAAAAGCCTCATTCATAGGACATTGTCATTACTTGACTTGATTCAGAGCTCACTGGGGGCAGAAAGGAGAGCGGGGATGTTACTCTGAATCTTGTTAAACATAAGATTCTTTTCTGGTTGTGGCTACATGAGGCCATGATACCAGCTGGGGCCATCAAGAGCCTGACCAGTAATTTAAAAGGAAGGACTCAGGAATGAGATAGTTATAGATGGCTCTGAAAGGCTCCACCAAATCACTGGTGGTCTAGAAGGCCACACACATGTACAGGACACTGTGTATGCTTAGGAGAGACCCAAGAGGGACCTCTTGCTGAACCTGAGGTCCTATATAAGCAGGAAGTCCTTAAGTTCAGGAGCATTAAAAGTGTATCACAGCTCGTGCATGTACGCACGCACACACATTGCCCCTTGGGAAAAGCTGGAGACTAGTTGGCTCAAGGCATTTATGGAAATCTCTGTACAATCATTAACCATCCATTAAGTCAGCTGAGCAGAGATTTCAGTGGCCACAATGACAGGGATATATATAACTTTCCTGGACAAATTCTGTATATATATACAGAATTTGTCCAGGAAAGTCACTAAGCAAATAAACAACAGCAACAATGCCCTGGTGGAGGAGAGTATCTGATTTTCAGAGCTGCTTTAAATGTCCAGTTTTCAAATAGGAAGTTTTTCTTGGGGGTGCTGACTATAGCCCCACCACCTGATATCTTAATAACAACCTCATGAGAGAACCTAGGCCAGAAGCATCCAGGTGACTTGCTCTTAGATTCCTGACCCTCAGAAGCTGTCTCTCATACAAATTATGTTGTTTAAGCAGCTAAATTCAGGGACAGTTTTTTATGTAGCAATAGTAACTAATAAAATGCTGAAAGGAAAAAAATCATCTAAAATCATCAAAGGAAATAATTAAGATCAATAGAGAAACATTACCAAGAAGCTAATTTTGTTTTAATACAAAGAAGAACTTTATATGGTGAGAGTAGCCCACAGTGGACTAGGTCACCTTTTAAAGGAGCGAGCTACTTGTCACTAAAGATTTCAACTAAAGGTAAATGCCTGTTTATCATAGATGATGAGTATAGTTTCCTGCTCTAGTGGGTAGACGATTTTTGTGGATGACTTCTATTTTCAAATGTACATGTAATTTGATACCCACCACTACCACTACCACATGTTTTCCAGAAAGACTTTGAAATAGTCTGGAATTATAACATTTATTCATAAGCAAACTAAGACAAAAATAAGAGAGACTAGAAATCATATAAAAGAATTGGAAGAGTTGCTACAATTCCAATGAAGCCTCATGGAAGGTTGAAGAAGAGACCACCAGAGATGTTTAGGTAGTAGGCCAAGGTGAGACCTGGCAATGTCTTCCTTTGTTGAACCCACCTAATTCTGGTTGAAGATCTGCCAGCCTAGACTGTCCTTCTCAACTCTGTCATCTCCTCTATGCTTTTTGGGGGGCTAAACATTACCTAATATAGCAGAAAAATATTCCCTGTTACAGATGGAAAAGAAGTCCATGGGTAGCCAATCCCCAAAGATGAGTAGGAGAACACCTAGCTCCTTCCTTAGTGGAGAAAAGCAGATCTCGGTCTCTATTGCTTAGGAAATTTTCTTGCAATCTCCTGAAACAAGACTATCTTGCCTGACACTGGGAGGCAGTGTTCTGGGTTGACCCTAACAGCAGATGGAGGAGATGACTGGCTCAGAGAGAAGCCTTGCTGAGGCAAGCTGCTGGGTGATCCAAACACGAGCCAACTAACCAATCCTAAGACATCCTGCACATTGACCAGGGGTCAACCTCCACGACTTGACATTGGATGGTAACATAAGTTCCTAGCAGATCCCTGTTATCCCTAAGCCTCTCCTCCTAATTATTTCAACTCCCCTGGTAAAGATACTAAGATGTAATTCTGATTTTGAGTGTCATTTGGATGTAGGAAATATTCATGGTCATATCGGTTGGCCACCTTAGTCATAAAACTTTCTGGAAGAAATCTGACTTGAAGCTCTTCTGCCTTCTGATGAAAACTCAGATGATCAGTGATATACAAGGTCCTTGTAACTACTGGGTTCTCAGATTCCACTGCTCTGAGCTTTTGGCAGTGAAGTTAAATGTGAAACCTGGCTAACAGGCACCTCAAGCCCTCTCATGAAAGGCAGACTTGTACTTACTAATCAAAATCCCATCTGAGACAAAAGTAGAAAAATGGCACCTGATGTTCTTTTCACCCCAAGTCCCTGCTTAATTCCAAACATCTTCTGCAGGCTGGGTGTCAGTGCAGCTGAAGGGTGATCCATCTTACGCTGGAATTAAAGCCTGCTGCGACGTTAATGAAGAAATGCCAGTGGATTTGCTGCAAGGTAATTTAGATCTACATAATTATGACTTAATCCCTCGCCCTGTGACATCAAAAAGGTCCCTCCCCAAGTGGAAGCTGCATGATTTCATGCCACAAAGAGCACAGCTGTATGCCTCCTGTTTTCTTTTGTGTGCAGGGCTCGCATCAGTCATGATAGCTTTATTAAATGGTGTGACCCGACCTAATTCTTGCACAAAGGGCTCTATCTCCTAATCAAAACTGCAAAATGTGGCTGAGCAGGCTGCGAAAAGAAACCAAGATCTGCATCTTAAATAGCGGATTAACTGCTCAGGATGGCGGAGCTGGCTGGTGGGGTGGTGACGGCTCAGAGCAGCCTCAGTCCTTCAGCGGTAGCAGTTGCGAGGGTCGCCTCTAGCAGCCGGACCTGAAGGAGTGCGCAGAGATGTCTGCAGAACTCCGTCTGGTTCTGGAGACAGCTGTCCTGTCAGGGAATCACCAACGGGACACCTCCTCACCACGCAGAGCACATTTCCAGCGCCAAAGAGAGCACTGTCAGAACTGTTTATGCTTTTCCACCATCTTCCAAGGTGAGAGATAGGTGTGCAATTAGAGATCCTGCAGGCAGAGTCATAATCCCCTTCGGAACATAGTTTGGAGACAATTCAATACCTGAACCAGATGCACGTCCGGTGCTGGTGTCATAAAGCACAGAAAAGTGGTAGGAGTTTCTTAGGCCAGAGGTGGGCAAAGAGGGAGAGAGATTATATCAAGCTTGGGGTGAGGGAGAGGGAGAGTGGGTTCAGGATGTTTCCAGAAGGAGGTGACACTCATTTGAACTTGGCTATAAGGATGGTGTTATAGGGTGAATTGTGTACCCTCTAAATTCATATGTTGAAGTCCTAACAATCAGTATTGCAGACTGTGACCTTATTTGGAAATAGGGTCATTGCAGATGTAATTAGTTAAGATGAGGTCATATTGGAGTAAGGTGAGTCCCTAATCCAATGTAAGTGGTGTCCTTATTAGAAAAGGGAAATTTGGACACACACAAGCACACAGATGCTATATGAAGACTGGAGTTACGTTTCCACAGGCCAAGCAGCTGCCGGAAGCTGGGAGGGAAGCTTGGAGCAGACCCTTCCCCGGGCCTTCAGAGGGAGCACGGTCCTGCTGTCCCCTTGATTTCCAACTGGCCTCCAGAACTGTGAGACAATAAATTTAGGTTGTTCTAAGCTACCCAGTTTGGCACTTTATTGCAGTGCCCTAGCAAACTAATATGAATTTGTAGGATTCTATGGTCAGATTTGGAAAAAGAGGAGCTCCCATAAGGGCATGAGCATGAGCTTGTCCAGTTAGGAACTGGGTTTGCATATTGGGAGCACAGAAGTGCAGTTCTATTGGAACCAAGAGTCTAAAGAGGTGCCTTGAGAAGGTAAAGAGGACAGGCAACAGAGAGCATTGAATGCTGGGAAGATGGCTCTCAGCTTTGCTCTGTGTTTATATGCATTTATTTCCACTTTGGCAGAAAGTGATTTGAGGTGTCTGACTTCAGTCTGTAGATCATGGGCAACCAGGTTGTGTGCTGGGAAGTGGCTTGATTGGAGTCTCTACAGGAAGATGAACTTGGACACATATACTTAGAGAAATGAAAAACAAGAAACAGCCTAGGTAAGAAGTTGTTGCAATCATCTGAAAAAGAAACAAAGAAGGACTAAAATGGGAAAATGGCAGCAGAACAGAGAAGAAGGGATGAAGACAAGAGATGAAATTATATGTTGACTGGGTAAGTGTTCGTAAGCGAATAAGTAAGGGAAAGAGAGGAATTGAATTACACATTGTCAACATTTTGAGCCTGGTGACTGGGAGAACTGTAGTGCCTTGAACAGATTTAGTGAGGACGAGAGGACTATGTGGGGGGAGTTGAGGAGTTCCTTTGCACACATTGACTTTGGTCTGTCTGTGGGACCCCCAAAAAGAGGAATCCAGCAGACAATTGAACTTGGAAGAAAATATGACATCATTCACCTTGACACAAGAATCGAAATTTTGATGCCAGCTGAAAAATAACAGCTCTAAACGGGAAATGAAATGGGGCCAGAGGGAGGGGACCACATTCTTCAAATTCCTTTAATGGTTGTTCTACCCAAATGTGGGTTGTACTTTGTTAAGTACTTTGTATTTTGGTCAATGGCAAAACTGCTTGAACCTCACTTTAGTAAAGGCATCTTTCTCTGTGGAAAGCTAAAATAATGAAATGGACATGTTGGTCATCAAGGAAGGGGCCTCCCAACTAGGAAAACAAAAGCATGGACTCAAGCTTGAGGCCCTGCTGCCCCCAAGGGAGATCTCCCTGCTTTCCTTTCCTGACCACAGTAGGAACGGCAAGTAGGCTCCCAGGAAGTAAGACAGCGGAGCGAGATAATCTCAGTCCAGCTTTCTTCGGAGAGTTAGTCGGTGAGCGCCGAACTTTCTGACAGGCAGCGTCCATGTCATCAAAGTATTCTTAACTGATGCATCAGGAGGATGACACAAAAGCAGCAGCACCTGGGAAGCAGACCTTGGATGCTATTAGGACCGGAATGAGAGAAAGCACTTTCTTTAAAGCAGAGAAAAATAACTTTGGTTAAGTTCAACAGTGAAGGGTAGTAGAAGAGTATACTTAACTCATACCAGGCCATACTTGACTCCTTCTATGCTTACGTATCTATTAAGCCAGCTAAAAATGAATAATATCTCATGTGGCTTGTCGCCAAGACTATGTCCTACCTCATCTCCATCCAGTAAAAATATAATGTGAGCCACAAGTAATTCTTTCTAGTAGCTATGTTTATAAAAGGAAATAAAAACAGGCGGCATTCATTTTAATAAAATTTAATAATTTTCAAGTATATATCTTATTTAACTTACTATGTCCAAAATATTACCATTTCAACATATAATTAATATCTAAATTTTTGACGGTTTTTTTGCTTGTTTGAAGTTCTTCAAAATCCAGTTTGTATTCATACTTAAAGCGGATGTCAGTTCATCCTTAGCTACATTTCCAGGGCTCAAAGGCACAGGTGGCCACCGTATTGGAAAGTCCAGCCCTACCTCTTCTGAATGGGGACTTAACCTTGCTGTGCTATTCATTTCATCCACATCGTTTCTCTGGTTACGGGGTTCTTACTTCATCTTCCAAAGGGATGATCTTTCTTTACTGCAAAAATCTTGACCAATTAAATTTGCTAGAAATCTCTTCAGAATTATATGGTATATCCTTCTGTTTAAAGATTGGCTGTATGACTCAGTATACAAATATTATTTTGTGCTAATGGCAAACTAGAATCTCAAGTAAATGTTTATGGAAAGAGATGTGGGGGGATGGATGAGAGTTAACATTTACAAAGTGCTTTCTATGTTCTCATACTGTGCTAGATCCTGTATTTACATCATTTCATTTCATTCCCATGTGGAGCCTAGGAACAGTAACAGGTCCTAATTTTCACTATTAATAGTCATTTGAGTTCTGAGTAATATAAGAACAGAGGCCAACCCCACAGACAGTACTTGGTGGTTTTCTTCATCTTTGGCAGTGCACGAGTCACATGGATATAAGCCGTATGATATTCCAAGCCTGTCTCACAGTCTGATCAAAACATGTGGGTCACTGGACCCACCCCACCTACCTCCCCTCATGCCACTGCACACAGCGCCCTGCGGGGCCCGCTCAGCACGCAGCGAAGCTGGGCAGGAAACAGCATCCAGCAAACCAGGCTAAGCCAGCTGCCCACTACCCTGGGAAGTCTCAGCCCTTTCTCGCCTTTTAAATTCTTGTCCCATAGGCGGAGGCATGGGGCTTCACTTGACATCTGACATCTCTGCAGATGCCTCTGCCTCACACACAGCCTCAGAAGATCCCAGGGATACCCAGCTTATGGGAGAAAAGGGAAGTTGAAGGCACTGGCAAAAATGATAACGTTGTAAAAGTAGGTGAAGAGAGCTCCTCATCTGAGAGAGAAGGTTGAATGCACAAAAAGGGTCAAGGGGCTGGGTAAGAAGTGGGGTCCAGGAAAGAGTGGGGTAGAAAAGATGCAGTGGAATGTTTTGCCTGTGGTCTGCTCTGTGTGTCGCTAGTCCTCAGTCTGGATGAGAGGCACAGGGAGCTGACCTGCCCTCTTCTAGCCGGTCCCTCCTGTCTGCTCACATATTCCGTCCCACCTTCCCTTTCTGCCTCAGCTGATCAAAAACGGGACCCTGATTTTGTACTTTCTGCTTTTTTTACTTGACCCTGACTTCTTTCCTTCACTAGAATATGAGTTAAGGGAGGGCAGGGACTTTACTCAGGTTTATGTCTTGCCCTGTGCATGTCACAGTCCTTTGCACATAGTAGGCATTTCTTAAGCATTTGTTGGATTGAAGGATAAAAATCTGGGGTGCCTGTGAGCATAAAGTTGTAAAATAAACGGACTAAGAGTATAAAGAATGCAGAGAACATTAGAAATTCATTTGCATTTGAGAGCGAGAAGAAGGAGGCAGATGCTGAGAGGGGCCAGATTGGAGAAGAGGTGCAGGCAGGGTGCAGTCTGCAGACCCTTGAAGAGCTGGGGAGAAATCATTTATCTCATTATCACATTCAAGAAGTCTAGCAGGGTTGACTGCCCTTTGTTGACAGATACCTGTTTGATCTTATAAAGGAAGGTGGGGAGAGAAGTTTCCTACGGTTTCGGTCAGATTGCTCGGCATTTCGCTTTCGCTCTCTAAATTACAAAAGAGAAATGCATGTGAAGTGATGAACTGCTCCACATTTTACCAAAAGAAAATAGTTCAAGAAACTATTAGCCATTGGAACCATCCAAGAGTGGTTCCCAAGATCAAGGGACAGAACGTAGGACCCGGAATGGTCCTTTACTTGGGCAACAGGTAACAGAAGCCCAGGCGCACTCGAAGCGCATCATGCCACTAGAAAAGCTGGTGGTTTTATGCCGACACAGTTCCAAGAGCCCTTTGTGAACGTGCCCATGCTGGAGGAGACCATGTCTGTCGCTGAACTTTTTTTTTCACAGGAGCTGGGAAACCATTCCCAGAAGCCCTCCAGCAGAGACATACTATTGGCCCAATGAGTTTCACGTGACCATTCCAAACCAATCACCAGCAAGGAACAGGACACTCTGATTGACTGAAATCAATCAAGGCTCTGAGCAGGGGCTGCAGGTGGGTGGCCAGCTTCCCAAAGCAGCCTGAGGCTACTTGAAGGCTGAGTTGAGGGTGGTGATGGGTAGAGGTTCTGTTAGGTAAGAAGGCTGGAGGGTGAATTGGGGATAATAGATGTTAAGTCTGCAGGTATCAGGTGTGATCCCGCCCGGGTATGTCATGACCCAATTTTTAGTTTTACTTCTTAAACAGATCTCAGCTTTTTTCTTTAAAAGAGTTAAGTGGTGCTTGAATATATTTCAGTTTTCTGATGCACAGAATGTGGTAGAAGAGAGCATGGGCTTTGGTATCAGAAGACCTGGGTTTACAGTTTTTGCTGTACTACCTACTGTCATATGTACCCTTATGCAAGTCACCTAACCTTCTAAACTGTCCTTTGTTTTGCAAAAATAGGACAATTCCTACTGTCCTGAGTGTTAAAAAAACATTAGTATGTAAAGAACCCAGAGTGCCCTACCAAATACCAGGTGCCCTTATTGTGAAATCCCTTCACCAGTGTTAGAAAAGGTGGTGATATTGGGTGGGTCAGCTGCTTATGCATTTCCTTGGGGGTTGACATCCTAGATATGTTTTCAGGGAAAATATATGAAATAATTTACAGTTCCACAGAGCCTTCTGAGAAAACAGGTACGTTGAGGTGTTTCTCATAAATCCTGAGGAAAGGAGGCACCTATGGCCAATCTAGTAAATTAAGAGACCCAAACAAAAGGGAAAATATTGGCATGCCATTCTCTCCTCCCCAGGACATGATATTGCTCTTGCTCACTAGCTTATAATGGTAAGCAAGACTGCGTTCAGAAAGAGCTCAGTTAGCTGTGCTGCTTGCTTCCTCTTAGCACTAGATCTTAGCTCCGTCATTAGCATCTCTCACACTGTATTACAAAACCCACCCATCATTATGAGTCATCTGTACTTAGTTCAGTTGCTCCCACTATACCATGGGCTAGCATAGGCACCTTTTCTTATTTATCTTGTCTCCCTAAGGGAATTTCCAGGACTGTAGAAGCTTCTGTTTAGTATGTAAATTAGAAAGAGACTGCCGTTTGCGAACTAAAATGTAACCCCCTTTAGTGCTGTGATGAGGTCTGAGATGTTCATTTTCATCTTTAAGGCCCGACCACAGTGTTAGAAGAACTGCCCTCAGAGGAGCCATTAGGAATGCCGGGGGGGCCTGAGGCTGTGACCCACATTTCATTTTTAAGGGCTGCCGCCTCTTTGCTGAGTCATTCCTTTCTTAGCCTCTCTTAGCAGCTCTCTTTTTAACTGTTGCTCCTTAAGAGGGAGTTCTTGCTCCTCCATTCTAGTAGAGTAGCTCAAAATTTATGGAATCAGCTTTCTTCAGTTTGCTGCTTTTCTCCAAGAGCTGTGTGTTTATCAGACTTGCTTCAGGAAAAATGTCTAATTTTTTAACAGTCTTTAGATTTAGCAGTGGTGGCGTCGTCCCTATTTGGCCTTTCCACACATTACTCACTCTGATGTCTCCTCAGCTTGAATGGTTCGGTTTTTGAGTACTCGAGTTTTGACAATCTACACCTTAGATTCTATGGTTTGTCACATAAATAAAATGCTTATGCTCTTTTATTCTCAATTAATACATTAATGGGCCTGCTTAACAATGGAATGGATTCAGTTTCCTTATTTATTGTCTGTAATCAGAATTCGGTGGGTGGATAGTCCTGGTAACACTAACAGCAGACCCCTGTGTCTGGGGAAGGAGAAGGCATTATCATGCCGCAAACGCAACTCCTTTCCCCAGGTTAGTTCCAAATACCAACCGCATCTCTATGACAGAAATTTGCTAACAGCTTGAAACCAGTAGCCCCACTGTCATTTGGAGTTGAGTGGACTTGTTTTTGACCTTGCGTGACACCACCAACCTTGCCTGTTACAGCACTTGATCTTTTTCTCAGCAATAGGCACCTTGACGTCCAGGGCTCTCTGACCCCTGTACCAAGCCAGGAGGCCTTACGCTGGCTTCTGCTATTTCTTCTTACTCTCCCTCACCCGTCTTCCTGCTTCTGGAAACAGTATTGCTGTTTCCAGCCCGAGTTTGCTCATTCTTTTGAGAGTCTCACACGCATGTCAGTGTATTCTTTTCTTTCTCAGTCTCCCCATCTCTGCTCATCTATTCCTGTCTGCAAAATTCAGATGACAACCTCTTAATACTGTAGCAACCTCTTCAGTGGGTAGTGTTGGAAAACAATTTAGATCTTTTTCTTCTTTGCTCATAAAAACCAATGTCTTTCGTGGTCAAAAAGAAAATTAGTAGCAGCTGAAAACAGAATTTCAATGACACTAAAGCCTAATTGTTATTCAGCTTTAACTTTAATTCCTACCTCATCTTCCACAAATTCCTATTAATTCATCAGCTAAATAATGTGGCTGCTACTAAAGATTCTGACATCTAATTCTCTGCCTGTGCAGGTTTATTGCCAGAGTGAAAAATACTTTGTCTTTTTACTTTCATTTTTAAAAACAAGCATAATGAAAATATAAAATATTGTTTGGGATTTATCTTAGAAGCCTTGGCAGCTTCTTTGAGAAATGGTTGGATGGGGAGATATGAATCAAATTTGGAAGTCCCCATCTCCTTGACATTATTTGAATAAGTATGAGCTGATTGGGCAAGGGGAAGAGCTCTCTGTATTTTTAACTATGATCTATATCATTTATTTCTCTTAAATTTTAACATAAAGGATAATTCTTGAGATGTCAAAGGACTAGGAATTAGCCATGTAACCTTGTCAATTGTGATGACTCTCATCCATGGAATAGGTTGGGTTTATAAAATATCCTACAGTTAATGCACTGATTATTCCCTTCCGATGGGTAAGCCTGAAGTTCATATCACTGCTGCCAGGAGAAAGTTGGGTATAAACACAAAAACGTCATCTTATGGGTTGAATCAGCAATGGGCATTAGCTGACAGGTGGAGGAAGTGCTGTCATTCTGACTCCATGTGTGTCCAGGATTCCCCTGCAGGATACAAAATTCTGAGCGTAGTGTACAGAATGACTTAATTGAAGTCCGGTTAGATGGCAGAGGTCCTTCTGGATGCAGTAAGGTTAGTTCAATAACTGAGGCGAGCCTGGGTATGGACTGAGTTTCCCCACTAGTTAGGTTCAAATGCCTAGAAGAGATATGAGCTGAGGGAAGACACAGTTCCTTTGAGAGATGACTAAAGGAGCAAGATTTAAAGAAATGGAATATTTGGGTAGTCCCAGATTTATGCCATCAATATCTGAGAAAAGATTAGTATCCAGAATATATAAAGACCTACAACACAACAGCAAAAACACCCAAGCAACTTGATTTTAAGAGGGCAAAGGACTTGAATAGATATTTCTCCAGAGAAGATATACAAATGGCCAATGACCACATGAAAAGATGCTCGACATCAATAAACATTAGAGAAATGCAAACTAAACCACAAAGGGATGGAACTCACACCCACTAGGATACCTACCATAAAGCAATAACAAAAACAGTATGTAACAAGTGTTGGTGAGGATGCAGAGCAATCGGAACCTTTGTACACTGTCATAATGTGAAATGCAATATAAAATGATGCAGCTGCTATGGGAAAATGATGCAGTATGGCAGTTGCTTAAAAAATTAAAAATGGAATTATCACTGGATCCCACGATTCCACTTCTAAGTATATAGCCCAAAGCATGGAAAGCAGGGTCTACACACATACGTTCAAGGCAGCATTATTTACAATAGCCAAGAAGTGGAAGCAGCCCAATTTACCTGACAGATAAATAGATAAGTAAAATGTGATATTATGCACGGAATGCATATTATTCAGTTTTAATGAGGAAGAAACAAATTTTTTTATTAAGGTATCATTGATATACAATCTTATAAAGTTTCACATGAGCAACATTATGGTCACGACATTCACCCATATTATCAAGTCCCCCCCATACACACCCCTTTGCAGTCACTGTCCATCAGCATAGTTAGATGTTATAGAGTCACTACTTGTCTTCTCTGTGCTATTCTGCCTTCCCCATGATCCCCCTACATTATGTGTGCTAATCATAATGCCCCTAAATCACCTTCTCCTCTCCCCAACCCCTTCCCTTTGGTAACCGCTAGTCCCTTCTTGGAGTCTGTGAATCTGCTGCTGTTTTGTTCCTCCAGTTTTTCTTTGTTGTTATACTCCACAAATGAGTGAAATCATTTGGTATTTGTCTTTCTCTGCCTGGCTTATTTCACTGAGCATAATACACTCTAGTTACATCCATGTTGTTGCATCCATGCAGGATCTGTTTTCTTCTTATGAATGACTAATATTCCATTGTGTATATGTACCACATCTTTAAAGAGGAAGAAAATTTTAACACATGCTACAACACATGGATAAACCTTGAGGACATTAAGCTATGTGAAATAAGCCAGTCACAAAAAGATATATACTGAATGATTCTACTTATATGAGGTCCCTAGAGCAGTTCATAGTTGAGGTAGAATGGCGGTTGCCAGGGGCTTGCAGAAAGGGCAAATGGGGAGTTAGTGTTTGATGGGTCTAGAGTTTCAGTTTTGCATAATGAAAAGAATTCTGGGGATGGATGGTAGTGATGGTTGCACATGAATGTAAATATCCTTAATGCCACTGAACTGTACACTTAAAAATGGTTATGATGCTGAACTTTATGTTATATGTATTTTACCACAATTTTTTTAAAGCTACAGTGTGAAAAGCAAATCAGTACCTAGTAGTTAAAAGTCAAATTTCATCAATATGACTGTTATACAAAAGGATTTCATAAAAGTCATACATCACTTTCTGAATGAATTCAGAATCAAGGTGGACCCTGCAGTAACTTGATTTGGTCAGGAACAAAAATCAAAACATGGCAGAGAGAGAAAAGCTCGAGGGGACCTCAATAATTAATGGACTTTGAAAAACGCCTTAAGCCCCTATTTATTTATAATGAAAATACTGTGCATGTTCAGAGCTGTTTGTATCTGCAAGACTTTACAAAGTAGATAAATCAGTCAAACACAGATTTGCTCAACTGGATATCTAAGGGCAATGAGGGGCCAAAGGTCAGGATTCCGTGCTATTCTTCTGATGGTCACTGATTTTTGTTCTCCAGAAATGCATGTTGCCAGTGTTCTGTGTCTCACTAAAAGGCCCCATGGCATGTCTCACGGTATGATTCCTATCCTTGCCATCCTCTTTCTGTTTTCGAATAAATGTTTCTGAAGAGAAAAGAATTCCAAACCTCCCCTTGTCTACTTGTACTTCTTCAGGCAAGTGTGGCATTATTATTATTATTATCTATTACTATACATTTTTCAATACTCTTAGTGGCTTGCATCTTTACAGACCTTAAGGAAGACAAGAGGGGCATGAAATGGAGGATGATATTCAAGCAGAGCATCCGTGAGGCTCCCCTGGCTGGGCAGGGCGGCTGGTGCAATGATGGTGAAAGATGTGAGCTTTGTTCTTCTCCTTGTGCAGATTGTTGCCATCCCTTCTTAGAGACCGCCTGTTTCTGTGATGGTTCATTTTATGTGTCAACTTTACTGGGCCACGGGGTGTCCAGATATTTGGCTAAACATTATTCTGGGTGCACTCGTGAGAGTGTTTCTAGATGAGATTAACATTTAAATCAGTTAACTGAATAAAGCAAATCACCCTCCCTAATGTGGGTGGGCCTTATCTAGTCAGAGACCTGGATAGATCGAAAAGACTAAGAGGGAACTGCTTGTCTGACTTGAGCTGGAACATTTGTCTTCTATGCTTTCAGACTGCAAGTTAACCATCAGCTCTCCTGGACTCCAGCTTGCCAACTTCAGATCTTGAGACTTCTAGCCTCCTTAATTAAGTAAGCCAATTCCTTATTGTGTGTGTGTGTGTGTGTGTGTGTGTGTATTATAGATAGATGATGGAGATAGATAGATAGATGATAGATAGATAGATAGATAGATAGATAGATAGATAGATAGATAGATAGATAGATATAGATAGATAGATAGATCGATCCTATTGGTTCTGTTTCTCTGGAGAATCCTGCCTACTATACCTGCATTGGTGGAAAGATTTGCTTCATTTTTGGCCTTTATAGCAGCAAAGATTTGTTTATGATAGAAGATAAAACTGACAGTAGCAAAGGCCAATATGAAACTAATCACTTCGATCTGTTACTAACCAGTTGGGTGAGACTGTAGGCAATCCATGTGATGTATGTGTAGGTTAACTTCAGCTGCTTTTCAACCCATTCCAGATTTTAGTGGCTTAAAATTACCATTTATTTGGCTCATGAGTCTCTTGAGTTGACTGAGTAGTCATTCTTCTGGTCTGGTGTTCTGTTCTGTCTTGTTTTTTGGCTCATATGGTTTTTGCTGGGTTCCCTCAGGAATCACGATCAGCTGGCAGGTTGGTTAGAAGTGGATGAACTAAGCTGGTTTCATTCATGCGTCTGGCAATGGGAGGCTGCTGGCCACGGCCTCAGGGACTCAGGCCCATTGCCCCTCCTTATCCAGCAAGCTGGTTGTGGCTTCTTTATAAGGTGACCGTAGGTTCCTAAGAGCTGCAAGGAAGAGCAGCCCAGTGCCCGAGCTTTTTCATGTCTCTGCTGGTGCCACATTTGGTACTGTTCTGGTGGCCAAGGCAAGTTTCATGGCCAGGCCCAGACACAAGCAGTGGAGAAATAGACTCGACCTCTCTTTTTTTTTTACAACAGGAAAAGAAATTTATTCTAGAGCTTGGAGCGAGTGGGAAGAACAAAGCTAGAACTGCAGAGAGCTAGAACTCAACCTTGGCTATATATTAAATCGCCTGAAGAAGTTTTCACAAATAATCATGTTCATAGCTCATCCCAGAGCAATTAAATCATAATCTTGGTGTTTGATGGGTATCTGTACATTGCTTTTTTTTTTTTTTGTATTTTGGTATGATTAATGTAAAACATGAGCAACATTGTGGTTACTAGACTCCTCCTATTATCAAGTCTCCACCACATACCCCATTACAGTCATTGTCCATCCACATAGTAAGATGCTATAGAATTACAACTTGTCTTCTCTGTGTTATACTGCCTTTCCTGTATCCCCCCCACCTGACATTATGTGTGCTGATCATAATGCCCTTTTTTTCCCCCTTATCCCTCCCTTCCCAACCATCCTCCCCAGTCCCTTCCCTTTGGTAACTGTTAGTCCCTTCTTGGAGTCTGTGAGTCTGCTGTTTTGGTTCTTCAGTTTTGCTTCGTTGTTATACTCCACAAATGAGGGGAATCATTTAGTACTTGTCTTTCTCTGCCTGGCTTATTTCACTGAGCATAATACCCTCTAGCTCCATCCATGTTGTTGCAAATGGTAGGATTTGTTTTCTTCTTATGGCTGAATAATATTCCATTGTGTGTATGTACCACCTCTTCTTTATCCATTCATCTACTGATGGACACTTAGGTTGCTTCTATTTCCTGGCTTTTGTAAATAGTGATGCAATAAACATAGGGGTGCATGTGTCTTTTTGAAACTGGGCTCCTGCATTCTTAAGGTAAATTCCTAGGAGTGGAATTCCTGGGTCAAATGGTATGTTTATTTTGAGCTTTTTGAGGAACCTCCATACTGCTTTCCACAATGGTTGAACTAGTTTACATTCCCACCAGCAATGTAGGAGGCTTCCCCTTTCTCCACATCCTCGCCAACATTTGTTGTTTGTCTTTTGGATGGTGGCCATCCTAACTGGTGTGAAGTGATATCTCATTGTGGTTTTAATTTGCATTTCTCTAATGATTACCGATGTGGAGCATCTTTTCATGTGTCTGTTGGCCATATGAATTTCTTCTTTGGAGAAGTGTCTCTTCAGATCCTCTGCCCATATTTTAATTGGGTTATTTGCTTTTTTGTTTGTTGAGGTGCATAAACTCTTTGTATAGGTGTCAACCCCTTATCGGATATGTCAGTTGTGAATATATTCCCCCATACTGTAGGATACCTTTTTGTTCTGTTAATGGTGTCCTTTGCTGTACACAAGCTTTTAAGTTTGATATAGTCCCACTTGTTCATTTTTGCTTTTTTTTCCCTTGCTCGGGGAGATAAGTTCATGAAGAAGTTGCTCATGTTTATGTCCAAGAGATTTTTGCCTATGTTTTTTTCTAAGAGGTTTATGGTTTCATGACTTACATTCAGGTCTTTGATCCATTTTGAGTTTACTTTGTGTATGGGGTTAGACAATAATCCAGTTTCATTCTCTTACATGTAGCTATCCAGTTTTGCCAACACCAGCTGTTGAAGAGGCTGTCATTTCCCCATTGTATATCCATGGCTCCTTTATTATATATTAATTTACCATATATGCTTGGCTTTATATCTAGGCTCTCTAGTCTGTTCCATTGGTCTATGGGTCTGTTATTGTGCCATTACCAAATTACCTTGATTACTGTGGCTTTGTAGTAGAGCTTGAAGTCAGGGAGCATAATTCTCCCCACTTTATTCTTCCTTCTCGGGATTGCTTTGGCTATTTTGGGTCTTTTGTGGTTCCATATGAATTTTAGAATGATTTTCTCTAGTTCATTGAAGAATGTGGTTGGTACTTTGATAGGAATTGTATTGAATCTGTAGATTGCTTTAGGCAGGATTGCCATTTTGACAATATTAATTCTTCCTATCCATGAGCATGGGATGTATTTCCATTTATTGGTATCTTCTTTAATCTCTCTCATGAGTGTCTTGTAGTTTTCAGAGTATAGGTCTTTCAGTTCCTTGGTTAGGTTTATTCCTAGGTATTTTATTCTTTTTGATGCAATTGTGAATGGAATTGTTTTCCTGATTTCTCTTTCTGCCAATTCATTGTTAGTATATAGGAATGCAACAGATTTCTGTGTTTTAATTTTGTATCCCTCAACTTTGCTGAATTCAGATATTAGACCTAGTAGTTTTGGAGTAGATTCTTTATGGTTTTTTATGTACTATATCATGTCATCTGCAAACAGGAACCGTTTGACTTCTTCCTTGCAGATCTGGATGCTTTTTATTTCTTTGTGTTGTCTGATTGCTGTGGCTAGGACCTCCAGTACTATGTTGAATAAAAGCGGGGAGAGTGGGCATCCTTGTCTCATTCCCAATCTTAGTTGAAAAGCTTTCAGCTTCTCCCTGTTAAGTATGATGTTGGCTGTGGGTTTGTCATATATGGCCTTTATTATGTTGAGGTACTAGCCCTCTATACCCATTTTGTTGAGAGTTTTTATCATGAATGGATGTTGAATTTTGTCAAATGCTTTTTCAGCATCTATGGATATGTCATGTGGTTTTTGTCCTTCTTTTTGTTGATGTGGTGGATGATGTTGATGGATTTTCAAATATCGTACCATCCTTGCATCCCTGGAATAAATGCTACTTGATCATGATGGATGATCTTTTTGATGTATTTTTTAATTTGGTTTGCTAATATTTTGTTGAGTATTTTTTCATCTATGCTCTTCAGGGATATTGGTCCATAACTTTATTTTTTTGTGTGATGTCTTTGCCTGGTTTTGATATTTAGAGTCCACCTCTTGATCAAAGGGGCAAAGGTGGCATTGCAAGGGGTACAGGATAAGAAGAATTGGTGGCCATATTTGCAAAAGAACACAGTGTATCAGCCAATTTTATGCTCGTCTCATTCAACTCCCTCTGTATCATTGGGAGGTAGGCCTTAGTACTGGCTTTGATTAGATTCCACCGAAAAAGTCCTGTTAGACCCTTGGAAGGTTGATTTGTTTCTTTTTTAATTCTTTGGCAGCTTCAGAGTGTAGTTACTGTTTTCTGAGACAGGTGTCCTGCTAATTTAATTCTAAACACTTACCAGCACAGATGCCATTTCTTTCAGGAGGAATGAAGTAGCAGCTGCATCCATGTAATTACTAGAAAGCTAAGCTTCTGAGCCATCAATACAGGTTTGTAGAGCACCTACTGTGCTCAAGGTGCTTTGTGCAAGTAAGGGAGGGACTTTCACTGGAGAAAGGGAACTAAGGAAGTCTGGCCATAAGGTGGAGATGTTAACTGTGTACAGAGCTTAAGATATACACTATATCAGAGGCTGACAGAGCATCCTGTTAATCTTCTGGGAAAACATCTTCATGTAATGGACTTTGTATGAAACCAAGATGTGCTTAGGGTCCTGCCTTTTCCTCAGGGCTGTTAGAATCTCTCACCAGGCCCATCTTTCCCCACCTTTTCCTAAGTCTCATCCCCTCGATGGTACTAAGATATTTTGCCACATGAAGCAATTTCATCCACTTCCTCCTTTATGCCCCTTTTCTCTGGGAAGGCAACACCATCCCCCTTCTTCCCAACTTCCTGTGAGCAGGTGTTATTTCTACATCAATTACTTCTCAGAGACTCTTCCTGAAGCACATCCAGGCCAGCCTCCTTACCTCACTTTGTACCACTCTCCATTCTGGGACTGCCCACTTCCTCCTCCCGTGTGGCCACCTCTTTCCTCCTGGAAGACCTAGCTCAACTCTTACCTCCTGCATGGGGCACAGCATTCCTGCCTTGGGACACAGATTTATCTCAACTGACAACTCCCACGGACTGGCCTCGGGCACTGCTTTACCTGCCTCCAGGAGTGAGCCCTGTCCACCAACACTCGTAAGGGAAGGGGTGCTCTGCACCTGTCTCCAACTCAGTCCCTCCCTCAAAGCCTGTAACACTAACTCCTTGTCAGTCAGATGGGACTTATCTTCTCTTGTCTACTTTTAATTCATTTTTAAAATCTGGGTCCTGCTGCCCTATCATAATTCAAATCTCTTGAATAAAGAGACCAAGACTTAACTTTTTTTTTGAATCCCCAGCACTTGAAACAGACACCCCCACTTAGATGGGTTATGTAATCAAATGGTCATATTGGGTGTTATTAGTTGGTGATAATGGTGACCTGGGTGTTTCTTGTGCTTTACATCAGAGCCTGCATGATTTGCTTTTTTCCACAAAGCACCACAGTTCCAAACTTGTGTTGAACTAGATGAAGTATATTGCATTTCTGGAAGCACTTGGCTTATGGTTGGATTTCTTGCACAGCTAATTCACCTGTCTGCTGTTTGCTCTTCCTTCTGTTCTTATTAATCGGTGCCATTGGGATGCTTTGGTTATTAAATCTCATGTCTCTCAAACTCTCTTTCCTTTCTACCCCCCTCCTGTGATGATTTCTTCCTGAATTCCTTCTGGTCTTTTCCAATCTTCTTCTGAATGTCCTAGCATGACATCCTCAAGTCTTCATATCTTCTTCCAAAAGATTTAATACAGTCCCTTCTGGTATCATTTTAACGTTTTAATCATTTTGATCTTAAGTTGTTGTGACTGCCCTGATGAAATCCACCTTTCTGTCTGTGAGCTAGAAATTCTCAGTAATCCTTACCTAGTCCTCTGTTCAGATTTTATTCGTGACTCGATGCCTGCAATTCTTTTGCAGACAGTTCATCATTGACTTGACTTTTCTGCCTTTGTCTATAACCTTTTAAGATTATCTCTTCCTAGACTGCAATTTTTATCTTTGATCTCATCACCTGTATTGGATCCAGGGTATCTTTCAGTGGGGCACCCCCCAAAATACCTTTGATAGCTGCTTAGAACAGATATTATTTGGCTCATTCAAGTCCTACCTGAATTTTATCAGGCCCTGGGAGACAGTTTATGACATCATAATCTGAGTACCACTTATTTCTGTAAAAGTAACAAAAGAAGTTCCTCATTTGTTGTACCTTCTTTCTCAACTTTTTTGATAATCATCATGAGGCTCAAAGTGTCTGTCTGACATTTTGAAGAACGTTTCAACACCATACTGGGTCAAGGCCACAGATGATGTTCTCATGGTACCTATATTTTCCTTCCTTAGCCCTTGGTTAAGGTGGCAATTGGAAATAAATGATTATTTGTATAATTATTTGCTTAATGTCTATAGATACACTAGGCTGTTATTAGATAGTAAACATCCTTATGAAGCATCATCCCTTCCTCATAGGAAAGGATAACAAAACATAAAAGGTATGATGTTAGTATATTGAATTACCTCACATTTAAAGTTCTCCCCTGTCGTAGTTTGTGCTGCTATAACAGAGTACCATGGGTTAGATAGTTTATAGACAATAGGAATTTACTTAAAGTCCTAGAGGCTGGAAGTCCCAGATCTGGGGGCCAGGTTCAAGTTCTATGAGGACCTCCTTCAGGTTGCAGACTTCTGCCTTCTTGTATCCTCACAAGGCAGAAAGAAGGGGCTAGCTCTCTGGCCTCTTCTGATCCCATTCATGAGGATTCCACCCTAGTCACCTGGTAGCCCACAGAGGACCCACCTCCTCATATCATCACATTGGGGATTAGATTTTCAACATAAATTGAATATGGGGCGGGAGAAACACAAACATTCAGTGTATAACATCCTCCCATAAGGTTTTACTCAAGTGGTTGAATGGAAGTACTGTGTTTTGATTAAAGATGTGGACTGGGAAACCAGACTCTCTCCATTTGAGTCCGAATTTTGCCCACTGTGTGACAAAGTGGGTTGGGTGGGTTCCATAATCTCTCTGTGCCTATCTTTCCTCATCTATAATATGGGGATAATAATATTAATCTCTACCTTGTTGGGTCCTTGTAGGGATAGAATGAGTTAATATTTGAAGAGAGCCACTGGAATGATTAACTGAGATATGTGTACAGCACTTAGCACAGGCCTGGTTTACAGGAAGCAGTGAATGAATGGAAGTGAGTATTGATGTTTTATGCTAATGAGAAGAGTTTAGACAAAATATTCCCTCCCCTCACCTCTTCTCTCTGCCTAATTCTTTTTTCTCTACCTGATAAAATAACTTTTATAAAGACAAAGTTTTCTACTTTCATGCCCAGAATCCCAAAGTAAGGATTCTATTCATGCAGTCTTGGCCTAGAGAGGATTTTGGTGAACTAGCAAGAGCCAGGACTGAGCACTAGAGGTCTAAACTCTCATTCTTGTTTAGCACTAATAAATCAGGTGCTTTTGGGCAAGTCGCTATCCTTGCAGGGCCATCAATTTCTTCTTTTATAGAGAGAGTTGGAATAGGATGAGCTTTTAAGATCTTTCTAGTTCTGACATGCTGGGATTCTATATGAAAGGGTCATTCTCTGAGTGAATTCTTTTATTTATACTTAAGAATATTACCTGATAAATGTTTTTTCTTCTGAGACCTCCTGTGTACCTTTATCTTGACTCACATTTTCCACCTGCAGAATTAGTAATTGAAGATAGACAGTGCTGGTCATTCTAGGTTTGGATTTCAACACCACCATTTGACTTTGGGTCAGTTAATTAACATCCCTGGAATAATTAAGGTAACTTCTCAGTTACCTCATCTATTAAATGGGGATAGACAGAGGGTAGATGTGAATGTGAAATGGAACAAAACATTTAGAAACATTAACTCCAAAGGCTACAGTTTAATGTCCTACAGGGTGTCACCCAGTTTCAGCTTAGTGAACTTATTTCAGAATTTGTTTGTTGACTCTGAATAATACCCTGTTAACCATTTTACTGGTTCTATCATTAATTAATGAGCTGAATAAAATCTTTCACATGTTTCATTCTATTTTTATATGAAAATCATGTTTTTTAACTTTTTGAAAATTATTCTTTGATTGGTCCTAACACTGCCTTAAGACACTTTACTTGATAGACATCAGCAAAGCTTGCTTGCTAGATCTGATCAAGTTAATTAAAAAACAAAAACAAAAACACACTGGGTTTCCAGTTTTATGCTTTCTGCCTCCTTCTTCCCTCTGTCAGTTAGCTAGAGCCACTTCCTATGGGGGTGAGGATGGGGGAAAATCCCCTTGGAGGAGTGGCTACCCACTGGAAAAAGAAATAAGCAAGCAGCAAGATGAGCCTAGCAAAAAGAGATATTTTCACTGTGGCCTTTCCATTTATGACTAGCAAGATAATGAAGGAAGGTAATTCTGAAAGCTTTATGTCAGTTTTAGCGGTCCCTCAAGCACTGAGAATGATAATAGTCAGTGTGATGGTGTCCATAAGGATGTTTTTCTCCTCCCCTGGCAGCCATTGACAGGATCATTTTGTATCTGCAACTGCTATCACCGGAGCATGGAGAAAAGACCCTATAAGGCCAGGAGGATGAGGGCGACTTCCCTGCAAGGACCTCTATTGTCATCACTATGGCAATAGTAGTTACTGTAATCTCCATTCTGCTTTTCTATAGAATGTCTACTTTGTAGAGCTCAAGGCTGTGGATTTGTGTCACATAAAATCACACTAGCATACCATCATGCTTTGTAATCATGCAAGAGTATTTTTTAGAACTGTGAAGAGAACCTATGCAACAAGATAAAAATAATTAACAATGCAGGTCACTTGACTAATGCAATTATTTATGGGATGCTAATAGCTTTTCAGAGGGTTTCAGATTCAATGTCAATTTGACATTTTTTCCTCTCTGTTTGGATTATTAGCCCACTGCTAGTTTTTCTCCCCAAGGACATAGCTTATCATTTCGGTGGAGGGGTGGGCGGGATGTAAATCAATTGCAGATCAGCTCTCAGTCGTTGTCTGGTAGCTTCTCCTTACTTCTCTTTACTATCACAAGGACGGAAGCCATGCCTTCTATTTCATTTACACACACCCTCATCTCCTAAGACTGAGCTGTACTTAGGGTAGAATTTCAGTGTTACTAGCTTTCCGAGAGCGAGCATTAGGGACACCTAACATTTCCAAAGTACAGTGCTGCAAAAAGAACGTTTATGAATGAAGCAGGAAAGGATGAAAAATCTCTAAGAGGAGCCTCAAATTGGGGAGAAAACAAGAGTTGGAGACCAAAAAAAAAAAAAATGCGGAGAAAAGAGGTGAAAATGAAAAAGAAGAGAAACAAAGCCAGCGACTGAACGAACTAAAGAGGAAAAAATCGTGGCGGGGGGCACTGCAGAAAAAAAGAAAGGGAAAGTGGCGCACTAGCGGCTGTGTTAGAAAGCCGGGGAGCGCGCAGGGGCGAAGACTACAGCCCAGAATCCCTTGCGGCTCCGCCCTGGGCGTCCGTCTCCTAGGCAACCCCGGTAAACAAGATGGCGACCTCCGGGAGGGGTCCCCTGAGGCCGATGTCTTCCTCCCTCCCAGGAGGCTTGGGCGGTTCACTCCATGCAGCTCAGTCGATACAGTCGCCCTCAGAAAAAGAGCGTCAGTCATGCTTGTCCTCATTTCCCGTGGGGCAGAGACCGAAGGGTGACTTCCGCGAAGCCTCCTCCTGTCTGCTGCAGGAGCTCATTCGCCGCTCTCCGCAGGCGGACGCCGGCGCACAGGAGGAGGGCGAGGGCGAGGGCGAGGCGGAATCCGAGGAGTCCTCAGAGTCCGAGATGCCGAACTTGGAGGTGTGCGCCCCCCGCCGCCCCGCGGCTGAGCCCACTGACCCCTCCCTCTCCTCTGGGGGCGTCTCCCCCTGACCGCCCCGAGGCGCCCCCTCTTCTCTTCCGACTTGGGTTAAGCCGTTTCTTCATTATTTGCCTGAAATATTTCCGAGTCTCTCCTATTTTTCGTTAGCTCATTTGGTTTCTTACGAGTCAAGTTACACAGCATCGTTACGAAGTATCTATTTGTATATGAGTTATAGCTTCAACTTTCTCAAAATTACACCTTGAAAGTATTGTGAATAGGCAGAGCTCGTCCTCGACATCCCTTGCACATTTCCCCACGATTATGCAGGACTCCCCACACTGCTCCCCACTCTAGTCCCTTCATCCTCTGGGGGGGAAATGTACTGTTCTGAAATAGTACGGTAAGCGATTGCTAGGGGTGTATGTTGCATTATACCAGCGACATACACACAGACACACACACACACACACACACACACACACACACAGAAAGGAGCTTTAGAATGTTCACGCAGCTCGCTTACCTTGGCAGTACCTTAGCATGTGAAAGATGTTTGCAGCGTTCCCATCTGTATTGCCTGGTGGAGGCTTGGCCATTCACATTAATACAAATTTTCTAAAATACCTCTTCGAAACACCACCCAATCACAGTTCTTTCTTAACACTTATTGCTGTCATCCTGTTCCTTTCTTAGCCCGTTGCCCATTTTTTGTTGTTGTTGTGTTGTCCCTTTCCACTTCACATCACACCCTTCTCTTGGTTTTTAATATGTTGTTTTCTTTCTTTCAAAACCATCAATTGATTTGCCCCCTCTCAATAAACTGCTGGGTTTCCCTTTTTGTTGTGGCTGCTGGGAAACTCAGAATCAATATTTTTCTAAATTTCAATCGTTTTTTTCTTTCCTCTTGCCTCTTCTTTCATAATATAAATTGCTTCAGATTCTTTTCAGAAGTAAATGTAATACAGAGAAATAGAATGATTCCATTATCCCCTTGTCTCATATTCTTCTGGCCTCTCCTCTTTGCATCTTTGCCCCTTTTCCTAGTCACCTTTCCTCCTTGAGACCAAATATGTTTCTGTTTGTTATGCCTGTTCTCATTTACAGACTCCTTTCTTCAAGTGTCCTGTTTCTTATTTTCTCCGCTCTGTAACTTGCAGTGTTTTCTGTTACTCTGATTCTGCCTTTAACCACTTAAATTCTTCCCTCACCTGGGTTCCCTTCTTCTGAAATGTCCTTTTATTCACTTTTGACATTTTGGCCCTTTTTACCACCTTCATTTCCCATTTCAACTTTCCTCTTCTGCCTCCCTCTACATGGCCTGGTCACACATTAGTTTTACTCAAAGTGGGCCATAGAAAATTACTACTTTTTTATCTTTTGCTGATTTTACTACTGTTAGCAGTGATTTTTGCAAAACTGTAGCAGTGTTTTTACAACTTTGAGATGTTTGTATGGTTTCCACCAGCTTCCACCCCAAAGGAATTCACAAATGAATCGCCAGTTTACTTTATTATTCTAATTAACGCATGCTCTTCAGCTACAGGGTTCATTAGTAGCATTGTTAATCTGTCTTCAGTATGTGGTTAACAAACCAGAGAGAGGGTTGACTTGGACTGATTATTCCTTTTTGGCTTGTAGGTTCTGTGTGGAAAAGTTTATTATTTCTTCCATTTACATTCTAGATATTAATATTTATTTTGTGCACTCACATTCTATTTTAGCTCTTTAGAGTATCTTGTAAGGTTTAATACACTGAATATACCGAAAGTCTTAAAAGGAAATATTTGGACTTCCATGTCAAGTGATTTGTTTTCCATATCTTAGCCTAGTTAAGATTTATAATGATGTGAAAGTCACAGTGATTACTAAGTGTGTATAATACAATTAGCCTTAGATTGAGAAGCCCTTATGAACTTAAGGGAGGTACTACAGACCAGCAAAGCCAGAATACTGCCTTTGAAATAAAAGATTTGTGTAAAGCCTTTTATTACTTGTGACATTTTAAACAAGTTACTTCACCTCTTTCTGTCTCATCTGTAAGATGGGAATTTTAATACCTATCCCATAGAGCTGTAAGAGTTAAATGAGAACCTATGTGTAATATAGTCAGCATTAATATATTATTTGTACTGTTACTGATACAATAATAATAACTTCCATGTTTTTCAATCTGTGAACTGTAGCCTATCAAGTGATTTAATTAATTTAGCGGTCTTTGAACAAACATTTATTGACTGATTGCTATGTAAGAAGCACTCTTGCCTAGATAGGGCAGAAGTGTCTGGGCCCAAGAGTCGTGTCTGAGGCTTGCAAACTACTCTTGGGGAGTAACTTAATTGAGGGTATAATAATGCCTACTCATGGATAGTTATGAATATCAAACTTAGTAAGAAAGTCTATGTTAAAGTTCTTAATAGAGTGTCAGAGGTGGCTTTCAAAAATCATGGATATAATGCAAAGTAGCAGCAATAACAAGAGAAGATGAGACCGTGACTGAGGACATGCATGGTCCCTGCACCCAAGGTCAGATAAGAATGCAAGCAAATCACAGCCATTCAGCATCCAAAGTATTGCATACGTACAGGGATGTGTACAGAAGACGGCTGGATTGTGGGGATCAAGGCAGACTGCCAGGAAAGTAGACCCTTGCCTGGATGGAGAGGTGGTGTGTGGGCAGGCCTACTGATGACTTATAGGTGAGAGCAGAAAAAACAGCTGAGGTAAGGGCCAGATTGGGGGGCCTTTGTGCTCTTGCACAGACTGTGGGTTTGGATCTTTAAGCAGTGGGGAACTGCTCAGGGGTCAAGTGGGATTAGAATAGAGACTGGTGAGACTGGGGGCAGGGAGGTCAGTGAGACTAGCAATATCTATGGGGAGCGATGGAAGTCTGGATTACGGCAGTGGAAGTGGGAATGGAAAAGAAGCTAAAGTTGACATTTAAAATATTTAGGATTGACAGTTACTAATTAAATAATACAAGTCTAGGATGACTGCTAGCTAGGTCTGTGGCATGGTCCGGAGGAATATTAAGGCCATTAATCGCACTGGGAAACAGGGGCAGGTGGAGCTGGGCACCGAGGACTTGGAATGTGAGTCATACGACTCTGGAAATCAGAGGAGGAGGTCTCAGGGTGGGAGACCTGGGAATCGTCAGCAGTGGAGTCTGTAAAATCATCCAGGAAGAGAAGAGAAGAGGAGGGCCAAGGAAAGAACCCTGAGAGTCGAGGTCGTTAACTGACAAGCAGATAAGAGGAATCAGGAGGAAACTGGAAAGGACCGGTGAGAGAAGTAGAAGAGAGAAGAGCCATATGGTAGGGAACCCAAGGCAAGAAAGAGTCTTTATAACGCGGGAATGAGCTGTGTTGCCAATGGTCAAGTGGGAACAGTCCTAGAAACTGCTCATTAGCTTGGCCTATTTGGGGGTCATTGGAAACCTTGGCCTGTGTGGTTAGGGATGTGGCGAAGGCAGAGGCCTAGCTGGTGTGAGTGAGTGGGAGGTGACCAAAGGGGAACTAAGGCATAAAAAAGCAACTCCGAAGGAGCCTGGTTACTAAGGGAAACTACAGCCATAGCTAAGGGAACATGCAGGGCTGAAGGGAGCCTCTTTAGGCCAGAACAGACACCCATATTAGTACAGCAGGAGAAGTGACAGGTTGGAGAATGACAGTGGAGAGTGACTGGTTGAAATTACAGGCAAAAGAGGGCAAAATTGAGGGTCCCTGGGAAGGGTCACTGTGGAACAGAGGGAGGGGAGGTGTGTGTGTGGGAAGGAGCAGGTTTCCTCTGAGAGGCAGTGGGACAAGTGCAGAATGGGGAGGGGTTACGTTTGATGATTTCTGCTTTGCCCCAGAAGCAGAAGAGGGCAGCTGCTGAGAGCAAGGACCAAGGAGTGGAGGCACCAGACAGAGGACCGTGATGACAGTCTGGGTGGTCATGAGCCATGGTGGGGAGCTGAAAGGCAGCTGGTGAACAGGAGACTGTAACAGCACCGAGGCCCAGCTAGAAGCTGCTTAGGAGAGGCCCCGGAATGCATGGTTGTGGGGCCTTATCCACCCCACCCAGCAGCTCAGGGGGAGAAGTAGGTCCACTGATTCACTCACCCAATGTTTGAATGCTTCCCACATACCAGGCCCTGGGCTCCCCCCTTTGCTCTTATACTTCAGCTATTTTGAACCCTCTGTTGTTCTGCCAATGCTCCCCTTTGCCTCTGAGATTTTGTACGTGTTGCCCTTTGCCTGCAGTTACCCTCCTTAGTCCTCTTTTCTGCCTCTCTTCCCCTTTCCAGAGTAACTCACAACTTTGGGACTCAACTTAATCGCTCTGTTCCCCAGGAAGCTTTTGCTAACCTCCTTCCCATTAGAGCTGATATAAAGTGGATGCCCTGCCGATAGTCAAAGCACCCTGCTTACCTCTATCGTGATATTTACCAAACTCCTGAAATTGTCTCCCAGACTGACCTGGCTATCCCTTAAGGATAGGTCTTACTCATAATTTTGTCTACCGAACCTAGCACACTAGCTGCTGTGTGCTTAGCATGTTATAAAGATCTTTATACCAAATGAAAGATGGACATCATCAAGCTTCAGTGTGGGAATTGATGGTGAACTTGATTCAGGTTTGGGTATGTATGTGGTAGTTGCAGTCAGGGGTCAAGGAGTCAGATGTGAGAGAGTCATTGAAATTGCCCATGTGATGCCCAGTAGGGAGGAATTATAGTGAGGAGGGAACAGACAGATTCTGGGAAGGAAGGATGAACAGACTGGAGATGTTGTTGTCATCAAGGAACAAGTTCAGTAGCTGTTGGAAAGGTTAAAGAATAGGCTAAGTTGTGGGGTCAGAGAATGGAATACTTGGGTCTGAGCTGTCTCAGGTAGAGCAGTTTAGCATGATGCCTAGATCCAGGGTGGCCCTGGGAGTGAGTGGCTGAAGTTGGGTGGAAATCAATTTTAAGGTGTCTGGAGTTAAGGAAATAAAGAAATGTGTGTGTGTGTGTGTGTTTGCTTGGAGTAGTAGGGGTGTTGAATGGTCATCCTTAAAGATTCTGAAGCCACCCAAGGTAAAGGTAGGGCTTGTGAGGGTCTGAGCAAAGGCCAGAAGGGACAGGCACAGACTATGAGGGTTGCTGCCAGGGTGTGAGTGGGTTGCCATGGGAGTCTTGCCATGGACGTCTGGGAAAATGCTGACTGTGGCCAGTCTCCATATCAATGGATGCATTAAAAAACAGACATCCTCCTCCTCATTAGTAAGGTGCAGTATCTTCTCATATCCAGGAAATAGAGAGGGTAGTCAAGTAAACTTCAGAGGTTTAGGTAGAAATTTTGGAGGGAAAATAACACCTCCATCCCTATTCCTCCCTAGGGCTTTTGTAAGAAATTGAAATTTTATTTTTATCTTTACCCCATTTGTGAACAGGTTAGTTGGTATGGATGAATGGAACACTGAGGTGTGGATTTTTCAACTTCATCAATCAGCAGTAACAACTGTCATTTATTGGGAACACTTGCTATGCTCTAGGCACTGTATGAAGCTTTATATACATTGTTTTCATTCTCTCTAAAACATTAAGAGTGGATAATAACATTTCCTATTTATAGATGAAGAATATGAGGCTGAGAGAAAACTTTATCTCCCTAAAGTCATATCCAGAATGGTAGATCTGGAGTTCCAGTGAAACCTGCCCAGCCCCAAAGCCTGTGCACTATCTCCGTGTGAATGGTATTTGCTTCCCTAGGTTAGTGGAATTTGAAGGAGAGAAACTCTGTAGAGCAGCACAAGCCTGCATAATTATGTCCTCAGCACCAGCAGCCTGAGCATTATTGTTGGTTCCTGTTAATGCAGAAGACCTGGAAAGGGTATTTTGCCACCATGATTCGCATGCAGATCATGCTTAGTTCTATTGGTGCGGCTAATGGGATTACTGTATTTTATGTCCTCAGGCTGATGTTAGTGTTAATGTGTTGTTCATTATGGAGTTGATGGCTGCACAAATACAGGCCAGATCCACCTGTTATCTCTTCTGTTTGTTATTAGGGAAAGGACGTGTTGGGTCACCACTGGTCCATGGCTGTCTACAGACCAAAAGCCTAACTCCTTGTGCAAGTCATTAGTACTCTTTTAATAAATCTTGTAAATTGTATGAATCCAGCAAAATTATCCAGTAGGAAGGAATTGAGGACCTGTTTCCTCTAGCAAAAAATAATCGGTTTTAGAAAGAAAACTAATTGCTTTCATTTGGGTTATGGACAAGCAGTCAGTGTTGTGGTTAGACTTGCCTTGGGGACAGATTTAGGCTTGAATTCAGGCTCCGTCACTTACTAGCTGTGCAGTTTTGGGCAAGTTAAGGTCTGGAAGCCTTTGGGTCTTCATCTGTAGATGGAGCCAAGAGTGCCTGCCTCAGGGTTGTCAAGAGGATTCAATGAGTTGACCCACTGGGAGCTCTTAGCACAAGGCCTGGAACAGAGAAGAACTCACTGTAGTCATCGCCACTAACACTGATGCTTCTACTGCTCTTGTGCTCATTCCATTTTGAATACCTAGTACAAATGACTACCTGCAAATTTGGTGGCAGTTAAAACACTGACTTGATAAATACTCATTTAATTATAGGTAATCTATATGTGTCCTCAACACAGAATTCTTTTTGGGGCTGGTAAACTTCAGAGGGCTCAGCTCCTGGACGTGTAATACACTAAATAAGTGCTGAATATGACGGGGTGGATTGTTTCCCTTCTAATGGAAGTCCTTTCTTTGTCCACCTCTCTGGGGTTTTTTTGCAGGAGGAATTTGATGGGGTCCTGAGAGAGGAGGTCGTGGCCGAGGCACTCCACCAACTGGGGCGCTCAGGCTGTGGGACTGAACAGGTCTACCTCAATCTGACTTTATCAGTGAGTATGGCGAGGTCCCCTGGCTGGCTACACTCTGACACTGGTTGGATCATATCCGTTTTCTCTGGTACTCATAGCTTTTGTGGTGGCCCCAGATCTCAAGAGTCTTGCATTTGATGGACACAAGTGATAAAGAGTTGTTGATGTAAATGTTAGAAGCCACAGAACCCTGGACAACCCAGAAATCGGCCCCCGATCACTTCATTTTCATTCTCTTCACAGCCTGTTTCTTTCATCTTAACTAGTCTATATTATAGCAATCAATGCTTTCTTTCCAGAGGTTGGATTTGATTCTGTAAAACCAATCAAAAACTCTTTAAAAAGAGTTTTCTCTCTGATCAGTGCCAGGACTAGAATTTATATCTAAATTGCAGGGAACAAGGTATTTTGGTATTGACTTTTTCCCCCTCTGAGCATATAAAGAAATAAGTAGCTTTAAGCTATAGCTCGCTTTCCAACAGAAACCCATCATTAAAGAAAAAATGTATTGTTATTCGTTAATTGTCAAGATTTTGATACAAGCACAGAATCTTGGCTCCAATTTTACAAGAGAGGCTCTAAGAGCAGAATACTCAGAGCTTTTCAGTTCTTTCCTCCCTTTGTTTCTCTGTAGTCATAGAAAAATAATCTCTTCTTGCTTCCTGATATTGTAAAGCATTAAATATTCCTTGGAGAGCTGCAGAGTAAATGCAGAAACACAGGTGAAAAAAGCCCACTGGAATTTTGCTTGAGCACCATACTTTGGCTAAAGCATGTATGTATAACTCATAACCCTGTTCCGTCTTGAATTTGAAGTAGTAAACTACCCAAGAAAGCTCTTTTCACCCATGCTGGTTTTATGGCATGTCCTTTGAGAACAGCATATGAAGATTCTAATCTTTTACTATTTTGACTTCAAAACATTTTAAGGATGACTCAGCTACTTAGGCAGTAACTTACAGGGAGCAACCCCGTGTGCATTACCCTGTGTTAGGCCCTGGAATGGTAGGTAATTCCAGCAGCCAGTGCATCGCTATACACGTCCCCTTCAATCAATATTCTACTTATGTACATAGTGCTATGCCTTAAATTGATCTCCAAAAAAAGAAAAAGCAATCCTTTAAATCTTATTTCAGCTAGATGGACTGAAGTTTAACTTACTTTGCCACTGACCTTCTAACATATGCAGTATTACACATTGAATTACTTTGCCTTAATAACCTGTCTTACTGAATATGCTTTCTTAGGGTTGCCTAGCTGGGTGAGTTTTTTCATTCCTTGTATCTTAATGTTGCACACTATTTTTTTACTTTGATTACTTGTATATACAGCTTCTCTCCCAAAGTCACAGGTTTCTAGAGGGCACAGTATAGCTCTGTCGCATCATTGTATATCCCATCATGCACAACGCCTTATACATAATAGGTTTTCAGTAAGTATTGATTTATTTATTACTATTTAGTTGCCTTCATTAAACATTCTTATCATTATTACATTTGATAATTTGCTTATGACACTTCATTGGTTGGCTTTTTCTGATTCTGACATTGCAACATAAACTAGTAATATGAGTCTGTTCCCAGGAACCAAATTCCCTTCCAACCCATCTTGAAGTTCTCTAGATCGAGATTTCATGAAAAGACTCTTGGACAAGCATTCATGAGACCTGGATCTGCTTCTCTGGTGCTAACTTGCTGTGGGATTTCAAACTATTTACATACCCCTCTCTCCCTTACATTCTTTATTTCCAAATTGGGGATAATCTGCCCCAGGGGTCTCACAGTTTTGTTCGATCAGATGAGATTACTGTAAAGAAGCTCTGAAAAGGAACCCTGAGAAAGTGTAGGTGGTATTGTTATTAATGATCTCTTGATTAGATGTGAGCTCTTCAACATTTCATTTAAATTCTAGGAATTTGCTTTTTCTTTTCTTCTACTTGATAAAGGCTTTGGCTTTATTGCTATTATATGTTATTTTTTAAATAATAAAACTGCTCTAAAGGGCTTCACGATACCGCTTTAATTTGCCTTTTCATGTTAGCATTCTTGCTAACAACACTAATTTTCTAAGCTATTATTTTCTTCAAAGGAATGCACTTTTTGATGGAGTTTGTCATCTCTTTTAAGGTCCTATTAGTAGTAGGCTTCAGATTTTGTTCTCTCACTTCTGCTATACTTCTGAAAGAAATTCTAGATTTCTGTGTGTCAGCTCTTCCAGGTGTTGTGAGAAGGCTGAGTACCAACCTGCTAAAGCAAACAGTCTTTTTTACCTTTTATTTTCTCAGGGTTGTGATTTAATTGACATTAGCATTCTCTGTGGATATGTTCACCTACAGAAGTTGGACCTTTCAGTAAATAAAATTGAAGGTATGTAATTGTTGTGCTAGTCAATTGATGGATCACTCAATTATTTCAAAAGTTAAGCTTTGTAGTATATAATATGGTTTAATGTGACAAAACTTGGTGTACTATTGTGGATCAGTTTAGATGCTGTTGCTCTAGTTCCCATATGAAAAAAAAGGCACCAGTGACTACTGATGAGTCAAGAAAAAGGCACAGGTCAGCCAACATGCAGCGTCATGCTATGCTGGAACCACAGCGATATTGAAGAGGACCGTGTGGAATGCTTGCTTTGTTTTTTCCCTCCAAGAGGCAGCTCATCACTTATTTAGTATTTCCTGAATATATGATGATTCCCTTTTCTTGCCCTCTATTAGTTTATTCAGTGCAGTTGACTTGTCCTTTTTTTTTTTCTCTCTAATGGATTCATTTTGCTTTTGCATTTACATTTTAATGCTGGGTAGCTGCTCCTGTTCTTCTTTCTTATTTGAGTTCTGGGATTCACAAATTTATTTTTTCCTCTCTTTTTGTTGTCTCTATATGTATAGCTGAGCCTTTCGGCTCTCACTGTACCATCTGTAGTTCGATATAGTATTTGTTGTGGTGCCTTGCTTACACTTAAGGAGATTAGTCACATTTTCTTCAAAGCTTGATTGTTGTTCCCGGTATGCTGATCCTATTGAAGTTCAAGTGTACAGTTTTTGTCTTTAGACTTCTAGGTAAGTAAGCAATCTTTATTTCCAGCCTGCTTTCTTCATTCTTCACTAACAATTTTTCTGCTTGCTTCTTTAGCCTGTCATTTTTATGACAATGAGGTGTTGCTGATCGTAGTCTTCTCTGGCTCATTTTCTCATTTCTTCCCCTTATATGTCTGCAGTAATTAAAATCCACTCTTCTCAATAGCTAAGAAATATTGTAGCATATTTAATTCCTAAAAATTTCAACTGTTTCTTAAAAGACTTGTTATTTCTGGTTTAAAAACTTCTTTATGGAAAATACAAACATGTGCATAGGGAAACTATCGTAATGAACATTCAGGTGGAGCAACTATCAGCTCTTGGCCCACCTTGTTTCATTAATAACTCCCCACCCCCTCTCCACCCCCCAACTTTACCTTGCACCCCCATGGTAAGAGTTTTTTTAGTGTTACTGACAAGAAATATCCCCACTCCCCAGCCTTCGAGGTTGGTTTTATTTACTGGGCAAGAATTGCAGAGTGGCAGAAGCTTCAGCAATGCGCAGGGCTGGTGAGCCGGGAGGTGACGTGGCTTCATCCTCATGCAACTTGAGCAGGGAGTCCCCTACTGCAAGCTTTCCTCTTCAGATCGGTCTTCTTTAACCTCTTAGGGCCTATCTTATTAACTCATCAAGGGTTTGAGAATCTACTGTGTGTGAGGCACAGTATGGTTTTCTTCTTGCAAGAAGAGCTTTATTAATGTTGTGCTGCAGACCCGATTTCAGGTTGCAGCAGACACCTGGGGTGTTAAAACGCAAACAAACGGCTGTTACCCTCCCTCAGAGTGTCGGGTTCGGTAGAGCTGGGGTGGGACGCAGGAATCTGCATTTCTAATTATCTTGGAGAAAGCTATTGCTGCTGGTCCAGGATCAAACTTTGAGAACCACACATGTAAGCGACGAGGAGCTCCTGCCATCTGGTGGGCACAGAGGTCACTACACCAAGTAGGGAGTTAATGGGCTTGCCAGAGAGAAGCCTAGCAACCCAGACCATGGACGTATTTTCTGTCTGATCTGAAAGCTTTGGCCATCCGCAAAGTGTGAAATGTACTTGCTGTCTCTTTATCTTCATCTCCGTCGTAGCTTCTGCTTCCAGAGCTCCATGGAGTAGTACTTACCTGCCCACAGGAAGGTCAGCTCCGTGATTTATAGCCAGAGATGCTTATGTTGACATATGGTATGCCAAGAGTACTAACGTGTTAGTTCGCAGTGTCCATCCTCAGCTGATGTTCTGAAGTGCACATTTGGCATTGGAGACCCTGTTAGGCCTATAAACATATACTGTGGAAAAGTCAGTGCAGAGGTCCAAAATCTCCTAAATTTAGAGAGAGCTGCCAGCATAGATAACTGCTCAGTCATTCCAGGATGGGCCTCAGGGACTTGGTTTGCACTCCCCTGCCACCCCGCCTTGTACGTGAGCACCAGCTCAGCCTGGAGCACACCTCCAGTGGTGGAAGAGGGGTTCAGTATTGCATGATGACCATGCCATCTAATGCACTCTACCATTTTACCGTAACTCCTAAAGAGGGGTCACCAGTATATGGTATTTTCCTAAACTGTGATGCGTTTTCCTAAGATTGATAGAGATGAGCCAGATTACTTTGATTTTTCTCTATGACCCAATGCAGAGGTGACACTGGTTTATATTTAGTAGACATAAGCAAGACTTGTAAAGTAATGACAGTTTTCTCCTGAGGTTTGCTTTCAAAGGCAGCCTTCCTTGACTCCCTCATTAATTCCCACCAAAGTGTTAATGTCTCAATGTATTATTCCTCCTAGAACAACTTCATAAAAAAGACAGGCTAAAGAAGGGTGTGGTTAAGACCAGAGAGATGAAGTAGAAATTGGCGGGGATCTTCCGGCTTCCATGACCCTTGAGGAGGACTGATACTGGGGTAGGGTAGCAATGGGCTTGTGTTACCTGCTGCACCTACTCCAAGGCAGGGCCCCAGCTGCCCAGCCTTCCTGCTCCGGGTTTGCCCATGTCCTTGCCACTGGTGAAAGGTAGAAGCATTTGCTTGGCTTCCAGTGTAGAGGCTCCATTCTCCCAGCAGGGGCCATCCCCTGAGGGGCTGTAACTGCGGGTTCTATGATCTTGAAGGAGAAGAGAGGGAGAGTTACAAGTGTTGCTGTAATCAGTGGCAGAGACAGGGCTGTGAACCGCCTCCTGCGCAGCCTCCTGAATCCTTCCCTAGTTCCTCCTGCTGCCCAAAGTGCATCTGCTGAGCAGCGGTAAAGACAACACAGTTAGGTTTTATTTGTAACTTCATTAGGAGTGATAGTAACACAGTAGTCCTTTACTTAGTATTCGAGGTTCAGAATATTTGCTTGCAATAAAATGCAAAGCTCAGACTTATTTTTGAAAGTAAAATAGCAGCAATAATTTAAATCACTTCAAATAATTAATGAGATTTAGAGTTAAGTCCAACCAAAACAAAATTTTATTTATAACAAAGTTCTCTAATTGTGGCATTTCCAGTCTCTCTGAAAAGACTTAATTCAGTTATTTAGGGGCTAATTATCAAGAGGATTATCTAAGGGTTTAGTTTCTCGTCCCTTCCTCCAAGGCTGGCACTTGTGGGGACATTTGACTCTTAGCCACTCACGGAGAGTGTATTGAGACATGGAGGAGGGCTTGGTCATTGAAAGGGGATGGAAAGAGGTGGGGGGGGGTCTGGGAGGTTAAATTATGGGCTCTTGGGGATTTTTTCACACTGTGTGTGTGTGTGTGTGTTTGCACATTCCTATTTTATTCATTTTACTCACCTGCAATAATGAAGATATGCTTGCAGCTGGTGTAATTAAAAAACATTCTGATGTAACATGCTATTTTTAATGACTTACTCTAATTTTTATTTTACCGGCTTACCTTGTTCTTTATTTCTCCCCAGATTTGTCTTGTGTAAGTTCTATGCCTTACCTTCTAGAACTTAATGCTTCTCGAAATAAACTGACTACATTCTTCAATTTCAAGCCACCCAAAAATCTCAAGGTAAACTTTATCAATACACCAATTACAAGTGTTAACTGGTTTGCTAAGTACATTAACATGAAAAACAGCTCTAAAACAGAGAATTCTGAGAGAGTAAGATGTAGGAGTAAATAGTGTAAGTTCTGAAATGAAGAAAAGGGGAAGGACTTGTGCATCATTTACTTATGGAAAAAAGAGATGGTCTGTCAATGGATAATCTTTTTAGGAAGCTTGGCTAAAACAAATTGAGGAACTAACTTCATTCTGTGCTCGCTCCTACTGTTAAATACTAGTTATTGTTTAGCTGTTTTTATTACAGCGGAACAATTTTGTACCTGAAAAAAATCTTTAAAATTTTTCTGGGGGGCTCAAATTTTGCCCTCCTTACTTTTTTTTAGAAAACAGTGATTTCCAATCTTTAGTCTCACTTCTGCGCACCTGCTTTTGCATTTCTGAGGCAGGAGTAAACTCTGTGAGTAGTGGTTGATGGAGTAGCTTGCTGTAGAGCAGACTGTCTCTTGCTCTAATATGTGGGCAGATCACCTGGGGTTCTTGTGAAAGTGAGATTCTGACCCAGGAGGTCTAGGGTGGGGCCTGAGACTGTATGTCTCCCAACCTCCCAGGTGACGCCATTGCTGCTGGTCCATGGACCACACTCAAGCAGAGAAGTCATAAGTTAGTGGTTCTTAGACTTCTCTGCATGTCGATATCACCTAGGGAGTTCTAAAAACTACTAATGCCTGCATCCTACTCCCAGAGATGCTGATTCGAGTGGCCCAAGGTAAGACTTGGGCATAAGAATTGTTAAAAGACCCCCCAGGTGGCTCTAATGTGCTGACAAATTTGAGAGCAGTATTCACAAGCTTGGCTTTAGTGCTCTTCTATGGGACTCAAAATTTCATTAAAAAGTTATATTTAGGAATGGACATCAACTTATTGCCTTTTTTATCTATTAGCTTTATTTTGCTTACAAATCGAATGGACTTAGATCTAAAGTATTCTGCTGGGGCTTGCACAAATATGAAAATAAGTTTGAAAGCAAGAATCTGACTTCCCCTATACTGCCAGTGAGACGTCTTTCTTAAAATTTTTCTTCTATTGTTTCACATCATTCCATTTTTGTCAATAGTGTGGTTTTTTTCCTTTGAAATTGTAGTTATTGCCAGGGGTGACATTCCTTTGTCCAAATAAGCTACAGGACTTGCCGATTTGTACTCGGCATGGGGCCATGGTCTTCAGGTTATCAGGAATTGTATTTGCAGAGCTGTGTTGACTGTCCCTCCATTTCTGTCCCATTCTGCCCTGGCCTAAGCCTCACGAAGTCAGTCATGGCAACAGCGTGACCCCTTCCCTAGGAAAAACTTCCTTGGAGTTTCTTCCATTCATATCCTTACCTCATCCCCTCCAAAAAGATGCCAACAATGAACAAAAACAACCCAGATACCCCGTCTTTAAGGCTCTGAGCTCCCAGAGAAAAACCCAGTATATTGGTAACTTTAGAGAAGTGCTTGCAAAGTGCCGAACTGCCCCTGATGAGGTGCTTCAAACCGCTATGAATTCTGTATGAACCTGGGAGGGAAATAAACGAGGCCCTCCAGTGTTTTCTGTGCACTATGTTCTTTCATTCTCAAAGTAAAGCTATGAGCCACTGGAATGGTCCCATTTTACAGATGAGGACACTCTGTAGAAAGGTTAAGTAACTTATTTAATCTTTGCTGGGGAGTAGCAGGGCTGGGATTGAACCTGATGTCTGAGACCCAAACCCTCTATCTTCCTAGTAAATCTGGCTTATATACAATGTCCCACCTTGTCAAAAAGCTCTGTTTCCTTTTCACTTACTATCTATGAGCCTTGTGTCACCAAGCAAAGAAAGCATACTTTTCCTAAAGAGCAGAACCTTGTCCTTGCACTCTTTTTTTATTTCCTAAAATGCTTTTGCTCTTAGTAGGTGCAGAAGTTTCATTTTCTTGATGGGTACTTCCTACAAGCCTTCAGTTCCAGTGGAATCCCAGTGGGAGTCAGAGCAATGTCATAACCTTTTAAGGTCCTGCCACAAACCTAACACCATAGATGCATAGATGACATAATGTTGGCATGGAGCCCCAACGGGGGGTAGTTAGGTAGACATCATGAGCAAACACAAGCTATGCCACAAGAAGGAAAGGTGTTAAAGGAAAAGTATCAGTTATAAGTTAAACTGAGATAAGCATAAGTTTGTTTCTACTCCATCATTATTATATAGAAGAAAAAAGTGAATATGAAACTTCATCCTGCCAAACTGGCTTCATAGCTCAGTCATGGTATATATTTTACATGGTTGCAATTGTATATGCATAGAATTATGTGTTCTGATTTTTTTTATTAACAATATTTTATTTGCTCATTTCTATTTCCTCCCATGATTCTCACACTGCATTTTACTATGTAGCCCTGTTGCTATATTGTAATTGACTTAACCATTTTTCTGCTCTTACCATTTGAATTTCCAAATTTCTTTTGTATTCAGTGCTTAAAGTTTTTAATATTTAAAGTATTTAGTATTTAATATGTAAGATGATCTTTGTACATTTTTTTGGGGGCGAATCACTGTTTTACAGGGCACAAGAAGATAAGTATAGTGCTTATTATAGTTATAATTACTTGGTAGTTTTCTAGAAAATGGTCACAGTGTGCCCAGCAAATTATCAATGCAGTGTTTCAAGAAATTGTTTTAAATCATTTTTGTTTCTCTTTTGCAAGTAAGTGAATATTTAAACAAAGTTTTTATGTTGTTTTTCTTTAGTCTCATATTTTTGAGTAGGAATAACTGATGTCGCTGAAAATGCTTTCTTAAAATAGTCCATTTTGAAAAGGGGTGTTAACTTGAAGAGGTATATGGCCGAAGGGATGAATAAGAAATATTTTTCTGGCATTTAGGGGTGACATGGGAGACTATGATGAGATAGAAATAGAAAAGGCAAAGAAAAGAAAAACAGGCTATGCATATGAATTAGGTGAATACAGTTTACTAGGCATTAGGGAAAATGAAAGAAATGGTGGTAAAGAAAGGTGAAAGTAAGGTAAATCCTGAAGGAAGAAAAAGAAAGTTTAAAATAAATGCTGAAAATGAGGGTAGTAACTGCAAGAATTGAAAGTGTTTGTGTTGTGGGGATGCCTGTGCTGGCCAGAAGGAGTGGTCTCCTCCTTGGTATCCCTCAAAGTGGACAGACAAGCATCCCCGTTAGAAAATGATTGAATATAGGTAAATATGTTAGTCTTTTCAATAATGAATTCTAACCCCACACCCAGAAATACATTCTTCTTGTACAATTAATTATTGTGGTTAAGATGAATAAAAATAAAGTATGACATATTATTCTTTTTTTCTCATCAGAAGGTGGATTTTTCCTACAACCAAATTTCTGAAATGTGTGATTTGTCAGCATACCAGGCACTCACAAAGCTAATTTTGGACAGTATCCTTTGAATGAGTAACAGGGGATATTTGGTTAGTAGGCCCATGAATAAATATATATAAGATAACATGGAATAGTACTGGATAAACAATTTACTAGAGTTGTGTGACTCATTTAAGTGATTAAGAATTGATAACCACAAAATGAGAAAAGATATTTTATTTAACAAGGAGTAAAATTGCAAGCCAAAGCTTTCCAAGAGCATCTTATACCTGAAAAGCTAAGTAAGACAGTCATTCTTCTGATAAACATAGACTTGTTTTTAATTATAGATCCAGATAAGAAATTCTATTTTAACTGACCCTTCAAATTTAAATTTGTTCCCTGTTTTATGTAAATTCAGTATCTGAAAATCCAAAAGGAAAGGTAGTGATTATTTTACAAAAGAATTAATATTAAGTTCCCTTTAAATAGCAAGCTTCTCCAGTGTATTTAAAATATGCTCTCATTAAAAAAAAAAAAAGAAAAACTTTTCATTAGAAACCAACTTCAGGAACATATCTTTTGCATGAGCCAGGCTCCCATGCAAATAGAGCATCAACTCTGAAGTAGGCACACTCCAGCTTCTAGAGCCTAAGGGGTTAACTGGGGACCTGTGAGTTTAATGAGCCAAGTCTCTTTACACCAGAGACAGATGTTCTCTGGGTGATAAGGGAGCAGCACCTTCTCTTTCTCAGTAAGTATCTTTCTACTCACCTGAGGATTTTTCACACAGCGTGGAGAGTGGATTGATTGCCCTTGGGTGCCTCATTCCAGGGATGTGGCAGCAGATAGTACACACTACACTTGTTAGAAGCCTGAGATGTGGTAGAACAGAAGGTACACTTTCTTGAAGATGTAGAAAAAAGGCCTTTATTTGTACATAGTGGAAAGCTTAGAACATAGCATATTATTACCCATTAGAAGGTATATGTGAAGATGAGCAATTAGTGGACATGTAGTTGGTGCTCTTGAAATGAGCAAGTTCTCCCAAATATAGCCTGGTGAGAAAATGACCAAAATGAAATGCTTTGATGACAAACTAAAAGCAGTGCATGATAGCAGCACCTATTCCGAGAACCTTCACTTTAGGCTTGACTGTCATGTATGTATTGGAGTTGCAAAGAGATAGAGTCTGATGGCCCAGAAGCTATGGGGCTCAGAAATCCACTCATGTCAGGCCATCTAGAAGAGTGCTGCGCAAGGAGGACTGGCAGCATCAGCATTGCCTGGAACTTCTTTGAAATTTAGACTCCTGGGCTCTACTCCAGGCCTATGAAATCTGAATCTGCAATTTTAACAAGACCCCCAGGGAACGTGAGTGCACGTTAAAGCTGGAGAAGCACTGCACCCACCTACACTCCTACCAGCCTGAAGGGATAGGGCATCCAGAACCCCTCCTAATCATCAGGGTGTCCTGACTGGGAATGCTGACGTGCCAGTCTGGAGTAGACAGTCTGAGCTCTGTCTGCCGGAAAAATATTCTTCAACGTACGGCATGGAATTGCCAGATAAAACAACTCCACAGTAGTTCGGATCCAAAACAGAGAAACAGTTTAAAACACTTCTATGAAAGTCTTAATGTCTATATAAATTTGTCTATGTGAAAAATTAAATTATTATGACTTTGTAAATTTCAAATAACATGAAAAAAGGAATTAGGGTTTTTTTTTTTTAACTTGGCTTTAGATCTTTAGATGTAGCAATCAAGTCTTATTGCCAAGGTATAAAAATCTATAATTATTACATCAGAACCAAATGAAATTCAGATCAAGGATGTATAATTAGAATGTAACATGGCACCATTCCTCACCTGTGTTTCTAAAAACTCAAAGTAGCCAAAACAAGCTACGCTTCATATACTATTAATGAAATAAACTTAGATACCTGACATTTTTTAAAAGATAGGCTAGTTTTTAAACAGTACCAAATATGCCTTTCACTTTTGTTCTGTTGAAGCATATCATAGTGTATATAATTGTGTGATTAGATTGTTGAAGACTAAAAAGCTTTTAGGTAAAATAAATTTTAGATACTTTTTTGTGCCAATACATTTGAAGACTTAGGTGAAATAGACAAATTCCTAGAAAAATATTGTGCATCAAAACACTGACTTAGAAATAGAAACCCTGAGTAGTCTTGTAACTGTAAAAGTAGTTCATTACAAACTAAAATTAAGTTAAAATCCTTATTTGAAAAACCAATGAAACCCAAACATTGAAGAGTGAAGCTTCCAATAATGAGCAAGTACTTTCAAAAATTTAGAAGGCATAGTCAATATTCATTCTAATGAGGTTTCTTTGATATCCAAACCAGACGAGGAAGAATAAGAGAAAGGAAAATGAGACTCATTTTATTCATGACATAGATGAAAAAAGGTAATCTTAAACAAAATATTAGCAAACTGATTCTGACAACGAATGGGAAAAAAATATACCATGATCAAGTTGTTTATCTCATGAATGTAAGGGTGGTGTAATATAAGAAAGCCAGCAGATGTCATGAACTACATTAGCAGATTAAGGGAAATAAACTACATGATCAGCAGATACAGAAACTCAATAGATATAGAAAATTTAATAAAATCCAGTACCCATTCACACTTACTAATCTCTTACTAAACTAGTAATAGGGAATTTCCTTGACTTGATTCAGAACATCTACACAAATACTAGGAACAAACTTTTTCCTAATTGGAGACATGTTCTCTAACTCTTTAAAATCAGAAACAAGGGTGAGGATTTAGTAATATGGGTAACTGTTGAACCGCTGTGTTGTATACTTGAAACCAATATAAGATTATATATCAATGATGCTTCAATAAAAAAAAATCATTAACAAGACAAGAATACCTACCCTTGTCACTTCTATCCAGTATTGGTTATGCCATAAAACAAGAGTAAGAAATTAAAAGTATAAAGATTTATAAGGAGAAAATAAAAGTCATTCTTTGCACATGATATGATTGTCTATGGAGAATATCAAAAAGAACTTGCAATAAGTTACTTTCTTATTGTTCTGAGAGTTCAACAAAGTAGATTGATATGACTTCAATAAACAGAAATCAACTGCATTTCTCCACATCATAAACAGAAAGCACAACTTTAAAAAGAAACACCATTTATAAGAACAATAAAATGGACCCTATTAAAGATGAATTAAGACCTGTAGGGGGAAACATAATAAAACTTTATTGAAGGATATTAAAGTCCTAGATAAAGAGAAATATATCCCATGTTCCTGGATAAGAATATGTATAAGAAGAATTTTAGAGAAAATGAGATAAGATTAAAAACATGAAGAGATGTCAACTTCATCTGATTAGAGGAATGCAACTCAAGACCATATGAGGTATATCCATTCATTTGACAAAATTTAAGAACTCTAAAAATACCAAGTATTGAAGAACAAATAGATCAAGAGGATCTCTTTTTTTCTTCCTTTTTGGAAAACAGTTGTGTACTATCTGACAAAGTTGAACATCTAAATTCCCTATGACTTAGCACTTCATTCCTATATATGGGAAGTTTAGCATATGTGTATCTGGGGGCTTGTATAAGAATGCCCATAGTAATACTAGCTGTAATAGGAAAAAAAATTGAAATAACCTGCATGTATGGGAAATAAGAGAAAACATTAATTATGGTACATTTCTACAATAGTTTATCATATTGAGCTGAAAATGAATGAAATATATCTCTATGCAGCAATAAGGATGAATCCTAATAAAACTGAATATAATTTAGGTATAAACCCAAAGGGGAAAGGGAAGAGGAAATAGACAATTCAGCTTAGTAATTATCTCTGAGAAAGGGACAACAGGATGTGACAGAGGCGCACAAGATAGACGTAAGTTACTGCTAATATTCTACTTCTTAAACTGCAGGTGGTCATGGTTTCAAGAATGTTCATTATATTTTTCAAAGTAAGTAAGAGCAGGCTTTGTATGGGCCAATGATGTCCCTGTGTCCATTAACATTTTTAAAATCTGAAAATGATAAATTAATGTATTTGAAAACAGTTATTTACCAAACTTCAAACCTAGATGTATCAGAATACCCTGCAGGGCTTGTTAAAACACCTCTTGCTGGCGTCCATACTAGAGCTTCTGAGTAGGTCTGGGTGGTACCTGCGAGCCTGCATTCCTAACAAATTCCTAAGTGATGCTAATACTGCTGGTCTAAAGACTCCACTTTGAGATCCACAGTTTAAGCTAATCAGTCCTCTCTATTATACTTCATGAGGCTTGCTTTTCTAATCTGATGCCACGCCTTTTGTCCTTTTATGAATGCTTTAAAAGTTTAGCTGTTATCATTTTTATACTTTTTAAATTTTTGTTCAAGCTTTCCTTAGTGGGTATATACATCTTTTCCATTTGAGGGGGAAAAGCAGACTTCTGTTTAAAGTTAAATAAAAGTACTATCAATTTTAAAAAACAATTACATTTAAAATAAACTTCTGTTAAACTAGCAATGCTGACAATGTGACTGTAGTACAGTTGACCCTTGAACAACATGGGGTTTAGGGACACGGCCCCCTACTCCCTGCACCACGTAATTGAAAACTCACATATAACTTTTTACTCCCCAGAATTTTTCTATCAATAGCCTGCTGTTGATTGGAAGCCTTACAGATAATGTAAATAGTCAATTAACACGTATTTTTTGTTATTTGTATTATATATTGCACTCTTACAATAAAGTAAGCTAGAGAAAAGAAAATGTTTTTCCAAATTACTGGAAATATCCAAAAAATTTTACAATATATCTACTGAAAAAAGACTGGATATAAGAGAACCTCTGCAGTTCAAGCCTGTTTTGTTCAAGAGTCAACTATAGATTATATTAATACCTCAGAATGAATTGTTGACTATAAGATAATAACTTTTTAGTTTATCTTATTATGCTATTTTTGTCCTTCCATATGTAGATAACTGATGATTAATTGATGCTCTTCCTAAACCACAAGACGATAAACTTTGCCAAGGATAAGTAAATTCGCTTAGTCTTAAGGAAGGATGCGGTTTATAGTCTATTTGTAAATATGGACTGATCGTTCATTGGAATTTGTTTTATCATTATAGAATCAGAGAATTTTAAAAAGTGATTCATAGAATTTTTAAGTCCAGGACTTTGGAGATCATGTAGTGCTAACTGTTCTTTAATGGAAGAGGAGCCTGAGGCCCAGGGAGGTTCAGCACCTTGTCCAAGATTATTGGGTAAATAGTGGAATTGGGACTCATCTTCTGAATTCCCAGCATTTTGCCCATATTGTGATTCATTGAGTAATTACAACTTTTATCACATAGCCATTTAAAGTATATTAGCATTTCATTTCTTAGAGAGATTCACTCCCACGGTGAGGAATATTTTTCACCGTAGAGTGATACAGATCTTTCAGGATTGGTTTGGATAAAAGCATCCTTGTGGTTCTCTCTGCTCAGAAGATTGGGATGGATTTCCTACTTACTTCTCCATAACTGTTTTCTATACACCCAAACCATCATTTACGATTGTAGACAAATGAGTAAGAGTGAATACTGAACTAATGAATAATTCATGTCAAGCACTGTGAACTGCTGACAGGATCGCCAAATGTAAGAATATATTGTTGGGCTTTTCCCCAGCGGTAAAATTATGCAGTTGTGCCACTTGGTTCCTTCACTCAATTTCCATGAAGATCTAAAAATTCACTGTGAAGATTTATCCACAGAATTGTAAGACGTTAGCGCTGGAATGCAGCATGATGAGTTTGAGTTCCTCGAGTCTCTTTCTCCTAATAGTGACCTTTTAAAATTAAAACATCTCCAAGAAGATTAACCCAGTCAGCTAATTCATTGTCACAGTTCAGTTACTTTTCAGATTATATTTCTCCTTATCAGAAAGTCCTGAAACCTATGAAAGAACATCAAAGAATAATATTAGGAGGAAGGTCAAGTAACATTTCATGAAGTTTCTTAAAATAAGAAAGCAGGAAATTGGGGAGATAAAGGCATTTCTGAAAGCAAGCTGCAAACTCAGAGCTCTGCGTGGACCAGTCCTGCATAAGGACCGTCATCATTGCTTCTGGTGACAAATGATGTGACTGTGGGAGTAACTGCAAAGGGGAGGGGGAGGAACTGTTGTGCCATTATAAAAAGTACTCTTTACTCAAGAACCTGATTCATTTCTAGTGCTTGGGAAAGCTGGGAAACAGGAAACAATTTTTCTGAAGTGAACATACTTCTCAGCAGAGATGTTCGATTCCTCACCCTTTGCCCCAGTGCTGTGAGTGACCACAGTCGTACAGCAGAAGCCAGGCTATGATTACAGGGAGGCATCTTTAGGCCTCCTCGTTTGCAATACTAATTTCATAAAACAGGCCTTGCCATACAAGTCAAGCTGGATGTACCAAGGGAGCTGTGGTTAGCCTCTAATGTCTTGGCAAATCGCTGTATGCACAGTAAAGCTTTCCTTTTCAATCTCCATTATCTCTTGATAATTTCAGGATCCCTGTTTTCTAGTGTTCTGATCCTTGCTTGCTTCCCATGGGAATGTTCCCTAACTCAGCTACCCACTAGCATTTGTTTTATTCTTTGCCATAATTCAGAGTATCTTTATTTTGGTTGGAGCAGAGCTACCAGGACCCCAGTGCTCCTGAAATGGGACTTAGAGACTTATCGCTTCCTCTGCTAAAAGACAGATGGCCATTTGACATTTTCCTTGCCTAATTTTTCTTTCCAAAGACTGCTACTCCAAGGATATTCTAAGTTATTGTAGCTATATGAGAGTTTAATCTACTGTTTCCTATTTCACATTCTTTGTTGCATTCCATATTTGCAAAGATCTGCTCTTTGTTATATTTCCAGAAGGATGATTTAAATAGCTCAGAGAAAATGGAAGCAGAAAGGAGCACAGTGTTTGTGAACATGAATGTCTATTTGTAGAGCTATTCTGGCAGGAAGTTGTATAAAAGTAGACTAGGAAATGCATTTTGATGACAAGCAGAACTATGCTTCGGCACAATGATTGAATCTGAAAGGATTCAGTTTTCAGTGAAGGATTGATTTTCAGTGAAGCAAATCTAGGAATTTTTAGTTCATTTGGTAATGTTTTCTCATTGCTTCTAGTTGCCTAATTTACCTCTTTCTCTGGCCTAGGTCTTTTAAGAATCAATCTTTGCCTTGAATCTTCCATTTTGTGCTGTTGACCAAGAGGTAAAGGACGTAATTCCTTGGCCTCATGTGCTTGTAATTTAATAATGGTAACAGTACGTTATATTTGTCAGGTGCTGTAGGGTTTGTGCCACTCATTCGTACCCATTTTCTATTTTTTTCCCCATGATTTAGCTCTCTGCCTTCACAACAACTTTTTGCCTATCCCTGTGTGAGAGCACCATGGTGTTATCCCCACTTTATAAATGAAAAATCTGAGCAGAGAGAAGTCACATAACTAGTTATTAATAGAATTAGGATAAGTACAAATAATTAGAGGCAACATATATGTTTCTGTGATATTTACAATCCCTTCCTTCCTCTTTAAAATAAATTGTCATTGAATGGAAGGAGGTAGTTCCGGGATCATTGGAAGTTGACCGGAAAAGGCTTTGAGGAAGAAATTGTTTTTCTAAAGTCCATACTGAGAATTGGAATTACTGTGACTTATTTACACTTATAATAGGCTGCCAAATCGCCTCCAAAGTGGCTATACCAGAATGAAACTTCTCACCTACTAGTATGAAAAAATCTTTTCTTCCAAAACTTTAAAACATTTGCTAAACTGGTGGGTGAAGAACGGCATCCTCATCTGCATTCCACTGACTGTAGGTGATGCAGTGTCTTTTCGTGTGTTTAATATTAGCCACTTGGATTTGCTCTTCCGGGAGTTCCCTGGAGGTATTCTTTTTCCATTTCCTACTGGGGAGTTTGTCTTTTTTTTCCTACAAATTTATTTTCATTCTTTATGCATTTTAGGTAATAATCCTTTGTCTACTACCTATGTTGTAAATATGTTCTTCCAGTCCATCATCCGTTCTTACTTCTACAATTAAAAACAAATAGAAATAAGACAACGAGGTTCTCTCTCAAAAAGAAGTAAGATGTGGTTTAATGTGAATGTTAAAAAAAGAAAAAGAAAAGGAAAAAAGTGGAGTTTGAAATTAAGTCCTAAAGAATGGGCATGATTTAAAAAGGAATAGGAAAGCAATATGAAAAAAAAAGATACACTGATAATAATAAAGTTACTGGCACATTCTAGAACTGCAGAGAAGACTGACTTGGCAGAACTGGAGAGAGTTCTTCCTGGATTATAATGGGGATGAAATCGGGTAAATAGGTTTTGCTTCAGGTGAAGGTCCTTAAATTCCAGAGTTAGGAATTTGGAATTCATACTACGAGAAGTTTTCCATTGAAGCAGGATAAGCAATCAACATTTTGAGAAACAGAACCTGCCTACAGTGTATATGCTGACTTGAGGGTGGGAGGAAATGTGCGTTAGAGGCACCCCTGTGCTAAGGCTGAATAAGTTGTCGAAGGAGTGAGTGAAAAGGATGGGAATAATTAAAAAGATGTGTTGAAGCAAAAAATGCCAGTCATGGCGAGTGGTTTGGAAGCCTGCAGATTATGAGGGGCTGAGAAAATGGTGATGTCTGAGTCTACTTGGCAGGGAAACTGAGCTTTGGGGGAATGAGATCAAATCTTGGAATTTGCCGATGATACTGAGGACAGAGGGAAGTAAGTAGAATTTTTGACTTTGAGATTTCCGTTTTAGCTGACTGTTAACAGATAAAACACAAAAAATAAGTTAAATTTTAAAATGACTAGGAACTTAATCCACAGAGGAAATGAAGGCAGAGTTTAGGCCTTACTTATTTTAAAGGGAGACGAGAAGCCAATGTAGATGGAGAGAAAAAGCTGTTTCTCTCTATATCACGATATTGACTTTGACAGGCGAAAAATGTTTTTACTCACCAAATTAAATGCAACTGACTACACTCAAAACCTATGCCTTTTAAAAAATAGATATATTATTTCGAATGGTGCTAGAATTAACTTCTATATGAAAAATATTTCAAGATTTAGCATTCATTCTGTACGGGGCATGTGGTATACCACTTTATTTATGCTATTGGCTGATATTTCTAAAGATGCTTTGACACTGATTCTTTTTTTCTCTTCAGAATATTCCTAATAACATTTTCCTTAAACATAGTCATGGTATAAAGGCAACGAGATCACAGAAATCAGTGGACTAGAGCTCTGCCGCAATCTAACTCACCTCAGTTTGGCCAAAAACAAGATCGCAACAATTAAGGGCTTAAGCATGTTACCAATCAAAGTACTTTGTCTGGTGAGTCTAACAAAAATGTTATTGTTTATAGAAGTTCTAGTTTAAGTTTTAGTAAATATATAAATGATAATTAGGATTTTTCAAATTTGTAAAGAGCTAATTCCTTCATGAAATGTTACTGTCTTCAGTTTTGTTTGTTCCTTTCCATATCTGGGGTGTGTGTGTGTGTGTGTGTGTGTGTGATCAATATTTCATGCTAAAGTAAAATGCTTTTCTAATTTGGTATCCAAATTCAATTTGTTAGAAGATTGACTTTTTACACTGAAAAAGAATGGTATACTTTTTAATGACTATGAAAAAATATATTTCATTAATGTATCAATGTCTTATTGATGAAATAATATTCAAGCATGTATAAACATAATGTTTAGTGTGGTTAATACTTAATTGCTCTCAATTGAGCCACAAGATGTTTTCTAGGCTCTGAATGTTGGTTGTTCTTTTCTATCGATATATGCTAGTCCCCCATTTTAGAAATCCAGAATTAGTGCTAAGAGTAAATGAACAATTCCAGTCATGAAGTTTAAATGTTTAATTTTTTTCCCACAGAGAGCACTCTTCTTAAGCCATATGACCTGCTGTGTGACTGAATGAAACTACAGATAATTTCTTAAAAAAGATCAGGATCTTATTTCCAAAGATATATACAGCATTTTTGAAATAACAGTATAGGTCACTAGTTTGGAGGCTGATACTGTATTGCGTGGATTATTGAGGATTCTTTCTCCTACCCTTCCTCCTCTCCCCTACTTCTTTCCCTTGAGTGGCTTTGCTCTTCTTACATTTGTCACAAGGCTGGTAGCTTATTAGCTTCTTACTTGAACTAGCTCGTAGGACAGTACTGAACCGCTGTTTGAAATGATGTCTTGGCTTGTGTGCATAAACAAAATACTATTTTACCTTACTTAGCCACAGATGGCTAAAGGTTGGCTATGTGTTAGTTTTTCTTTCCCTAAGCTTGGAGCCTGATTTGTTTTTTCAAGACCCTTCTCTCCTTATAATGAGTTAAGTGAGGGTAAAGTATTGGTTCCCAGTATGGAGAATGGAACTAAGGCATGGAAAGGCTTAATAATTTCCCTGAGGTTTCATGTTTCCTGCCCATTGAGGCATGTTGGCAAAGCATAAATAAATGAATTTGATACATTGGATTGCATATTTAAAAATTATAAAACAAAGTCACATTTTAAAATTCTGATAATTTGAAAGCTTACTGGCAGTATGTACTATTCGATTTGTTGCTTGTCAGAACCTAACCTTTCCCTACATGTCTTTGTGTGTTGGCATTCCCATTAACTAAGTGGAATGTGATATGTGGGAAAAGATAGATGAGTATCTGCAGGGAATGAGAAGTGAACTCATTATTAAGAATAATGATACAGGTCGCCCGGCTAGCTCAGTCAGAAGAATAATGATCCATAGAACTTTTATCCTAAGAGTCTGTTTCAATAACTAAATAAGTAATCCATGTGGACAGTTCCATCTCAAGGAGCTTTTAGAGAAGGCATAAAGGACCTATTTTTTCTACAACTGATAAGGCAGATTTTTCCATCTCTGCCCCCATCACCCAAGATGAACTAGACAATACAGACAATGCCATCACTCATTTTCCTTAAAGTTTTTGAGAATGGTGTTTCACTTCCAAATATTATGTAAAATAAAATGATACACATTTGTTTCAACAGTTTTTAATGCTTTTATTTTTTAATTCGTGGAATCAGAAAAACAGTTGCTTTACTATTGGAATATATAATTCATTTCACAATTTTGAAAAAAATAATAATTCACTATATAAACCAATTGTTAAATGTCCACCATCAACTATTATGATACCCATAAAGGAAAAATGTGGTTCCCTTATGGGCTACTCTGTCAACCACATCTCTTAGTAAGTAAGGACAATGCATTCCAAACTTGAATATTCGTTTTCTCTTAGAAGAGCCACTTGTTTTTTCCCTCCCAAATTGTGGAGATTGAGAATATTTCTTATTTCATGTAGTTAAGAAAATAACTTCTCTCTAAATGCCCCCTCTCCCCTGCTAATCATGATGAAACAAGCAAGAAGTTGGAAGAAAATGGACATGCAGAAAATGGACGTCCACTTTGTGGAGTGATATGATACATCAGTTTTTCATCATTGAATAAAGGGTTTGACTGGATGACCTTCAACTCAGAAATTGTTTAATTCTGCCTATTTCTCAATTCTGCTTGCTTTTATGGCCATAGGCTATCTAATTAAACTTTTCTGTGTCTCACTCCACTCTTAAGCATCTACCACTTTGAAACCCATCAGAGGCACTGTAAAGAATTATTACAATCCATCTTCCACATCTACAATACTTCAAAGTTCCTAGAGAAAAAGTGTATTGTACATAAATATTATATGTGGGCACATTTTAAATAGGATATTGAGGTCTTATTTCAATAAGTTAATGTGGATATTATGTTGAGTGTAGTTTTTTTCTTTCCCTTTTCTGTTACACTTTCTAGAACTTTTTTGAACTCTGAACAGTAGAAAATTTGATTTAACTTAGGCAAATAGGGTTATGAATATATTTTCCTTCTTATTATGGAATTTTTCAAACATATATAAAAAAAGGGAATAGTTTAATAAGCCCCCTTGCACTATCACCCACCTTTATAGGTTATCAACATTCTATTAATACATTTTAAAGAGCCATGGAATTATACTAATGAACACAAATCTTGCTCATTACTGACATCTTATGAAAAGTAGCATAAAAATGAGCTCTTGCTATTAAATATACCAGGAAACATGTACCAGGAAAAATATTGTAGCTGGAAGAGAATACTATAATTTTTCAGTTAAGTGCTCATTAAAAGTTTAAAGGTGGGCATATCACAGCATTAGTTGAATCCTCAAAATTCTCTTTATGATGATTCTCAGCTTAAACTAAAAGTTTAATTTTACTGTGTTATTTTTATACCTCAAGGCTAAGGAACCCAAGGTATTATGAGTATGTTGGAAAGTATACAAGAGAATGCAAATTATTGTTGTCACGGGCACATGGGGTTGGGAAAGAGGACAACATTTGAGTCTTAAATCTTTATTTTATGCTCATTGTCTGAGAGGTACTTACATGTGAATTGTTAAAGAACTCAGTTTAATCATCTGCTATTGAATAACAAGCCATGCAAGTGTCGTGGTGTGAAGGAAATTTGTTAGCCAGCAGCTCTTCAGTCCGAGCTGGATTCAGCCAGGTGTTTCTTCTGCTGGTGTAGCCTCATTCAGCTGGCATATCGGCCCCGGGGCCGGGCTCAGCGGGGATTCTGGGATGGCTGGGGTGTTCCTCGCAGGGCTCCCCTCCGCGTGACCTCTCCACAGAGTCTCTCTATCAGAATAGCTAGAGTTCTTACGTGGTAGCTCAGGACTCAAAGACACAAAAGGAGAAGCTGCAGACCTTCTTAATTCTTCTTGGAACTGGCACACTTCTGCCATATTCTTGGGGGAAAGCGAGTCACAGGGCCAGTCGGAATCCAGAGGAGGGAACTGCACAAGGGCGTGGGTAACTCAAGGGCTGTATCAGATTACCACATGCCTCATGATAAGAAATGATTATATTGAGATATTTCTGCAAACAAATTGTATATGAGAATTACAATATTCAAGTGATTTACCTAGTGGTGATTAAAGAACTGTATTAAATTTTTATTTCTAAAGATAAACATGAAACTATACTATCATTAGGCTTAAGATATGCAATGTTAAAAGCTTATGCTACCTAGCTTTTGTACTGATTTGAACATTCATCTTGCTTTAACTTTAGTGAGAATATTATATTCTGAGTCTTCCAGCAGAAAACCTAGGATTTCTTTCTGGGGTGTATGTGTATGTATTTAGGGAGGTGAATGATGGAAATGGGAAGGGCGGGGACAAGAATGGCTTACTGGTTTTAAGAGATTTGGAGCAGTATACAGAATGGAAAACTTGTTATGCTTTCTCTTACTGGAGGCCTCTCAGACATTAAGTGTATTTTATCAATTTTAGAGCAATAACGAGATTGAGAAGATCACAGATTTGGAGGACCTAAAAGCCCTGCAGATTGTGGATCTGTCCCACAATCAGATCAGTAGTCTCCAAGGCTTGGAGAATCATGACTTTTTGGAAGTGATCAATGTAGAGGATAATAAGGTAATTTCATACTTTATGTATCTTGGTTTCATTGTCTACATAAGAGGACATACTAGGACCTATTATTGGGTTCTCAAGGGTTGTCACATTAAATGCCAGCTTGCAAAGTTTATTCTGGAAATTCTCCTGGAGAAGTAGTTGCAGAGGACTGTGTTTTGTTTTTGTTTTTTAAATAAATACCTAAAGTTCTTATGTTTTTCAAATTTGATGGTTCCTAATCGCATTGTTTTAAAGGTTTAAACTGCAACCAAGTGGATGTGACTTTTTGAAGTAGATGTGTTTGTGTGAAATTTTATTTAGAATGATGAATTTGGAATGCCTGAAATGTCAGAGCAGGGAAATTAGAGACATGAGAATAGCCAAAGGCTGGTGTTGCCCCTGCCTACCATTTAAAGAGAAGAGGAAGTGAATTCTTACATCCTACCAGTAACAGTAGTGTATGTTCCCAACCTGTATGAGTTGTGATTGGATTTACTCAAATTTTCATATCTGGCTCAAGGCACACTTTCACAAATTATATAAATAGGCTCTTACTCTTAACTATACCTCATGTTTAATAAAGCAGTTATGCTCATAATTATGGTATATCTGACTTTTTATGCAGTAAGATCTATAATATGATTTTATTCTTTTTGATTACTTCATCACATTTTTTAGAAGGATTTCATAAGGAAGTTGAATGTTTATTTCTTCTCGAAAATGGAAAGTTTGGGCTGACCCTGAAAGAGACATTGGTCCTAGCTGGGGTGAGATGTAATGCTGTGGAAACATTTCTCTGCTCACAGTGGTGGTGTTCAGTGGGTGTCTGTGACTCTCCAGTAAACTCCATTGGCTGTTAGATTTCTAAAAATCAAGAGAAGACAGACTATAGATCTGGAAAGAAATAGATTCTTAAGAGACAAAACTGTTCATTTTTGTTTTCACTTGATTTATATGTTAAATTGTTCTGTCAACTTCTAAAACTATTTCCAATGGCCAACTTTTATTCACTGTGCTGTTGTGCATCTTTATGAAGGTAGCACAATCTCTGTTTTATATAGTTTTTCTGTCTTCTTCATGAAATGGCTGTTAAAATGGCTCTGACATATGTACAGGGGGTGTTGGCAAGGTGGACTGCACTCATTAAGTCCCAACTCAGTGCATCTCAGGACTCAGGAAAAGGAGTAATCATAGTAATAACAGTTACAGTCATAAAATAGCCTAGAGGTAGTCATTAAGTATTTATGCATAAGGCACTCGTCTAAGCACTGTACATATATCATTTCATTTAATCTTCATTATAACCTGGTTTTTATTGCTATTTTATTGTTGAAGAACCCAGGGCTCAGAGAGTTCAAGTAACTTGCATAAAGTTACATATCCAGCAAAATAGCAGAGACAGGATTCAAATACGGAATGCTTTGCTTCTAGAGTCAGTGTTCTTCACCCTACAAAAGACAGTAAATGAAATGCTAATGGCCCTTCCTCTAGAAATGGTGTGATGCTCTAGAAGAGAGCTTTCTGGTAGAAATATGATGCTAGCCCTATATGTGAGCCACATATGCAGTTTTAAATTTTGTAGTAGCTACAGTAAAAAAAGATAAAAAGAACAGATAAAATTAATAATGTATTTTATTTAGCCCAATACTTCCAAAATATCATTTCAACATGTAATCTACATAAAAATTATTGATGAGAGATTCTATATTCTATTGCTGCACACTAAGTTTTTGACATCTGGTGTATACTTTACACTTATAGTACATCTAAATGCATCCTAGCCGTACTCCAAGTGCTAAGTAGCCCCATGTGGCTAGGAACTACCGTCCTGGATAGCAATGGTCTAGAAAGGCCTCATGAATAATATTTTGTTCTCTTTTATTTCAAGAGACTTTTCAAATTACATTTGGAAGAGTTTAGTGGAAAAGGGAGTATTGTTAAGTGAAGAAAGGAGTTTGTAATTTTCAAATGTTAAGAGCGACTCCATAAAAAAAAGTGGCCACGTGTCCCAAAGGGGGGCTCCTTTGGCAACAATTGTGTCCATAACAATAACATAATTCCCTGGTTCCCCACTGGGCCGGTCGGGGAGCAGCAAACAGTACTTTGAAATATTCTTTGAGCCATCCAAAATTTCCTCAGAGACTTCTCCAGCACCACTGAGGATACTGTGCATCAGGGATGGAAAATTTATCATATAAAGGAAACATAACACTGCTTTTGCTTCTCATGTGATTCATTTGATGTTAAGAATATTGTTATATTGGTAGCACTTTCATCAGTGTATTTACTTGGTTGAAACATTGCCACACCTTTGCATGATCATTAAAACATTTAAGTTCCTTTGCAAATGTTTCCCATCAGCTGGTGTTCTGGGGAACCTTTGCTACTCTCCGCTTTATAGAACTTGTTAGATTTGATGTCATTTTTACCATTTAAAACTCATCCCCAAAATGTTAACTGTATTACAACCTCAGTCCTTTCTTCTAGAAGCAAGATACTGGTCAGGAGTTACTTAGAGAATGCTGTTTTACTTCTCTCTGTCTTCGTGGCATTATTTCACAAATCAGTCGGTCTGTCTATCTAAAGAAAAGGCCTTACCAGGCCCCTTTAGGTCTGGAGGTGGGCCTTGGAGAGCGTGGCCTAGAGAGAAATGGCAAAAAAAAGAGTCGACTAAACCGCTGGTCCTACAAAGTCGAAGTTGACAGGCTTCTGGGGGCTGGGGAGCAGCCAGTAGGAACAGAGGAGGTTTGAGAAGAGAGTCTGGAATCCGGGAATCAGCTGTGCTGGTATGACATTCTTAGCAGCAGATGACGGAAGCTCTCTCAGTATATAACCATTCTGGCAGTATTTGTCTTTAAGTCACTTGGGGTGCTGTACTCCTACACCTTCTGTGAGCATCTGTGACACACACAGCTGTGGGTCTTGGCATTTGAGGAGAGCAGATGTGAGGGTGAGTCTGCTGCAGGGCGAGGGCTCCAGAGCAGGCAGTGTCTGCTGCAGATTCCTCATGCAGCAGCTGGGGAACTAGAGGCCAGGCTACTCCACGTTTGCTCGCCCTCTGCCTTACCAACCTCATCCTACCCTTGGAAGGACTGGGAGCAAAGCCAGATCTCTCTCATTTGACTCCTAAAAGACTGGCTGATCCCAGCTGACATCTTAATGACAAAAGAATTGTTTGTAGTCCACGATTCTGTTCATGGTGTTCGCAGCATTTCAAGATCTTTCCATGTTAATCACCATAGATGTTGCCATCTTGTAAAATGTGTTCCTGTTATGGGACCGTACCATGACTCATTTAATCACATAATGGTGGAGTTTTTAGGACTTTGAAAATGTTTTCGATTTTCCTAAAAATGTTACGCTGAATGTTCTCGTATCTAATTCGTACCTCATGATCTCTTCAGTGTAAACTTCTTGAGGGGAGACAGCTGGTTCATAGCTTATGCATGTGTAACACATCAGTTTGCCCTTTGGAAAGAACATGCCACTCTCCGTTCGCCGCCAAGGTCTGCAACTGCACGTGGCCAGGATTTGTTGCTAAGACATGGTGACTACAGGAAAATATCTCCTCCTAACGTTTCTGTCAGGCCCAAGCATAAAGGCTGTGCGCTAGAGGGAAGTCAAACCATCATTCAAAAGTTCTGACAGGGCAGTGTGAACCAAGCTGACTTCCACCTTCCTGAATAACACAATAAAAACAGAAATCCTTTCATTTTGTAGACAATGGAAATGACAGTCTAATGGCCAGTCTAGTCGTCTTGCGGAAAGAGCTGCGTATAATAACATAATGTTGCTGTGACTAGACTGATGTGTGCAAATTGTGTTTTATAAATCTGAATTTGCCTTTCATTATGTATCTTTGAAAATGGCATCCTTTGAACATGGCACATATACCCCTGACTTACTGTTGGGAATAGTTTCCATTTAAGCTGCATTTTGTGGTTGGGTTAACTCAGGAATTACCAGTGACTCTGCTGTTGAAGCGCTTTTACAATGCATGCAAATGACTTAGGGAGCAATATAAACAAAGAAGTGATTATTAATTTTTTGTAAAAGTTCAGTCTCTGCCTTTGAAATAAAATGACAGTTATGCTAATGACAGGAAATCTAAGTAAAATTGTTTATCTTTAGTGGAAAATTCAGACGTGCTGCAACCCAAGCTCTATCCTTGGATAGATTAAGGAACTCTCAAGTTTTTCCTTACTTTTTAGAGTTGTGATCCAACCTACACACAAAGCATAGAACATAAATGTACAGTTTTAAAAAACAGTTTTCCAGTGAACACCCAAGTAGCACCCATGTCAAGAAGTATGTCAGTTTTCTATTTTTAATTTTTAAGCTTTCCTTAAAATAATTATCTCTTAATGAAAAGATGATAGACTACACATGTGCATGCAGTAAGAAGGCTTCAGCAGCCACAGAGAACCAGACTAGCAGAAGCAGTGTCGGGAGGGAAGTCCAGGACGGGTTAGAGGTGAGGTGGCTGGAGAACCAGGTCACCCTTGCATACACTTTTTGTACTGTTTCTCTGATTCTATATACTATTTGATTGCTACCTGAAAACAAACATGGCTGAGATGAGGACCACCTCACTGTTCTCCAGTCAGAGAGGACAAAAGCACATGTGGGGGGTGTGCTCACATTTATCGAGGGGCATATGCAAAAATTCCATTGGTTTCAAGTATACAACACAGTGGTTCAACTGTTACCCATGTTATTAAATCTTCGCCCCAACTAGTGCAGTTGCTGTTCTGTCAACATAGAAAGATGTTACAGAACCATTGACTATATTTTCCATGCTGCCCTTCCATCCCCAGGAACAGCTTATATTATGATCGAGATCTTTGTGCCTCTTTATCCCCATCACCTACCTCACCCACCCACACCAGCCCCACGCCCATAGTAACCACCAGTCACGTCTCAGAGTCTATGAATCACAGGGTAATTTTTGTAATGAGTTGAATTTAAAGGATCCAAAGTAGCTCCTCTTATGTTGTTTCCTATTATCTTTATGCCTGTAGTCTATGATAATTTTTTTTTCTTTCTTGAACAGATTGCAGAGCTGGGTGAGATAGAAAACCTTGCAAGTCTACCTCTCCTTCGAGTTCTCAATCTGCTAAGAAATCCAGTTCAGGTGAGAGATCATTTATATCAAGGGAGGGAGCATGAAGACTTTCTTGGAATAATACTTCAAGAGGTAGTTTTGATTAGGAACGTCAAGAATGTGAATACAATGTGATCCCCTTCATTCTGTCTTCGAAAACAGAAGGATTAAGGGAAATAGCACCTTACGTCACTGTCAGTGAAAGGGAAGCCTGTAATTCCCTATCCCGTGTGGCCGTGCGTGACTCATCCAGGTGGTAATGAAGATTGCAGGAGGGAGCTGCTGAGATTGTCGAGTGGTGTCCTTTTACATTAGAGAACGCAGCATGCTGGAGGCATAGACAGAATATGGCTCCTATTTTATAACTAGGGAAGGAAAGGCTAAGATTAGATACCTGAAGTGATTTGTCTTAATATGGCTGTGAAATTGGTGTTGTTGTAAAATGACTATAGAAGAAGATAATGTTTCCTACAGATTCTTTACCTGTGGGATTCAAAGATCCGTGACTGTTTTTCAGACCTCTCTCTCCTTCCACTGATAAGTCCTTTCTTCCTTAGCCTCTGTCTCTCCCTCTTTGTCCATTTGTCCTTCAGTACACTTCTCTACCTACCCTTCACTTACCTTTCCATAGACTCTTGAATTTGTATATATCCCTGAATACTTTTCTTTTTATGTGTATCTTGATGAATGTATCTGGACAGGCAAAAAGCCAAAATCAAAATGAAAACTATGATTTAAAAATAGAAATAACCTGTGGCATGGGAGTACTGGCAGACAATTTGAAAGCATCTCTGGGAAAGAAAGGAGTAGGGCTTAAAGTGCCCATCAGCCCCCAGTTTCGGGTCCATGGACTGTTTGTGCTTATGTATAAATAAATATCACAACCATTTCATACCCGTTAACTCATTTATGTACACAAACTCCCCCATTTACACATTAAAGTACACACAAGAGACCTTTGTATGCTCATTTCGAATCCATTCTCATCTAGACAATGCATCAGCTACTAATATCTTTCACTTCAAAGATGTAGCTTCTTAATACAACAAACTTTCATTATAATTCTAAAAGCCAGATAATCCTAACACAGCAGATGGTTGGGAGTAATAAGGAATTTGTTCTATACATGAATATTATTTTATATTTGTGAAACAAATTCATAGTAAGTGATAAAAATTAATCCAAATACAAAGTAAAAAGAAATAATGTTCCATTATTTGCAATAATGAAACCCTTTAGAGTTAAAAGATAGAGTGTGACTCACTGGCCTTGGAGTCTTAGATGAAGTGTTTCACCCCTCTGAGGCTTAGTTGTTTTTCTCTTTAGAAATGAAAAGTTACCAAAGGGAAAGGGACTGGGGAGGTTGGGTGGGAAAGGAGGGAGAAGGGGAATAAGGGGCATTACGATTAGCACACATAATGTAGGGGGGAGCACAGGGAAGGCAGGATAGCACAGAGAAGACAAGTAGTGACTCTATAGCATCTTACTACACTTATGGACAGTGACTTGATAATGGGGGGAATCTAATAACCACAATGTTGCTCAAGTAACTGTATATTAATAATAGCAAAAAAAAAAAAAGAAATGAAGATAATTGTACCTTCCTGCTTATCTCACAGGGAAATTAAATAAATTACACATTTTTTTAAGAAAACAAACAGTTTTTTTTAATTTTGTTATCATTAATCTGCAATTACATGAAGAACATTATGTTTGCTAGGCTCTCCCCTACCCCAAGTGCCCCCCCACACCCCATTACAGTCACTGTCCATCAGCATAGTAAGATGTTGTAGAATCACTACTTGTGTTTTCTGTGTTGCAAAGCCCTCCCCTTTCCCCTACCCCCCACATTATACATGCTAATCATTATACCCCCTTTCTTCTTCCCTGCCCTTATCCATCCCTACCCTCCCATTCTCCCCAGTCTCTTTCCCTTTGGTAACTCTTAGTCCATTCTTGGGTTCTGTGATTCTGCTGCTGTTTTGTTCCTTCAGTTTTTCTTTTGTTCTTATACACCACAGATGAGTGAAATCATTTGGTATTTGTCTTTCACTGAGCATAATACCCTCCAGCTCCATCCATGTTGTTGCAAATTGTAGGATTTGTTTTCTTCTTATGGCTGAGTAATATTCCATTGTGTATATGTACCACATCTTCTTTATCCATTCATCTGCTGATGGACACTTAGGTTGCTTCCATTTCTTGGCTATTATAAATAGTGCTGCAATAAACATAGGGGTGCATCTGTCTTTTTCAAACTGGAGTGCTGCATCCTTAGGGTAAATTCCTAGAAGTGGAATTCCTGGGTCAAATGGTAAGTCTATTTCGAGCATTTTGAGGAACCTCCATATTGCTTTCCACAATGGTTGAACTAATTCACATTCCCACCAGCAGTGTAGGAGGGTTCCCTTTTCTCCACAACCTCGCCAACATTTGTTGTTGTTTGTCTTTTAGATGGTAGCCATCCTTACTGGTGTGAGGTGATATCTCATTGTGGTTTTAATTTGCATTTCTCTGATAACTAGCGATGTGGAGCATCTTTTCATGTGTCTGTTGGCCATCTGAGTTTCTTCTTTGGAAAACTGTCTGTTCAGCTCCTCTGCCCACTTTTTAATCGGATTATTTGCTTTTTGTTTGTTGAAGTGCGTGAGCTCTTTATGTATTTTGGATGTCAAGCCTTTATCGGATCTGTCATTTATGAAAATATTCTCCCATACTGTTGGGTACCTTTTTGTTCTATTGATGGTGTCCTTTGCTGTACAGAAGCTTTTCAGCTTGATATAGTCCCACTTGTTCATTTTTGCTGTTGTTTTCCTTGCCCGGGGAGATATATTCGTGAAGAAGTCACTAATGTTCATGTCCAAGAGATTTTTGCCTATGCTTTTTTCTAAGAGTTTTATGGTTTCACGACTTACATTCAGGTCTTTGATCCATTCTGAATTTACTTTTGTATATGGGGTTAGACAATGGTCCAGTTTCATTCTCCTACATGTAGCTGTCCAGTTTTGCCAGCACCATCTGTTGAAGAGACTGTCATTTTGCCATTGTATGTCCATGGCTCCTTTATCAAATATTAATTGACCGTATATGTTTGGATTAATGTCTGGAGTCTCTAGTCTGTTCCACTGGTCTGTGGCTCTGTTCTTGTGCAGTACCAAATTGTCTTGATTACTATGGCTTTGTAGTAGAGCTTGAAGTTGGGGAATGAGATCCCCCCCCACTTTATTCTTCTTTCTCAGGATTGCTTTGGCCATTCAGGGTCTTTGGTGTTACCATATGAATTTTTGAATTAATTGTTCCAGTTCGTTGGAGAATGTTGTTGGTAATTTGATAGGGATTGCATCAAATCTGTATATTGCTTTGGGCAGGATGGCCATTTAGACCATATTGATCAAGAAGATATTAATTCTTCCTAGCCAAGAGTATGGGATGAGTTTCCATTTGTTAGTGTCCTCTTTAATTTCTCTTAAGAGTTTTCAGGGTATAGGTCTTTCACTTCTTTGGTTAGGTTTATTCCTAGGTATTTTATTCTTCTTGATGCAATTGTGAATGGAATTGTTTTCCTGATTTCTCTTTCTATTAGTTCATTGTTAGTGTATAGGAAAGCCACAGATTTCTGTGTGTTAATTTTGTATCCTGCAACTTTGCTGTATTCCGATATCAGTTCTAGTAGTTTTGGAGGGGAGTCTTTAGGGTTTTTTTATGTACAATATCATGTCATCTGCAAATAGTGACAGTTTAACTTCTTCTTTACCAATCTGGATTCCTTGTATTTCTTTGTTTTGTCTAATTGCCGTGGCTAGGACCTCCAGTACTATGTTAAACAACAGTGGGGAGAGTGGGCAGCCCTGTCTTGTTTCCAATCTCAGAGGAAAAGCTTTCAGCTTCTCACTGTTCAGTATGATGTTGGCTGTGGGTTTATCATATATGGCCTTTATTATGTTGAGGTACTTGCCCTCTATACCCATTTTGCTGAGAGTTTTTATCATGAATGGATGTTGAATTTTGTCAAATGCTTTTTCAGCAACTATGGAGATGATCGTGTGGTTTTTGTCTTTCTTTTTGTTGATGTGGTGGATGATGTTGATGGATTTTCGAATGTTGTACCATCCTTGCATCCCTGGGATGAATCCCACTTGGTCATGGTGTATGATCCTTTTGATATATTTTTGAATTCGGTTTGCTAATATTTTGTTCAGTATTTTTGCATCTACGTTCATCAGGGATATTGGTCTGTAGTTTTCTTTTTTGGTGGGGTCTTTGCCTGGTTTTGGTATTAGGGTGATGTTGGCTTCATAGAATGAGTTTGGGAGTATTCCCTCCTCTTCTATTTTTTGGAAAACTTTAAGGAGAATGGGTATTATATCTTCTCTGTATGTCTGATAAAATTCCGAGGTAAATCCATCTGGCCCAGGGGTTTTTTTCTTGGGTAGTTTTTTGATTACCACTTTAATTTCTTTGCTGGTAATTGGTTTGCTTAGATTTTGTGTTTCTTCCTTGGTCAGTCTTGGAAGGTTTTATTTTTCCAGGAAGTTGTCCATTTCTTCTAGGTTTTCCAGCTTCTTAGCATATAGGTTTTCAGAGTAGTCTCTAATAATTCTTTGTATTTCTGTTGGGTCCATCATGATGTTTCCTTTCTCATTTCTGATTCTGTAGATGTGTGTTGATTCTCTTTTTCTCTTAATAAGTCTGGCTAGAGTCTTATCTATTCTGTTTATTTTCTCAAAGAACCAGCTCTTGGTTTCATTGATTTTTTCTATTGTTTTATTCTTCTCAATTTTGTTTATTTCTTCTCTGATCTTTATTATGTCCCTCCTTCTGCTGACTTTAGGCCTCATTTGTTCTTCTTTTTCCAATTTTGATAATTGTGACATTAGACTATTCATTTGGGTTTGTTCTTCCTTCCTTAAATACACCTGGATTGCTATATACTTTCCTCTTAAGACTGCTTTTGTTGTGTCCCACAGAAGTTGGGGCTTTGTGTTATTATTGTCATTTATTTCCATATATTGCTGTATCTCCATTTTAATTTGGTTGTTGATCCATTGACTATTTAGAAGCATGTTGTTAAGCCTCCATGTGTTTGTGAGCCTTTTTGCTTTCTTGGTACAATTTATTTCTAGTTTTACACCTTTGTGGTCTGAAAAGTTGGTTGGTAGGATTTCAATCTTTTTTAATTTACTGAGGCCTTTTTTGTGGCCTGGTATATGGTCTATTCTGGAGAATGTTCCATGTGCACTTGAGAAGAATGTGTATTCTGTTGCTTTTGGGTGTAGAGTTCTATAGATGTCTATTAGGTCCATCCGTTCTAGTGTGTTGTTCAGTGCCTCTGTGTCCTTACTTATTTTCTGTCTGGTGGATCTGTCCTTTGGAGTGAATGGTGTGTTGAAGTCTCCTAAAATGGATGCATTGCAGTCTATTTCCTCCTTTAGTTCTGTTAGTATTGATTTCACATATGCTGGTGCTCCTGTGTTGGGTGCATATATATTTATAATGGTTATATCTTCTTGTTGGACTGAGCCCTTTATCATTATGTAATGTCCTTCTTTATCTTTTGTTACTTTCTTTGTTTTGAAGTCCATTTTGTCTGATACTAGTACTGCAACTCCTGCTTTTTTCTCCCTATTGTTTGCATGAAATATCTTTTTCCATCCCTTGACTTTTAGTCTGTGCATGTCTTTGGATTTGAGGTAAGTCTCTTGTAAGCAGCATATAGATGGGTCTTATTTTTTTATCCATTCAGTGACTATATGTCTTTTGATTGGTGCATTCAGTCCATTTACATTTAGGGTGATTATTGATAGGAATGTACGTATTGCCATTTCAGGCTTTAGATTCGTGGTTACCAAAGGTTCCAGTTTACTTTCCTTACTGTCTAAGAGTCTAACTTAACTCACTTAGTATGCTGTTACAAACACAATCTAAAGGTTCTTTTCTATTTCTCCTCCTTTTTCTTCCTCCTTCATTCTTTATATATTAGGTATCAAATTCTATACTTTTTCTCTATCCCTTGATTGACCTTGGGGATAGTCAATTTAATTTTGCATTTGCCTCACAATCAACTGCTCCACCCTCCCTACCGTGATTTTACTACCTCTGGTGACAGCTATCCAACCCTAGGAACACTTCCATCTATAGCAGTCCCTCCAAAATAGACTGCAGAGATGGTTTGTGGGAGGTAAACTCTCTCAGCTTTTGCTTATCTGGAAATTGTTTAATCCCTCCTTCAAATTTAAATGATAATCTTGCCAGATAAAGTAATCTTGGTTCCAAGCCCTTCTGCTTCATGGCATTAAGTATATCATGCCACTCCCTTCTGGCCTGTAAGGTTTCTGCTGAGAAGTCTGATGTTAGTCTGATGGGCTTTCCTTTGTATGTGATCTTATTTCTGCCTCTGGCTGCTTTTAACAGTCTGTCCTTATCCTTGATCTTTCCCATTTTAATTACTATGTGTCTTGGTGTTGTCTTCCTTGGGTCCCTTGTGCTGGGGGATGTGTGGATCTTCATGGCCTGAGAGACTATCTCCTTCCCCAGATTGGGGAAGTTTTCAGCAACTACCTCCTCAAAGACACTTTCTATCCCTTTCTCTCTCTCTTCTTCTTCTGGTATCCCTATAATGCGAATGTTGTTCTGCTTGGGTTGGTCACACAGTTCTCTCAATATTCTTTCATTTTTAGAGATCCTTTTTTCTCTCTGTGCCTCAGCTTCTTTGTATTCCTCTTCTCTACTTTCTATTTCATTTATTGCCTCCTCCACCGTATCCGACCTGCTGTTAATACCCTCCATCGTGTTCTTTAACAATTGGATCTCTGACCTGAATCCATTCCTGAGTTCTTGGATGTCTTTCCATACCTCCATTAGGATGTTAATGATTTTTATTTTGAACTCCCTTTCAGGAAGGTCCATATCATTTAAATCTTTCTCGGGAGTTGTATTAACAATTTTACTCTGGACAAGGTTCCTTTGGCATTTCAGGTTTGTATATGGCGCCCTCTAGTGTCCAGAAGCTCTATTCTGGAGCTGCTGAGCCCCTGAAGCAATGTCGGGGGGGAGTAGTACTTGCAGTAGTACAATGCAGGGGAGCAGTACTTGGGGTAGGAAAGAGCTGGTCCCCGCCTCCCGGCTGCTGTGCCTGTCTCCACTGCCTGAGCCAGTGGGCTGGTTACACAGGTATAAGTTTTTGTCCCAGAGCAGCCAGATATGTATCCCTGCTTTCCACAAGCAGCCAGAATCCCAATCTCCCCAGGAACTCTGCCTGTATTAACTTTCCAACCCAGTAGTCATGCGAGTCTCAAGAAAGCACCATGAAATGTAGGTTTGTGCTCCCAGAGCAGATCTCTGGAGCTAGGTATTCAGCAGTCCCAGGCCTTCCACTCCCTCCCTGCTTTGTTTCTCTTCCTCCTGCAGGTGAGCTGGGGTGGGGGAGGGGCTCAGGTCCCGCGGAGCCACAGCTCTGGTACGTTACCCCATTCAGTGAGGTCTGCTCTTTTCTCCAGGTGTGTGCAGTCTGATGCTGTCCTCTTTCCTGTTGCTCTCTCAGGATTAGTTGTGCCAGTTAAATTTTCTAATTGTATCCAGTTTTAGGAGGAAGCCTCTGTCTCTCCTCTCACACCACCATCTTTAATCCAAATCTCCAAATTACACATTTGAAGAGCTTTCTAAGTTACAAGGAGCAGCCTGCATTTGAGTTGTTAATATAAGGGGACTGGTAATGGTGAAAATGTAGAGACCTGTGAGGGTGTGTGGATGACAGGTGGTAGGTGACAGACCTATAGTCATGACAGAATGCTGGTGCTTGTGAATTTGGGAAAAGGAAAGCAACTGATTAGTCCTCTTGCTATTTCAAATAGGAAAAATCTGAATATTGGTTCTTCGTAATTTTTATGCTACTACGATTAACAGAATTAGATCAGAAGAAGATTAAAGTGGAAGAAAAGGTATGTAATCATATGGTCTCATGTGTTTATGAGTTCATGCTGCCTACTGCAGGACCAATATAGTTAATAAGTGACACACTTTGTCACTTATTCATTATTTATTTATTTAGGGACTGTTTCCTAATTGGTGTTGAACCTGCAAAGCTGAGCATCAACACTAATGCAGCAAAAAGGCCTTCTATTAGTACCATGAAAGATTGGTGGGTGAAAGATTGGTGGGTGGGGAGTGGAAGCAGCACTCTTTCTATAGGCTGGTAGCATATAGCAGTTTCTGAATTTGGAAAATATTATAGTTGGAGGGTATGTGATTCCATATCACTCTAAAAATTCATTTAATAATGAAAAGTATTTTAATTACTTTGTACCATATAATCAAAAAACACTCCAATAAACCACTGTTCTGAGATCCTAAATCCTTAATTCTGCTCCTTAAGATAATCATTCCTCTGGACACACAATTCTGGAGTAACCAGACCTTGAGCGCAAGCACCTACCTCCCCCACCACAACCATGCTAGCGATTTTGTTTTGCTTTCATGACTGATGAAATCTCCACTAATGAGGCATTTCTTACACTGGATGCAAGTTTGAGATTGGAATGAAAACAAGTGTAAATATGTAGAGAGGCAGATACTCCATTTCATAAATACCTTCTGAAATCTTGGTTAAAAATAGTTATGCCAAAAAAAATAGTTATGCTAGTTTGTTACTATTCTCACACTTAAAGGCACTTCTTAGGTTTCTCTTCCCCATTATCATTTTGCAAAGGGAATACATTTTAAAGCCTTATATTAAGTAAAGGTGTGGTAGATGAAGATAATGCATTTAGAGGGATGACAAAGATGGGGGATAAAGAATTGTACATTATGAGGAAAGGTCCATTTCTTTGAACAGAAAAAGTTATGCTGAAAGAGGAGGAGTTTGGAGTAGAACTTGAGATAATCACAGTAGTTCTTGGTGAGATGGGATGAGACAAAAATTTTGTGATATCAACTACCTGGAATCTAGAGCTATGAATTTTATTCCTTCTTTTCATACTGAAAGTTGGCATGTTTACTGTATTAAAAGTAGTCTTGGACTTTGGAAGTTTGTTTTTGTTGTCACTTTTGCCCTCCCAAATCAGAGAGTACAAAGGAGTAGAGGAGCAACGAGCTCTAGTTCAATGTTTTAGAATAATTATCATTATTCAGGTTTTAAGAAAGTCAGAGTAGACATGAAGACTAAGCACAAAGATTCCTGAGTGTTCATTACATTATTTTCTATACCTGGTTGCATGTCTAGAATATTTCATTGAAGAAAAAATAAGCCTTCTTTCTAGAGACAAACTTTGTTTTCCTTTTGCATTTCTTATTCTGGAAAAGGTTGCAGCAGTGAATAAATATGACCCTCCCCCAGAAGTGGTTGCAGCCCAAGATCACCTGACCCACGTTGTCAACAGCGTGATGCAGCCACAGAGGATCTTTGACAGGTATTCAGTAGGGATCCACAAGGTGGACCTCAGAGTGGCAAGCACAGGACATCCTCATCATTATTCTTGGCCCTCTATTGTGTGACCCATTCCTTTCTCATTTTCTCTGACGGAAAGGATCAGATCTTCATTTGAAAGGCTATGTTGTCTCGGTTATAGCGCTGATCATCACATGCTTGAATATGGAGCTCACTTGTTGGTGTTTCCCCAAGTGTGGCAATGAGTGGCTTCATTTCCCTTCTTTCATCTAGCCCCTTGAATGGTAGCTACCCTGTGACACAGGTCAGTGAAATAAAAAATAATAATTTGTCAATTTTTATGCTATAGGAGAGAACCAGAGACCTCAGCCTCCTCAGCAGAGACTTGTGATTTCTATCCCTTGCAAATTTCTCCTTAGCTGTGAGTGAATGCGAGATACCCCTGCTCAAAGAACATCTGTGGATGCAGATTATTACAGAGTCCCTAGAAGGAAGCCCAGCCAGCCTAAGGGAAACCTGAAATAATCTTTACAGTGATTGCACTGAGCTTGTGGGTCACCCAGCTTGGTTGAACACATGAAAAGCGTCTCTCACCTCTAAGTTTGAAGTCAGATTTACCACGGTTTCTCCATTTCTTCTTAAACAATCTGTTGCAGCAGATGGCCATTTATGCTACAAGTATAATACAGAAATTCTATCAATACCCAAAGGCATTTTAAAAATACTTGTAAAATCTCTCGGTTTTAAATGGCTTCCCTTCCTCATGTGGTATTTGTCCCTGTGCTCCACAGGATTGGTTTCCCACAGAGAGCAAAATGTTTTATTTTGCATGCAGGACATGATGTTTTACATGTAATTTAATAATATAGGCATTGACAGTTTTATATATTTATGGTAGCCCTCTAGGTGAAATGATTTATCATTTATTTGCATATATCTGGAAAAGCACATTTGATTTAAAAGAAGGGCATTTATGTCCTCATTGTATTTCTTTTCTAGTTTATGAGATATTGCTAGTTGTTTCCTGCTTTGGGGTAAATTTATATAAAAATATGTATCAAAGAAATTCACAGCAGTGTCTGATAAATGCATATTTCTTGATCATTTCTGGCTGTGGGGAAAACAAGAGCAAACGGCCCAGCAGCTCTGGGTGCTCCAGGATGGGGCAGTGTTCACTGTGAAAGACTCATGGAGGTGGAGCAGGCCTGACATTGCCTTTCCCGCCTTGGGCTGGTACCCAGCTCTCTGGCAGCTCCCGGAGAGGAACCCTGATTCTTGACTGTGGGACTGTAATGCTGCATTATTGGGGAATCACTGTCCCCTCTCCTGGTTTGATTGGGGTGAGGATACAATATTAAAATGACACAGCAGAACCTTGACTGTGAGCTGGAAGTTACGATGGCTTTCTCGCTCTCTGGTATGACGAGGTTCTCCAGGCCCGTATTGTACAAGTCCTGTCCAAACTTTGGAATCAGCCATTCTCCAAGAAGCCATGGTTTGTTTTAGCAAGAAATGGATTCCCCAGTCCCAGTCTGGGTGCTGGACGTAATCATTACTGCTGGGTGGGTCATTGCCTCTAGGCCTTTTAGTGGACATCAAGGACAATATATATTTTTCCTCCCTCCCTCTAACCCACCCACCCATCCATCCATCCATCTATCTAATCTCTCTATCCTGTTTATCTATTTGTACCTATCTATCTACAGCTGTCCAATCTGTTAATATGTATCTAATCTGTATCTAGATAGATCTATCTTTCTATAGATAGATGACAGAATATCTGCTGAATTCATATTGATACTTATAATTCAATTTCAAGACTATAGTTGAGCATTTACTTAACTTTTTCTTTATTATATTTGTATCTTCCTTTTCTCCCACACCAGGGACACAGAGGAAGATGGATTTAGAACATCCCATAATTATTTTTTTAAAATCCCATATTATACCACAACAGTATCAGGATCAGAATACCAATACCATTCCTACCACCAGCATGATTACTGGAAACATTAAAACTGTATCTTGCTTATTCTCTTCCCATTAATACCCCCCACCATTCTTTCATTCTGGTAAAATACATATAACATAAAATTTTCTATTTTACCCATGTGTACAGTTCAGTGGCATTAATTATATTCACAGTGTTGTGAACGGTAATCATCATCTATTTCCAAAAAAATTCTGTAACCATTAAGCAGTAATTTCCCATTCCTTGCTACTCCCAGTCCCTGGTAACTTTTAATCTACCTTTGTCTCTATGAATTTGTCTATTGTATATATTTCATATAAGTGTCAATCACCCCATCTTAAAAATAGTGTGCTATATTTATATTGTCAGAATATGTAGCCAGCACATATTATACTTTCTCCTTTGCTGTCATTTATTCTTGTATCTGTGGATAACTGCATATTTGTTGCTCAGCACCAGACCTTATATTGATGTCTCTTGAGTCATTTTGGTCGTATGAAGCTTGTTCTCTAGTAGATTCCTTAAGGGCTATGATATCAGTATCCCTTGAACTCTTACAAGTTGATACTATTTATAAAACTTTGTATTTGAAAGTCATTTATGTTATATGTAAAGTCATGTCTTACACTTGTTTCCTTGAATATAGTAAAGATGTTGCTCTATTTTCTTTTGATACAAAACATTGCTGTCAAAAATCTGATGACCATTTAATTTTCTTTCGCTTCTAAGTCATGTGTTCTCTTTTTCTAGAGAACAATTTTTTTTTTCTTTAAAGTCCAGTAATTTTAATGGACTGCCTTGACATTAGTCATTCTGGGCCAGTAGTCAGTCTCAGGTGGGCTCTGTGCTCTTTCAGTGTACAGTTTTGTTTTATATTTTTATTACAGGGAGGTTTTCTTGAATTACGGTCTTTAATATTTGTTCTCTTCCTTCAGTTTTCTTTTTCAGGAAGATTTCCTTTGCCTATCTTCAATATTTTTACTTCCTCTCAAATTATTTTCTCTTTAATTATTTAAACTTCTTGAAATTTTGAGATAGCTTTAGATTCACATGGAGGTGTAGGAAATAATACAGAGAAATTCTATATATTTTTCACCTAGTTTCCTCCAATGGTATATCTTGCGCAGCTATAGCAGAATATCAAAACCAGAACATTGACATTGATACAATCCATCAACCTTACCAGATTTTGTCAGTTTTCCCTATACTCTTGTAGGCATTTAGTTCTCCACAATGTTACCACATGTGTAGATTCATATGAGCAACACTACAGCCAAGATACAGGAGAGTTTGGTCACAAGGATCCCTATGCTTCCCTTTTACAGTCATTGTCACCTCTTTCCTTCTCATCTTCCCTAACTCCGGGCTACGAATAATCTGTTCCCTGTCTCTCTGTGATGTCATTTCAGGAATGCTATGTGCATGGAATCATATAGTATATAACATTTTGGGATTGCCTTTATTTTTTTCCCTTAGCTTGATTCCCTGGAAATTCGTCAAAGTACTTGGATGTATCAATAGTTCAATCCTTTTTATTGCTGAGTATTTCTTGGTATGTGTGCACCACAGGTAGTTTAACCATTCGTCTCTTGACATCTGGGCTGATTCCACTTTTTGGTTATTGCAAACACAGCCATTATGAACATTCGTGTACAGGTTGTACCTGCACAAGTTCAGCCTACCTGCGTACCAGCAATTCCCAGGGGCCATCTTGGGGTTCCCTTGTTCTCGGGCACTGCTTCCTCTTTCTTCCTCAAGCACAGAGTCCAAGGCTGTGAAAGTTTTGGGGTGTGTTGTTTGTGAAGAGACTTTTCATCTCATTTTATTATGCAAGTTATCCATGGGTTTTTGCTCTCAAGTTTTTCTGTTCTTACATAGGCTTTCAGAGATTGAAAAACTACCCTGCCACTGCCTCCATTCTTCATAGAAGCTATACCTCAGCCATGTATTTTTGAAATATTATATTTTATTCTGCGTTTCTATGATTTGTGTCATGAGTGGAATCTCAACACTTCTGCTCAGCATGTTATAGGAGATCTTATGAAATTATTAGTCCAGTCTTTCCGGCCCAGAGCCATGCCTAAATTCATCTATCAGCTGGGACTTAACTGGCTTTTACTTTCAGGAAGTTAATTAACCTCTCTGTTCTTTAGTTTGTGTGTTAAGTGGGGATAATAAGAGAAACATGTTAATTAGCTAGAGAATTCTGGAATGGTGCTCAGCACAAAGTCATTGCTCATGTAAATTTTAGTGTATTACCAGTTTCTTTGCATATCTATATTCTGATTCAAGAGGTGTGGCTACTAAAGTTTAATTCTCAGAGGGTGGTCTAGGGCATTTCTTTCATTTTGAAGTCCTTGGAAGAATACTTTTTATCAACCAAGAACTAATATAGCTTACCGTATTTTTCTTTTTAAGAAATTGTTAATAGGTTTACGTATATTTGGATTTTACTTATCTATGCTTTAAATATTATTTTCGGCATAGTATAACCAGCTTGCTTCTGGAAAGTAAGACCAAGCTGCTGCTGCTATCCAATGCCTACATATAGCAAGTGCTCAATTATTGAGTTAATTGTGATTGCGACAGAGACACCTTAAACGCTGGATGCAGTTACCACGCTGTGTGTCTGACCAGGATAGGCCCGTCTCTGACTCTGCCCTGTGTTACAGCACTCTTCCCAGTCTGGACGCACCTTACCCCATGCTGATATTAGCTGGGCCTGAAGCTTGTGGTAAACGAGAACTGGCTCACCGCCTCTGCAGGCACTTTAGCACTTACTTCAGATATGGGTAAGTTTGATTACTGGCTGGTAAGGCTGTAAAATGTTGGCTATTGCTAATATGGGTTATTAATTTTAAGCAAGTTGAAAAATGTACAAAGCACGTTTATCAGCTTCTTTGCCATTTATTACACTGTGATATACACTATGTTTTTTACTCTAATCCTCCAAACGTTTAACTTAATTCAGCAACAGCAGGAATCTTTCTTCAAGGCTTGAAGATACACGAGTTTTAATAAAGTATAGTGGTATTGGAATGCAGGCTCATCTTGGCATGCAGTGTGATAGGACAAATCACAATGTTGTCATGTGCAATGGGCTGGTCTGGGGGCAGGTGACAGCCTTTCCTTGTCTCTGCCAGAACTCGTGCTGACAGCAGCTCAGCTGCCCTATCTCCACACAGGTCTCCCTTTCTTGAGCCGTATTTCAGGAGGAAGCAAAGAGAAATGACAGCTTAAGTTTATCCTTTCCCTCAGCTTAGCATTCAGTACACTTTCATTTTTCTGGAGCAGATATTTTGCTGTGTGATTTCTTAATGACCCAGTTAAAATAGAGGAACATATCCCAAATCTAGAACCATAGAACCATCCAAAAAAATCTTCAGCTGGATTTACAGACTTTCTAACGGTTTCCAGGAATCAGATCTATCACTGAGGTCTTCTAAACTAGTTTCTTCTTTTATTTGCATGTATGACAAAGAAATTACTTTTAGATTAGTGATTTTTGTCAGTGAGCTGAGGATGTGACTACAAATACACATAGGACAATAGACAAAATAAATGCACATTATTTTCTAATACCATCACAGAAAAGCTCCTTCCCTTAAGCTACACATGTTCAAACAATGTGAATACTATTTTAAACCACTCCATTTATTTAGATACCTAAAATTACGTCCCTCATTAGGACAACTCTAGCATACAAATACTAGGATTATAGAATAATTTATTCATTAATATATTTTAAGCATCCTGAAGTAACAAAAATAAATGAGAACTTAATATTAGAATAAAAATATATGGAGTGCTATTATGCTTATATAGGGGTACTGAGTCTGTTTTAAAAGAAAAGTGGAACTCAGTGAATGGAAAGTCAAACTAGGGCAAAAGCGTATGTCCTGACTATTGTGCTAATGTGCTAACCTGGAATCTTTTAACAAAACAAAGTGAGAAGAACCAAGGCTTTTCTCTGATTAGAATTCCTTTAATTATGTTGCAAATGGTTGGTAGCCTAGCCCTTCATGTTTGTCTGTGTTATACACTGCCGAGGCATGCTGCTTTGAATGAGTTCTTCGAGGTGTTTATTAACTCATCGCCAAGACTGTGATCCAGTCCGCCACTACGTTCTCACCTGGACACTAGGCTCCCCAACTGTTGGTCTTCATTTTATCCTGTTTTCCCCGCATTAGAATGCTTATACATCATGCTTGTGATTGCTTGACTTGATGCCTCTTTTCCCTGCTCATCTGTAGCCCAGTGAGGGTAGGGACCAATGTCAGCTCTACTTACCATGGAGTTCTCAATGTTCAGCGGAGGGCCAGTGAAAGGAAAGGAGTGATACACAGCAGCAATTCACCAGAGAATTCCGCTTTATTAGGGAAAGGTGCTGGGTTATATAGGAAGGGGCATGAATTGATTGAGGTGTCACTTCTACGGGGCTGGTGGCTGGTGGCTAGGTGCTGGGATTGGGAGGGGGAAGAGAGGTGATTGGGCTTCAGGTGGCGCCGGCGGGAACCGAGGACCCCAAAGAGAAGCAGGTAGTTCGCCATCTTACTGGTGGGGGCCCTTCATTCCCCCCTTTCTCCTCTATGGGGTTGTGGACGTTGCTTTCTCTCTAGCTGCTTCCTGCTGAACAGGGGCGGAGAAGGGAGTGAGGGCTTGAGGATTGGGAGGAGAGGGTTGATAGGACTCCCCACAGTAAGGACGAGTAAGTGTGGACTTCTTCAGGTTGGAAATCAATGAAGGTTCCCTGTAACCATAGGTTGAGGACCTGTTGATTCCAATGGTGCCAAGAGGATATGGGTGTCAGGAGCCAGGCGTCTGTGGCCATTGTTTCCAGGAACAGTTTCCAGTGGAGAGAGGGGTCCATCTCAGCGTGTGGTGAGGAGGTCACATGAGGGTGAGGGATCTTCTGTGGCCAGAAGCTGGTAGTTCCTGAGTAAAAGCTGGTTGAAAGCTTGATTAGAGATTTTTCTGACTTGGGATTTGATGAACTTTATTATACAGCGTAAGAAGAGACAGGCAAGAATAATGACTATTATGGGGCCTGCAATGGGCCAGAGCTAGGTGAGGAGGGGGTTTGTTAGTATTGAAGAGAATGGGTTGGAATTGGAAGCAGAGTGGAGGCTGGAGGCAAGGTCGGTGAGTTTGGTGATGTCAGTTTCTACAATGCCGGATTCGTTGATGTAATAGCACTCTTCCCGGAGGAAGATGCAGGTGCCGCCCTTCTCGGCTGTAAGCAAATCTAAGGCCCGCCGGTTTTGAAGGGTGACCTTAGCTAGCGAAGTGACCTGTCTTTGGAGAGAGGCCAGGGAATCGGCAGTGGATATCAGGGCTCCCTCAAGTTTGGCGTTGAGATCTCTAACTGCCCATAGAGAGTGACTCAAGGCTTCTCCCGAAAACCCTGCCCCAATGGCTGAGGTGATCAAAGAGATACCGACCATGATGGGAAGGAAAGCAGCCCTTTTTGTGTGCAAGGGCAAGGGAGGTTGGAGCTCAAGGAATTCTGCCATGCTGTAAAGTGTAAGCTGTGGGATTAGGGTGACGAGAATGCAGGGTGTGCTGGAGTTGGGAGGCAGTGAAGTTCGCTGGAGGGGGGTGGAGTTGGGCCTACACAGTGGTGGATGGTGAGATTATCTGCGTATTCTGGTTCTTATAGGGGTATGTCTGCCAGGGGGCAGAGGGGTTGTCTTTCTGCATGGAAGGAGTAGTTGGAAATATTAAGGGGCACGGTGGCCAGCAGTGGGTGCTGTAGTGATGCGCACAAGAAACAATTGGCGGTGTTAAGGGTGTGGTTGAGAAAGATGGTGGTGTCCTGAATGAGCTGTAACGAAGAGTAGGAGAAATGGGAAGAGAGGCAGGGATAAGAAGATGAAGAGGCGCCGTCAAGAGTTTGGATAATGACTTTTTCGGAATGTCTGATATCTGATGCAACTTGAGAGATCTGGGAATGAGAGGGAACATACTTTTGAGAGATATGAAGGGTACTGTGGGGGGTCGAGGACACCCCCCCATAGTAAACTGAGGCTGGGACTCTGGCAGCTCATCAAGAGTCCCCGGGATCTGGGATTGATAAGGAGAATGAGCCGTTGGGATATTTCATGAAACGGTTGGAGGAGTAATACTGTGGGTACTGGAAGTTACTCATGTAGTGAATGGTGCAAGACCAGTAGGGACATCTCCCGTAGGTGTCTGGCCATCGCCTGCAATAGGCTTGTTTTTGGTCATAGAGGAAGCAGAGGTAGGGAGAATAAGGGTAGCTGCTAGTGAACACTTCGGTGGAGGGAGGAAAGTGGAGATATAAAGGCTCAGAGCAGCTTTTTAGAGGGCAGGCTGGTGTGGCAATGAGGGCAGTAACTTTTGTTTGATGCTGTGTGTAAGTCTGTCTGACTTTGAATCGCCATGCAAAGGAGGCTGGGGTGGTGGGGAAGACAATAGGAATGAGGAAAAAAAGCAAGAGAGCAGTAAAGGAGGAAAATGTCATGATTCGGGTATGGATGGCAAAGGGGGGTGAACAGGATTTTGGAGGAAAGAGGACAGTAAGGTCAGGAGTCTGGAGGGAGGGAGAGTCTGTAAACTTTTGTAGGTTAAGAGATCTTTTAGGTGATGCGGGGACAGAATGGTAAGGGGCGCCCTGAATGTCAGTTTATGAGCTGCCTTCTGCAAGAGCTGCCTAGCGGCTAATGCTCATAGGCAGGGGGCCCATCTCTGAACTGTGGGGTCTAATTGCTTGGAGAGATAAGCTACTGGGGCAAAGGATGGACCATAATATTGGCCTAGGACTCCTAGAGCTTGACTGGACCTCTCATGAATGTATAATGAGAAGGGCTTTGACAAATCAGGAAGATGGAGAGCTGGGGCTTCCACAAGGGCTTGACGGAGCTTAATGAAGGAGTGTCGGGGTGAGGAGGATAATGGTTCTTTAGGGGGGCCCTTGCTGAGGTCGTATAGGGGTCTTGCCAACAGGGAGAAGTTAGGGATCCACGCTCTAAAATACCTAGCCAGGCCTAGAAAGGAAAGGATTTCTGTCTTGGTTTTGGGAACGGGCAGGTCAGAGAGGAGCCATTTTCTGTCTAAGGTAATGGACTTTCTTTGTTGAGATAGAAGGAATCCAAGGTAAGTGACAGAAGGGGAAGAGATTTGAGCTTTGATGGGGGATACTCGGTAACTTCTGGAAGCTGGAAGGTTAAGTAGGGAGGCAGTGTCAAGTTGAGACTGTTCCCACGAGGGACTGCAGAGTAGAAGATTGTCCATGTATTGTAATAAGGTGGACTCAGAGTGATCATGATGAAACTGTTTGAGATCCTGAGCTAGGACCTGTCTAAAAATATGGGGACTATCTCGGAAGCCTTGTAGCAAAACTGTCCAAGTGAGCTGTTCAGAATGTCTTGTGTATGGGTCCGTCCAGGTGAAGGCAAAAAAATCTTGGGAGGAGGGGTCCAGAGGGATAGAAAAAAATGCGTCCTTGAGATCTAGGACTGAGAAGTGGGAGGCCAAGGCAGGGATCTGTGATAAAAGGGTGTATGGATTTGGAACTAAGGGATGTATAGGGACAACGGCCATGTTGATAAGGTGAAGGTCTTGGACAAGGCAGAAAGATCCGTTGGTTTTTTTAACAGCTAATATGGGGGTATTAAATGGGGAGTGAGTGGGTCTGAGGTAATTTTTGTTCAAGAGATCTTGAATGATGGGTTGGAGGCCTACGAGGGCTGAAGTGGTTAGGGGGTATTGGACCTGACAGATATACTGAGAGGGGTCACGTAATTTGATAGAGGCAGGGGGACATAGGGCCATGGAGGGGCTTGTAATGTCCCAAACTTTGGGATTTACAGGGTGTATGAGGGCAGAACCGGAGCTTTCATTGGGTAGAGGGGGCGTCGTTGGCTATGACAGCCATCAGAAAGGGAGTACTGGGGGCTGTGGGAGTGGATATAGTTATGGAAACATGGAGGAGGGAAAGGATGTCTCGTCCTAGTAAAGGGATGGGACACTGGGGCATAACCAGGAAGGAGTGGGAGAAAGGTATGGGATTCTCTAGGATTGTGCATAAAAGGGGGGGGGCGTTTAATGGGAAAGTCTGTTTACTTCCTACCCCGACTATAGGAGTAATGGCAGGCGTGGTAGGGCCCCGGTATTCCCGCAAGACTGAGAAGGTGGCTCCTGTATCTAGGAGGAAGGAGATGGGGCGGCCGTCTACTATTAAAGTAACCCTGGGCTCCTGTTTGGTGATGGAAATGATTGGGCAAGAAGCGCCCGGGCCCCGTCAATCTTCCTCTGCCAGTCCCACTACGGCGGGCTTAGGATGGGGGTTGTTCGTCCAGCCTCCCCTTTGGGTGGTTGGGCAATCAGACCCCCAGTGGCCCTTTTTGTGGCATCTGGGGCATGGGGTGGTAGGAGATCTGGGGGAGGGGCACACCCTTGACTAATGTCCCTCTTTTCCGCACTTGAAACAAGCTCTTGTGGGGGGGCTTGTTTGTAGAGGGGCGCCCAGGTTGTGGTTTTATCAGCTGGGCCAACATTTGGAAATTGGCCTGATCAGCCTTTTGTTTACGGCGCTCTTTCTCCTCTTCCCGGTTATGGAAGACTTTAAAGGCCACTGTTAGGATCTCAGTCTGTGGGGTAGCGGGGCCCTGTTCTAACTTTTTGAGTTTAGCTTTAATGTCGGGGTAGCTTTGAGCTAGGAAGTATGTCATAAGGACATGTCTTCTGTCAGGCGTTTCTGGGTCAAGGCTGGTATACCGTAATAGGGCTTGAGTGAGTCTGTCTAAGCTACATCCTGGAGGGGGGTCAATAATTTTGGGAGGCCTTCAGTACCGAGTCTGAGGGGGACTGAAGGGTTCTGGCTCAGTCTGTGGGGGAGTGACACAGTCTAGCCACGCCTAGTCGAGCAGGTCTTGAAGTGTGGAAGGGGGGCAAAGAAAATTAAGAAAGATAGAAAGAACTGGGAGGGCTGATGCTCCCATGCGTTGCCAGTTAGCAGCCCAGCTGCTTGCCTCTGCCGCTCCAGTTGGGCTTGAACTCATGACTCTGAGGTTAAGAGTCCCATGCTCTACCAACTGAGCTACAGCAGGGCTCCAGTTAGTTGCTTATGGAATGCGTAAACAGAATGTTCTTTGTTCTCCATTCCTGCCACATCGGCAAGTGGGGAAAGGGCATAGCTAGAAGCAGGGGTGGTGTTTCTACACATCTTCAAGGTCTCCCTATTTTCAGAGTGAGGAGTCTTGGCTCATCTTCGAGGACAAGATATGTTTTTGTGGACAGATAACTTCCAAGGACTGCACTGGTTGTTCTCTAGCTTGTGCTTTCCCATGCTGCGTTCAGACATGGGGGAAGGTGCTTTCCCATTGTCCCTACAAACATGTGAGAAGACAAAGGCGGTCCCCAACAGGGGAGAAACAGGTGATGAGGGGAAAGACGGAGGAGGCCCCTGGGACCTAGTTAAAGGGGGGCTGAAAGGCTCAGGCTTAATCTGCGGGGGACGAAGGTGGAGGAGGTGAGATGGGGGAGGAGATGGTGGGGGAGGAAGGGAGAAGGGCTGTTGTAGGAGAAGAAGGGAAAGGGAGTGAACGGGAGGCTTCTGTGGGGGCAGCAGCTTGCAGGCTAGGAGAACTTGGGAGGGGGCTGGGGGAGGAGGAGGCAGAAAGCTTCGATATAAGGAATCTCCTTCCATTTTTTCAGGCGCTGGCAGTAGTTAAAAAGATCATGAGTGATGTTAGGATCAAGAGTTCCCCCTGCAGGCCATTGGTTGTTATTGTCTAGGGGGGTATGTTGGCTAATCTTGGGAGCAGTATTTACGGAGAAGTTTTGGTTTTATATCAGGCGTCAGGGAGAGGGTAGCCAGATGCTTGAGCAGGCATTCAAGAGGTGAACTTTCAGGGAGGGATGAGGAGGCTCCCATGGATAAAGGACAGAGAAGGAGACAAACAGGGGAAGACGAACGGAGATCCTCGGACTGGAAGCAGACCGCAAGGAGACAAAGAGTGTCCCCGATGATCCTTGGTGGTTTGCGGAAACTCGTATACAAGTCAGAATTTCTTAGGAAGTGTGGGTCGTCACCCAGACTTTCCTAAGAAGGCAGAGTGCCGGAGTCATGAGGTACCTAGCGCTAGGAATTTTCGGCAGACAGAACAGATTTCAGCGGACGGAACAGAAGGAGGAGGGGGGGGAGAAAGGGAGTGTTCTCATCCGCAAAGGAGTCACCTCGTTTATGGCTGTTGGAGGGGAGGCCTGAGGGTCTGCCGCAGCCGTGAAGGCCTGAGGCAGGGATTTATGGCTGTTGGAGGGGGGCCTGAGGGTCTGCCGCAGCCGTGAAGGTCTGAGGTGGGGATTTATGGCTGTTGCAGTGGGGCCTGAGGGTCTGCCGCAGCCGTGAAGGCCTGAGGCGGGGATTTATGGCTTTTGGAGGGGGGCCTGAGGGTCCGCCGCAGCCGTGAAGGCCAGAGGTGGGGAGAGTTCCCTCCTCGTCCCCGAGCGTCAGAGCCTTGCCAGAGGATCACAGTCAATGGCACTGCGATAGCTCGGGGAAGAGTGGCCCACTCCAGGGGGAAAACTTACCTAAAGGCCAGAGAGGAGTGGTGAGTGTGATGAGCCAGCGCCGGAAAAAGAGGACGAGGGCAAGCTGCTGCTGGTGTCGGGGGGAAGACGGGGCCCAGTTGGGGTGTCCCGTCTCCTGGGTTTCGGCACCAATGAAAGGAAAGGAGCGACACACAGCAGCAATTCACCGGAGAATTCCACTTTATTAGGGAAAGGTGCTGGGTTATATAGGAAGGGGCATGAATTGATTGAGGTGTCACTTCTACGGGGCTGGTGGCTGTTGGCTAGGTGCTGGGATTTGGAGGGGGGCGAGAGGTGATTGGGCTTCAGGTGGCGCCGGTGGGAACCGAGGACCCCCGAAGAGAAGCCGGAAGTTTGCCATCTTACTGGTGGGGGCCCTTCAGCCAGGCTCTTAATAGGTGTATGATAAATATTTGTTAAACGAATGCTAACTGATTGAGTAAATGTATGAATGAATTAATGGTATTTTGTGCAATATTTAATGGGAAGTTAGTGTGATAAGAAGCACAGGTAATTTTTCCCAGCTTCCACTAATGGATATATGGAGAGATTCATGGATTTACTCATTTGTTCATTGATTTTTTCAATACATATTTATTGAGTTCCTTCCATGTGCAAGGCTCTGCAGATACAGTGGGAACAAGATTGATGAGGTCCTTGCCTTAATGACATTTGTAATCTTGTGGGGGAACTTAGACCTTTAAGTCGTGTGTGTACTATTCATGTGGAGGCACAAGAAGGCAAAACAAAATCCTAACATTAGCGTCATGCTCGTACTATTATTGCTGCTGTTGTCAGGCAGCTGCATCTGGGGAGGTCTCTCCCTGCGCACTAGGTGAAACCTCAGCCTGGACAGGGGAGGGTTCTTGACTCTGACTGAGAAAGAATTCTCAAACAGTTTGGAGGAGTATAGGTAAGGAAGGAATTCATTAAAGTGAGAGTAGCAGCAAATGACAGCAGCTGCCCAGGCAGCAGAGAGAGAGGAAGGACAGGGGGGGGGGGGGGGGGCGGTGGCGGTGGCGGGTGGAAGGGAAGCTCATTGAACTCCTGCTCAGTGTAGGGCAGATCCGTCGTCAACTCCTGAAGCCAGGGTCACGTGGCATCCAGTGTCCACTTGAATCTGCATGGCATGGGAACTAAGGCCCTACCACTCTAGGATTTGAGGGGGGCGCAGAGCACTGGATGGAATGCGATTATGTTCTGAGAATGTCCCAAAGACAAAGAAAGAAAATTTGGGGGCAGGCTACTAAAGAGCATGATGGTACAGCTGCAGCCCTCTCCCCATTTCCTAGGCAACGGTAACTTGCAAGCCCGAATCAGAGATCTCAGTACCCCTTCCCTACTTGTCTGAAGTAGAACAGAGAGAGAAAACACCTGTGCTTAAGTCTAGAAAATTGACTGAAATAACAAATAGCAAAGTCTTACCACTGGGAAAAGGGTCTCTTATTAACCTCCTAAGAGGCTTGGAAATGCAAGAGACAAAATGCAACAAGTTGAGCATCAAAGAAGGCTTTATTTAAGGCAACATACACACCTGAAGAAAGGCGAGTGCAGGCAACCTCAGGAGGCACTCTTAAGGGCTGAGGATTTTGTCTTTTCAGGCTTTCAAGAATGGGGGCAAAGGGCAGGTGGAATGGAAGGGGGGCACGTAGGCTTGACATGTGGTCTCATGATGTCTGTCTCCAGTGAGAGACATTATGTCAATATCCATAATCTTTCCTCTAGATATTCTGTAAGGTAAACTTTATGCAAGGAATTTAGGACTGTTTGCCCTGCCTTAAGATAGGGTAGGTTATTGGTTGATTACCATAAAATGTGTTAGGAGTCTTACCTTCCAACTCCCTGATTTTTAAAAAGGAATCTTAGTCATAAGATGGAGTCCCTCCTGTTTTTACTATACTAGTTATATTTTGGGATTTTTCATCATAGGCAGGAGAAATTAATTGTGATTGTCCCATGTCCCTGCCCTACCTCACTGCCACTGCTATTTTTCTTTTCTGGATGGAAGTAGTGGCAAATGGAAACACACTCCTTCCTGACCCACTACTAATTGCTCACTCACTAACCTACCTCCCTTATAGGCTCAGAAACATTGTCCAGCTAGTTCATTGGCATCCTCATGGAGGCAGAGATCAGGGCTTGTTCAGTGGCAAGTCATTCTAGGAATTCTATCAAGGCATGGATCAAAGACCGTATCACTGGATAAAAAGGGGTAGTAGATAACTAGTAATTTCATCTGTTAAGAAAGTAAGATAGTACTACTTTACATACAGCAACTTTTGAATTAAAACAAATGATACAACCAAAGAATAACCTCAGGGGCAAGTTTAGATTTTCTTTCATTTTAGTCTCTATCCAACATAAATTTTATAGATTTTTAATTCAATGGAAAAAAAGCATGAATACCATCTCATCATGAACATGTAGGTATTTGCAAACGCACTTTCTAAGCCATTTGCTTGAATCTTTTCTTTCCCTCCTATTTATTTCATTTTCTCTTGGTATTTTCTCTTCCTTTTTAAATTGCGTTGGCCCAAGAACCAAGACATTGAATCAAATTTTCACATGCTAAGTTACATATTCAGGTATGTAAAAATTAAAAACATAACTTGGTTGCATAACAAATATCAGTGTGCTGAGAAATTTTGCTCTTGTGTTAGGTTTTTATTTTCCTTTTGTTCTTGGTTTTAGAAATAGGTTACATGTTCTTTCTTTACCTGCACTAGTTATAAATAACCTGGAGATACACATTTACTGCCTTCAAAGTCTCTCTATTTATTTCCAACCTTAATAATACCACACAAATCAGTAGCTTCCTGGAAGAAGTCTGGATAATGAGAGAATCATAGAACAATACCAGGATGCCTGTTTGTCTTCCAGATTTAAGGCCTTGAAAGTGATCTGAATAGTCATGAGACAAAAGCCTTATTCTTCTTCCTTAGGTCTCTATTTTATAGCAATCTCTATTTTTATCACCTTTTTTATGGCATTGACTACTAACTATATTTTACTTTTAGCACTGTAATACAGTAAAGTAAAAGACCACAGCTATGTAGCTAAATGAGATGGTATGAGCTACAACTACCTAAATGCAGTCTAATGTCTGTTTATACAGATGGGACAAACTAGTAGAATGGTTCACTTATTCATTCAATCAGTGTTTACTGAGCACCATCCATGTGCCACATGCAAGTGATAAAATGTAAAACAGCCGTGGGTCTTGTCCTCCTGGTAGCTTACAATCTAGTATGGGATTTGGACAGGTAAATGCTGTCTGAGGAGAGGGTTTGATGGGTGGTATGATAAGGGAAGTAAAGAAGCTCTGTGACAGAAGTAAAGACCAGAGGGATGTGCAGCTTGAGTCAGGGTGCATTCCAGGCAGAAAGAACAACAGGCTTATTTGGTTAACTGAAAGAACCTGTGGTATGGCTAAGCTTAAAGTGTGGAGGGAGATGGCAGAAGACCAGACTAGAAAACTCAACAGGGGTCTGATCTGAAGGATCTCTCAGCAGGGGGTATCATGAGCGCAGCTGCACTGTAGAAAGTGCACCCTGTCGGCAGTTTGGAAGCGGGCCTGGGGAGGGAAGGCTGGATGCAGGGAGACCAAGTAGGAAGCAGTAGCAGCTGGTGATGGCATGAGTTAGAACGTGGTGTGTAGTTGCCGGAAAGTGGGCGGAGTAGTGGCTTGCTGGCTTCGGATACTCAGACACAGTATGTGTTGGAATCTTCTGTCTTGATGATTTCTTTAAATTGTGTCCATCAGTTTATCAACATATATTTGCACTATGACCAATTGAATTTGCCTTCCAAATGCCCTAGGATTACCGGGCTTTTGTGGGTACCTGTTAAAGAGTTCACTTACCAACAGTGTAGTGTGTTACAATGTGCTTGAATTGAGATGCACTCATAGCCAAGCCTCTGCCTACATATTTGCAATAATAAGAAGTTCATTATTTCCTGAGGCAATATGACCCGGAATTGAGATTCTAAATCTGCATGCCTCTGAATCAAACTGAAAAAATGTCTACCTCCTCATCTACCTGCTAGCTTTCTTGGACACCTTCCTTCCTGATCTGTCTCCCTGGCTGTTTTAACACTCCATTGTTTGGCCTGGCCTTCCGGATTCTTTCCCCCTCTGATCTCTTCCTCCTCTCTGTGGACTCGGTTTGTTAGGTTCCTTGATGACAGCTGGTCAACGAATTGGCCTTTAGAATGTCTAATTCCCTCTTAGACTTTTAGGGTCATTGTTGTAGTCTGAGATTAATCTCTAATTCAATTTTTTTGTCTGTTAAGTGAAACTAATAGGAGTATGACTCCTCCCGTCACAAACCATGATTTAACTAATTGGCCATGGTTTACTAGTAAATCGGTTTGTAAATAATAAAGTCATGGAAGTTCAAATTATGATTGAAATTATATTTAGACAGGAGAGAGGAAGGGAATTGAAGGTGATGATAGCCCAGGTAAATTTCTTTGTCCAGAATTTGGCGTAATTTTTTTCTAAGTTTAGTGAAATACTGCCTTCACTCCAAAGTGTTCCTTTCTAAGATGTTCATATTTAGGCAGCATATTTTGCAACAAACATTTCTGTGTATGAAAGTTGTATGACAGGATTCAAAAACCACAGGCCCTCCTGGGTCCTCCTTCACAGAAAGGTCCACAGTGGCTGCAGGTCCTGACATAACGTTCTCCACATCAGTGAAGCCTTCTCTTTAGTTACCTGCCTGGAAGCTTCAAATTGCTTCTTTGCTTTGTCTTCCTTAAAGAAATTCTGAAAAAAATCTCTGGTGTTCCATTCCTTTGTTGGGAAATGCAAATTCACCTCAGTGTGTAAAGGCTGTGCGGAGAATGTGTGGCACAGGATGCCAAGTCGCTGATTTATCTTTGCTGACTGTCAAGGATACCAATAGACAGAGGGTCTCAGGTCCTTGCCAGGGTGGGTGAAGAAATGCCAGGGTATTCATACAACAAAACAAATGTCACGCTGTTTTGACAGTCTTCTCTTGGAATATACTCTTTGCTGAGTATACAATTTAAATATATGCTAAGACCTTAAAATATACTAGTGTAGAATTACTAGTATCATTCTTGGTCATCAATGAAGGGAAACAGTGGTATGAATGATAAAAACTTGTTTTTGACTTTGTAGTGGCGAGGCTTTTGAGGCTGCAGTGTGGTATTAGAAGGAATTGACTTTGGAGTCATCCTGGCATTGCTACTTGGTCCCATGACTTCAATACTGTGCCTCAGTTTCACTGTCTGTCTAATAAAAACAATAATACCTACCTCACGGTTTTTTGTGAAGAACAAATGAAATATGTCAAATGGGTAGCTAGTCTAATCTCCTGTTTTAAAACTACAGAATAATCTGAAAAACAGTTTGCCTTCTCAGAACCTAACGGTGGGAAGTCAGAATGGTATGAAATCAGGAGTCCTGCGCTAGTCGGGTCCCCTCTAGTCTAGTTCTGGGACAGCTCTGTGACCTTGGACTGCTCATTTTTATAGTCATCCATAAAATGGAGTTCATCACAGTCACATGTTTCATTTACTCACTCATGTTACAAATAGTTAATGAATGCCAGTAATGGGCCAGGCATTGGGAATACGGGGACAAGTAAGACGAACAAGGACAAGTCCTTGCCTTATGATTCGTATGTCTTGCTAGGAAAGAGGAAAAAAACAGGTATGTGGAGAAAGGAAGGCAGTTTGGGTGCTAGGGATTCACTGGGGTGTGGCGGGCTGGGGGTGCTACCGCAGGCAGGGAAGGAGCCACCACTCTGGCTGAGCTGAGAACTCCATTCAGCCCCAAAAGCTTGGATTCCCATGGCGGTTCCCACACAGTGAGCAGGCAGAGCAAGCTCCTCTCTGCCCTCCCACAGCGGGGAGATGGTGTCCGGGCGGCGCAGGCCTCGGGGCACTTGGTGGCAGGCCCAGAGGCTATGGGAGTGCAAAGAACAGGTGCATAACCCAGCAGTAGGGGGTCAGGAAAGCCTTTTAGAGGAGTGACACTTAGAAACTAAGTCCTGAGAGACACGTGGGCTAGCCCACTGGGGGAAAGAGAAGGAGAGCACGCAGAAGATGTCCATAGATCAGAGGGAACGTGGAAACACTGAGGGGAAAATAAATGAGTAATAAATACGGTTATACTTAAATAAAGTGTTATTAGGTGATAGCAGAAGACGCGGTTCAGAAGGTAATGAAAACAATGGGTAAAAATTAGATGTTGATAATCCAAAATTTGTAAAATCCCTATAGAGTACAGAGGCTGAGTGTAGTGTAACACTTCAGAACCACAGTGGGTTTACAATTATCTTAGTTTGATTTATGATGTGGTGATCAACTTCAACTTTTTAAAACTGAAGTTTATACTGAAAAGTTTATACTGAAACCTTTCCTATTTTGAATTTCAAGTTAACAGAAATAGACTAGGTTATCTGTCTTATGTTTCCAGTGCCTGTCATACCACAAGGCCGCCTTACTTTGGAGAAGGGGATCGAGTTGATTATCATTTTATCTCTCAAGAAGTTTTTGATGAAATGCTGAACATGGTAAGAGTATTCTCCTTTATTCTTTTTGTGCAAGAAATACATGTTCTCTTGTAGAAATACTAGAAATCATAAAAAAGAGAACAATTACATTTTGTGTTTATGAGAGACGTGTTGTAATTGTCTTCCCTTAAGTCACTTATACACTATTTTTCATCTGTTTTATGATCTTAGAGAAAATGTTATAAATTTCCAATAAAACCAAATGAGTAGACATTTTAAGAAAATGGAAGTAAGAGCACTATGAAAAGTTCTTGTGTTCCATGTTTATCAGGTGCTGCTGTTATTAATCTGACTTCCTCAAGCTAGGCAGTACTCACAGACCTGATCGGATGCATGAAGCTTGTGAATTGAGCATTCCTAGGGGTTGGGGTGTTCTTTCCAGAGACCACTCCTTCTGTTTACCATCACTGGTTGCTTGCTAATTGCTGAGCCCATAAGCACCGTGACGGCATGGTGCATCCCATTCAGTCAGCCTGTCCTGGACACATATACAGCTTTAACCTTCCATGTTAACATCCCTGTTCAAGAAGTCCTAAGTCTTAGAGGCCAGATGGTTCCCTAATGCAGTTGGAAGCCCTGGCTATTAGGCCAGAGAAGAGTCTTGATTTCAGGGCTGTGTCTTTACCGGGTGAGGGTGCTTACCCCACATTAGTCTATTTCATAAGAGCTCTGGGCAGTCTTGTTCAGTTCAAGTTATTTTCCCCTGCAACCCTGGTAATCTTGTCATTGCTAGTAATTCATGACACCCTTGCCTCTGGGTGGGCTCATTCTCTTAACAGCAGTTTATTCTGGGCATTCACATGCAGAGGGAACCCTCACTACCTGAGTGTGTTTCATCTGTCAAAACTGTATGCTAATGTCCACACATTTCCACCCATGACTTCCATGGAACTGAAAGAGTATTTCATATCTTTATCACAGCCGACAAATCTTTAAGCCTTTTATTTTCTCTTCACTGTGGGCCTGAATTTTGTTTATATCATCATCCTTTCTGTCACCAAATGAATCTTACACCATATTTTTTTCCTGAAACCTACAAGGGGACTGAATTAAGGACTAATCTATGTTCTGCTTTTGAAAGATTATCATTCAACCAGTGATACTCTTACAGCTACATTTCCTCTCCCCTCTTTCCACTCCTCCTTCCTCCCTTGTTCTCTGCCCCTTCCATCCCCAAATAATGGACCTGACTTACACCTAAATGCACATAATTGTAGAACATTTCAGCATAGGCTCTGCACTTTCTATGGGTTTACTTTGAATAACCAACCTCACACATGGTGCGTATGTCCTCTTGCATTCACAGAGAAACCCAAGTGAGAAAGCCCTTTAATGCCTACGCCCTTTTCCCTCCAGCTCTTATCAAAAGAACGTCCTGGAAATTCTTTAAGTCTTCTGTCGTAGGGCAATATTTTGGCACTATTAACGTATGATCAATTTAATGCATTGAGAGTGTTCTGGGTCTTTATATTTCTAAAAGCCTTAATAGAGATTGGAAGCATTATCTTGATATGAGTAAGAAGCATTCCTTGAGGACTCTTTGGGTTAAAAGACAACTGGTTCCCCAAATTAATGTTAATTTCTCTTGTTAGAGTCTGAGGCATGTTTCCTTGGTTCAGTTCATCTGTTCTCAGTACCACATATGCTCCCTTGATGTTCCATACCTTGTCATATCTATAACCAAGGAAGTCTGGTTCAATTCCTAGTCTAAGAAATCACTGTACTTGTATGCTATATTTAGTCTTATGGTTTTACGCCTTCTACAAAGTCCTTGAGTGTTTAAAAAGTACCAGTTTTCACTGCTTCTGCTAACATTTATTACTTCAATATAATGTCATTTTCTTCAACTCAGTTTTGCTTCTGATTTCCTTTTTCCCCCTTAAAGTGAACTTGAGACTGTTTCATAAAGAGACAAACCTAGAGACACACTCATGACACGTCAGCTTAAGACACACCCAGCCTATACACAGATCCGCCTCCACAGAACACCCACCCAGACAGCCTGCCACCCCCCACCGCTTGGCAGACAGCCCTGACGTATCTCCCCACAAAAACCTGTGGACCCACCTACCCACTGTGGTCACGCCTACCCACTCTGATAGGTACACACCCTCTCATATACACACCCCGCTGACCACATACAGGTCATCCCCTGGACATGCCCACAGACACACAGCCCTTTTTAAGGACATGTATCCATCACTTGCCTGCAGATACTCTCTCCTGTGGAAATAAGACCACAGATCAGGAGGCTTCTGAAACACGATTATTACTATTAAGAAAGGCACAGGTGGGAAGAAGTGAAAGGAGTGTCACCAGCTAGACACTGGAAAACCACGTAATCCAAATTCTTTAACAATACCATTTAACAGGGCCTGTTTTGTATATATAAGTACAATGCAAGATGCCTCCCAACCCTACATCCTTCCAGAAAATATCCTTGTGAACAGAGGGAGGCCCTGTACACACAAATAAACAAACTCATAGTTTTATATCTGAAAAGTGATTCAACTATACATTTTGAAAATAGGGTAAATCACAATAAACAAGGTAAACACATACCTGATGGGAGATTCAGAAGATCTATCTATGTAGATATATATATATTAAAGGAAAAGGAGTCACAGTATTTGTTCCAAAGAACAAAGGTATGACATTGAGGGGATAAAATATTAAGGATAATTACTGCTGAGTCTTTAAGTCTTAGAATACATGACATAAACTTCTTTGGGTTATGGGGGGTGTGGATTTTCCTCATTGCCTGCAGCAGACCAGAGACCCACTCCACCCCAAAATACACCTGACATCTCCTGGCTTTCCCACACTGCCCCCTGATACATAGCCCGGCCTCACCCCACAGATCTCCTGAACATCTGCTGTTGTTCCTAATGGTGGTGGTGCCATTTGATGAGATCCTGTTGATGGGATTCAGCCTTGGGAGTTTTTGCTTCATTGTTTATTTCAGAATCATGTACGTGAGGAGCCACAGATGCCTTTGTCATCCACGTTCTCATCCCTTCCCTTGTTGTCAGCCTCCAGTATAGATTAGGCCTAGTGGTTTAATAAATATAATATTGTCAAAGAAAAGGTCAGACGATTTTGAAACGTATTTTTTACTTGCATTTTTTTTTTGCAAGGGAGTACAGCTTTGGGAAGAACCAGCATCTAGAATACAGAGAGAAGGTGGTATTTATACCTCAGGTGACTGTAAGGCACACAGCAATTCTGTTGGATAACATTTGGGGCAGTTTCAGTAAAAAGCTGTGTTTAAGGGAAAACAGGATGGGTCTGTTTTCCACGGCTTATCGCAGGATTCAGAGGTTTCACGATGTCCCTGTAATTCATGGCCTTCTGGCTTATCTGAGAATGCAAAGCTTTTGAGGACTGAAGCTTTTTCTGGGCAGAGCCAAAATGACTGTGGCGAAGGGCGAACTATTAGTCTGTGCTTTCTCAAGAATGAAGGCTTATGGTGCAGGGTTAGCAGGGAAGTGGATAAATAAGTAAAATGATCCACCATAGCTTCCGTGCCCACACTCTCCTCTAATGTTTTGTTGGCAGATTATTTCCAAAAGCCTGATTTGTTTGCCAGTTGAAAATTCTGAATACATTACTTGACCACAGTTTGCTATAAACTCTTTGTCATCCTTATACAATGGCTAATATTCCTAAGTTTTATGAAATCATAATAAAATTAAGACATCAAATAGTTTTCTGTAAATTAAGTTCCACTATGGCAACTGTTTTATGAAAATCTTTGTATTTTTCAAATTTCAGGGGAAATTCATTCTCACATTTCATTATAGTAATCACCATTACGGATTAAGTAGGGACACCGTAGAAGGTATCGCAAGAGACGGCTTAGCAAGCTGTATTCATATGGAAATAGAAGTAAGTGTTTTCATACAATTTATTTTTAATGTGTGAAAGTTTGTGTATATATTTGGGGCTGGGGAGGGGGCTACAATGGGCAGGTAGCATACAGCTAGGCCCAAGGAATGCCTACCAAAGGGTGAGACTGGAGGCTTGTAATTAGTGTAGGGAAGGCAAGACATGAAAAATTAAATGACAGGAGTTACATACAAGAAATTACACATGGACTATGAGTAAAACTGCCTCCTAAGATATATTTTCTAAGTTATTTTCTCCCTAAACTATCCTTTATCTTTTTAGAGCATGGTCTCTGTTATGAAGTGATATTGTAGATAAAGCCTGATGCTTACAGGCATGAGACACATTCCCTTTCCATGCAGATGCCCTTGGTCCTTCATTCTTCATGGAGGCGTGTGGGCTGCACTCACTGGTTACAATACTGTCATACTTTCAGCAATTGAGACTTGCCAATTTCAGGAGATTTTTCTCTTGGCCCCAGTATCACATCTTCTCCCAGTGATCTTCTATAATTAGTATATGCAGAAAATCTTCTGGAAACAAGACCCAGAGTAAAATCAATATTCCACTTACTGATTTTAAAAACATAGCTTTATTGTGTATTTGAAATCTTCAAAGACAGTTGGTTTTTTCTCTAGGTTCCTTCACTGAGCACAATGACACTTTTGTGGTCAGAAAAAAAGTTATAAAAATGATTCCATTAGGTCAAACTTACAGAAAACATAACCAGGCCACCCTGGTATCCCTTTACTATGGACTCTGAACTTTTCTGAGAGTTTTTTTCCTCTGTGACTTGGCAGAGCAGGAGACCAATCCCCGTTTGGCTCCCTGTACTGGTGTAAGTGCAGCCTCACTCTAATGAAACAGTCACATTTCCCCCAGCTCCTTCATTTTCCTAATTTCAAAGTCATGCAATTCTTAGCTTTCTGCAATTGATTGGTTTTGCATCTTCAAGGAGGTTTTCTTTGTTTCTATGCTCATAAGCAAAAAACAGCCTTTTCTCAAAAATATCTCCCTTGGACAAAAATGTCTTCCTAGGCAGAAACAAAAATGAATTCATCTTCGAGTGCAGAAGCTTTCCAGTTGCCTGTGCTTACCTTTTTCCAGTTCGGTGGCTCCCTGAGTGCTGGCTCGTGTGTCTCTGTTTTACTCCCCAAGAGCTTTCTCCTTCTCATCTCCAGGAGGTTGAGTCTATACACCAGGCTTTTACTCCCCGGAGTCTCTCCAGCTAATGCATTTTTCCAAAGTGCTCTTGTCATCAACACTTTTAGAAACTGTTTTTTTAAAGAGTCTATATTTCTCTCCCCAGAATTTTCACAACAAAGATTTTGGACTTTAAGTGAACCTACTGATGATAGATAGGATTGAGGTAGAAGGAATTTTAACATTCATTTGGAATAGCTCTTTTTTTTGCTGAGGAGAAAACTGGTACTCAAGAAGCTGGAGAGATTGGCACGGATTCTGCAGTAGCTGGAGAGCTGCAGTCACAACCAGCTCTCCAGATCCACAGACCACCACCTGCCACTGCTCCCTGTGTGAGCTCCTGGCATCCTGGTGCCATGAGCATGGCCTTCCTGTGCTCTGGGTAAGAGTCTGTGAGATATAACAGGAACCGGCCAACCAGCTGCTGTTTTAGCAACAGGAACAGTCTCAAGGAGATGAAAAAAGTGGTAACAAACGAACCTTTTCACTTTGGTAATATATCTATATCTCCTAGAGCTACAAGGATGCCCTTTAAAATGTAGAATTGAAACTACTTTTAAATAATGAAGATGCAATACTGCTGTGAATGTACCTATTTGCATCTAACAATTTTCTTTTCTTAATCAAATTCAGTAGAATGATTAGTTAGAGGATAACTGGGGTGAATGAATTCTTATATTTCCAATATAATTTTTGATGAACAGAGAGAAGTAATCTAACCTTGAGATATTTATAGGGAAATAATAGCTATTTATACAGATACATTCTTCAATACAGTACTACTTATACGTGTTGTCAGATGTCTCCAAAATGATTTCTTAATCGTATCTGTTTCCAATTCTTTTCTTTAAACACATAGGGTGTAAGAAGTTTGAAATGTTCCTATTTTGAGCCTCGATATATCCTGGTGGTACCAATGAACAAAAAAAAATATGAGAAATACTTACGGAGAAAAGGATTATTCAGTCGTGTAGAAGTTGAATTTGCTGTCTCCAGAGTGGACCTTTATATTAAAGTTAATCAGGAATTTCCAGGATATTTTGATGCAGTAATCAATGCAGGTCAGTAACTTTTAGCAAAGTTTTATTTTGAGATATAAGGTCACCAGGGAAAAATCTGTTCCAAAGTACATTCTTATTGTTGACTGACTGCAGTTTCTTGTGGTTGTAGGACTGGGGTCCCTGATTCTTTGTTGGCTATCTGCCAGGGGTTGCCCTCCATTCCTGGAGGCTTCTCCCTAGAGGTCCTGTCCACATGGCCCCCTCCACCTTCAAGGCAGCACCAGCACATCAAATCCTCCTCATGCTTCAAGTCTCTGTCTTCCTTTTCTGCTACCAGAAAACTCTCTCTGTCATTGGGTCTTAGAATTCTGTCTACCACAATATTCATAAACTTAAATGTAGCTAAAAAAAAAACATTACCACCAACAGTTGCAAACTGTATTTTGATTTTGATACAGTTCTGTCACTTTAAAGTGTCTCGTTTACTGTAGATGACCTGGATGTCGCCTACCAGTTGCTGAGTCAGCTCATTAGAGAGTACCTTGGACTGTCTGAGGAAACCGCCAGCAGTTTGGCTCCAACTACAGGTACTATATCCTGTCCCTTTTGTTCCAGACTTTTTTTTTCACGGAAAGGAAAACAAATTTGTGAGTTGTTATTTGGGTACTCATCAGCCTGGCTAAGCTGGCTCTAACTCTTTAATTCCCACACTTCCTCTGGTGTGATTGTCCCCACAAACTAGCTGCATGAATCAACCCACTGAACCCGTGCCTGTGCTTGTCTCAGTGACCAAGATAGAGCCCGGAGGACTGTCCTTCAGGGTGTGCTGGGCAGTGCCCTGAAGCTTTGTGGTAGGTAAGGGTCAGCTTCTTGGATCACAGCTCAGCCTTTCAGAAGTCTGGCCCCCTTTACAGGGCTGAGGTGTTGTTCTGCTTGGTAGGTTTGTATTGATGTTGTTTCAGTCCCTTTTTCTGTGCATTGCCGTGGTCCTTAAAGTGTTGGACTACATAGTATAGTGGAAAAGTACAGTCGGGGGATGGGAGCCAGGTTCTGGCCTGCTGCTCCCTTGGGCAAGCTGCTTACCACTCTGGGCTTCAGTTTACTGCTTGCTAGATGGAGTTATGGATCCTGTCTTATGGATCGTTCACAGCAAATGACCCAGGATATATAAGAGCATCTCCTCAGAATCTAGGAATTACAAAGCCCTCACTTAGAATGTTGGTACAGGAGTATTGTATTTAAAAGGCTCCCCCAGATGCATCTTACACCCATTAGGATAACTACTATGAAAACAAAACAAAACAAAATAAGATAGATAATATGTGTTGGCAAGGATGTGGAGAAATTAGGAATATAAAAGGTTATATAGCTGCCATGGAAAACAATTTGGTGGTTCCTCAAAAAATAAGAAATAGAATTACCATATGATCTAGCAATTCTACTTCTGGGTATGTACCCAAAAGAATTGAAAGCAGGGACTGGCACAGTTATCTGTACCCCCATGTTCATAGCAGCATTATTCACAATAGCCAAAAGGTGGAAGCAACCCAAGTGTTCATCAGCAGACAAATGGAGAAACAAAGTATGGTATGTACTTACAATGGAATATTATTCAGCCCCCCAAAAGAAGGAAATTTTGACAATATTACAACATGAATGAACCTTAAGGACACAGTACTGGTGAAAAAAGCAAGTCACAAAAACATAAATACTATATGATTCCACTTATATGAGCTACCTAAAATAGTTAAATTCACAGAGACAGAAAATAGAATCATGGTTGCCAGGGACTGGGGGCAGAGAGGAGTGGGAGTTGTGAATAGCACAGAGCTGTCAGCATTGCATGACGAGAAGAGTTCTGGGGTTCACTGTGCAACAATGTAAATGTGCTTAGCACTACTGATCTGTACACTTAAAAATGGTTAAGATGGTGTAGCTCCAGGCCAGAGGGGGTTTCAGCACTGGGGGCACCTCTGAATCATGGCACCTGAGCAGTACCCTGCCTCGGCAGCCAGTGGGGCTCTGGTTCTCCCCCTTATTCTGCAGCCAGAGTGGGGGACATACACTCTGGATTCAGTGAGACTGAAAAACAGTAATGGAGCACTGGGGATAAAAAGGTTCTTAATGGCTTACATATAGGGCAGTTTTGGTTAAATAAATGCCAAGCTTTATTCTCATGGTGGCAGGTTAAGCACTAGAATCCCCCCCACTTCCATCTCTGCCTCTGCTGCAGCCTCTGCCTCAGGTGCTGCTTCCACTCGAGGCTCTGTTCTTCTCTACTCTTAGCACCGGCAGATCTCTTTTTATGCAAACATGCACCTACACAGTAGGCTAACTATTACATCACTGCACGTACAGTGGGCGAGTAGATTAGGATCAGGTGAGGATCCTGGCCATGGATCTTCCATTTTCCATACAGATGGCAAATTTTATGTTATGTGCATTTTACCACCATAATAATAAAAAAAGAAGGTCCCCCCAGGGAAATGACCTGCATTCTCATCCCATCCCATATTGTGAATATATACAGGAGACTCTTGCTGCTATGCAAATATTCTGCAGGTTTGTGTGTTTTGGCTTTTGTGAGTCTGTGCCCAAGTAGGATTTTGCTTGCCAGGTTGCATCCTGGCCAGGCTGAGGCAGGCCAGGTCATGATTTTTCCAGAGTTCAAACTAATAGTGCTGATTTACAATTTTACACACTTTTCCCAGGTCAGGTGGCCCTGGAATTCTGGAATGAGGTCAGTGTGAAACTGCTAACAACCAACAGATAATGACTGAGCTTTCTCTTCTACATATGTCTTATCTAGGAGACATGTGATCAGGGTACAACTTACAGCCTGCAAAGTATCTGAACAAAGTGTGCCCTATGTGAAAATGGGCAATAGTGCATGAGTGGGGGACAGTGCTTTGTCCATAGGGGGTGGTCCTTAAATTGGGGGCATGCTGGTGTGTTTCTCCAGCACTGCTCTTATTCTCTGAACCAGGCATTGGCTCTTTGAAAAGCTATGCCTGACAAGTTGCACAGTGTACCTAATGAGGTTTTGTAGCTTGATACAAGTTTCTCTTGAGGAAAGCTAACTCCCTTTGCTTTAAGTCTTTGCTAACCCAGCAACCGTCTGATCTTTAATTTGGTCCCCTGGGTGGGCCTGCATCCCTGTGGGGGGCTGTACCCTATGTTGGAACACCCTGCCCTGACCCCCGAGCCAGGCCCATCTCCCATGGTAAATTAATAACTTCGTGTTCTAGTTTTTAAATCAGCCCCATGTGGGTTTAGGTAAACATGAATGAGTCTCCTGAGCCCGACCAGTTCTGAGTACAGAGAAAACTGTTTCTCAGGCAGGAGCACTGGGGGCACCTCTGAATCATGGCACCTGAGCAGTACCCTGCCTCGGCAGCCAGTGGGGCTCTGGTTCTCCCCCTTATTCTGCAGCCATGAGGAACACTGACAGTTGGGTGCACTTGCCATTTGGCAAATTAATAGACAAGAGAATTTGTGCATAGGAAAACAGACTCTCATTTTAAAGGGTCAAATAAAACATCATTTATTTGGATTAATTAGGTCAGGACTATCTAATTTGATGAAAAGTATGGATTATAGAGTTTATAAAAATGTTATCACTCACAGATACATTTAATAACTGAAACTGGGACATCCAGCTATGGCCTAATAGAATCCCAACTTTAAAAAGTAGATGGGAAGTGGATTTATAATTAATGTATCAAATCACCAGCCTCAACAGACCCCTGTTTTTCTGGCAGATTTAGTATTTTGGAAAATAATGTGTTTTCTTAAAAAACCAAACAGCTTATTTTATATATACAGTTAATCTGTGCAGGAAGTCACATTGTTTAGTGGATGATTTAAAGGTAAACTTGTACATAAAGTGACTTCATGGAGGCCAGACAAGAGAGTATTTTAAAATTGGAATTAACATAGTCCTTACTAATAAGCTTTCCCTGGTGGCCCAAAAGTAGAGCCAGTGGCCTGAGTCTTGGGGCTGTGAAGCACATGCCAATGCGAGCAGGCCAGAAGTTTACAGGCTCACTGCCAGAGAGCAGGTCCCAGCCATAATCACCTGAAAATGAATGTCATGACTCCCTGAAGGGGTCCAGAGCCGCAGCAGGTCACCGCCACACCCTTCAGTGCCTCCAGTCTGTACTGGGTCTAAGTTCTGTGGTTTAGATATATTTCCATAAAGACTTAACATAATTTGCATAAATGTAAACAGGATACCTAGAAACAAAAATCAACAATTTTAGTAGAGTGGAGTATTTTTTTTTATTAATTATTTTTTATTGAAGGGTAGTTGACACACAGTATTACATTAGTTTCAGGTGTAAAACACAGTGATTCAACATTTATATACATGATAATTCTAGCTATCAGCTATCACCATACAAAGTTGTTACAATATTTTGACTATATTCCTTATACATTACATCCCGGTTACTTATTTATTTTACAATTGGAAGTCTGTATGTTTTTTTTTTTTTGAGGGCATCTCTCATATTTATTGATCAAATGGTTGTTAACAACAATAAAATTCTGTATAGGGGAGTCAATGCTCAATGCACAATCATTAATCCACCCCAAGCCCAATTTTCATCAGTCTCCAATCTTCTAAAGCATAGCAAACAAGTTCTTACATGGAGAACAAATTCTTACATAGTGAATAAGTTACATGGTGAACAGTACAAGGGCATTCATCACAGAAACTTTCAGTTTTGATCATGTATTATGAACTATAAACAATCAGTCCAAACATGAATATTCGTTTCATTTTTATACTTGATTTATATGTGGATACCACATTTCTCTCTTTATTATTATTATTTTTAATAAAATGCTGAAGTGGTAGGTAGATGCAAGATAAAGGTAGAAAACATAGTTTAGTGTTCTAAGAGAGCAAATGTAGATGATCAGGTGTGTGCCTGTAGACTATGTGTTAATCCAAGCTAGACCAGGGCAATAAAACATCCACGGATGCAGAAGATTTCTCTCAGAACAGGGGGGGAGAGGTTCTAAGCCTCACCTCTGTTGATCCCTAATTTCTCACCTGATGGCCCCCCTGCAACTGTGCCTGTCTTAGGTTGTTCCTCCCTTGAGGAATCTTACCCATCTCTGGCTAACCAGTCATCTTCCGGGGCCATACAGGGAAATGTAAAGTTGGTAAGTGAGAGAGAAGCCTTATTGTTTGAAAAGGTTAGCTTTTTACTTCTTTGCATATTTATGCCCTGTGGCTTCTATGCCTAGCATTTGTCTTGAGGTATCTTTACCACTTGGAAGAATTATGATACTCGGTGAATTTGATATGAGGCACGAATTCTATTTAAGGGTTGTAATTAGGAAAGAAGAAGAAAAGCTATAGAAGTAGCAGGTGGAAGAAAACATGGGAAGATTGATTATTTCTTTGACATATCTTCTTGTAGAGTAACTTCAGCATGTATAGGTTTTAAACTACTAATTAAATTGCGCACACACATTAACATAATAGGAGTACAGTTACATTACCAAAGCATACCTATAATTACTGGCCATCTCCAGTGAAACCAAGAAAACCAGTTAGGCACCTTAGGCATTTGTGATAACTTATCTATGATATGGTGGATATTGTCTAACTGAACTTGAACAGTCTGAGAGAAATCAGACAAATTAAAACAACCCATTCCTGGGGACTGTTCACATCCCATATGTTCTTTTAACAGTAGGTAGTCTGTAGTTGTAAGATTTTGGAGTGCTACAATTTGCACTTCTCCTAATTCTTGGTTGAGTTCCGACAGTATAGATCCAGTCAAATTTGTTGTTTTACTGTACGCACAGGCCAGCTTAGATATCTCCTTCTTCATTCCCATGGCAAGTCCAGGAACCGGTGGGATGAAGGCATCTACAGCTGTAGCAGCGCATGGATCTTTGTTGGGGTTTTTGGATGGTCATCTTCTGGCATGAGTCTTCCAGAGAGTGCTGATGTTGGAAGTTCTTCTTCATATCGTATCTTAGTTCATTTTCTGGGAAGCCAAATCAGGCTTTGATCCTCTGTATAAACACGAACAGACCCTTTGCCCACACTTTGATATGCCCTTTATACCATTGTGTAGAACTCATTGGAGGTCACCACAAAGGAACTGCTTTTTTTGTTGTTGTTATCATTAATCTACACTTACATGATGAATATTATGTTTACTAGGCTCTCCCCTATACCAGGTCCCCCCTATAAACCCATTTACAGTCACTGTCCATCAGCATAGCAAAATGTTGTAGAATCACTACTTGTCTTCTCTGTCTTGTACAGCCCTCCCCTTTCTCCCACCCCCCCATGCATGCTAATCTTAATGCCCGCCTTCTTCTCCCACCCCCTTATTCCTCCCTACCCACCCATCCTCCCCAGTCCCTTTCCCTTTGGTACCTGTTAGTCCATTCTTGAGTTCTGTGATTCTGCTGCTGTTTTGTTCCTTCAGTTTTTCCTTTGTTCTTATACTCCACAGATGAGTGAAATCATTTGGTATTTCTCTTTCTCCGCTTGGCTTATTTCGCTGAGCATAATACCCTCCAGGTCCATCCATGTTGCTGCAAATGGTAGGTTTTGCCCTTTTCTTATGGCTGAGTAGTATTCCATTGTGTATATGTACCACATCTTCTTTATCCATTCATCTACCGATGGACATTTAGGTTGCTTCCAATTCTTGGCTATTGTAAATAGTGCTGCGATAAACATAGGGGTGCATCTGTCTTTCTCAAACTAGATTGCTGCGTTCTTAGGGTAAATTCCTAGGAGTGGAATTCCTGGGTCAAATGGTAAGTCTGCTTTGAGCATTTTGATGAACCTCCATACTGCTTTCCACAATGGTTGGACTAATTTACATCCCCACCAGCAGTGTAGGAGGGTTCCCCTTTCTCCACAACCTCGCCAACATCTGTTGTTTGTCTTTTGCATGGTGGCAATCCTTGCTGGTGTGAGGTGATATCTCATTGTAGTTTTAATTTGCATTTCTCTGATGAGTAGCGGTGTGGAGCATCTTTTCATGTGTCTGTTGGCCATCTGAATTTCTTCTTTGGAGAAGTGTCTATTCAGCTCCTCTGCCCATTTTTAATTGGATTATTTGCTTTTTGTTTGTTGAGCTGCATGAGCTCTTTATGTATTTTGGATGTCAACACTTTATCGGATCTGTCATTTATGAATATATTCTCCCATACTGTAGCATGCCTTTTTGTTCTATTGATGGTGTCCTTTGCTGTGCAGCAGCTTTTCAGCTTGATGTAGTCCCACTTGTTCATTTTCACTTTTGTTTCCTTTGCCCAGGGAGATACGTTCATGAAGAGGTCGCTCATGTTCATGTCTAGGAGATTTTTGCCTATGTTTTTTTCCAAGAGTTTAATGGTTTCATGACTTACATTCAGGTCCTTGATCCATTTTGAATTTACTTTTGTATATGGGGTTAGACAATGTTCCAGTTTCATTCTCCTATATGTAGCTGTCCAGTTTTGCCAGCACCATCTGTTGAAGAGACTGTCATTTCGCTATTGTATGTCCATGGCTCCTTTATCGAATATTAATTGACCATATATGTTTGGGTTAATGTCTAGAGTCTCTAGTCTGTTCCACTGGTCTGTGGCTCTGTTCTTGTGCCAGTACCAAATTGTCTTGATTACTATGGCTTTATAGTAGAGCTTGAAGTTGGGGAGAGATATCGTCCCTACTTTATTCTTCTTTCTCAGGATTGCTTTAGCTATTCGGGGTCTTTGGTGTTTCCATATGAATTTTTGAATTATTTGTTCCAGTTCATTGAAGAATGTTGCTGGTAGTTTCATAGGGATTGCATCAAATCTGTATATTGCTTTGGGCAGGACGGCCATTTTGACAATATTAATTCTTCCTAGCCACGAGCATGGGATGAGTTTCCATCTGTTAGAGTCCCCTTTAATTTCTCTAAAGAGTGACTTGTAGTTTTCAGAGTATAAGTCTTTCACTTCTTTGGTTAGGTTTATTCCTAGGTATTTTATTATTCCTAGGTATTTTATTTTTTTGATGCGATTGTGAATGGAGTTGTTTTCCTGATTTCTCTTTCTGTTGGTTCATTGTTAGTGTATAGGAAAGCCACAGATTTCTGTGTGTTAATTTTGTATCCTGCAACTTTGCTGTATTCTGATATCAGTTCTAGTAGTTTTGGGGTGGAGTCTTTAGAGTTTTTTATGTACAGTATCATGTCATCTGCAAATAGTGACAGTTTAACTTCCTCTTTACCAATCTGGATTCCTTGTATTTTTTGTTTTGTCTGATTGCCGTGGCTAGGACCTCCAGTACTATGTTAAATAACAGTGGGGAGAGTGGGCATCCCTGTCTAGTTCCCGATCTCAGAGGAAAAGCTTTCAGCTTCTCGCTGTTCAATATAATGTTGACTGTGGGTTTATCATAAATGGTCTTTATTATGTTGAGGTACTTGCCCTCTATACCCATTTTGTTGAGAGTTTTTATCATGAATGGATGTTGAATTTTGTCAAATGCTTTTTCAGCATCTATGGAGATGATCATGTGGTTTTTGTCTTTCTTTTTGTTGATGTGGTGGATGATGTTGATGGACTTTCAAATGTTGTACCATCCTTGCATCCCTGGGATGAATCCCACTTGGTCATGGTGTACGATCCTTTTGATGTATTTTTGAATTCGGTTTGCTAATATTTTGTTGAGTATTTTTGCATCTCCGTTCATCAGGGATATTGGTCTGTAGTTTTCTTTTTTGGTGGGGTCTTTGCCTGGTTTTGGTATTAGGGTGATGTTAGCTTGATAGAATGAGTTTGGGAGTATCCCCTCCTCTTCTATTTTTTGGAAAACTTTAAGGAGAATGGGTCTTATGTCTTCCCTGTATGTCTGATAAAGTTCCGAGGTGAATCCTTCTAGCCCGGGGGTTTTGTTCTTTGGTAGTTTTTTGATTACTGCTTCAATTTTGTTGCTGGTAATTGGTCTGTTTAGATTTTCTGTTTCTTTCTGGGTCAGCCTTGGAAGGTTGTATTTTTCTAGGAAGTTGTCCATTTCTCCTAGGTTTCCGAGCTTGTTAGCATATAGGTTTTCATAGCACTCACTAATAATTCTTTGTATTTCTGTGGGGTCCGTCGTGATTTTTCCTTTCTCGTTTCTGATACTGCTGATTTGTGTTGACTCTCTTTTCCTCTTAATAAGTCTGGCTAGAGGCTTATCTATTTTGTTTATTTTCTCGAAGAACCAGCTCTTGGTTTCATTGATTTTTGGTATTGTTTTATTCTTCTCAATTTTATTTATTTCTTCTCTGATCTTTAGTATGTCCCTCCTTCTGCTGATGTTCGGCCTCATTTGTTCTTCTTTTTCCAATTTTGATAATTGTGACATTAGACCATTCATTTGGGATTGTTCTTCCTTTTTTAAATATGCCTGGATTGCTATATACTTTCCTCTTAAGGCCGCTTTTGCTGTGTCCCACAGTAGTTGGGGCTTTGTGTTGTTGTTGTTGTTTGTTTCCATGTATTGCTGGATCTCCATTTTGATTTGGTCATTGATCCATTGATTGTTTAGGAGCATGTTGTTAAGCCTCCATGTGTTTGTAAGCCTTTTTGCTTTCTTTGTACAGTTTATTTCTAGTTTTATGCCTTTGTGGTCTGAAAAGTTGGTTGGTAGGATTTCAATCTTTTGGAATTTACTGAGGCCTTTTTTGTGGCCTAGTATGTGGTCTATTCTGGAGAATGTTCCATGTGCACTTGAGAAGAATGTGTATCCTCTTGCTTTTGGATGTAGAGTTCTGTAGATGTCTATTAGGTCCATCTGTTCTAGTGTGTTGTTCAGTGCCTCTGTGTCCTTACTTATTTTCTGTCTGGTGGATCTGTCCTTTGGAGTGAGTGGTGTGTTGAAGTCTCCTAGAATGAATGCATTGCATTCTATTTCCTCCTTTAGTTCTGTTAGTATTTGTTTCACATATGCTGGTGCTCCTGTGTTGGGTGCATATATATTTATAATGGTTATATCTTCTTGTTGGACTGAGCCCTTTATCATTATGTAATGTCCTTCTTTGTCCTTTGTTACTTTCTGTATTTTGAAGTCTGTTTTGTCTGATACCAGAATTGCAACACCTGCTTTCTTCTCTCTGTTGTTTGCATGAAATATCTTTTTCCATCCCTTGACTTTAAGTCTGTGCATGTCTTTGGGTTTGAGGTGAGTCTCTTGTAAGCAGCATATGGATGGATCTTGCTTTTTTATCCATTCTATTACTCTGTGTCTTTTGATTTGTGCATTCAGTACATTTACATTTAGAGTGATTGTTGAGAGGTATGAACTTACTGCCATTGCCGGCTTTAAGTTTGTGGTTACCAAAGGTTCAGGGTTAGCTTCTTTACTATCTTACTGTCTAACTTAACTCACTTGTTGAGCTATTATAAACGTGGTCTGATGATTCTTTATTTCTCTCCCTTCTTATTCCTCCTCCTCCCTTCTTCATATGTTGGGTGTTCTGTTCTGTGCTCTTTTTAGGGGTGCTCCCATCTAGAGCAGTTCCTGTAGGATGCCCTGTAGAGGTGGTTTGTGGGAGGCAAATTCTCTCAACTTTTGCTTGTCTGGGAATTGTTTAATCCCTCCTTCATATTTAAATGATAGTCGTGCTGGATACAGTAGTCTTGGTTCGAGGCCTTTCTGTTTCATTGCATTAAGTATATCGTGCCATTCTCTTCTGGCCTGTAGTGTTTCTGTTTAGAAGTCTGATGATAGCCTGATGGGTTTTCCTTTGTAGGTAACCTTTTTTTTCTCTCTGGCTGCCTTTAATACTTTGTCCTTGTCTTTGATCTTTGCCATTTTAATTATTATGTGTCTTGGTGTTGCCCTCCTTGGATCCCTTGTCATGGGAGTTCTGTGTACCTCTGTGGTCTGAGAGGCCATTTCTTCCCCTCATTTGGGAAGTTTTTGGCAATTATTTCTTCAAAGACACATTCTATCCCTTTTTCTCTCTCTTCTTCTGGTACCCCTATAGTGCGTATATTGTTCCATTTCGATTGGTCACTCAGCTCTCTTAGAATTCTTTCATTCCTGGAGATCCTTTTATTTCTCTCTGCATCAGCTTCTCTGCATTCCTGTTCTCTGTTTTCTAGTCCATTAATGGTCTCTTGCATCTCATCCATTCTGTTTTGAAGTCCTTCCAGAGCTTGTTTTATTTCTGTATTCTCCTTCCTTAGTTCTTGCATATTTCTCTGCAAGTCCATCAGCATGGTTATGACTTTTGTTTTGAATTCTTTTTCAAGAAGACTGGTTAAATCTGTCTCCCCAGGTTCCTTCTCAGGGGAAGATGTAGCAGATGCCGAAGCAGTCTGGGTTATTCTTGTCTGGATCATATTTTTTTGACTTTTCATGTTGACAGGTGCTATTGACTGTCAGCTGGGAGGGCCAAACTTTTCACATGCTACTGGCCTTTCTTTACTGGGACAACTGCGACCCCTAGTGGCTTGTGTTGGGTAATTGCATGTAGACTGGGTCTTTGTGTCTTGCCCGGCCGATATGGAGAAATCTCCCTTTCTTGGGGCGTGGTCTGCCTTAGGCTGCTTCTCTGCTTTCGCAGTGCCTGGAGGGGTGCTGGACGGGGGTGGCTGTTTGGCTGTTTACCTCCGTGAGGGGTCTCAGAGCTGTTGTCCAGGGGGTTAGTGCACCCGGTTTTCCCTGTAATTTCCAGCCACTGGGCTGTGACCTGTGTTCGTTCCGTCCAGCTGTTACATTCCTGCCCCTTTAAGACTTTCAAAAAGCACTCGCTTTTCTTTGTCACAGGGGCATCAGCTTCGGAACCCGCTCAGAGGTCTTGCTGCCCTGGTTCCCTAGTTTCCAGCCCTCCACGCATGCACTGTGTCTGCGCTCTGGTGCGGGTGGCTGGGGCTAGGTGTTTAGCAGTCCTGGGCTCCCTCTCCCTCCTGCCGGGAGCTGGGGAGAGGTGTGCTCAGGTCACGCCAGGCCGGGGGTTGTATCTTACCCCTTTCACTAGGCACTGGGTTCTCGCACGTGTCGATGTAGTCTGGCTGTTGTCCTGTGCCTTCTGGTCTCTCTTTTAGGATTAGTTGTATTTGTTGTATTTTCAAAAATATATATGTTTTTGGGAGGAGATTCCCACTGTCCTACTCATACTCCCATGTTGGCTGTGTCCCCAAGTAGATTATTTTTTATATGTCATTGAGCTGTCAAAGATCAGGAACTTAAATAAAAAATATTCAAGATTCTGTGAAAGACAGTTTTCTCTGAGCAATTAGAAAACTGGACTGGAAATAGGAGGCCTTAGTTTTGTATTCTAAATTTCACCAAAAATCATTAATTTGATTAGAGGAATCACTTTGCACTCCCATTTCTTAAAAACACAAACACTATATATGATATTATAGAGTATTTTAGAATCTGGTCTTCCAGAGCTTAGGTTTTTCCCAGTTGAATTAGAGAATCTGTATGTTAGGCTTCAGTACAAATAGGAATCTGATGGTCAATGGTGTTTCCATAGAAGGATTTGTGCTTCTATCCTGTTATCAATGCCAACTAAAAATTATTCCCAAATATTTGAAATATTAATATGTAGCTTTATCTTTAGTAATTTTATATTGCTAATTTGTAACTAAGAATATGATTTTAATTTCTACTCTTAACAATGAGAGTGGAACAAAGCCATAAAAGTAAACCCAAGATCTATCTGTTCTGAGTATAGCAGGCCCATCAGCATGGACCCAGAAATTCAGTCCTTCACTAGAGGAGAGACTAACTGAATTTTTATTTGATGCATTTATAAAATAGTAACTTTAGGTACAGAGTGATTATAAACCCTCAAGATCTTTAGATGTACCATGAATTAAAAATGTGTATCAATTAAGGTACAGAATCATGTTATTTTTTCCCTATAGTAATGCAGGTAATATTAAGCCTGCAATTAAAAAACAAAAAAAAATTCCCTATGCTCACAACTCAATATGAGGGGTATTTTACTCTCCATTTGTCTCTATATAATCAATTTCTGGAATAGTCAGTGCTTCTAGTAAAGCTTTTAAAAAGCTGATCCAGCTACCACCCTGAGTTCTTGCTATAGAGATCATAAAATAAAATTATATTTGCAAATCATTATTCAGAATTCTGACTAATCACAGAGGAAAATGGTGATGGTGATGATGAGTCAAACAGGAAAACTGAGCAATTTACTAGTCCATCAAATGGTGCCTTTATCTCTAATGAAGGGCATGGTTATCATTTGCCAAATTACGTGAATTGCTAAATTCTGAAAGCAGGGGAAAAAACCCTCTATGTCTGCTTACAGGAAACCAGGAGGGCTTAAAGATGGGAAGAAGCTTCAGCACTGAGCTTCACTGTTTTGATATTTCTCTATTTTTTTAATAACTTTTTTATTGTGGTAAAAAAAATAACAAAATTTGCTGTTTTAACCATTTTTAGCATACAACTTAATGGCATTAATTGCATTCACAGTGTTGCCTAACCTTCACCACTATTTCCACAGTTTTTCATCACCCCAAACAGAACTCTGTACCTGTTAAGCAAAAACTAGCACCCCCCCCCCAGCCCCTGGTAATCTCTAACCTACTTTCTTCTCTGTGAATTTGCCTACTCTAGCTATTTTCATTGATTTTATATTTTATTTTAACTTTGATTAAATTTGTCTTTAATTTATGACTGTTGCCTTAGATTGTAACTGTTGGCTTAATTTCTAACTCCTATAAACTAGGGAGATAAGAATGATGAACAGGGTATTCTCTCGGAAATCCCACAGAGAAGCCAGTCTCCCCTTGCCCCCATTCCTTCCCTCTCCCTCCCCAGAGACATCTGGTCTGACTGGGTGCACTCCCAGACTAGCAGGTTCGGTGGGAACCCGGAGTAGTCCAAGCTCATCCTGCTTTGTTGGTGGGGTGCGCTGTGTCAGGGAGCCTGGTTCGCTTCTGCAGATGGACCACCTGGGTTCACTTAGGAGGTCTGATTTTGTTTGGAGTCTCTGAGTATCGGGTCTCCCCAAAGTGAGCAGAGACTAGTTTCTTTAAGGCTGTTCCAGACCGGTGTGCCACCTCTGACCACTAGCATTTCAGAGTCCTGTCCTTAGGACTAGGTTAAGATGATACACGGCCCGCCAGAATATATGAGGGCTTCTATCATAAACAAGTGCCTGCTGGGGTGATTGTGTCCATGAGACCAGAATCATTCTGAGAACTTGCTCCTGTGGTGATTGAAGGAAGCGATCATGCTCTGCAATATCAGCAATGCTAGTGGCCTCTGAGGGCCATTTTTGAAGCCAGAGTAGACTTGGAAGGAAAAGGGGAGCCCTGGGGGTGGGGGTGGGGTAACAACTTGAACAGCAGATCTTCTGGAGCAGCTTCTCTGAGCCATGATGTCTGTGGGCCCATCAGAACTATTATTTCCCTCCTTCCTCCATTCATTACTTATTTATTGAGTGCCTGCTGAGCTCCATGCACCTTGCTAAGTATTAGTAAGCTGACATTACTCCTCACAAAGCTCACAGTTTCTTTAAGGGGAATGCCATTAACTAGTCCATCCATTAGTTTCTATCATGAAAAGCAGCAATGACACTCTCAGACCTAGATATAAATTTTGGTTCTGTGAATAAGCCTCTTTATTTGTTAAATTTTATTATTAAAGTTCTTGTTTTCGGTTGACTAAAATTGTTCTATGGTCCACTAAATAAGAATTATAGGCACTCAGTACCCCCATGAAGAAGGGATGGTTAAATTCTTCTGTATGTGCATGTAATTTTATTCTTTTCAAGGGTCTATGTAAATCAAAAAAGGGAGAGATTTTTTTTGTTAATTTCTTAAGTTACATAATCATTCGCATTTGTTAAAAATGCTTTTAGCTAACTTCTTCTTATATTAAAGCAGGAGCTCCCACTAGCAAGAAGACTGCCTCTGGGGTGCCGGCACACCTAGTTCCATCCCCGAGGCGCTTGGCGAAACTGCAAGCAGATGGCCAGATAACGGAGCACCTCCCTGGAATGCAGATTCACGCAAACGTCCCTGAAAATCACAGCCTAGCTTCCTCCCAGACCCAGGAGCTGACTCGGGAGGGAGCAGCCCAGGAAAAAGAGCATTTTCCCAACAGCCATGTTGGTGCCGAGCTGCCCCCACCGCCCAACTCCTCAGGACTCGGTATTCCCCATATTCCCCAGCAGGCCCATAACTCAGCCACAAACCAGAAGGAAGGGGATGTTCAACAGTCAGATCTTTCTTCAAAAATAATAACCACAAATCTCCCTGAAAATGAGGCCCAGACGTCCCTGAAAGCAGGTGAAGGAGGGCATCACCCGAGCACCCCTTTCCAAGGGCCTCCTCAGCACCCTGACCCAGCCGCAATCCATGGCCCTCAGCCGGAACAGGATGAGGAGTCGGGGGAGGCCAAGGCAACCTCCACCGGTCCTCCCCCATCTGAACCTCCACGGCAGTGTGGCCCAACATCCCTCAGCCCCCAGAGAGCCCAGGATGAGCAAACTGAGCCAGCCAGCCTGCCTCCCGGCAGTTCCCATCATGACCCTCCAAGGGATCCTTCCTGCCCCGATGGGGCCGAGGTGCTAGGATCATCGCTGGGAGAGGCTCAGCCTCTAGAGGAGGGACCCCCGAAAGCAGAAGCCGCCCAGGTTAGCACTCCGTACCCAGAGCTGCCACATCCCCAGGACTCAACAAACTCCAGACAGACCCAGGACAGGGAAGAGCCAGTGGCTCTGCTTCCCAGAAGTAGGCTGGCTCCCACCAGGCTGCCTCAGCCTCGAGTCCTTGCTCCGCTCCAGAGTCGGAGGCCCACACCCGTAGTGCTCTCACCCAGCAGGGAGGAGGCTGTAGGAACAGCCTCGGATCACACTGCGACCCCCGCTCCCAGGCCTCCTCTAGCCCAGGAAGGAGACCCCAGTAAACTTCCCCTCATCAGCCCTCCCCATTCCAAACCACCGCAAAACTTGAGCTCCCATCTGGGCCACAGTCCTCAGCAAGCCCAGGAAGAGAAAGTCAGGGAGGTGAAACTTCCTCTTATCAGTGCGTCAGTCAGGGAGCCTGCACCGCAGGCCGCGCCTGCCCTCCCACCCGCCCCGCCGCAGGAGGAGGAGGCCCAGGTAGTTAGGCTTCCTCGCATTCCTGCTCCCTTCTCGGAACCTCCGTTGCCCCAGAACATGGGGGCTCATCATGACTCGACGCCTGCAAAGGAAAGGCAAACTCCAAAAGCAGGCCACTCCTCCAGCAAGAAGATCCCAGCCATGCAGGCCTCCCCCCAAAACCAAGGGCCAGTGCGGCAGGCGGCAGCTAGAAAGAAGCCCCTCCCCATCCAAAGAGAGGCAGCCGAAGGACCAGCGCATCTGAAAAGGGCAGCGCCTGGACGCCATCAGGCAGCTTCACAGCCAGAATCCCAGACTGATGCCCCTGACCACTCTGACCCCAGACCTCAGAGCCCTCAGGGGAACCAGAGAAGAAAAGTCCCCACACCAGAAATTCCTGAGCCACCCCACGCTCAACCACTGCCTGAAGATCCCCAATTACAGGAAAAGAAAAGGGGAAAAACACATTATTCCAGCAGAAAAGGTCATGCCAGCCTCCCGTCAAATGACCTGGTTCAGAAAGTGGCTGTGTCCAAAAAAGGACCATCTCTGAAAAGAGAGAGTTCTGGAGGATCATCTCAAGCAAATGACCAACCGACTGAAGAGAGTCAGGCCCCACCCAGGAGACCTCTAGAGTGAAAAGTCCTCTGCGGAGTCAGTGTCGCATGTCGCTACTCCCAGGGAGCGCCCAAGGAGAAGAGAAGAGGTTCGTAAGAGGCGAAGGTCTCAGAAGACAGAGACTGCCACGGAGCCCCCCAAGGGGGATGGAATGGCCACGCCCAGCAGCCCAGTGAAGAGACAGAAGCCCATTCAGGCCTCAGAGAGAGCTCTGACCAGAGGGACGCTGCTCCTAGGCAGCCATCCAAAGAGAGGTGCCTCCAGAAGCACAGGGGTGCACCGAAGGACAAAAGCTCTGCCACCCCCCAGGACCAGGGGTCTGCTGAGGAGCAGGGCAGCTGGACAGGAAGACTGAGCACCCCCCCTCCCAGGCCTCCTCTAGCCCAGGAGCCTAGGGGCAGTCAGAGCACCAAGGTTTAAGCTGTTCCTGGGGCCACCAGGTCATTAACGTCTGTGCCCCCAAAGCAGTGCTGCCATAGAATGGAAAGTTAAGGCCAGGTCGTACGAATCTCTATACTGGCTTCCTTCTGCAACCCTGAATCAGTGGAGGTGGGAAGCCTGCTGCACCATCCAGCCATTGGATTCTTAGAAGGCAGTCAACCTTTGCACCTCTGTGCCGCCCCTGTGGCTTGGCACTGCAGCCTGGGAGAGCGGCCGCTGTGGGAGGTGCCCAGCAAGCCCTGCTGCTGCCAGCTGACTGAGCTGGTCTTAGAGGCTGGTGTCAGCATGGAGCCTTTGTGTCCAGACTTGTATGAATTCCAACATGAGCTCCAACTCTGGCTGAGGCAGTGTGGTATTGCCCTTGAATTTTGTTTTATTCATCAAGAAAATTCACTTCTAGATTAGAAAATTCTCATGCCTCTTGCATTTCTGAGGGCTCGGGACTCTGAGAAAGGAAGCCTTTGCAGTGTCTGGGTCCTGGCGCCTCCCTCAAAGATTCCAAAGCCACCACTGATTTGCGGGATTCTTCTGAAGGGCAGAGGACAAGTTTTTACGGATATGACACTATGGTTGAGCAAGTGCTTTAGACTTGGCGTTGGCCTGAAACTTAACTTTTGTTTGAAATGTATTTCAAAATGATTACCTTCCTTCTGCCTCTGAATAGGAACCTCATGTAAATCAGCCCGTGCCTTCATTATGCCGAACCATCTGGTTGGATCAGTTAAAAGAATTACTGGGGAGAAAATGCAGGCGAATCAGTTTTTCATTTTTCATTTTTCATTTTTCATCTGTTCATACCATCAGGATTCTTTTGCTGGCAAGTGAAAGGATTCCAACCTGAGCCAGCTCATATGAACCCATGAGGAAGGAGTGGAATCTCTCACACAACCAAACTGGGGCAGGGCAGAGGTGCAACTAGGGACCAGTAATTGAGCATAACCGAGACTTGTCATCTCCAGGGTTTTTGTCATCTCCTGGACTCTTGTCACCCCCAGGACTCTCATCATTTCTCATCTCTGTTTCTTTCTCCATGTTGTCTTCATTCTTTTTGATACAAATGATTATGTATCAGTTTCTGCACATGGCAGAGAACATGGTCACCAACACCTCTCAAGTTTTACACCTGGCAGTTCCCACCACTAGAAAGGGATTAACTCAGATGTTCCTTGACCCTAAGATAAAAAAATTTCAGGGAAAGACACGGATTGACCCAGTGTGGGTCAGGTGCTCATTCTTAAACCAGTCTACTCCAGCCACAGACAGGGTCACCATCGGGCTCACTCCTAGAGGGTGTGGAGGCTGCATTCCCAGAAAGGAGTGTAATTGTGAGCAAAGCAGTCAAACCAAGATTTGACTCTTAAAAAATTAGAAGATAATTATTGAGTTCTTACTATGTATGCAGTAGCATGCCAAGCAGTGTTGGGCATCCTGTGTTCAAAAAATACAAAAAAAAGTGATGAATGAATGTCTATATAAATGTGTCTTATCATACATAAAAGGTGTATGTCCACAAAATTGTGTGTATGACAAACATTATTTCAAGTTCTGTAGAGGAAACTGATATTTTTTAAACTCAGGATGCAGGAATCCTCTTGTAAAATGAAGAACCTATGTGATTTGTTGAAGATGAAAGTAATAAGGTAAATTTTTAAATATATCATACCTCATTTTTATTGAATTAGTCCAGTCATCCAACAAACACTGATTGAGTACTTCCCATGTGCCAGATGCTGTGATAGTTGCTGGACACAGTGAAATGATTAGATCACTTCAGGAAGCTCTCTTTCATCAGTGAAGACAGATAAGAGGGTTCATTACAACAACATGTGATTAGGGCAACCGGAGGTCCCACAGCATACAAGGCTAGATTTAGCATCAAACAGGCCAGAAAACCCATTTGTTAACTTTTCCAGAGTGTCGTAAGGGCACCAAGGAAGGATACTGGATTCAGTCCGGCACGTGGGAATTGGATCAGTAAACACTTCCAAGAGGAAGCCATCCTTGAGCTAAGTCATCCAGGTTACATCACTGTCAGCTGACTGATGGAAGAGCGTGAAGGTTTCTTAGAAGAGGGAACAGCATATGCCTAATCATGGAGGCAAGAACAGGCATAGAGCATCTTTTAAGGACCCGGGTGTAAGGAGAGCTGTAGGTATATGTAGATCAAGAGGGCATTCTGTGCTATGCTGACAAGGTTGGAAACTTGATCTTCTAACAATGGGGAGCCACTGAATGGTTAAATTTTTGTCTCCATGGCATTTGTGTAGAGTTAGAAGAGGGCAGTACAGAAGGTAGGAACAAGAAATACTGGAGGCTAGAAAGCTATTGCAACAGTCCTGACAGGTAAGAACCTAAAATAAGGCATTGTGACAATAGATTGAACAAGTATTTTGATTCGATGTGGGGGGACAGCAGATTGTGAAAGAGAAAGAAAGTGAGGGTAACTTTTTAATAAACTGTGGGGAAGGGGATTATAGAGGCACCAATACCTCACTTAGGTGAAGAACTTTATGAATTCACTTGGTTTCCTCCCAGTACAACTGGTTCTGAGGCTCCTTAAAGCATTTGGGGTTGCATTTTCCTTAGGGTTCTCATGGAAAGTGAGAAGCCAAATTCCCTTCATTTGACGACGTGGAGAAAGCTCTGGCCCCCTTCCCTGGGGTCCCCGATGGTGTAGGAGTTTTGTTGGTGTTTGTGCTTTGGCAGTAGAAATGTCTCATATTCAGTATAGCTAGACATTTTGTTTGTGGTCCAAAGGGAAGAAGTAAGAAAGATCAACTCCTCTCTGGTGAGAGATTTTTACTGCTACTATTGATTTTCTTGGCACAAGGGAAACTTTTCAGTTGTAGAATATAAATATTTAAAAACTGTCATTTTCCATCTTTTGCACACAGAGTTCATATTACTTTATTCACTATGATTCTTAGCGAAGTACTCTTTTGGGGAAAATAAAAATCACTGTGGACTTTAGTTACTCTATTAGCTTATGCCATCTTAAGCTTTTTAGAAGTCTAGTATCTAGTTTCAAGTCCACGGAGATGATAATTCTACTGGACTTAGGAGCCTTCTTCAAATATTTAAACAGCTAAATCAATTACTTTCAAACTTCAAAAGATAATTGGACAAAGGAATGATTGGGTAATTCACAAGAGAGGAAATAAAAATGGCCCAAAATATGGCAAAAAAACTATTTAATTACCACTGTAAGTTAAAACAGAATAGACTTTTTTGGGTACCCAACTACCAAACATAGGGAACAAATTAATACCTGACCTTGGAGAGGCTAAGGGTAAAGCACTTCCTGGGTCACACTGAGAAAGTAAATTGGCACAGCTTTTCTGGGGACAGTTTTACGATATCTGTCAAAGCCTTAAAATTTTGCTCATCTTTATTTAACCTAGTAATTCCCATCCAAGAATTATCATAAGGAAATAATTTATGTACGAGGATGTTCCTGTGAATGTCTTTATGATCTGGAAATAATCTAGTCATCTAAGAGGATTTTAAAAATAAGTTACGGAAAAATTATGGTATACCCATATGCCTGAACGCTATGTTGCCATTATAATTGATTGTGGACAAAGGTGTGGAAGAAGAAAATATTTGTTACATGTTGGAGAAAGCAAGTTAAGGAGGCATAGCTAGTATGGTTCCAGTTGTGAGCTCTGGGTTATTAGGTTATTGGTAACTGTTATTTTTCACTTATGCCTTTTAGTATTTACTAAACTTTCTGCAGTGAACCTGTATTTATTCAGAAGAAGTTATACAGAATAGGATTCACATATATGAAAAGCTGTCATGTGAAAGCAGTAAACTTATGTTCTATTTCACTTTGGCACAAGGAGGAACTTTCTAAGACTTAAATGCCATGTACAGAGGAATAGGCTTTTCCAGAACTCAGGTGCTCTGATGAGAATCTTACATGGAGTCTCCATTATGTTGGGTGATTAGTTGGACTGGATGAAATTTAAGTTTCCTCTTATGATCTGTGAACTAGTTGACTCTATTGACTGACTATGAAAAGCCCAATCGTCTGTTTTATTGAGTATAGGGCTGAGTACTAGAAAATTACATGCAGTTAGTACACATTAGATTAGTGGCTCTCAGACTTTCTGGTGAGAATCTATAAATTAGTCCTGAGGTTATAAAATTTCCTTATGATACATAAAAGACTCGTCAGAGCACCTGGCACATGGTGTATGCTCAGTAAATGTTATTATTTTTACTATTACTTCATTACTGATGAAATCAAAGGCATTTGAATTCTGTGTTTCAGATTGGTTAGCTGGTAAATGCTGTCAAATTTTTTGACTAAGGAATAAACTACAAGATATTGGACATTTTGGTTTTTTTTGTGGTGGGTTGAGACAAAGACTGATTTTTACAAGCTACTAGATCTAAAGACCTTCAATTTCCAAAGACAAAGATAGAAAAGCAAAATGAAGAAAGACACACTTAAAAAGACTTTGCTAGAGAAAGTGTCCAGTGAAACATTATTGAAAAAGTTGTTACTGAAGAATGAACCCTTAGCAAGCAAAGATCACACTTACCAGAGGCAGGGGTGTAGACTTGGGTAGAAAACACATCAGAAATATACTTATGAAGATATTGCTCGAAGGAGAGGAAACTTTTTGCATGTATTCAAGCTCCCTGAAGGTTTCTATCCTATTTCCTGCCAATCAATGCTACCCTTTTCTTCTCCTTTCTCTCTCCCAAATTCTACACGTATGAAAATCTTATGCATAAACCAAGTTTCCACTCTTAAAATTTACCTGCCCTGTGTCTTATCCTCTTCAATGTGTCACTTAACTACTTCATGATAAACTCATTCATTAAAAAAGAAACCTGAAATTCAGAGTACTATTGTTTTATGTTTAATTAGGACATTTTGAATATGGTGCCAAATGATGAACCCATTCGGTCAGCACTGCTGAGGACATTTCAAAGTATGAAGCTCAATGGAAAGGAACATTCTTCGTACCTCATTCTCTCTGTGGGCGAGTACACATTCCTGGGTTTTCCTTTATCCTGATGTAGAATCTGCTCTCTGTTTAAATCGCCAATTATTCCTTTGCTTGGACACTGGAGAAGAGGGCACTTTACTGTACTCATTTCACAGTCTATGATCTGAACATCGTTCGTTCATTTCCTTGGACTCACATTGTAGCTTTCTACTCTAAAAGATTATTTTGCTATGGAAAATTATGATGATACCATGTGAAATGATTATTTTTCATCTTGCTATTATTCCTTTCTTAGAAGCAGAGAGAGACAAACTGTAAAGATTTAAATCTGTCCTGGGAAAATAGCTTTTTTGGAACCTTCACTTCTGTGATAACACTTGCTAATGCACTGAACTTTTCCCTTAATTTTCCACTACAAATTATGTAACTGTCCTATTAAAAATAAATAAATATTTTAATTGTATAGCAGATTCTTGTGCTTGAATTTGCTTTTGGCCCTGTATGGTTGTATGTTTCAGTACTAAGACTCTTTTATAGGGATTTTATAGGTATTTATATTTTATATATGTGTATGTATTTAATCATGGTAGGTATAAATCACTCTATAATTAGTTTAAAAAAACCATGATTGCCTAAGTATGTTTTTTTAAGCCTCGTTTGGGTGACAAAAACATGAACAATTCTAAAACCATCTGGCTATCTGAGGACTTTTGTCTGAAAATTAAAGCTTATCCCCAAGTGTTTTCAGAGAGACAAACTCTAGTGTTGATTCATTTTTTTTCCAAGGTTTTATTTAAATGTTAAAAAATGTATATTTAAAGGTGTTCAGTCTCATATATTTGGACAGGAGAGTGATATAGTTGCTTTGCTAGTGAAGCAATCTTAATGCAGAAAAATTATTTATGAAACAGGGATATTTCTTTTTCAAAATATTCACAGTCTGACCCCCAAATTGTAATCTTATTACTGGTTATTGACATAACTATGTGCCTGTAATATCAGACCATCCACATCTTTTATTTTCACCTTTCTTTTTTGTAATGAAAGCTCATTTAGTCTGTGTGATGATATGGTATTAAATACATATCATCTTTCAGATGTGTTTCATTCTTAGGTAATATGGCTTCTACTGCATTTGCTATTTAGGTTGGATTCTATGCTTATTTTTAAATGTTCTATATAAATATTATTTTAATTCACTGGACTTTAAAGGGCTACAAATCTAAATAAAAGGCCTAAGCTCTTTAGAATTAACTTGAGATGTAATTCCACTTGTTTCAGATATTTCATTTATATTTTCCTGCATTTGGTAATGATACTAATCCACAAAATAACTTTAAAATCTGTCATGCATTATTAAATTCATTTATGTGTCATTGTGTTTAAATAAATGTCAGTAGTCTGTATACTGATGAACTGAGTTCTTTTGTGGACTGTAAAGTAATTTATTCATATATATTTCATGTTGTCTCAAGTTAGACTTTAATTTAGATACTTTAAACAGTATCACATTAAGAAACTTTGTTGCAGAGTATTGTAACCTTGGGTTTTTCAAATTGAGGACTAGATCTCTTGTCCATTGATGTTTTACAACATTAGAAACTATATTAAGCACTGATGGAAATTATTGTAAGAGTCCAGGTCATTAAAGTGAAGGCATTACAGTGTAGTTTAATAGTAGTCTAAACGCATTCTCTTTACCCAAACTGTGTAGTTGTTGAAAAACCATGAAGACATTAAATTGTTGAAATTACAGCTGCACTGTATCATCAGATTGAGTTTGACTTGTTTACATCATAGTATAAATGGCTTATGTCTTAGGAAGCTAGGAAAAGAACGCTGACACAAATACAATATTTTATAAGCTTTTACATATATATAAATTTATACATATAAGTTATATATACATATACATAGAAGATCATTTCTGTAGAAATTATCTCAATAGATATTGCTTCTATTTCTTTAGTTTTTTATCTGGTCATTTACATAATGCTCTGTTCTTAGAGTCCCATCAAGAGGACAAATTTTCCTCTTTTTTTTTAAATGAGCACCCCTTCCATCTCATTTATATATTTTTTACTTGCTTGAGTCATGCTGAATTCTTTACTGTAATTTGGTTAGGTTAAGCATGTTACTGGGCCCTTATGCAAAGGCCCTCTCTCTGTGAGATATGCTTTACCCCAGATACTTGAACATTTTTCTTCTTCGTGACTTTAGATCACAGTCTAGACCACCTTAGAGAAGCCTTCTTTTACCGTCAGGCCATCTTTCACTCTGTCCCCTTATCTGGCTTCCTGTTCCTTCAGTTGCGCTCATCACTACCTGACATCATCTGATGCGTTGACTGACTCCAGCATTAGAAGGAATTCCCAATGGTCAAAGACCTATTTGCTGCTGTATCCTCAATATCCAGAGCACTGTCTGCACATAGCAGGTGCTCAACAAATAGGGATTGATGGCGTTCCCATCATGATTTAACAAAGAATGTTTCCACATGCAATTGTCTCCTATTATCATTGTGATGGTTATAAACATAGTTATTTAATGGATTACTGCTCAGATTACTTTATCAGCTGGAATTCCTTGGGATTGGATTTGCTCATTTGTTGATCTTCTGAGTCTCTCTCCCACCCAAGACAGATGCTGGAATGTGGCATTTAAGCTTCCCTATCATGATCAACTTTTTCTCATCTGCCACAGCTTTTACCTTACCCTATTGGTTTAGGATTACCACACAATTTTGTGAAAGTTCAAGTTCAGAGTCCATACCAGCACACAGCACAGGAGTAGAGGTCTGATTTCCCACAGGTATTTCCACCCTCAATCCAGGTGAGACTCTGTGCCCAGGCAAAATCCTAGGTCTGTTGGCTGAGATTTCTAGACACCCCTTTCCAACTTCTCACATCATCAAAGATCCCAAGTCTTGTACATCAAGCACACAGGAAGTGTCCTTTCTCAGTCTAGACACCTCAGCCCCTGATCCACTGTAACTCCAGGGGGAAAATCCTGGGGCAAAATACCTCTAAAATCGAAATCAGTCAAAGGGAGAAGTAAAGTTAAGAAACCCATTTATTTCTTACAAGCAGTCATCCTGTCTCTCTCGACCTGGCTGCAGCAGAAGAGGAGAGCTCCACCCAACCTCTCTGGTCCGGATAAGCCTTCACACGCCCTTGTAATTACCTATTGATATGCAGATGAACTAAAGCCAGGGGAGAGGTTCTGGAAATACTGCAATTTTACCCACATACACTAACCTCTTGGCATCAATTTCCATTCTTCCAACGTGGGATCTTCATGTCAATGCCAACATCTGGAAATGTATCTTTCTTAGTTTCAGCTTTGCTATGTATTAAAAACAAAATAAATTTCTTTTATGTGTTATTAGGTAATTTTTGTCTTTGCGTGAGGGTAGCTTTCCACATCTGTTCAGTCAGCCATATTTGATTGGTAGGACATGTGGAAATCATTTATCTTAGCATCTTTAAAGCAGTACTACTGAGAGTGTTGATGCTCCCTCCTATATATCCAAAGGCATTTACACATGGGCCCTTTATAGATGAGCAGTAAAGGAAATTCAGGGTCTTTATATTCTAGGTCTCTATACGTTCTAATGTTTTGTGTTTGTTTTTAATTAAGGTATCATTGATATACAATCTTATGAAGGTTTCACGTGACCAATGTAGTGGTTGCTACAGTCACCCATATGATCAAGTTCCCCCCACCAGATTGCAGTCACTGTCCATTAGTGTAGTAAGATGCTATAGAATCATGACTTGTCTTCTCTGTGCTGTATTGCCTTCCCTGTGACCTATTTGTATTGTGTGTGCTAATTATAATGCCCCTTAATTCCCTCCTCCCTCCCTCCCCACCCACTATCCCCAACCTCTTCTCTTTTGTAACTGCTTATCCCTTCTTGAAGTCTGAGTCTGCTGCTTTCTTCCTTCACTTTTACTTCGTTGTTACACTCCACAAATGAGGGAAATCATTTGGTACTTGTCCTTCTCTGACTGGCTTGTTTCACTGAGTGCGATACACTCTAGCTCCACCCATGTTGTTGCAAATGGTAGGATTTGTTTTTGTCTATGGCTGAATAATAAGTCCATTGTATATATGTACCACTTCTTCGTTACCCATTCATCTACTGATGGACACTTAGGTTGATTCCATTTCTTGGCTATTGTAAATAGTGCAGCAATAAACGTACATGTCTTTTTGAATCTGTGATCTTGTTGTCTTAGGGTAAATTCTTAGGAGTGGAATTCCTGGGTCAAACGGAATTTCTATTTTTAGTTTTTTGAGGAACCTCCATATTGCTTTCCACAATGGTTGAACTAATTTCTGTTCCCACCAACAGTGTAGGAGGGTCCCCCTTGTTCCACATCCTCACCAGCATTTGTTGTTTCTTGTCTTTTGGATGTTGGCCATCCTAACTGGTGTGAGGTGATATCTCATTGTGGTTTTAATTTGCATTTCCCTGATGATTAGCAATGTGGGGCATCTCTTCATGTGCCTGTTGGCCATTTGAGTTTTTTCTTTGCAGAAGTGTCTGTTCAGATCCTCAGCCCATTTTTTAATCACATTATTTGTTTTTTGGGTGTTGAGGCATGTGAGCTCTTTATATATTTTGGATGTCAACCCCTTATCAGATAAGTCATTTACGAATGTATTCTTCCATACTATAGGATGCCTTTTTGTTCTGCTGATGGTGTGCTTTGCTGTACAGAAGCTTTTTAGTTTGATGTATTCCCATTTTCTCATTTTTGCTTTTATTTCCCTTGCCTGAGGAGATGTGTTCAGGAAAAAGTTGCTCATGTTTATTCAAGAGATTTTGCCTATACTTTCTTCTAAGAGTTTTATGGTTTCATGACTTACATTCAGGTCTTTGATCCATTTCGAGTTGACTTGTGTATGGAGTTAGACAGTAATCCAGTTTTCTTCTCTTACTTGTAGCTGTCCAGTTTTGCCAACACCAATTGTTGAAGAGGCTGTCATTTCCCGGTTGTATATCCATGGTTCCTTTATTATATATTAATTGACCATATATGTGTGGCTTTATATCTGGGCTCTCTATTCTGTTCCATTGATCTATGGGTCTGTTCTTGTGCCAGTACCAAATTGTCTGGATTACTGTGACTTTGTAGTAGACAATGAAATTAGGGAACATAATCCCCCCAGCTTTGTTCTTCCTTCTTAGGATTGCTTTGGCTGTTTGGGATCTTTTGTGGTTCCATTTGACTTTTAGAACTATTGCTCTAGTTCATTGAAGAATGCCATTGCTATTTTGATAGGGATTGCATTGAATCTGTAGATTGCTTTAGGCAGGATGGCCATTTTAACAATATTAATTCTTCCTATCCATAAGCATTGGATATATTTCCATTTACTGGTGTCTACTTTAATTTCTCTCATGAGTATGTTGTAGTTTTCAGGGTATAGGTCTTTCACTTCCTTGGTTAGGTTTATTCCTAGGTATTTTATTCTTTTTGATGTAATTGTAAATGGAGTGGTTTTACTGATTTCTCTTTCTGCTAGGTCATCATTAGTATATAGGAGTGCAACAGATTTTTGTGTATTAATTTTGTATCCTGCAACTTTGCTGAATTAAGTTATTAGTTTAGTAGTTTTTGGGTGGATTCTTTAGGGTTTTTTATGTACAGTATCATGTAATCTGCAAATAGTGACAGTTTGACTTCCTCCTTACCAATATGAATGCCTTTTATTTCTTTGTGTTGTCTGATTGCGTACTGTTGTACTCAGTACAACATAGGACCTCCAGTACTATGTTGAATAAAAGCGGTGAGAGTGGGCATCCTTTTCTTGTTCCTGATCTTAGAGGAAAAACCTCCAACTTCTCACTGTTAGGTATGTTGTTGGCTGTGGGTTTGTCATATACGGCCTTTATTATGTTGAGGTACTTGCCCTCTATATCCAATTTGTTGAGAGTTTTTATCATAAATGAATATTGAATTTTGTCAAATACTTTTTCAGCATCTATTGAGATGATCATTTGATTTTTGTCCTTTTTGTTGATGTGGTGTATTATGTTGATATGTTTTAAGAAAATATTACATATTATATATGAATAAATTCTATTAAACAGATACCTCATCATCCCTTCTAAGGCTCTTCTTAGCATGAACACTTTGTTTTCTTCTTAGCTTTTTAGGAGAGTTATAGCAAATGGAAAGTAATTATACAGTTAATTATCTGGAAGGTAGTGTTTTGCTAACATGTATTTCCTATAATTCCATTCATAAACCTGTACTGACTGAACACTAAACATATTCCCAGGATGTGTCTATCAGGTGCTATGGCCTGGATTTATGATTATCAATAATAATTATGAGACATAGTTTTAGTTACCTTACTTTCAACTTGAAATGCACACACTTTAGGGATGCAGTTTTCTGTGTGTAGGACAATCCAGACATAAAAGGTTCTTTCACTTCAGAAAGTACCCTTATCCTATATTATGCCTTTTATCTTAAACTTTTGTTGTTGTTTTTTTTCCTACCAGGTGTTAACACACCTCTGCTGAAATCCAGAGAGTCTTCTAGGAGGTTTACTACTTCAAATCTGTGTGATTTCATGGATTCCACACACAAAAACTACTTTGTGAAATTATGGGCCCAACTTTCAGCCAAAAAAACACCAGTGGTAAGGAGGGAAAGATGGGGTGAAGCTGCATCTGAGCATTACACGGCGTCAGACAAAAAGAGGATTGGATATTTTGAGACTAGGTTTTGCCAATGACTGGCGTTAGCTGAAGACAATTTTTTAGCCTCTTTCTACACCTCTAAGAATAGAATGGGTTCTAAAAACAATATTCTGTCTAGATTTTGGGAGTACATTTGCCTCAGCCTCCTAGTCAAAATACTGAATGCTTCTATTTAGCAAGAATAGGAAAGTACCACCACAGAATTAATGCTGTGAAATATGTATTTCAAGGGAAATTCTGCTGTGTTGTTGGGATATAATTTTGAGTGTTCTTGCTGAGCCTTCAAAGTAAGTCCACTCAAAGTGTCCATGTTTTATGACTTTGCAGTACTGAAACCAGTCATACACCTTAGTCCCAATTCAGTTCTCCAAGAACAGAAAGAAATCAGTTATGTGCAGGATTGTTGAATGCAGAGGGGCACTGCATTCAAATCAGGTCATGCTGATTTTGCATTTGTAATAGGGTTTATAGAATGATCTGGAAAATTTTGCATTTGTAATAGGGTTTATAGAATGATCTGGAAATACAAAGAGGCCCACATCATTGCAATTGCAATTGCTGAAGAAGCAACAGAACGTTTGCTTTTGTTGTCAGCTTGTCACTTATATCTTACGGCTAGCCTGTTCTAAGCAAATAATCACATCATCTTCTAAAGTCAGAACTCCAGGCAGTGGTCAGAAGACTCAAACTGGTTGCTTCAGACAAAAAGTCTCAGGCCAGATAGCAGATTCTCAAGATGGTGGCGTGAGTAGGGGTGATGTAAATCTCCTCCCCAAACCATATATACTTTGAAAATACACTGAATACAACTATTCCTAAAAGAGTGTCCAGGAGATACAGTACACCAGCCAGGCTACATCTACATCTGCAAGAACTCAACATATCATGAAAAGGATAAGATACAAAGCCATGTCCCGGCGGGACCTGAGCACTCCCCCAATCCAGCTCACCAGTGGGAGGAAAAGAATCGGAGTGGGGAGGGAGTGGAAGCACAGGACTCCTAAACAACCAGAACTTCAGGTGCCCTAACCCCCTGGGTGACAATGCAGCAACAAAGCCCCTCACAGTGATAAACAACCTGCAGTTCATTCACCCCTGCTGGCACTGCAAGCAAACCAGCTGATATGCCCTTGCTGTGGAGCAACTGGGGAGAAGCCCCACCCACAGCAACCACACAGAGGGTTCTCCCAGCATGTGGCTAACTGGGCCAGACAAAGAGTCTGTCTCCTGCCTGCAGTCAACCAACAGCGGAGACCAGTGCAGAGTCCAGAAGGCACAATGGTACTTTATTCTCTCAGCAAATATGCCCTGCTTGTCTGCAACCCCCACCACTGCTCTAGGCCATCCTGAGGGCTGCCCCACCCACGACAGACAGCTCAGGGGATCAACCCAGAGGCTTCCCCTGCACGCAGCTGACCAGCACAGGCAGAGAAAGTGGGCACCAAGTCCAGAAAGCACATGAGAGCTCTGTTCTCATGGCAAACATGTGCTGATAGCTTGCAACCAGTGTTTTAGGCCATCCCAAGGGCTGCCCTGTCCACAGCAGCTCAGGGGATCAACCCAGAGGCTGCTCCCTGTGTGTGGTTGCCTGGTACAGGCAGAAGAAGATGGCATGGAGTCCCAAAAGCATGAAGGGGCGCTGTACTCATGGGAGACCACACGCCACTCACCTGCAACCCCTGCCAGTGCCATAGGTTATCCCAAGGGTCACCCCGTCCACAGCAGCTCATAGGATCAACATAGAGGCTGCTCCTTGTGTGCGGTTGCCTGGCATAGGCAGCGGAGATAGGCAAAGCAACCAGCAAGCAGGAAAGGATTTTGTTCTTCCTTCTGACACATGTGCCACTCGCCCCTGATCACTTCCATCACCATGAAAAGGCAGGGGAACCTTGTTCAGTCCAAAATCGCTCAAACCCCAGAGAGAGGGCCTGCTGAGACTGAAATCACCAATCTTCCTGAAAAGAATTCAAAATAAAAGTCATAAGCATGCTGATGGAGCTACAGAGAAATATGTAAAAACTAAGGGATGAATTCCAGAGGGAGATAACAGAAATGAAACAAACAATGGAAGGATTTAAGAGCAGACTGGATGAGGTGGAAAACACTGTTAATGGGATAGAAATCAGAGAACAGGAACACAGAGAAGCTGAGGCAGAGAGAGATTAAAGGATCTCTAGGAATGAAAGAATATTAAGAAAACTGTGTAACCAATCCAAACGGAACAATATTCACATTATAGGGGTCTGAGAACAAGAAGAGAGAGAAAAAGGAATAGAAAGCGTCTTTGAAAAAATAATTGCTGATAATTTCCCCAAGCTGGGGAAGAAAATAGTCTCTCAGACCATGGAAGCACACAGACCTCCCAACACAAGGAACCCAAGAAGAACAAAAACAAGACATATAATAATTAAAATGGCAAATATCAAAGCCAAGGCAGAGTATTAAAAGAAGCTAGAGAGAGAAAAAAGATCACCTATGAAGGAAAATCCATTAGGCTATCATCAGACTTCTCAGCAGAAATTTTACAGGTCAGAAGAGAATGGCATGATATATTCAATGCAATGAAACAGAAGGGCCTTGAAATAAGAATATTGTATCCAGCAATATTATCATTTCAATTGGAAGGAGGGATTAAACAATTCCCAGATAAACAAAAGTTGAGGGAATTTACCTCCCACAAACCACCTCTACAGTGTATTTTAAAGGGACTACTCTAGATGGAAGTTCTCCTAAGGCTAAACAGATGTCACCAGAGAAAATATAACCACAGCAAAGAAAGTAGACCAACAAAATACTAACTAAATGCAAAATAAAATCAGCTATCCACAAAATCAGTCAAGGGAAGCACAATAGAGTACAGAATAAAACACCTAACATATAAAGAGTGGAGGAGGAAGAAAAAGAAGGGAAAGAAATAAAGAATCATTAGACTGTGTTTATAATAATGTAATAAGTGAGTTAATTTAGATGGTTAGATAGTAAAGAAGCTGCCCTTGAACCTTTGGTCACTACGAATCCAAAGCCTGCAATGGCAATAAGTACATATCTTTTGATAATCACCCTAAATGTAAATGGACTGAATGCACCAATCAAAAGACACAGAGTCACTGAATGGATAAAAAAGGACCCATCTATATGCGGCCTACAAAAGACTCACCTCAAACCCAAAGACATACACAGACTAAAAGTCAAGGGATGGAAAAAGATATTTCATGCAAACAATAGGGAGAAAAAAAGCAGGTGTTGCAGTACTTGCATCAGACAAAATAGACTTCAAAATAAAGAAAATAAAAAGAGATAAGGACATTACATAATGATGAAGGGGTGAGTCCAACAAGAGGATATAACCATTATAAATATCTATGCTCCCAACACAGGATCACTGACATATGTGAAACAAATACTAACAGAATTAAAGGAGGGAATAGAATGCAATGCATTCATTTTAGGAGACTTCAGCACACTACTCACTCCAAAGGACAGATCAACCAGACAGAAAATAAGTAAGGACACAGAGGCACTGAACAACACACTAGAACAGATGGATCTCACAGACATCTACAGAACTCTACACACAAAAGCAGCAGGATACACATTCTTCTCAAGTGCACATGGAACATTTTCCAGAATAGACTACATACTAGGCCACGAAAAGAGCCTCAGTAAATTTAAAAATATTGAAATTCTACCAACCAATTTTTCAGACCACAAAGGTATAAAAGTAGAAATAAATTCTACGAAGAAAACAAAAAGGCTCACAAACACATGGAGGCTTAACAACATACTCCTAAATAATCAGTGGATAAATGACAAATTAAAACAGATCAAGCAATATATGGAGACAAATGAAAACAACAGCACAATGCCACAACTTCTGTGGGACACAGTAAAGGCAGTTTAAAGAGAAAAGTATATAACATCCAGGCCTATTTAAAGAAGGAAGAGCAATCCCAAATGAATTGTCAAAATTCACAATTATTGAAACTGGAAAAAGAAGAACAAATGAGTCCCAAAGTCAGCAGAAGTAGGGACATAATAAAGATCAGCAAAGAAATAAATAAAATTGAGAAGAATAAAAAAATAGAAAAAATTAATGAAACCAAGAGCTGGTTCTTTGAGAAAATAAACAAAATAGATAAGCCTCTAGCCAGACTTATTAAGAGAAAAAGAGAATCTACACACATAAACAGAATCAGAAATGAGAAAGGAAAAATCATGATGGACCCCACAGAAATACAAAGAATTATTAGAGAATACTATGAAAATCTATATGCTAAGAAACTAGATAACCTAGAAGACAACTTCCTAGAAAAATGAAACCTTCTAACACTGACCAAGGAAGAAACAGAAAATCTAAACAGACCAATTACCAGCAAGGAAACTGAATCACTAATCAAAAAACTACCCAAGAACAAAACCCCCATACCAGACAGATGCACCACTAAATTTTATCAGACATTTAGAGAAGCCATAATATGCATTCTCCTTAAAGTTTTCCAAAAAATAGAAGAGGAGGGAATACTCCCAAACTCTTTCTTTGAAGCCAGCATCACTCTAGTACCCAAACCAGGCAAAGACACCACAAAGAAAGAAAACTACAGACCAATATCCCTGATGAACACAGATGCAAAAATACTCAATGAAATATTAGCAAACCTTATTTAAAAATACATCAAGAGGATCATACACCATGACCAAGTGGGATTCATCTCAGGGATGCAACAATGGTTCAACATTCAAAAATCCATCAACATCATCCACCACATCACAAAAAGGACAAAAACCATATGATCATCTCCAAAGATGCTGAAAATGCATTCAACAAAATTCAACATCCATTCATGATAAAAACTCTCAACAAAATGGGTATAGAGGGCAAGTACCTCAACATATATGCCATATATGACATACCCACAGCCAACATTATACTTAACAGCGAGAAACTGAAAGCTTTTCCTTTAAGATCGGGAACAAGAAAAGGATGCCCACTCTTCCCGCTTTATTCAACATAGGGCTGGAGGTCCAAGCCACAGCAATCAGAACAACACAAAGAAATAAAAGACATCTAGATTGCTAAAGAAGAAACCAAACTGTCACTGTTTGCAGGTGACATGATATTGTACATAACAAACCCTAAAGAATCCACTCCAAAACTACTAGAATATCTGAATTCAGCAAAGTTGCAGGATACAAAATTAATACACAGAAATCTGTGCATTCCTATACACTAATGATGAACTAGCAGAAAGGGAAATCAGGAACACAATTCCATTCACAATTGCATCAAAAAGAATAAAATACCTAGGAATAAAACTAACCAAGGAAGTGAAAGACATATACCCTGAAAACTGCAAGACAGTCTTAAGAGAAATTAAAGAGGTCACTAACAAATGGAAATTCATCCGATGCTCATGGATAGGAAGAATTAATATTGTCAAAATGGCCATCCTGCCTAAAGCAATCTACAGATTCAATGCAATCCTTATCAAAATACCTACAACATTCTTCAACAAACTGGAACAAATAGTTCTAAAATTCATATGGAACCACAGAAGGCCCCAAATAGCTAAAGCAATCCTGAGAAGGAAGAATAAAGCAGGGAGGATCTCGCTTCTCAACTTCAAACTCTACTACAAAGCCATAGTAATCAAGACAATTTGGTACTGGCACAAGAGGAAACCCATAGACCAGTAGAACACAATAGAGAGTCCAGATATTAACCCAAGCATATATGGTCAATTAATGTATGATAAAGGAGCCATGGATATAAAATAGGGAAATTACAGCCTCTTCAACAGTGGTGTTGGCAAAAGCAGACAGCTACATATAAGAGAATGAAACTGGATTATTGTCTCACCATATACACAAATGTAAACTCAAAATGGATCAAAGACCTGAATGTAAGTCATGAAACCATAAAACTCTTAGAGAAAAACATAGGCAAAAATCTCTTGGACATAAACATGTGCAACTTCTTCATGAACATATCTCCCTGGGCAAGGGAAACAAAAGCAAAAATGAACAAGTGGGAATATATCAAGCTGAAAAGCTTCTGTACAGCAAAGGGCACCATCAGTAGAACAAAAAGACATCCTACAGTATGAGAGAATATGTTCATGAATGACATATACAATAAGGGGTTGACATCCAAAACATATAAAGAGCTCACACACCTCAGCAAACAAAAAGCAAATAATCCAATTAAAAAATGGGCAGAGGAGCTGAATAGACAGTTCTCTAAAGAAGAAATCCAGATGGCCAACAGACACACGGTAAGATGCTCCACATCGCTAATCATCAGAGAAATGCAAATTAAAACCACAATGATATATCACCTCACACCAGTAAGGATGACCATCATCGAAAAGACAAACAACAACAAATGTTGGTGAGGTTGTGGAGAAAGGGGAACCCTCCTACACTGCTGGTGGGAATGTAAATTAGTTCAACCATTGTGGAAAGCAATATGGAGTTTCCTTAAAAAACTAAAAATAGAAATTGCATTTGACCCAGTAATTCCATTCCTAGGAATTTATCCTAAGAATGCAGCATCCCAGTTTGAAAAAGACTTATGCACCCCTATGTTTATTGGAGCACTATTTACAATACCGAAGAAATGGAAGCAATCTAAGTGTCCATCAGTAGATGAATGAATAAAGAAGATGTGGTAAATATACAGAATGGAATATTATTCAGCCATAAGAAGGAAACAAATTCTACCATTTGCAACAACTTGGATGGAGCTAGAGGGTATTATGCTCAGTGAAATAAGCCAGGTGGAGAAAGACAAGTACCAAATGATTTCACTCATATGTGGAGTAAAAGAACAAAGGAAAACTGAAGGAACAAAACAAAGCAGACTCACAGAACCCAAGATTGGACTAACAGCTATCAAAGGGAAAGGGACTGGGGAGGATGGGTGGGAAAGGATGCACAAGGGGGAAAAAGGGGCATTATGATTAGCACACATAAATGGGGGGGGGGGCACCAGGAAAGCAGTATAGAACATAGAAGACAAGTAGTGATTCTATAGCATCTTACTACACTGATGGACAGTGACTGTAGTGGAGTATGTGGTGGGGACTTGATAATGGGGTGAGTCTAGTAACTGTAATGTTGCTCATGTAATTGTACATTAATAATGCAAAAAAAAAGTCTCAGGCCACAGTAGATAGAAGCTTAGCTATACATTCATGTCTGATTCAGTCATAAGAGTGGGGTGTTCTAGGTGCAAGAAACCAACGCCTATTCAAGTCAGCTGCAGGAAGAGGTAGTTCCATTATAAAAAATACCATGAGCGGATTCATAGTGCATCATGATGTGTGGATGTCATAAGGACTGGAACTAGGATTAGAAAGCGAGTTCTCTTCCTCCCAGAGGCATTCAGTTCCTTGCACCTCTGCTTCTATTTCTCATATGTTCTGGCCTTTCTCCTGGCCGGCCTCCACTTGCACTCAGGCTTTCCTCCCACAATTGGAGTTCATTCTTGTGCATGCCATCCCCGGTTCTCTGATTTCTTGGCTCTGTGTCCACGTTCCTGGCCACTTCTCTCTCTCTCTCTCCCTCTCTCTCTCTCTCTCTCTCTCTCTCTCTCTCTCTCTCTCTCTCTCTCAGATTCTGGAAGGCAAGAGAATCCAATTGGCCTTCTGATTTAAGACTTCAGGATTTTCACTTAATGTCTCCTCTATTATATATTTTTCTTTCTTCCACACTGAGAATGCTGATTCTGAAAGACATAGGATATGTTAGAATTTTATAATATCTCATGAAATTTCTCATTCATCTTATGTGCTATATTACACACAGAAGAGTCTCAGATTTCCCGACTCTGTTCCCCTCCCTGACTGGTCTGGACTTTCTCTTTCCTTTGTCCCTGTTTACTCTGTCCTAACTCAGTTTTATTCCATACCCACCAATGTTTCTTTAGTGTGTGGCTGCGTCTTAGAAGGGAGCCCCAGGAGGTCAGTTTCAAGAATTCAGAGTTGATCCAGATCCTTCAGAACCTAAGTGAACCCCTTGTTCTTACCTACCACTGGAATCAGAACAATCCCTCTGATTCCAGCTGTGGTTCCCAAACTGTCACAGCTTCCTCTTCTTTGGGGGCTCTCCTGTTCTCAGGTCTTTTAGTCACCCTGTTGCCTCCCTCAGTGTCCTGTTTGATAGACCCAGATACCATGCAGGTGTTGGTTATTCTCACCTGTATTTTGGGGTTTAAGAGGATAAGGTGTCACCTGGTCTTCCTATAAATGCTTTGATATATTTTCATTTTCCTATCTGGTTATTCTATTTTTTCAACCTCTAAGATCAACTTTATTAAAGTATAATTTGCATTCAGTAAAATGCACAGGCTTTAAATGTACAGACTGGTGAGTTTTGACAGAAGTGTACACCTTCATAACCATGAAACCCGAACAAGATATATTTTCATTACTCTAGAAAGTTCCTTTCTGCCCCTTCCCAGTCAATCTCCCTTGATACTTTGGGCCGTCATTGATCCAATTTCTATCACTATAGATTAGTTTTGCCTGTCCTAGAACTTCATGTAAATTGGATCATATATTTGTATGTATTCCTTTATTACTCTGAATTTTTGTCATTCAACATAATGTCTGCATTACTATTCCGTGCTGTTGCATGCTCTATTTTTTTTGTTATCATTAATCTACAATTACATGAAGAACATTATGTTTACTAGGCTCCCCCCTTCACCAAGTACGCCCACACACACCCCATTACAGTCATTATTCATTAGCATAGAATGACTACTTGTCTTCCTTCTGTTGCACAGCCCTCCCCATGCCCCCCGTACATGATAATCCTAATACCTCCTTTCTTCCCCCCCTTATCCCTCCCTTACCACCCATCCTCCTCAGTCCCTTTCTCTTTGGTAACTGTTAGTCCATTCTTGGGTTTTGTGAGTCTGCTGCTGTTTTGTTCCTTCAGTTTTTCTTTATTCTTATACTCCACATATGAGTGAAATCATTTGATACTTGTTTTTCTCCGCCTGGCTTATTTCACTGAGCATAATACCCGGTAGCTCCATCCATGTTGTTGCAAATGGTAGGATTTGTTTTCTTCTTATGGCTGAATAATATTCCATTGTGTATGTGTACCACATCTTCTTTATCCATTCATCTACTGATGGACACTTAGGTTGCTTCCATGTCTTCGCTATTGTAAATAGTGCTGCAATAAACATAGGGGTGCATCTGTCTTTTTCAAACTGGGCTACTGCATTATTTTTTTTTGAGAGGGCATCTCTCACATTTATTGATCAAATGGTTGTTAACAACAATAAAATTCTGTATAGGAGAGTCAATGCTCAATGCACAATCATTAATCCACCCCCAGCCTAATTCTCATCAGTCTCGAATCTTCTGAAGCATAACAAACAAGTTCTGACATGGTGAACAAGTTCTTACATAGTGAATAAGTTTTTACGTGGTGAACAGTACAAGGGCATTCATCACAAAAACTTTCAGTTTTGATCACGCATTATGAACTATAAACAATCAGGTCAAATATGAATATTTGTATGATTTTTATGCTTGATTTATATGTGAATCCCACATTTCTCCCTTTATTATTATTATTATTTTTTAAATAAAATGCTGAAGTGGTAGGTAGATGCAAGATAAAGGTAGAAAACATAGTTTAGTGTTGTAAGAGAGCAAATGTAGATGATCAGGTGTGTGCCTGTAGACTATGTGATAATCCAAGCTAGACAAGGGCAACAAAACATCCACAGATGCAGAAGATTTCTCTCAAAACAGGGGGAGTGAGGTTCTAAGCCTCACCTCTGTTGATCCCCAATTTCTCACCTGATGGCCCCCTGCGACTGTGCCTGACTTAGGTTGTTCCTCCCTTGAGGAATCTCACCTGTCTCTGGCTAACCAGTCATCTTCTGGGGCCATACAGGGAAATGTAAAGTTGGTAAGTGAGAGAGAAGCCTTATTGTTTGAAAAGGTTAGCTTTTTACTTCTTTGCAGATTGATGCCCTGTGGCTTCTATGCCCAGCATTTGTCTTGAGGTATCTTTACCACTTGGAGGAGTTATGATACTCGGTGAATTCTATATGAGGCACGAATTCTATTTAAGGGTTGTAATTAGGGAGGAAGAAGAAAAGCTATAGAGGTAGCAGATGGAAGAAAACATGGGAAGACTGATTATTTCTTTGACATATCTTCTTGTAGAGTAACTTCAGCATGTATAGGTTTTAAACTACTAATTAAATTGTGCACACACATTAACATAATAGGAATACAGTTACATAACCAAAGCAGATCTATAATTACCAGCCATCTCCAGTGAAGCGAACAAAACCAGTTAGGCACCCTAGGTATTTGTGAGAATTTGTCTATGATATAATAGATATTGTCCAACTGTACTTGAACAGTCTGAGAGAAATCAGACAAATTACAAAAACCCATTCCTGGGAACTGTTCACATCCCATATTTTCTTTTAACAGTAGATAGTCTGTAGTTGTAAGATTTTGGAGGCTACAACTTGCACTTCTCCTAATTCTTGGTTGAGTTCCAACAGTATAGATCCAGTCAAATTTGTTGTTTTACTGTATGCACAGGCCAGCTTAGATATCTCCTTCTTTGTTCCAATGGCAAGTCCAGGAACTGGTGGGATGAATGCAGCTGCAACTGTAGCATCACCTGGATCTTTGTTGAGGTTTTTTGATGATCATCTTCTGGGATGTCTCTTCCAGAGAGTGCTGATGTTGGAAGTTCTTCTTCATATCATATCTTAGTTCATTTTCTAGGTAGCCAAATTAGGCTTTGATCCTCTGTATAAACACAAACAGACCCTCTGCCCACACTTTGATATGCCCTTTATACCATTGTGTAGAACTCATTGGAGGTCACCACACAGGAACTGCTTTTTTTTTTAAGAGAAAGGAATATTATCAGAAAAGTGTACATCCATAGCCAATCATCTGACACCCTTTAAGTGATCAAAATTAGGGATATTTAAAGCATGCATTAATCGTTGATTTATAGTTAGTTTTATCCTATCAGGGAGTAATCCCCCTTCTCTTTCTTTTTTTTGTTATCTTTAATCTACGCTTACATGAAGAATATTATGTTTACTAGGCTCTCCCCTATACCAGATCCCCCCTATAAACCCCTTTACAGTCACTGTCCATCAGCATAGCAAAATGTTGTAGAATCACTACTTGTCTTCTCTGTCTTGTACAGCCCTCCCTTTTCTCCCAACTCCCCCATGCATGCTAATGTTAATACCCCTCTTCTTCTAACCCCCCCTTATCCCTCCCTACCCACCCATCCTCCCAGTTCCTTTCCCTTTGGTACCTGTTAGTCCATTCTTGGGTTCTGTGATTCCACTGCTGTTTTGTTCCTTCAGTTTTTCCTTTGTTCTTATACTCCACAGATGAGTCAAATCAGTTGGTGTTTCTCTTTCTCCGCTTGGCTTATTTCACTGAGCATAATACCCTCCAGGTCCATCCATGTTGCTGCAAATGGTAGGATTGGCCCTCTTCTTATGGCTGAGTAGTATTCCATTGTGTATATGTACCACATCTTCTTTATCCATTCATCTACCGATGGACATTTAGGTTGCTTCCAATTCTTGGCTATTGTAAATAGTGCTGCGATAAACATAGGGGTGCATCTGTCTTTCTCAAACTTGATTGCTGCATTCTTAGGGTAAATTCCTAGGAGTGGAATTCCTGGGTCAAATGGGAAGTGTGTTTTGAGCATTTTGATGAACCTCCATACTGCTTTCCACAATGGTTGAACTAATTTACATTCCCACCAGCAGTGTAGGAGGGTTCCCCTTTCTCCACAGCCTTGCCAACATTTGTTGTTGTTTGTCTTTTGGATGGCAGCCATCCTTACTGGTGTGAGGGGATACCTCATTGTAGTTTTAATTTGCATTTCTCTGATAATTAGTGATGTGGAGCATCTTTTCATGTGTCTGTTGACCATCTGTATTTCTTTTTTGGAGAACTGTCTGTTCAGTTCCTCTGCCCATTTTTTAATTAGATTACTTGATTTTTGTTTGTTGAGGTGTGTGAGCTCTTTATATATTTTGGACATCAAGCCTTTATCGGATCTGTCATTTACAAATATATTCTCCCATACTGTAGGGTTCCTTTTTGTTCTATTGATGGTGTCTTTTGCTGTACAGAAGCTTTTCAGCTTAATATAGTCCCACTTGTTCATTTTTGCTGTTGTTTTCCTTGCCTGGGGAGATACGTTCAAGAAGAGGTCACTCATGTTTATGTCTAAGAGGTTTTTGCCTATGTTTTTTTCCAAGAGTTTAATGGTTTCATGACTTACATTCGGGTCCTTGATCCATTTTGAATTTACTTTTGTATATGGGGTTAGACAATGTTCCAGTTTCATTCTCCTACATGTAGCTGTCCAGTTTTGCCAGCACCATCTGTTGAAGAGACTGTCATTTCCCCATTGTATGTCCATGGCTTCTTTATCAAATATTAATTGACCATATATGTTTGGGTTAATATCTGGAGTCTCTAATCTGTTCCACTGGTCTGTGGCTCTGTTCTTGTGCCAGTACCAAATTGTCTTGATTACTATGGCTTTATAGTAGAGCTTGAAGTTGGGAAGTGAGATCCCCCCTACTTTATTCTTCTTTCTCAGGATTGCTTTGGCTATTCGGGGGTCTTTGGTGTTTCCATATGAATTTTTGAATTATTTGTCCCAGTTCATTGAAGAATGTTGCTGGTAATTTGAGAGGGATTGCATCAAATCTGTATATTGCTTTGGGCAGGATGGCACTTTTGATTTTATTAATTCTTCCTAGCCACGAGCATGGGATGAGTTTCCATTTGTTAGTGTCCCCTTTAATTTCTCTTAAGAGTGACTTGTAGTTTTCAGAGTATAGGTCATTCACTTCTTTGGTTAGATTTATTCCTAGGTATTTTATTCTTTTTGATGTAATTGTGAATGGAGTTGTTTTCCTGATTTCTCTTTCTGTTGGTTCATTGTTAGTGTATAGGAAAGCCACAGATTTCTGTGTGTTAATTTTGTATCCTGCAACTTTACTGTATTCCGATATCAGTTCTAGTAGTTTTGGGGTGGAGTCTTTAGGGTTTTTTATGTACAGTATCATGTCATCTGCAAACAGTGACAGCTTAACTTCTTGTTTACCGATTTGGATTGATTGTATTTCTTTGTTTTGTCTGATTGCCATGGCTAGGACCTCCAGTACTATGTTGAATAACAGTGGGGAGAGTGGGCATCCTTGTCTTGTTCCCGATCTCAGAGGAAAGGCTTTCAGCTTCTCGCTGTTCAGTAGGATGTTGGTTGTGAGCTTATCATATATGGCCTTTATTATGTTGAGGTACTTGCCCTGTATACCCATTTTGCTGTGAGTTTTTATCATGAATGGATGTTGAATTTTGTCAAATGCTTTTTCAGCAACTATGGAGATGATCATGTGGTTTTTGTCTTTCTTTTTGTTTATGTGGTGGATGATGTTGATGGATTTTTTAGTGTTGTACCATCTTTGCATCCCTGGGATGAATCCTACTTGGTCATGTGGTATGATCCTTTTGATGTATTTTTGAATTCAGTTTGCTGATATTTTGTTGAGTATTTTTGCATTTTTGTTCATCAGGGATATTGGTCTGTAATTTTCTTTTTTGTTGGGGTCTTTGCCTGGTTTTGGCATTAGGGTGATGTTGGCTTCATAGAATGAGTTTGGGAGTATTCCCTCCTCTTCTATTTTTTGGAAAACTTTAAGAAGAATGGGTATTATGTCTTCTCTGTATGTCTGATAAAATTTCAAGGTATATCCATCTGGCCTGGGAGTTTTGTTCCTGGGAAGTTTTTTGATTACAACTTCAATTTCTCTGCTGGTAATTGGTTTGTTTAGATTTTATCTTTCTTCCTTGGTCCGTCTTGGAAGGTTGTATTTTTCTAGGAAGTTGTCCATTTCTCCTAGGTTTTCCATCTTGTTAGCATATAGGTTTTCATAGTACTCTCTAATAATTCTTTGTATTTCTATGGGGCCTGTCGTGATTTTTCCTTTCTTGTTTCTGATTCTGTTGATGTGTGTTGATTCCCTTTTTCTCTTAATAATTCTGGCTAGAGGCTTATCTATTTTGTTTATTTTCTCAAAGAACCAGCTCTTGGTTTCATTGATTTTTTCTATTGTTTTATTCTTCTCAGTTTTATTTATTTCTTCTCTGATCTTTATTATGTCCCTCCTTCTGTTGACTTTAGGCCTCATTTGTTCTTCTTTTTCCAATTTTGATAATTGTGACATTAGACTATTCTTTTGGGATTGTTCTTCCTTCTTTAAATATGCCTGGATTGCTATATACTTTCCTCTTAAGACTGCTTTTGCTGCGTCCCACAGAAGTTGGGGCTTTGTGTTGTTGTCATTTCTTTCCATATATTGCTGGATCTCCATTTTAATATGGTCATTGATCCACTGACTATTTAGGAGCATGTTGTTAAGCCTCCATGTGTTTGTGAGCCTTTTTGCTTTCTTTGTAGAATTTATTTCTAGTTTTATACCTTTGTGGTCTGAAAAGTTGGTTAGTAGGATTTCAATTTTTTGAATTTACTGAGGCTCTTTTTGTGGCCTAGTATGTGGTCTTTTCTGGAGAATGTTCCATGTGCACTTGAGAAGAACGTGTATCCTGTTGCTTTTGGATGTAGGGTTCTATAGATGTCTATTAGGTCCATCTGTTCTAGTGTGTTGTTCAGTGCCTCTGTGTCCTCACTTATTTTCTATCTGGTGGATCTATCCTTTGGAGTGAGTGGTGTGTTGAAATCTCCTAGAATGAATGCACTGTCCTCTATTTCCTCCTTAAATTCTGTTAGTATTTGTTTCACATATGCTGGTGGTCCTGTGTTGGGTGCATATATATTTATAATGGTTATATCCTCTTGTTGGACTGAGCCCTTTGTCATTATGTAATGTCCTTCTTTATCTCTTGGTACTTTCTTTGTTTTGAAGTCTATTTTGTCTAATACTAGTACTGCACACCTGCTTTCTTCTCTCTGTTGTTTGCATGAAATATGTTTTTCTATCCCTTGACTTTTAGTCTGTGCATATCTTTGGGTTTGAGGTGGGTCTCTCGTAAGCAGCATATAGATGGGTCTTGCTTTTTTATCCATTCTATTACTCTGTGTCTTTTTATTGGTGAATTCAGTCCATTTACTTTTAGGGTGATTATTGAAATATATGTACTTATTGCCATTGCAGGCTTTAGATTTGTGGTTACCAAAGGTTCAAGGTTAGCCTCTTTAGTATCTTACTGCCTAACTTAACTTGCTTATTTAGCTATTATAAACACTGTCTGGTGATTCTTTATTTCTCTCCCTTCTTATTCCTCCTTCTCCATTCTTTATATGTTGGGTGTTTTATTCTGTGCTCTTTTGTGTTTCCTTGAACTGCTTTTGTGGGTGATTGATTTTATTTTTTGCCTTTAGTTAGTATTTGGTTGGCCTGCTCTCTTTGCTGTGATTTTATTTTCTCTGGTGACATCTGTTTAGCTGTAGGAGTACTCCCATCTAGAACAGTCCCTCTAAAATACCCTGTAGAGGTGATTTGTGGGAGGCAAATTCCCTCAACTTTTGCCTGTCTGGGAATTGTTTAATCCCTCTTTCATATTTTAATGAATGATAATCATGCTGCATACTGTATTCTTGGTTCAAGGCCCTTCTGTTTCATTGCATTAAATATATCATGCCATTCTCTCTGGCCTGTAAGGTTTCTGTTGAGAAGTCTGATGATAGCCTGATGGGTTTTCCTTTGTAGGTGACCTTTTTCCTCTCTCTAGCTGCCTTTAAAACTGTTCTTGTCCTTGATCTTTGCCATTTTAATTATTATGTGTCTTGGTGTTGTCCTCCGTGGGTTCCTTCTGTTGGGAGTTCTGTATACTTCTGTGATCTGAATGATTATTCCCTCCCCCAGTTTGGGGAAGTTTTCAGCAATTATTTCTTCAAATACCCTTTCTATCCCTTTCCTCTTTCTTCTTCTTCTGGTACCCCTATTATGCAAATGTTATTCCTTTTGCATTGGTCACACAGTTCTCTTAATATTGATTCATTCCTGTAGATCCTTTTATCTCTCTCTGTGTCAGCTTCTATATGTTCCTGTTCTCTGGTTTCTATTCCATCAATGGCCTCTTGCATCTTATCCATTTTGCTTATAAATCCTTCCAGAGATTGTTTCATTTCTGTAATCTCCTTCCGTATGTCATCCCTTAGCTCTTGCATATTTCTCTGCAGCTCCATCAGCATGGTTATGACCTTTATTTTGAATTCTTTTTCAGGGAGATTGGTTAGGTCTATCTCCCCAGATTCCTTGTCAGGGGAGGGTGTCTGGGTTGGTCTGGTCTGTATCAAATTCTTTTGCCTTTTCATGGCATTAGAGGTATTTGTGGGGAGTTGGCACATGTGTTGACTGGGAGAACGTCCCTTCTTGCTGGTTGGTGGCCTTCCTCTCCTGAGAGAAGAGTGACCTCTAGTGGCTTGTGCTGGGCAGCTGCGCACAGACGGGATTTCTAATTCTTACCCGCCCACTGTGAAAGAAGCTCTGCCCTAGTGCCTCAGGCTGCTTCTCCACTATGGAAGAGCCTCATCAGAGGGGAAACAAGCAGGAGGCTGTTTATCTCTGTGAAGGGCCTCCGAGCTGCGCTTCCGCCCAGGGGATTAGGGCACCTGGAGTTCCCCGGAATTCCCAGCTGCTGGGCTAAGTGTCCTGGGACGTTTCCATCCAGCTGTGGGGTCCCTGCCTCTTTAAGACTTTTCAAAAAGCACTCACTTTTCTTTGTCCCAGGGGTGCAGGTTGCAGGGATCTGCTCACAGGTCTTATTGTCCTGTTTCCCTAGTTTCCAGCACCCCACGCATGCACTGTGTGTCTGCACTCCCAGTGCGGATGGCTAGGGCTGGGTGTTTAGCAGTCCTGGGCTCCCTCTCCCTCCCCGCTCCGACTCCTCTACTCCCGCCGGGAGCTGGGGTGAGGGGTCTCAGGTCCCGCCATGCTGTGGCTTGTATCTTACCCCCTTCGCAAGGCACTGGGTTCTCTCAGGTGTGGATGTAGCCTGACTGTTGTCCTGTATCTTCTGGTCTCTCTTTTAGGGATAGTTGTATTTGCTGTATTTTCAAAAATATATATGGTTTTTGGAGGAGATTTCTACTGCTCTACTCACACTGCCATCTTGGCTCCACCGCCATCCTCTATTTTTATGTGGAAATTCTAGAAGATCCAAACACTATGCTTCCATTACCACTGTTACCTTCCCAATCACGATATAATTTGAACCAAGTATCAATGTAAGAAAAAGTTAAGGGTGGTATAAATCTAAGTCACCATAGAAAATGTATGTACTTGTATAGGTAATTTGAGAAAAAATAATAACAAATTAACATGAGAGTAGGAGAGTAGATTTGGCCAATATATAGTAATTTTATAGTAATGTGATACAATTCAGATGTATCTGTGGGGTTACTTAAACATATAGTTGTTTTTTCACATTTATTGACCCCTTGATGATTTCTTTTTTAGTTTCATATCACTGATACACAATCTTATGAAGGTTCCACATAAGCAACATTGTAGTTTCAACATTCAACCATATTATCAAGTCCCCCCAGCACAAACCCCATTACAATCATTGTCCATCAGTGTAGTAAGGTGTTATAGGGTCATTACTTGTCTTTTCCATGCTGTACTGCCTTTCCTGTGACCTATCTATATTGTGTGTGCTAACTATAATGCCCCTTAATCCCCTTCTTCCTCCCTCCCCATCTATCCTCCCCACCTCTTCCCTTTGATAACTGTTAGTCCTTTCTTGGAGTCTGTGAGTCTGCTGCTGTTTTGGTCTTTCAGTTTTGCTTCGTTGTTATACTCCACAAATGAGTGAAATCATTTGGTACTTGTCTTTCCCTGCCTGGCTTATTTCACTGAGCATAATACCCTCTAGCTCCATCCATGTTGTTGCAAATGGTAGGATTTGTTTTCATCTTATGGCTGAATAATATTCCATTGTGTATATGTACCATATCTTCTTTATCCATTCATCTACTGATGGACACTTAGGTTGCTTCCATATCTTGGCTATTGTAAATAGTGCTGCAATACACATAGGGGTGCATATGTCTTTTTCAATCTGGGATCTTGTTTTCTTAGGGTAAATTCCTAAGAGTGGAATTCCTGGGTCAAATGTATTTCTATTTTTAGTTTTTTGAGAAAACTCCATACTGCTTTCCACAATGATTGAACTAATTTACATTCCCACCAACAGTGTAGGAGGGTTCCCCTTTCTGCACATCCTTGCCAGCATTTGTTGTTCCTAGTCTGTTGGGTGTTGGCCATCCTAACTGATGTGAGGTGATCTCTCATTGTGGTTTTAATTTGCATTTCCCTGATGATTAGCAATGTGAGACATCTTTTCATGTGCCTGTTGGCCATCTGAATTTCTTCTTTGGAGAAGTGTCTGTTCAGATCCTCTGCCCATTTTTTAATCAGGTTATTTATTTTTTGGGTGTTGAAGCATGTGAGCTCTTTATATATTTTGGATGTCAACCACTTATCAGATATGTCATGTATAGATGTATTCTCCCATACTGTAAGATGCCTTTTTGTTCTGCTGATGGTGTCTTTTGCTGTACAAAATCTTTTTAGTTTGATGTAGTCTTATTTATTCATTTTTGCTTTTGTTTCCCTTGCCTGAGAAGATGTGTTCAGAAAAAAGTTGCTCATGTTTATATTCAAGAGATTTTTGCCTCTGTTTTCTTCTGAGAGTTTTATTGTTTCATGACTTACATTCAGGTCTTTGATCCATTTTCAGTTTACTTTTGTGTCTGGGGTTAGACAGTAATCCAGTTTTATTCTCTTACATGTAACTATTCAGTTTTACCAACACCAGTTGTTGAAGAGGCTGTCATTTCCCCATTGTATGTCCATGGCTCCTTCATCGTGTATTAATTGGCTGTATACACATACAGTTTTTAAATGGTGAAATTTGAATAGTTTGTTCTTTTCTTCCCTTCTTTTTCCATTACAGACCCCCTCCCTCTCACCCAACAGATACTTTCTCCTCATCTGCTTATATAGAACCACAAGCTATCAGTCAGAGATATAGTAAAATGGTCTTGACAATCAATATCCACTTAAGAGCTTATGTTCAATGAATCCACATATGAGCTCTCATGTGTCATGGTGTCTAAGAGACAATCTCAAAAACTTGACCCAGAATTCTCAAGCTAGCAAGCATTGACAGAAAGTTCTAGTTCAATTTACCAGGAATGGTAAACATTATTCACTCTTCATTTTATCCCCCCAAATTTATACTGCTGTACATTGAAGATATGTATTGAGCTCCTGCTTCTTGATGAAGTTTGTGTGCTGTGTACAGGGGATCCAGGAGTGACCAAAGGGACTTCTGGTCTCTGGGTGTGGCTTGTTTTCCAGAGATGCTCACTGTGCCCATCTTGGCATCACTGCAGGGCACAGCCACTCCTGCAGATAAGTTTTGTAATAGAGAAATGTTTTTAGGTTCACATTAACTTAATCCTTAAATATCAATTCTTAGCAAATTCCCCCAAAGACATGTCATCATTTGAAACTATGCTGGCCCCCCATGTTAGAACAGGTGATCCACCTGGAACTCTGAGCTCACGCCACAGCTCTTGTATGTATCCTGCCATGAGTGTGCTTGTTTGTTGTTGTTTCCTATGTGATTTTAAGTGAATATCAACTTGTAGAGGAGCCTGGTAAGGACATTAAGATCAAAACAGGTTTATGTTATATTAAGCTATAGCAAGCAAAGATTAGTGTATTTTAAATGCATTTGCTAGAGGATTAAAAATGGCGGCATGAGAGGAGAGACAGAGGCTTCCTCCTAAAACTGGATACAATTAGAAAATTTAATTGGCGCAACTAATCCTGAGAGAGCAACAGGAAAGAGGACAGCATCAGACTGCACACACCTGGAGAAAAGAGCAGACCTCAGCAAATGGGGTAACGTACCAGAGCTGTGGCTCTGTGGGGCCCGAGCTCCTCCCCCACCCCAGTGCACCAGCGGGAGGAAGAGAAATGGAGCAGGGAGGGAGTAGAAGGCTTGGGACTGCTGAACACTTAGCTCCGGAGATCTGCGCTGGGAGCACAAACCTACATTCCATGGTGCTTTCATGAGACTCGCATGACTACTGGGTTGGAAAGTTAATACAGGCAGAGTTCCTGGGGAGACTGGGATTCCGGCTGCTTGTGGAAAGCAGGGATACATATCTAGCTGCTCTGGGACAAAAACATACCTGTGTGACCGGCCCACTGGCTCAGGCAGTGGAGACAGGCACAGCAGCCGGGAGGCGGGGAACAGCTCTTTCCTACCCCCAGGCACCAGTACAGCTCCCCTGCGACCCCTTACATTGCTTCAGGGGCTGAGCAGCTCCAGAATAGAGCTTCTGGACACTAGAGGGCCCCATATACAAACATGAAATGCCAAAGGAACCTTGTCCAGAGTAAAATTGTTAATACAACTCCCGAGAAAGATTTAAATGATATGGACCTTGTGACTCTTCCTGAAAGGGAGTTCAAAATAAAAATAATCAACATTCTAATGGAGGTACAGAAAGACATCCAAGAACTCAGGAATGAATTCAGGTCAGAGATCCAATTGTTAAAGAACATGATGGAGGGTATTAAAAGCAGGTCGTATACGGTGGAGGAGGCAATAAATGAAATAGAAACTAGAGAAGAGGAATACAAAGAAGCTGAGGCACAGAGAGAAAAAAGGATCTCTAAAAATGACAGAATATTGAGAGAACTGTGTGACCAATCCAAGCGGAACAATATTCACATTATAGGGATACTAGAAGAAGAAGAGAGAGAGAAAGGGATAGAAAGTGTCTTTGAGGAGGTAGTTGCTGAAAACTTCCCCAATCTGGGGAAGGAGATGGTCTCTCAGGCCATGGAGATCCACAGATCTCCCAACACAAGGGACCCAAGGAAGACAACACCAAGACACATAGTAATTAAATGCATTTGCTGTTTAAATAGATGTTATATATCCCATTATATTTTTTATAATGAGTCTTCAGGTAAAACAAATAAGCATTGCTAATTTATCTTTTCTATTAAGAATGTTATATATTAGGCTTGCTTGAAGTGAGGAAATTCAGTACATGGACAGTTGCTGAACAGGTCAGGTTCCCATCAGATAATCTGTGTGTGCACATGTTATACTATGTATAAAACAGCAGTACTATCTTGTTGCTTTTTTCCTCTTTTTAATCTGATTTTGCCACCAGATGATAAACCTTTTGAATGCAGAGACTGTGTCTTTTATATTTTTGTATCCCCATCAAATGTTCACAAAGTATTTAGTGATGGTGACAGTGATATTGGTGAAATATGGGAGAAAAACTTCCCATTTGTCCTATTTCAAGATCATAATTAACCATTGCTGGATATAGCCAGTGAGTTATTATGCGTGCTAAGACCTAGGAAGACTAAAAAGACAATAATAATCTGTATCCTTGAGAGATAATCTCATTAGAAAGATAAGGTATAAACATGCAGTTAATAAAAATTGCCACATTATTATTTAGATGTCAAATGATATATTAAATTGCAGTCTTCATAAAAATATTTTGATTTCTTAAGGGTTTTTTTTCCACTGAGCAGATATCAGTTGTTTTTTAAGCCTACATTTTTTTTTCCTTTTTCTCTCCATGTATTTGGCAATATTTAGTACGAAAAGGATGATTTTAGTTATTGTAACCGTCTGATGTATTTTTAACATCAATATAATTTCCTGATCATATTTCTTGCCTAGGAAAGAGATTCCATTGAGAGACAGTATAAGGCATCCCGGGAGATCCTAATGGGAAAGGTGCCTCCACATCACACACTGCTATTTCAAAGGTAGGGATTTAGCACATATATTTATACCCGGGCATCTGTAGATTTATTTTCTAGTACCCAACTAAGCCAAACGAATCCTGAGTCATCAACACAAACAAGGCCCTCTGGACTAATATGGAGGCAGTAATTCAGTAGTAAGCCTAGTTCTGGAAGTTGTGTTTCCTCTCATTTATATATTTTTTAAAAGGCATGATATGCTCACAGCTGCCAGAAGCTGATGATTCTTTGTAGTCTTTGATGATGGTAAATAATGATATTTTGAATCTAAGTATCTTCTTGAATACACGAATTCTTAATATTTAATATGAAATGTTTCATTTAGTTCCTGTTACATAGTAAAGGCATCATGAGTCAGTGGTTAGAATTAATTATTGTACCATTAATTATGACATATGAAGAGGCACATTTCGATTTTAAGACTTACTCAAAATGAATAAGCAGGTCATAGGATGGTTATGAAATGTTCGCATTTTGTTTTCTCACTCATGTTACAGGCTTAACTATTCTGAATTCTCTTTTATGTGTGTGCCCTTTTAGAAAATTTGATTAATAAAGTGAAGTCCCTCTTTTCAGAAAGTTACTGAGAACATTGACAGGACCTTAATTAGAGCATTTTAAAAAGCTTTTTTGAATGTAATGATTCATGAAAGTGGAATAAAAAAGCCATTTAAAAATTTTTTCAATTTCACTTCTTTTAATTGTCTATGATTTTAAGCTGTCTGTTGAAAATCTTTAACCAATATAGATGAAGGTTAAGTTGTGTCTATGTGTGATACATTGAAAAAAGTTGTGACTAATTTTCTCCATATTGGCAGGCTATTTGTGGATAGTCTGATTCAAAAACAGGCTGTATGGTATATGTGAAGTTCTATGAGGGGCTGGGAGGTTGGTGGCCAGGAGATAAGCAGTGTCCCCAGAGCAGCTGAAGGTGGGGCCTGTGTGACCCACAGAGTGTCCGTGCCTATTAAAACCCTGTGGACAGAGACACTAAACAATGTTAAATATGAGCTCCAAATGAGGCATAATAGGGCAGATAAGAGGTTTTGAATTTGCATGCATTTATATGCAATTGGGCTACTTTGCACACAGCACTCTATTTAACAAGTTTGGGATGAATACCAGTAGGATATATTCACCAAAAATGGTTAATGATTCTTTCAAGTCACGCTGGGGAAACAGGCTTGTATAGATAAACAAAAATAAAAAATAAAATAAAGACTATTTTATACTAGAGTTCAGGTGTGAGTACAAAATTAGGATTTTTAGAAAAATTTTATTCTGGAATAATTTCAAAACATTAGATTATGTACAAAATTGGAAAATATAAATCCATTGCAATTTTTATAACAGTTGATATATTGCTGGAACTCACATAACAAATGGACTAGGGTTTATAATAAAATACATACTAATCAGTAGGAAGATAATTTGCCTATATTAATGGCTTAAGGGATAAGGAATAGTCACAATAATACAAATTTGCATAATCTACTAATTAGAATGTAATAAAGCCAGTGTCTAAGACAAGACCTGAAGTGAATGTTTATAAGTGGATAACAATATATTTTCCCAAGTAGATTTTATTGGTATTTGCCTCTATGTGGATATAATAGTATTTAGGTATTGTGTGTGTGCTTGCCTAGTATCATTACAAAACTCCTTGGATTTTTTTTTTTTTCAATTTCAGGGGTCCAGTACCAGTACCCAGCATCAATGATACACATTTTTTTACAGCTTTAGAACTACAGAAAAATTCTGAGCTTTGTGAAGATTATTTTAAAACTCTATTTGGACCATATCCTGAAAAGAGGTGAGTTCAGGATTGATGGAATCAAAATAGTGCTGACTAGTTAAGATCATAACACTCATCCCTAGGTTTCTGAAAAATCCTGAAACTGGGAAGCAGCCTCCCCTCCCACCACGGAATTCAAAGGGAGTAGATCCTGGCCCTCTAGGAGGGGCATAGGCATAACCTGGTTCATACAGTTAAAAGCTTCTCTCTGGGATTTTGAATCTTCAGGGAGTGATACAAAGACAAAGGGGCAGTCAGAGGTTCCGCAAGTCACCAACGGTGGAAGAAGGATCAAGAGCCCACCACGGGATGCAAGCAGTGCTGACCTACTAGTCTCTCCCTGTACTGAGACTTGGCTGTATCTTGGCACCAAGCTACCTTGGCTCTTGCCTGGTTTTTAAGCCCGATTCTCTAGTTGTCCATTAAGTCGATAAACTACCCAATAGCTTTTCAATAACTCTCTTTTTAATATTCAAGTTAGCTAGATTTGGTGTCTTTGCAATCAACATCTTTGATTAGTACAATGCTAAGTTTCAAAATGCCCACCGGTTGATGTTCAATGTGTAAAAAATATATACCCATTTTAGGGTCCCCATGCTTCATTTGTCAAAGTGTGTTTCAAAAGTGCCATATGTGTTTAGTTGAGACCCCATACAGCAGACTGTGTACCCCTAATTTTAGTGCTGGGCTTTTGTGGGCATTCTACTACATTCTGTTTCTGCATCAGCTGTGCCTGCCACTACAATTGACTACCTTTCTGTAAGTCTTGGGTCCAAACTTACCAAGCAAAGATCTGGCTGGTTGAGTCAATTGCTATCTACTCGGGGTACCACTTGGGGATAGAGATCTAAGTAGCAGGTGAGTGTATAGATTGGTCACCCCTATATCAGGTATTCTTCCTTAGTCCAGTCATCTGTGGCCAGACTAGTGAAAGAACCAAGTAAAGAACTCTTCAGAAGGAGTCCATGGGTTTGGCAGTCTGTCTGGAGTGTCTGAATACATGGTAACATAACAGATAAGAAACGTGACTGGAAGGAAGTACACTGTAATATTAACAGTGCATATTTCTCTACAATTATCAATTATTTTTATCTTCTTTATTCTTTTTCTGTATCTTCTAAATTGTCTGCACAGGTTATATATTTTGTTTTTATATCCTAAAAAAATCTATTAAGAATCCATGAGAATTTGATGACATATTCAATAAATGGGAAAAACTGGCCCTTTAGATGTAATTAAGTTTACTACATCCCTCTATATGCTGAAAAAATTTTTAGATAAGTTATAAAGCATTAAATACAAATCAGTGTCTAGAATGGTAAGTGTTGAAAGTCAGATGCAAATGCATATCCAGTGTAAGATGGGTTCAAAAATGTTCATGTGTAATTTCTGGGATTTTTAATTTTATACACCAAAATATTATCAGTATTATCTTCTAGCAACGGGACTATAGCCAATTTTTATTTTCTTTGTTCTTCCCTCATATATTCAACAATGAACACAATAATTTTGGAAGTTTTAATATAACTTGAAAAAATTATTTTAAAAGTCTGATAGAGCAAAGGGATATTTGATGAGGAGATGTGTCATAATGAGAATGACAGTTTAAAAAATGAATAATGCTTCCCTTAATTTCTGAATTTTATTGTAATACTTTGGGTTTCCTTTCATAAATTCGATGACGAAAAATATCTGTCCCTTCTAAATACTTCTCCCAAGTCTCTACATTTCAGTAGATCTAGAGACCCTGGTATTAGTATTATAATTAGTTAATTAGCTTTCTTTAACAATCCTGAAGCTTAAAATCTCTGAGGATTTATTCAAGTGCTGGATTTTTAGCTCAGTAGGTTGATGAGAATACAGTGAGAGAGTATGTCTTGGTCAGTTCAGGCTGCTGTAACAAATCACTGTAGACTGGGAAGCTTAAACAACAGACAGTTATTTCTCATGGTTCTGGGGCCTGAGAAGTCTGAGATCAGGGTGCCAGCACAGCGGCGTTTTGGTGTGGGTGCTCTTCCGGTTTGTAGATGGCCGCCTTCTTGCCGGGTCCTCCTGTGGTGGAGAGCAGAGAGAGAGAGAGCAGGCTCTCTTGTTTCTCTTCTTATAAGGGCACTAATTCCACTCAAGTGGCTTCCACCTCAAGACCTCGTGACCTCCTAAAGGTACCAGCTCCTAATAACCATTGGGAGTTAGGATTTCAACATATGAACAGGAGTGGGGGTTACACAGACATTCAGTCCATAACAGAGAGAGAGAAAAAAAGAATACCTAATAGGCTACAGTGGTCACTATCACTCAAGTCTGACCATCCACATGTAGTAACATGTGAATTTCAATTCTACCACATTTATACATATGACTTTCAAAGCATTTTCATTTAATACTTTCATAGATTCCAAGGAAAAGAAATTGTTGAAAGGCAGAACTTACTCTGTGATCCCTCTTTTAGTGTGTGTTTTAAATGAAGGTATGAAGGTGTGCTCAAAGGTATGAAGGCGTACTCGAAGATATGAAGGTGTACTCGTTTTCAACAATAAGAGACCCAGCTGTTATGGGTTGAATTGTTCAAATTCATGTATTGGTATCCTAACCCCTAATAGCCCAGAATGTGACCTTATTTGGAAACTGAGTTATTGCAGCTGTAATGACTTAAGATGGGGTGACACTGGAGTAAGGCAGAATCCTAATCCAATATGATTGGTGTCCCTATAAACAGAAAAGGGAAGTTTGGACACAGACACACACAGAGGGAGAGAGCCTGGGGTTATGCAGAAGCCCAGGAGTCCCAAAGATGGCCAGCCATCCACCAGAGCTAGATAAGAGGCAAAACAGATTCTTCCTTACAGCCCACAGAAGGAAACAGCCCCCCACCACCTGGATCTCAACCCTTAGACACCAGGACTGTGAGACAATAACTGTCAGCCATTCAGTCCACAATACTTTGTCACAGCAGTCCTAGCAAACTAATAGATTTGTACTAAAAAAACCCAGTGAAATTTTTCTTTCCACTTTATTTTTGTGTTTTCTTCAACATACTAGATTTATATTAGTTTAGAGATTTGGCCATAAAATCTATGGGTTTTATGTTTTTCACTAAAAGAAGAAAGAATACCTTTATGCTTCCATAGTTTGGAATCAAAGATCTGGCCCATAAAATGCAAATGCATCTAAGGCTGTAATTAGGGGGGAAAGACTCAGTCTAGTTGTACTTCTAGAGAGAAAAATCCCAAACATGGGCTAATAATGGCACTTCCCACTGCAGGGGATAGAGGGTCGGGATCTTAGCCTTACTCATCATGGTTTTATCACAATGCCTTGCTCTTATAGGTACTCAGTTATGTTAGAGCTATTGGATGAGAAGTTTATGCTGATATGCATCGTACTTAACATGTCAGCTGCTCTATAACTTTGCCGTAGATACCATTGAAAACTAGCTCCGCAAAGACATGTTCACAAACGACTGACGCGACTTGGGAAAGGTAACCCGGTGAAGTCACACGCATAGATCGTAGAGCCATTAGTAGTTTCTCATCTCAAAGATATCATTCGTTTTTCATTTTTCAGTGGCAAGGATTCCCCTGGTCCTATGAACCATTCTGGATTATTTCAGTCTTGTCCGTGGGCAAAAGAATTGTCTCCTCAGCCTCCAGAGGGCAGCATTTACTCACGCCCAGGAACAGGAAGAAGTGGCGAGGAGGAGGATCAGGCCCTAAAAGGTATGAGGTGTTTTACATACGGTTCTCATGTAAGTATGAATCTTACTATTTAAATGTATCTCTTCCCCACTCTTTTTATGACTGTTCCTGGTTTTTAAAGTTTACTGAGTCTTTCAAGTCAGCATCTCTCCCCTGAAGTAGGGTGGGTTATTTGTCTCCCATTGCTGTAGATGAGAAGCAAAGTTCAGAAAGGTCGGGAATGTGCCCAAGGTCACTGAGCTGCTTAGAGTGGACTGCTGTCCAGCCCATCTGGCCACACTAGCTGCAAGGGACTTCCAGGCCAGCGGCACATGTGCCTGGAGGAGGCCTTTGGCGACTTGAGTTCCATTCAGTGAAGGTGACGAGAAGCAAGGAAGGTTTCAGCACCGGCCACTCTCCTGTGCTGGGGATCTGGCAGAATCTTGGTGGTTTTAGGTTGGAAGGATCTGGCTCAGGTCCCCCATTTTTGCTCCTTGCTCCCCAGCACACATGTGAATGGGTATCTCCTGGTACAGGCAGACTAGTATCAGAGTTTTGTCCCCGGGCTTCATGTCAATGTTCACAAGCGACAGTGAATAAACGCCTTAAACAGTGTGGGGAGATTGAAGAACTAGGGGTAAAAATGGGAAAGGGAGAAAGGAACCCAGTGTCAGGATAGAAGATGGGGCTCTGTGAACAGGTGATAGAGGAATGGGTGGACTGGGGAAATTCTCTAGCACCTGGAAGCTAGGACGGAGCCACCATTTGTAGGCTGGAAGGTGGTGTGGGGTTGGGGGTCTGCCTGAGTTCAGGAGAGGACATGAGGATCCCCTGCTTGTTCAGGTGACCAGGGGAACCAGAAAGAGAATATGACTTGTTAGGTTGCTGGGGACAGGAGGACACTGTGGATGGCATCTCCAGAAGGAAGGCTTCCTAAAGATGCGTCTTCTAACCAGTTCAAAGGTGGACTCCATCTTCAGCAGCAGTTGTATTCAGGAGAGCTGGCTGAGATGAGGTATTTTTCCAGGATTTCACTCATGAGGGAGGACCCAGTGAAGGTTAGAGTCCTAAGACCAAAATTCCAGCAAATAATCCCAGATCCTCAAGTAGACACTTTATGTCATCTTACAGGATGTGGGCAGTGTTCTAGGAACCCCTTAAAGCCTGTAACCTGCCACTCCAGGGCCTGAGGGGACGCAGGAACCCTGGACAAAACATGGCACCGAGACTCACCCCTACCCAGAGGATCGTGTTCCCAGACCCTTCCTATCACATTTTCTCTCCTCTGCCTGTATCCTTCCTTACCTGGAATACTTAAGAATCAAAACTGCATTCCAAACGTAGTCTGGCCAGAGCAGAGTAGGGCTGTGACCTGTGGGGTGATACAGTGGGAAGAAGACCGAATTAGGAATCAGAAAACCTGAGTTCTGGTTCCATCTCTACTATTGTGTGGAGGCATGTGCTGGCAAATCAGTTAATGTCTGAGTCTTGGGAATAATGTATCTGTCCTATAATACTACAGTAATATCCCATATTACCATGCACATGATTATGTAATATATAATATAATAATATAGGACCAGTAAGATGGGGTATGGCATAAGTAAGAAATAAAGTGCTCAACGCCTGTTGGGTATTATATTCGGAAATTTTTGTACACACAGCAGGAGATTATGGTAGTTGTCTATAGGGCTGGTTTCTGGAGATTTATTTTTTTCCTTAGAATAGGCCATGTTTTCCTGTTTCTTCATGTCTTGTGATCCTTTGTTGAAAACTGAATTTGAAAAAACAGCTACCTCTCCCCAGTCTAGAAACTGGGCCTGTGCAGGGAAGATCCTGACTACTTAGCAGCTCCAAGCCCAGGGTCAGCCCAGTGTGACGGCTTAGAATCTTTCAGTCCTTTCGTAGGCATGCACTTCCCGTGGGCCTGTGGCTTCCCCCAGTGTGAGGTCTCAGCTACACCACTTGGGGCCACGTGAGCTCTGAGTTAGGTGGTACAGAGACCAATCAGGCAGCGCCCAGGCAGGTGGGGCACAGAAGGGAACTGGGGAACTGTTCCTTGGCCTGCCAAGTTGGGGTTGGGGCAAAGGTGACTAAAAAGCACCTAGAAATTTCCTGCTCATAATGTGGCTTTTTCTTGATTGGGCATTCACTTGGTTGCTGTAGATCTTTGGCTGATTTCTAGAGCTCCTATAGTTATTTTAGCTAGTTTTTTATTTAATGTTTCCATGGGGAAACAAGGGCCTGGAGCTTCCTAGTCTGCCATCTTGCCAACATCCTTCTTTGGTGGCTTTCTTACCAATGCATCACACTAGTAGCTCTGGATCAGTTAAACTCTCTTATCTTTTTCACGTGGACTACCAAGCCAGGTTTCTATCATGCAATATATGCACACTTGATTTCTTTTTACATAAACACAACTTTTATTTTCATCTTTTTATCATTTTGGTTTCAGCCCCACATTCTAGCTTGATTGCGTCATTTTGGGTCTTGATTCATCTTCCACATTTACTACATCATATTTCTATGAAACCAGCAAGCTGCCACCTGTGCCTGTGTGCTCGTCATTGTCAGCAAGGGGATCCAGCACTCAGCCAAGGGGTGTCCTGTGACAAGTCTCCAGAGGCTGAATTCCACAGAGAGCCTACCTGGACTGATTCCTACTCACATCTCTCTAGTGCATCCACACGAGAAACTTTGAGATGTGTCTTGCAGAAATTAAGATGCATTATATCAGTGGTATTTTCTAACTGAGAGGTCAGGAAGCTTTCTGTAAAGGGTCACATAGTAAAAGCTTTTGCCTTTGTGAGCCACATAGACTCTTCCGCAACTACTCAACATGACCATCGCAGTGTGAGAGCAGCCGTAGACATTTGTAAATGAATGGGCACTGGCTGGGTTCCCATAAAACTGTGTTTACTAAAACAGGCTGCAGACCAGATTTGGCCTATGGCCTATAGCTTCTTTACCCCAGCGTAAGCAAAAGGGAAATGAAGTTAATTTGAAGCAGTTTTCTTTGCAAATCCCTTCCAACACTTAGCACTCAGTTCAGTATTTTCTAAATGCACAAACCATTTGTTTCATAGACCCAAATATACTAAGGTTTAGTCAGGTGCACTGGTTTGTAAATCTTCATACCCGTTTTTTAAATGGCAATATCACTTGTCTCCAGTGCTTTTCTCACTGTCGGTGGGTTCCCAGAGACCAAACACTCTAAAACTACCACCGTGAGCTCTTTCAGCACGCTGGGCTGGAAGTTACCTGGCTACCCAGGCTGATTATGAGGCCTCCTATTCCACTGTCTTCTTTCCTCTTCCAAGACTTCATTCTCTGAAGATGTTTTTGTTACCCTTTCCAGTTTAAAAAGCATTTCCGTGGTGGAAAAAAAAATAAAGCAGCAGCAAACAAGGCAGAGATATTTCTTGTCTTTTTCCTTTTTTGTCTTCAGTTAGCATAATATCGTCTTCCTAAGGAGTATGCCATTCTTGCTCTGAGTATACCTTTAAAAGGTCCATTTTTCCTTTAACATTTTGGATTGAGTCTTCCGGATCTTATAGGTCACTGCATTTTTCTCAATCCTTATAGAATCTCCTGCCTCGCTTTTCCAGTCGTGCTGCACTGTTTCCTCCCCAGTGAGAACACGGCTGCCTCTGGCCACCATGCTCTGTGTTCACACTGTCTTCCAAACTCTTGCTCCCCACAGTCACTGAAGGAACCTAGTGCCATGGTTCATCCTTGGTGAACAAAACCAACCTTAGAGGCATTACATGAGGTTTCTCTAGGAAGGACTTCAGGATGGGTGTGTGCCTGCTCTAAGGGGGCTTATGCATGATTATGAACGCGCACGGTGCAGGACATTGTCACCGAGAGCAGGAGCAGGATAGAAAAGTAGCAGAGAAGTTACTTGATGTTGCAACCTTCTGGTTGTTGGGCAGGTCTATGCAACCCAAGGCTTGTCCAAATATGCCCATAATATATTATGAAGCTATCCCCTATTTTTCTTGTTTGGAAGGCATTCTTTATACTTTGTTACGAATGAATTCTAAAAATGACTCTGGTGTTTATACCATGTAATGCTTATTTTATTTATTTAGTGTACCAAAAAAGGGTTAACTATATGTACCGTATCTTTTTTTCTTAATATTTACAGCACTATATAAACAGACGTTTCCAAGTGAGAAAAGGTCTGGCCAACACAGAAGACACACGATCGCAGTCTTCAGCCGCCCAGGTTCCAACACCAAACTCATCCTGCCTCCAATCCCTCAGGGCCACAAGTAGACTGGTGCTTGACATTTGATATTAACATGGGAAACTGGATCTGATCATATCCAATCCTTTTGTCTTATCTGGCCATGGATCCTGGCTGTATCTCATTCAGTCAACTAGCTACAAAAGATCTATATGCCTTGATTCTCTCAATCAGTTTCTTTTGTGATTCTCTGAATAGTGCCTTTTTAAAAATATGTTATTCTTACCTTTTAGAGATTTAATTTCAGTTTTTCCCATAGCTATTAATGACTTTTCCAGCTGCTTCCTGCTCTGAAATACCAGATGGCAAAATTTCCCAAGGCCTCTGAATTGTTATGCACATAGTGAGTTTTAGATATATCCAGTGGGGACTGTGCTCTTGAATTTCAGTATGTCCACTTAGAGCATTAGTATATACTCTAGAGGACTGAAGTATTTTGTTCTTCTGATTAGGAAAGGATTGTAGTGTTCTATTTAACATGTGGCCAATGTGCTATCAACTGCATCTCTCAAAGGCAGTTAATTAATATAATTTGTCATGGTTCTCAACTTGCTTTAGCAATATGAAGGAATAAAAAGTATCAGTTTTTTAAATTTCACCCTTTTCTAATTATGTACTGCTCGTCATTAGAAATATTTTTAAACAATTTTCTTCAGTTTTCACTACTCAGTGTTAACAGAGAAAGGATAAGTAGTTATAGATAAGGCTGGTATTCAGCTGATTTGTGCCAGGAAAACTATCCTAGTTAAAACATTGAAACATGTCGCTTTGGATTGGTAAATGGTCTGTTCTCTGAAACCTCTGCACGTGATGACTCAGAGGAAGGAGAGCCTCCACATGGTACTGTACTAATTGTGAAATATTTTAAATATCAAAACCCTTCAATGACTTCTCTTTTAAAAATATCAAAAACTCCTCTGAGAACCCCCTTTCCCAAAATCGAATTTAGGTATAACATGACTTGCTATTAGTTTCTGTCCTCCACCTGACCCTATTCTCAATAGGAGCTGCTTAAAGGTCATTTCTTGGGTTTGGTGGGGGGGGGGGATGAAAGGGGGACATAGACAAGGGGACAAGGCTGGGCAGGCAAAGGGAGGCAGTCCTCTCTGGGGAAGTGAGGAGGCACAGAGTGAGTCTGAGTCATTATGCCCCCAGAGTCTTAAAGAATAGTTCAACTTTCATCAGCATCATCTAACTTTTTAAGAAGTCATTATGAAATACTTCAGACACACAAAAAAATATACAAATAATAGTTCCAATTTCAGGCAATATGGAAGAGATGCACTTTTCCCTCTTTCTTGCACTAAGTACAGCTAAAACCCGAGAAATTATTTATAAAACAAGCATAAGAAAGCTGAGAGATGGAAGGAAAAAGGCCCTTTGGGGACCCCATGACCTGAGTGATGACATAGTGGTGAGTTTTCTGGGCTTCCTCTTTACCTCAAATATCCTGAACTGGATTTTGGAAAAACTGCAACTCCCAATCACTAAAGGTACAGACAACAAAAGCTCCAACAAAAAGCCTGCTCTCTCTCCCTAAGGGACTAGGAAAGGGGCAGCCTAGTGAGACAGAAAGTGTTTAAACAATCACTGCATTACTTTAGTCAAACACCATGGATATAACTGTGGCCCCACCCTTACTCTTCACCCTGTCAGCAAAGGCTTCGACCCTTTTCTGGCTGTAACAAGGTTCCCTTCTGCCTCCCTGCTGGAGTAGTGTCGGTGAAGTTCTCATGGACAGCTAGGACTTTCCCCACTAACCAATATTAATGAGAAACCCCCCCACCCCCCGACAGTGTCATTTAAGCCCACTTAGGGACCTGGACCTCCATTGCTCACCTGATAGTAGTTAGATACCTCTTCCCCTTCTCATCAGGGTGGTAGAAGAGAAGGGCTGGTGGAGATCCAGAGCTTTCACCACGGACCTGTCAGAGCAGTAAAGAATGCCCCCCACTCACACCAGTGTCAGTGGGAGCCTAATGGGGATCCTAAACTTTCCCCTGACCACCACCCAGCATTAGTAAGGTATCACTCATCCCTTGTCAAGAGAGACCAAGTAGAAAATGTACAATTCCTCCTCCACTTGGCAATAATGAGTCAGTGTCCCCTCCCCCACTGGCATGGTGTCCCAGAAGCTCTGCAAAGATAAAAAATTTAAATAAGATTTGTCATCTTACAACATACTATCCAAAACATCCAAGATTAATTTAAAGAAATACTCATCCAGAATCAGGAAAACTATCAGTTTGAATGGTAACACCAAGTTCACATACCAACACCAAGATGAAACAGATGTTGGGACTATCTGACAAGAATATTAAAGCAGTTACCATAAAAAATGCTTCAACAAGCAATTATGAACATGATTGAAACAAATGAAAAAGTCTCAGTATTGAAAGAGAAAGTTTTAGGAAATAAATAGAAGATATAAAGAAAAATCAAATGGAAATATTAGAACTGAACAATACAATAATTGAAATTTTAAAACTTACTGGGTGGGCTTAACAGTAAAATGAGGAGAACAGAAAAATAAAAAGCAGTGAACTTGAAGACAGAGCAATTGAAATTATACAATACAAACAATAGAGAGAAAATAGACTACAAAACAAAATGAGTTCCAGAGATATGTAGGGACTATATGAAAAGATATAATGTTTATGTCATTAAAGACCCAGAAGGAGAATAGAAAAAAGGAGTATGGGGTTAAAAAAGTATTCAAATAAATAATGACAAAAAATTCCCTATATTTGCCAAAAGCCAAAACCCTGCAAACTCAAGAAGATGATGAACCCCAGACAGGATAAGGCCAAATAAATCTGCTACAAACATGTCAGTATCAAACTTCTGAAAACTAAAGACAAAGAAAAATATCTTAACACAGCAAGAAAGAAATTATATCTTAATTATAAGGAAAAAAATCAATTGATAGTGGATTTCTCATGATATTACCCATGATACTACCAGAAACTATGGAAGTAGAACAGCATTTTCTAGTGCTAAAAGAAAAAAACCCCATCAGTCTAGAATTTTAGATTCAGTGAAAATATCCTTCAAGAATAAAGAGAAATTAAAACATCCTCTGATGAAAGAAAACCAAGAATATATTGCCAGCAGACCTACCCTAAAAGAATGACTACAGAAAACCCTTGAAACAGGATGAAAATGACAAAACAAGTAAATCTGGAACATCAGGAAGGAAAAAAGAACAATGGAAAGAGTAAAAATACGGATAGTGCAATAGAATTTCCTTCTCATCCTGAGTTTTCTAAATTATGTTTGATTGTTGAGCTAAAATTCTAACATTGCCTGATGTGGTTCTTAATATATGTAGAAGGTATGTATAATTTAAGGTGATTATAAATAGGAGCAAAGGGACTTAAAGGGAGCTAAGCTTTCTGCATTTCACTTGAACTCTTAAAATATCAATGCCAGTAGACTGTGGTAAGTCATATACGAGTAATATAATATCTAGAATACTAATAAATCTACTTTGTGAGATACACTCAAGGATACTATAGATAAATAAAAATGTAATTTAAAAAATATTCAAGTAACACATGAAAAGACAAAATAACGAAAACAGAGAGCCAAAGAACAAAACAAAAGCCAAAACCAGCCTTAAGAACTAACATACCAATAATTACATTAGAGCAAATGGTCTAAATACACCACTTAAAAGGCAGAGGCTGGTGGAGTGGACAAAAAGCATGACTCAATTACATACCATCTACAAAATCTCACTTGAAATTTAACAATATAGGCAGGTTGAAAGCAAAAATATGGAAAAGTGCATATATCGTGCGCACATTAATCAAAAGAAAGCAGGAGTGACGGCATTAGTATTAGATAAAGTATGCTTTAGAGTAAAAATTTTACCAGAAACAGAGATATATATGACATAAGGATAAAAGGGTCAGTCAACCAAGAAGATATAAGAAAATCTATATCTTATATACTTATAAAATGTATATACTAAGCAACCAAACTGCAAAATATGTGAAGCCAACACAGATAGAACTAAAAGGAGATATAGATTTATAATTATAGTTGGAGACTTCAACACTCCTTTCTAAACAATTGATGGAACAGAAAGGATATAGAGGAATTCAACTTCATCATCAAACAGTAGAATTTAATTGATATTTATAAAACATTCCATCCAGTGACAGCCCAATAAACATTCCTTTCAGCACTCATGGAACATTTACCAACTTAGACCATATCCTGAGCCATGAAAGAAACCTTAACAAATTTAAAAGAATTGAAATCATACAGAGAATGTTCTCTGACCACAATAGATTCAACTAGAGTAACAGAGAGATAACAGGAAAATCTCCAAACATTTGAAAAACAACACACCACTAAATAATCCATGGCTCTAGGGGAATGTCTCAAGGGAATTAAAAAATAAACTAAATGAAAATGAAAATACATCATAACAGAATTTATGGGATACAGCTAAAACAGTGCAGAAAGGGAAATTTTTAACTCTAAATGCATATATTAGAAAAGAAAATGATTTTTAAAACAATATGCTCCTACTTCAAGAACCTAAAAAAAGAGCAAAATAAACCCAAAGTAAGCAGAATGAAATAATGAAGATAAGCACAGAAATAACTGAAAATGAAAACAGAAAAACAATGAGAAAAATCAATGAAAAAGAAAGCTGGTTCTTTAAAAAGACAAATAAAATTGACAACTTCTCTCTAGTAAAATTGACAGGAGAGAAGATACAAATTGCCAATATTAAAAATTATATTGGCAGATGTCAAAAGGATAATAAGGGAATACTACAACCAACTCTACATACGTAAATTTGACAACTTAGATGAAATGTACCAATTCCTCAACCTACCACACTCAACACAATATGGGATAGATCAATTGAATAACCCTATAAATAAATATATTAAAGAAACTGAAAAAGAATTAAATTGAATTAAAGACTTCCTAATTGAATTCTGAAAAAGAAATTGCCAGACCCAGATAAATTTATTGGAGAATTCTGCCAAATCTTTATGAAAGAATTTATACCAATTCTGTGCAATTTCTTCCAGAAAATAGAAAAGGGAGGGAGATTTCTCAACTTATTTTATGAGCTCAATATTACTCTAATACCAACATTAGAGAGCACAAAGAAAGAAAACTACAGACTAATACCACTCAAGAATATAGATGTAAAAATCCTTACAAATTATTAGCAAGTAAAATTCAGTAATAAGATTATATATTATGACCAAGTGTTTTTTTTAACCCAGGGATGCAAGGTTGGTTCAATAATTGGAATCAACTAATGTAATCCACCATAATAACAGATTAAAAAGAAAAAACAATGACCATATCAATTGATGGAGAAAAAGTATTTGCCACAGTCCAACACCTATTCATGATAAAAATCTAGAAATGGAGACCTTTCTTAAATTGATATTTTGGCACATATGTATTTCACTAAACAATATATAGTTTTTGTTCACCATAATATTAAACTTCATATTGTACTGTAAATTTTCAGCAGTTAGCATTTTCTTAACATTATGTTTGTGGGATTTATGTAGACTGCTGTTTTAGTTGTAAACTTTTTTCAGTGCCATATAATATTCCATTGTAAGAATGGACTACAGTTTATCCACTTTCCTGCTGATAAACACTAAATTTGTTTTCTTTTTTTTTTTTTTTTTTGCTATTACAAAGACACAGTTAAAACCATTCTTGTCAATTCTGTGTCATAGGCATACAAATCTTTTATCTTTACAAGATATTGCCACATGGATTATTCTAATACACCCTCACCAACATGTAAGAGAGTTCCCATTTTTCTTCACCAATAAGTGGAATTGACAGTCTTTTTATTGCTAATTCAGTGGCTGTTAATATAAACTTGTTGTATTTAATTTGAATGTTCCAATACAAGTAAAGCTGACCATTTTTTATAAGTCTGTTGGCCACTTTTGGTTCCTCTTCTGTGAGTTGCTTATTTATATGTCTTGCCTACTTTTAAGTTAGATTATCATCTTTTTCTTATCAATTTTGGGGTTTATTTATAAATTCTGGCTATTATTTTTAACTGTGTATATTGCAGATGTTCTTTCCAAGGCTGTCTTCCACCTTTTCACCTCTTAAAATGTTATTTAATAATAAAAGTTTTAAATATAGCCAAATTTGTCCATCTTTTATTTATAGTTTATACTTTTTATGTCTTGTGAATTCCTTCCATATTCCATTGTCATATATGTAGTCTTCTAGATACTCTTCTATGTGCTTTTTAAAAAATCTTTGCTTTTCCAACTTAGGTCTATACTCTACCTGGAATGGATTGAATTTTTTTTTCCAGTTGTTCTATCCACCCCTTTTCCTCTCTAATCTGTAAAATCACTTCTCTCATATATTGCTTCCATAAATGCTTGGAAGTGATATGTTATCTGGATAGAAACAGCTCTGTGTTACTATTTTATTTACTATACATTTACAGTAAAACTTTAAAGTATGGTAGGAAAACTTGTGTAATTTGATATTTAAAAAAATTATCTTGGCTATTTGCAGTTTGCTTTTCTAAGTAATTTTAGAATTTGTTTATCAAAATCTAAATGTCTTGCCTGGAGTTTATTAGAATTATGTTTAATTCATAAATTTAGGAAGCTTGCCTTCATGATATTGGACCTCCTTATCTATAAGCATGCTCCATTTGTGTAGGTTTTCTTTAGTTCCTTTAATAAAACTGAACAATTTCTCCATAAAGGACATATTTTTGTTTAGTAAAAATGTATTCATAGATGCTGTTTGTTTGGGTTGTTGTAAATGGAATTCTTTAAGATTATATTTTATGTCGCTGGTGTATAGAATGAAATTGATGTCTATATGTATCATGGGTATTCCCTGTAACTGTATTTGTATGTTGTTTCAGGATTTCCATCCAGTTAATACTAAAAAAAAAATGACAATATTTTCTTCTTTCCATTCCTATTATTTTTTCCTCTTAATTTTGTTTTTTTTCTTTTTAAAAACTGTCCCCAGAAAAAACCCCAGTATAATGTTGAATAGAAGCAATGACAGTGGGCATCCTTATCTCACGTCTGACCTTAAAAAGAGTATTTCTAATGTTTACTATTAAGTATGAAATTTGCTGTAGATTTTTGGCAGATAAACTTGTTTAGGAAAAGAAGTTTCATTTCATTCCGGGTTTACTATTAGTTTTAGCATGAATGAATATAGAAAAAAAGGTGTTTTCTTGGAAAGAACAAAAATTTGAGGTATGTATTGACTATATCTTATTAAATGTCTTATCCAAACCATTAATTTTCTTTTTAGTTTTTTTCTACTTACTTATTAAAAAAAAAAACAACACTGCTCACAGTGATTACATTTCTGTCTCTTTCCCCTACTCTCTCCTTCCCTTCCTGGATTGCCTGCTGACTGTAGATAAGTAAGTGGTACATAAACGAATGCTTACAGAAGTATCAAAAGTAATGTCACAGAAATAAAAAGCAACCAGGGGTAGCAATATTATAATCAGAGTAAGAGGTCAGGACAAAAATCATTAAATGATACATAAAACACCCATTTACATTAAACCAGGTGTATACCATTACTAAGACATAGCAGTCATGAACTCTTATAAATTGCATCATATAACATCAAAGTATATAAAGCTAAAAGTATTAGAAATATAAATGACTTGCTATCTGAATCAAAGCACTACCATCTATAAAGCTAGGATTATAGTAGGAGTGCCTGTTGGGATCCTTGTGGTAGTTAAGCTAGCTAATGCACATGTAATGAGTAAGTTAGCTCTGGCCACAAACTCTTAGTTATAAGCTCGAATCCAAAGTACAAGCCCCTGAATCTTACTCTCAGTCAATTCAGGATAATCTCAATCTTATTTCTCTTCTTGACTTTTTACCCAGGATGGCACCTAAGTTCCAGAAGTTACAGTTTCGGGATACCAGGGGAAGGCATCTGGTTCCCGCATCAAAGAACAAGTGCTCATTGATTCTTTCCTGCTCTCCAGCATCCTCACCTGTAGCTGCTGCTGTATCCCCATCATTCTGGTCCCTCCAGGTTTGTCAACCTGCTCTTTTATGTAACTTTGGTTATGCTCATGGAAGCACAGAATAAGCCTAGTGTTCCCCTGGGTGTTTCGGTGGCCAGGGATCTGTCTCAGCCCCTGTCTGCCTTAAGAACCACACAGTCTTCTGTCCTTGAGTTCCCACCATAGGGACATATTGGGAACTCTGTGAATAGACTGCCTGATAGAGCTCTATATGGGAAGCCAAGCAGTGGGCATAAATGCCCCTACTCTTAAAGTCCCACACTCAAGTAGGATTTCTACTGTACCCAGGACCCTGAAGTTATGTCTCAGTCTGACCTGCATATGAGGTTCTCCATCAGCTTAAAAAATACCAGTGCCCAGGTTCTACCCTAAGCCAGTTAGATAAGGGTCTGTGGGTATAGAGGCTCAAGCACTGTATTCTTTTAAAGTCCCCAGAGGGATTCCAGTGTGTAGCCTGGTTTGAGAACCAAGCTTCTAGATGGTTGAGTGGGGACTTTCTAGAATGATACTGTCACACATGCTCATTATTTGCCTTCGGCAGTTTATCAGTGACTATGTCACCATATCATTAGCATATTATAGCACACTGTAATTTTTATCATTGCTAATTTGAGAATTGAAATGTTTTATTGATTAGGTTTAAGTTTTCATGTGCTTATTTTATATTAGTATTTCCTTCTTATGAATTGTTGGTTCGTGCTTTTGTTACATTTTTATCCTGGGATATTAGTGTTGTCTCTTATATTTTTGTGAGAGATGAGAGCCATGTTATTAAATATTAACTATTTGGTTCCCATTTGTTATGAATTTTATTTTCTAAAAACAGCACTGCCTAATAAAGCTTTAAATGCATTAAAAATATCTACGTTGTCCACTATGGCAGCCATTAGCTCCATGTAGCTATTGAGTACTTAAAGGGTGGCTAATGTGAGGAATGAAATTTTTTATTTTAGTTTTAATTAATTTATATGTAAATAACCAGACCTGACTAGCTATTATATAGGCTAGAACAATTCACAAGGGTTTAGCTGTTTGGGGGCTTTATTGGCCTAACAGTTATTTGGAGAGTTTTCTTTTAAGTTGTAGTTTCAGTAGATTGTAATGAAGGAATGGAAATGTGGCTTATGTGATTTTATTTTATAAAATTTACTAATGTTATTTCTGCCTTGGGATGTGCTCAACTAAAAAAAAATCATTCGTGGAATTGCAAAGAAAGTCTATGGTATAAAATTTTGCTACATCTACTAATTAAACATTACTAATTATATTAACTATCTAGATAGAGCCTCTCATTTTTACCAGCTTGCTCTGTTGTAGATGGTACTGGTTTTTAGTATCTCACTGTAGTTGTGTTTGTCTCTTCTTACATAGCAAATGGGTTTTTTCTGCTACATACATTTTGATGTGTTAATCAACTCATAAATGCTTATGACTATTGTATCATAATTATGGATTTCACCTTATTTCAGTATAAAAGGATCCTTTTTGTTTCACTGATCTTTTTTGCTTTGAACTTCCCTTTGATAATATTGGGGCCACCTCTCCTTATTTTTGTTCCCCTGACAAATTTCATTCTATCCTTTTAGTCTTACCTTTTTCTATGTAATTTGATTTTGGAATCATTGTTGTAAGAAACACATAGCTGGATGTACTGCTTTAACTCAATCCGAGTTTCTGCCTTTTACTTCAGGTATGGAACAAAATCTTTATTTCTTTTTAGTACTATGAGTGCAGTCCTACTTCTATCATTTTGTCTTGTATTATGTGATGAGTTTGCGCTTGTATATTTGCTATTTGCTTGTATATTTGCTATGTCTTTTGCTATATATTTTGTTCTTTTCATCCATAGTGATTTGAGAAGTGTATTTTTTTCTTATTCTGATGTGTATCATGGAATTTAAAATGTTTTTATTTCTTCTTGTCTTTCCCACTCCCCCATTTATAAAGTTAACTAGAAAGTTAATTAAGACTCAGCTTATAGAACCTCATACCTATTTTTCTTTTGCCAAAATAAATCTCCAAGAGCTATTTTGGTTTTATATTCAATATTTATGTTATTTTATTTCTTGCTGGATTTTTCTGTAGTTTCAATATTTATAACAATTATTGTATATGATTACTTTCTCATTGTCAAATGCTTAACCTAAAAGCCTTAAGGGAAGGAGAATATTTTAGAAAATAGTCCTATAATAATGAAAGAATCTGTTTGATTTCTGCATTCCAGTAGGAGAAATGAGAGGTGAGAGGTGACAGTACCTTGAAACATTTTTTGAAGACATCTTCTGCTATTCCCCTATTTTTCTGTTCTCCCCAAGATGCTGTGTTCAGTGGATATGCTTTAACATGTGGTCTTTACTTTAGATTTTATCCAAGTGCCAGTTGTTTTTGTTGTTGTTGTTGTTTAGAATTTATAAACAGATGTCTTTCATAATTCATTGGATGAGAAGTTAGGATAGGTAGGTGCTAATATGCTGCCTTATTGACCTGAATATCTGCATCTCAGTTTCCAGAAAGCAATACATTTTCAGGAGATCACAAAGATGTATGTTTATCTTGTATACTGCTGCATTCCAAAGAGGTTAGAGGACACATGCAGCAGTACATTTAAATTGATCAGATAAAACATGAAAAAGGAAGGATATTAGGGAAAGGGGAAAAAAAGACAATGTTTCATATATGGGACACATTCCCTTTCCATGTGGATGACCTTGGTCCTTCATTCTTCATGGAGATGTGCGGGCTGTGCTCTTTGGTTACAACATGGTCATACTTTTAGCGATTGAGACTTGCCAATTTCAGAGATTTTGTGCAAATCCTAATTGTTCGAGGTGGGTCACAAAGTTAAGCTTCCTACGAGTCACAGCAAAGAAGGAAGCGTGATCAGTTGCACAGACTGAAGAGTCATAGTGACCTAAGATGAAGTGGAGCAGTTGCCCAGTAGCGGCACAGCTTTTCTTGATAATGACATTTGAGAGAAGTTTCTTTCCAGTTCTCCCAGAGGGGGTGCTGTATGAGCACAGGCCACATTCTCAATGCCTTACAGGCATTAGTCTTGAGTTTGACACAGCCATTTCCTGTAATGGCCTCCAGGGTACACTATATAATACAAAAATCGTGATCCCTGCTTCCCTGCACCAAAAGCAATTTTTAGAGGCTCTGTCTAAATACCTAGAGAGGTGCCATAACATAATGGCTAACTACCCTGCAAATGCCTGAGTTGGAATTCTGATTCAGCCATTCCCTGGAAGTCTGACCTTAGGCAGCTTACTCGACTGTTTCACCCACAGCTAGGCTCAGTCCTTGGGGGATGTCAGTTCACAGACCAGGGAGTGGCTGGGGGACGGGATGTAATGAATCAGGTTGAACAATAGCCTGCAGGTGAGTCCCCAACCCCCTGTGGTGGGTCTTGGAAGAGAATTAATAATCAGGTAGTGAAAAATTAAAGGGAAGAAAAAGTATTTTATCGATTCTAAGATACTTTATTCACATTTTAATATCTTTAAAATCAGAGCACATTTAAAAATTGATGGCATGCCATAACTCAATTGGCAGCATTGTTGTTCTTTCTTGGTGGAATATAAAATGATGGTGTATATTACAATGTATAACATCTTAGATTCAATAAAGGTGATAGTGATAATTATCGTAAGAAACTGGCTTTTCCTTGGAGACAAACAGGGTCTGTTTGGGGAGGTAGAATGGAGCCCTCTGAACTTCTGGCCGTCTAAGAGGGCCCAGGCTGCTGCTCAGGGTTCTGTCAGGGAAGGGGTTCAGCAGAAATACGGCTCTCTCATTTTAAAAAGAAGCCCTGCTTGTGTTAGCTCTCTTTTCCAGGTCCCTCATAATGAGGGAGAGAGAGAACGAGGAAATGCCTTTTCTCAACAAGAAAGAAGAGTCAAATCACAGTAATTATAAGACTATGTATGTGAGAGACGCAGAGAACAAGTGGACAACCTGCCAGGGTCCCCTCCAGTGACACATCCTATGGTTATGTGTTTTTTTCACCAAGTCAGCCAGGACTATTGAGAACCTCTTGTGTGGTAAGGGGGCCCCAAGTCCAATAGGAAGAATATCACACACAGAAACCTGCACTGCATGGAAAGGGCAGACTGGGAATAGCTATACCATCCCCACTTGGGAAAAGGCTACATCTACCTTCAGGGGAAGCTCACACTGTATTCCCCCCAGAAGTGCCCATGGAAGGTGCTTATCAAGTGATAAATGCTCTATAAGCTTAGCTATTTTTATCTTTGTAAGTATTTTTGGCAAGATAGGTTCAGAAGAGATGAAGGATCTTCTATGAAAAAACCAGAGATGCTGCCCCACTTCATGGTGCTTGGTGGGGTAGGGAAGGGTCCCCAAATTTCCTTGGGGGTTGAGTGATCGTGCATCCTGATTTGCTTGGGGCTGTCCCAGTTTATGCCTATTATTGTCCCAGCAAAATTAATAGGCCTCCCTCTCACTCTCAAAAGTATTCTAGTGTTCCTAATAATATACTATCCATACAATGTGACAATGTGAGAAATAAAAGAATTTAAGTGTAGAAAGATAAAAAATTGAATTAGTAAGATACTTAAAAGTTTAACAAAAATTTCATATCCAATAAAAAAAGAATAAATAAAGACTTACTAAAATGAAAAGTAAATAAGAAATACCATAAGGTAACAAGATTCTATATTGGACTTGTTAAATGAAAAACATTTGAGGCATAAAAGAACTATTTAAATCAAAATTTCAAAATAAGTACTTCTAAAGTGTTACATTAAGGCATGTAATAAAGATAAGAGAACCCAAAGATTAAAAGAATTGTAAAATGCGATGAGTATAAATAGAAAACAATAAAAAAATTGAACCAGAAAAACTCCCTAAAACAATACATATTTCTGTACACAATACATGTGTTTATATTTAATATATATATATATATGCACATAATACTTATCTCCTTAGTAAAACAAATAAGCCAAAAACTAAAAGGGAGATGTGGAAAAAATGAAAACCAGTGAATAACAACAACTCCTAGAACTCTATGCTCAGGTGGCTTCTCTCTCAGTGCACAGCACAAGCAGAGCCCCTGGGGGAGGAAAAGGTCTGAGGGCACCCAGAGACTTACCTGACCATCTTCTCTCAAATGCATCAAATCCCTTAACCTACCAAAAATCAAACAAAAACTTCTCTTAAAAGTGTTGGTGAGACACTGAGTTAGTTGAATATATATTGCTTTGACCTCCAAATGCATAAGCACTATGTTATTGTTTGTATTTTTTGCAAAGTGGTCATGTATAAAAACTCTTCCCTAAAGTATCTGAGTAATGAAAGCAATCCAATCCCAAACTGCTGATAATAAAGGAAAGTGTTTACAGAGATGATGAGATCAACAGCTTCCTGCGCCAGATCAGCCTAGCACCAGACAGAACCTAGTAGCCTCACTGTTTTAAAAAAGCATATGCAGCAAGTTTTGTTGACGAACTGTGAAAAATGGGAGCAATTTGATCCACTAATTTAGAATGCCTCCATCAGATCGAAGGGGCTCAGCTAAGGTCACATACTACTTGCTTACATTTAAGAAGGAAAAAGGTCTTCAGTTTTACATTTTCTGTTGTTTATTAACATGTGAAAAGCTCCACGTTTTTTATTAACCCAGGCAGTTGTTGGCATGAGAGATTAGCTTCACAATTTGATGAGGCAAATTCCACAGCATGTTAAATTAGAATCCCAGACACTAAAGCCCCAAATCCAATTTTCATCCTAGTTTATAAGGTTTTCTTGAAAATTCTGTTATCTTAATGCATGCCTCTAATTCTCTAACTCTTATAAGAAATAGCATTTCCTCCCAACTGTAAAGTCAAAAATACTCTCAGTTGCCACTGTGGAACATTTAAATTCTGTATTTACTGGATCATTGAGATTAGGTACAGAGATCCAATCTATTTTTCCTGAAACTGCAGTACTCGTAAATTGTAGTAAAATTCCTGACTTAACTTTGAATTCTGCCAAATAAAGATTTTGTTTGGGCCACTCATTTTACCTAAATAATAACTCTACTTGCTTGTAACTGGGGCAGGTCCTTATGATCAATACATGATTCCAAGAGCCATACGAAAGAAGACAAGGTAGCTTCATGGTGAAGGAGGTTAGTTGGTCCCAGGGCACTAGTGTTAGTAGGTGACCATCACATATGAAATTAGCTACTGATGAGAGGATGTACACTTCCTGTAACTCTGTCCTGGACACACCTCTCCCAGATGGCCACGTGGCCCTCTCACATTTTCAGGGCTTTGCTGGTATTACTGCCTTCCCGATCATCCTATTTAAAATCTCTGTCTAGAGTCACCATCCCACCCACCCAATCCTCACCCCCTTTCCCCGCTTCCTTTGTCTCCAGAGCACTTCTTATCATCTAACATTTATTTTAATTATTTATCTTGTTTATTGCATATTGCCCTTTATTAAAATGTAAGCCCCAGAAGTGCAGAGACAACAATTCCGGATTTTCAGTTTGCCATTACCTTGCGTTTTTTAAATAGTACGTATTGTTTGATGTTGCTGTTTTTTGAGCTTTATGAAAGTGCTAGCATTCTGCTGAGTCTTCTGAGATTTACCGTTAACACTCAACAGTGATTCATCTTTGTTGCCGGGTAAAGCCATAGTTCATTTATTACTTTTCCATTTTCCATTCTCTTGTCCACAGCAATGTTGGTCTTTCCCATTTTTTTTTGGTAGAGCAATCAGCACTGTCATGAGCAGTCTTGGATATGTTTGCTGGTGCACATGAGCAAGAGCTTCTGTGTGGGTATAGTGGGATTGGAATTTTTGGTCCAGGATAGTTTTCAACCACACCTACCAGGAGCATTCTAGGTCCTGGAAGTGCCAGAGGCACATAACATACTTTCCATTAGCATCTGTGAACGCCTGCAGACTGTCATGACGAAGTGTACTGTGGAATCTGTGCATTATCTGTGTGAAATGAACTCAACAGTATCCACAGCAGAGTATTTACATCTTCGATTTGAAATATATTTTCACTTAGTTTAGGTAGGGGATTGATTGTCAAGCACAAGGCACTAAGCATGCTGAGCTCTGCAATGTCTTCCATAAATCATCTAGTGGTTACAGTTTTGCTGCTTAAGGACGATTTTGGAATTTGGAACATACGCTTTCATTAAGACATACTCTGATTTTGTTGTATTACCCGTTGACTGCCAATATCTGGTCCAGTATCAAAAGTGTGTGACTACAGCGGTGGTTACTGGGGGCCCTGATCTTCATGCCTTCCCGGGCTATTCAGTTATAGATCGCAAGTCCTCCTGGCACAAGGGCACTCAAGGGGCCCTGGCAGAGATGAACAGAACTTTGGGGAAGCAGGAAATGCGTTCCAGTTTCCTCAATACAAGGGGTCCGAAACAAGTGTGATGGTTCTCAGGTAAGATCTTCTAAGATTGGCTGAAATCCTGTGGCTACTCAGGATGAAGAAATCCCCCTTCAAAGTCTAGATAAAGTCAAGGAATGGGTGCAGATGCAGCAGTAGAGGCGAGGGGCCCCATAGGCTACGTACACTGGGCACTAGCTGCACCCCCAACCCCCACGAGGTGGTGCTGGGGGAAAGAAGTCCTCTTGGCAGCTAGAATACCAGGTAGACAGAAGACTCTAAACCAAGCCCCCTCCCTTCCTCCAACCTAAGGCAGGAGAAATGAGATCTGTAAATTGCACAGTGTTTCTTTGACCCTTTGTTGCCAGGCAGCTGCCTCTGGGGAGGTCTCTCCCTGTGCACTAGGCAAAACCTCAACCTCGACAGGGCAGGGCTCTTGACTCTTGACTGGGAAAGAGCTCACAATCAGGTTAAACAAGTGCCAGCAAGAAAGGAATTCATTCAAGCAAGAATATTAAGCCTATGTCAGCAGCCATGCATTCAGTAGAGCGAGAATAAGGAAGAACAGAGGAGGAAAGGAAAGTTCACTGGACTCTGCTCAGCGTAGAGCAAATTCCTTGCCAGCTCCTAATGCCAGGGTCACCTGGCATCCAGGGTCCACTTTATCTGCACAGCGTAGGAATTAAGCCTCCTACCACCCCAGAATTTGGTGGAGCTACGGAGCACTGGATGGAGTGACATTATGTTCTGAGAACTTCCACTCCTCTAATGGTCTGAAATAAAACAGGGAGAGAGAAACGGATCCTGTTAAGACTAGAAAGCTGAGTGAAACAGCAAAGCGACAAAGACATTTACCACAGGAGGTGGAGGTCTGGGAGTTCTTTATCATGGAAAACAATTCAGACACAAGTACAATAGGCTTAATGCAACAAGAAAGTTTATTTGATAAGATAGTGCTGTAACTCCCCCCAGGGCAAAATACCTCTAAAACCAAAATCAGTCAAAGGGAGAAATAAAGTTAAGAAACCCTTTTTCTTACAAGCAGTCACCCCTGTCTGTCTCTCTCTAGACCCGGTTGCAGCAGCAGAGGAGAGCTCCACCCAACCTCTCCAGTCCAGATAAACCCTCGAATGCCCTCGTAATTACCTACTGATATGTAGGTGACCACTGCTCTCCACCCGCTGAAACACCTATTGATATGCAGATGCAGCAAAACCAGGTGAGAGATTCTGGAAATATTGCAAATTTACCCACAAGTATACACTCAGACGAGTGCAGTTGACCTCAGAGAGGAGGTGCACTTAAGGGTTTGGGGTTTTACAGGGCCTTCAGGGTAGGGGTTGGCATAAGGCATGATGTATATGGGTGATTAGTAATTTCTTTGAAGCTTTGTCTTAAGAATAGGGTTATGTGGGTAACTGTGTTGATCCGAATCTCGGTATTCTTTGCCCACATAGGGTCATGTACACACTCTGGAGGTCTGTCTCTCATCCTGGTTACAAAGCTATTTAATCGATTCAGGGCTGGAAGAAGAGGAAGAGCAGCATATATAGATGGTTAAAGAATAAGCTGGGCCTGTTTCACGGGCTGAGCGGACTCCACAAGGGCATGACATTGCCTCACTTCCCTGCTCTCTCCCACACTGATCTGCCTCCGTCTTCCCAATTTTTTCCTTAACGTCTTCGCCTGGCTTTAATGGCACCCTTCAGGCCCCCGGGGCTCCCCACCTGAGGTAAACCAGGCATTTGGGGCCAAGAAATGCTAAGTCACACAGCACAGGGGAAACCGAGACAGCGTTCCCAGGCAGGCACTGGGGCTACAGGGTCACCAGGTTTCCGGGACCCCCAACAACCAAGAATGGACAGAAATTCAGAACCTCGTTTTCATTTTGTAAACATCACACAGCCTCCTGGGTCTTTCTTTGACGGCAGGGAGATGTGGAGCCCTAGCAAAGATGTAATGAGAGCCCCCCATCCACCCCCACCAGGCCTGGCAGTGTGGGGGCTGGGCGTCTTCCTAAATCTGTTTCTTTACATCAGTTATCTGTGACACTCCTTTCACAATCCAGTTTATGATCTGAAATTCATACCCATCATACCACACCCTCTGGGGGTGGGAGGGAGTGTGGTTTTTAAGTGCTGATTAAGTGGGGCATCCCAAAGATGTCAGGGGAACAAAATCAAATCTTATCAACAGATATTTGATCCCATAAGACAAGAAGACTTCTGTCTTCCAGCACCCACAACCAAGTGCTGATCTTAGCACTGGCATAGCACCTTCTGTCACTGGCAGCTGCCTTGGTTCTCTGTAGCCCCTATATGCCATTCATGGTTATATATTCCACCAAGTATATCCCTCTCTATAATTAACAACCTTCTGCAGTGGTTAAAGGATGAGGAAAAAGCTCTCTTAAGGAGTTGATCTTAATTCATCCCAAGTCTCCTACAGGAAGACACATGCTTCTGTGCCAAAAGTAGACATGACGAGGGGAATTTACACACGGCCTTTATGGGGCAATTTACTGGCAAATTTGGGTGTATATTATTGTAAACTGCTGCATATCATGTGATTACAGGATTAAGAAAGGAGTGAATTGCTAATCTTGTCAGTCCAACTGTTTTCTTCCATGATAACATTTGTGTTATTACACTTTGGGTGATGAAAGATTGTAATTGGCTGTTGACACTGATTGAAGGAAGGAGACGTGGCTTTTTTTTTTCTCCTTAAAGAGAATTAGCTTGGTGAGGGAGGTAACACAATTCAAATCTGCAGCTCTCACAGCTGCAAAACAGAAGTGAACTGTCAAAGAACGTTTTCATCTTTTTCTTCCCCACCTGTTTTTCTCCTTTTGATGACATCTTTTCCTAGCTTTAACACATTTAAAATGGGCCCACCGAAGAAAGAGGGTGGAAGTGGGAGGGGTGGGGAGCTTTCAAAAGAAGTGTAGCTTTCAGGATTTACACCAGAACACTGCAGATGTGTATGTTTCATTTGCATGTGTTAAGTGAGGTTTGAGGGAGATGCCAGAGACAAGTTAAGTGAGGCCAACTCTATGTCACTCAAGTTGGTCTAAACCAGTAACAGACACCTGAGAATGGGCTGCTTGTGTGGCAGCTAGAAAAAAAAGCATCCAGGTAAGCTGACACCTTCTGGTTTGCCTGGTTCGGAGTCAGTGTATTGGAAAATCGGGCGGAACGTGCTGTCCTGCTGTCCTGCAAGATGCAGTGTCTGCCTGACCAGCAACACACACAGTCCCACAGTCCCTTTGCACCCAGAGGAAACATGCGTCCAGGAATGAGGAGGTAGAGGTGAGGTGGACTCACACCATTACCCCTTAACAAACTACCTGCAAAATTTTTGTTTCTTGTCCCCACAATTTGAAGAGTGCTGCTGGTGGAGAAGTTTTAGATGCCGAGGGAGGAATGCTTTCACTAAGGAATGCAGCAAAGGCTCACTTGAGGAGGAAGTTGACACTACCACTGAGTCACTTTTTATTTCTTTTGTCACTGCAGCAATAGGCAAGGAAGAAGATTACAGTCCTAGCTGGGGGGAACTGCCCCTGAGGATGATGGGAGCAGGTCCTGCTACCCGACCAGTGAGGAATGTTTCTAACTCCAGGCAGCCCTGGGAACCTTCCTTACTAGTTACATGTCCAGAGGCACAAGTTAGAAGACACCACCACAGAGCTGGCGGAACAGGAGCTGACTCTTCAGCCGTGAAGGCTTGGGTCATTCCACAAGGTAAAGACCCTTGACCGGCAGAGTTGCTGGCAGAAGGTAAAGAACAAGCATAAGCAGTGGAATAAGTTCTAAGTACCAACTATGGCCTCATAAAGAATTGCTAAAATGGGGACTGTAACAAGTCTACCTATTTTGTCCTTTGCATTGGTATGAATGTATTAGTGTATTGATATTGCAGCTTAATTTTTAATTATCAGCATCAAATTATCCTCCCTCTGCCACCTTTTTATTTTATCTAAGACATGGTGGTTAATTTTTGGCTTTAGGATATAGGATATTGAAGGGAAATTGTGCCTGGACAAGAGCTGGATATGGTGCCTTACGGAGAAAAGATAGAGCATGTTCATTGTATGAGGGATGTCAGACGAGGCAGAAGCATGCTGTTTTACTCTTTCTGAAAGTTAAATATTAATAGCAGCCATGTGGCAGACTGTGCCAGGCTGCCTATCGGGAAGTCAGCCGTTTCCCCTTCCAATGCCAATTTCTCCCTGTGTCAGAGGGTTTGAGGATCTTGGAATGTATATTCCCTGAATCATCGCAGGCAGTGTTCTGGGATAGATTCCTGACATGTTCTTGTGTGATGCGGAAGCAAGACAGAGGCCGTGTCATCGCCCCTCAGATACACGGGCTTCTGCAGATGTGCCTTTCTGACAGCTTCCACTTGCTTTCCTGGGTGACTTCCTTGAGTGGCTGAACAAGCCCCAGTCTGCCTACCACCTGTGAAAAATGAACTATTGTGTTAAGTTACCGTTGGGTTTTATTGCATGCAGTTAAATCTTATCCTGATATAATTTATATTAAAGTGATGAGTTATCATTTTCTTACAAAATTGCACATGCTAACACATCTGCAGAGACAAATGTTTTCTAGAACTAAAATCTGAGCAATACTCCACTGATTCTCATTTGAAAGGAGGCTATTAGGCAATCCATCGGATAATGGATAATGCATTAAACTCCATTTGGGCCAAAGATTCTGAATCACTGAAAATGAAAACTCCAGTAATGATCTTTGTATGATGGTTGAAGGTTTATTATCAAAGTATGATTCAGGGGTGGCATTTATCCAGGTAGATTACATCATTTAAGAGCTTTCTTAGAACTTGGAGAAACTAAATGCATACACTAAACATTCTGTGAATTACAGCTACTTAGGCAAATTGTTGATAAAGGCCTTGTGATTTAATTACCTAAGTTTCCACACTGTGTATTTGATGTTGTTGATTAACCTGTAAGTCATGTGCTTCAGATACCAGAACACATTCAGATAGGAACATTTAAGAACCAGAATTGTTTGAGTCCTGTTTACTAACTTCCTGGTTTTTATTTTCTGACTGCTTGTACTAGAGCACAGATGATAAACTCTCAGAGGAAAGAGAGTAAGGTATGAATTCAAAGACACATTGTTAACATAATGGTTAAAAAACATATTTGAGACTGTTGACAGCCCACAGAGATCTACACCAGAGACATGGGGCAAGGAAGATCTTGCAGTCTTTTACTGGAACTTTAGAGGTTGCATGGTGCCATGGTTAAGTGTAGATTCTGGAATTAGTGTTTAATGGGCTCAAATCCTGGCTCCGACCCGTATGCGTAACTAAGGAAAGTTAGCTCCTCTGTGCCCCAGTTTCCTTATCTGTGTAACTACGAGAATTTTCTAACTTCAGTGATTGGTGAAGAGTATTAAGTCAAGCAAAGTGCCTCGCATATGGCAACTCTGTGTTTACTGTTACTAAGTCACTCCATTTAATTGCTGGCGTGACAGCCATTATTGTGACAAACTTAAAAATTCTAGGAAATTGATACAGATGTGTGGCCTTCATGAAGAGAATGTGCTCATGCAGTAAACTTACTTGAAGCTATTATAGGAAATAATAAACTTCCAGTCATCAGCAGCAGCTCCCTTAGCTGCGAACGCATCTGTCACCACGGAGTCACATGCAATAATGAAGCCAGATGCTAAACTCCTGAAGTGCTGATTATGTCACAATCAGACATGAACGTGACTTAATTCTAATGATGGTATGATTTTATTAAGTTAATCTGCCGATAAAGAACATCACTGAAAAGCTTAAACTATTAACAAATACTTGCATAGCCAGATGTGCTTTCTTCTTTTAAAGAGAAGTTTTGACATGAATACACACTAAATTCATTAATCTATGCTCATGTCTCCTAGTTGCTGGAATGCTGAATGTAAAACGGGGACAAAGGAAGTGGATCTTGGCTGCCGTGCACTGGTGCACTCAGGCCAGTGTTAATGAGGGACATCTCGGGCCTAACACCGGCATAACCCGCAATGAAGTTTTGCTGCTGGCAAGGGAGTCAGAAGTGCTGCCCTGCAGAAGATGCCCCGCTGGTGAGGTTACACAGTTTGCTGAGGGGTTAATTAAACCATGATTCAGTCTCCCAAAGGGCTCTCTACTTGTTTCAGGCTTGCAGTTCATAACATTTTAGTTTGCCACCCTCTGTTGCCTACATGATTTGAGGGTTAAAGGGGCTTGAGACCAACCATTCCAGCATGCAATTACAGGCTCAGGACGGTTTAAGAACATCAAGCCCCATCCTTCCAATAAAGTTGTGCTGTGATTTTTAAAGAGATGGATTTTAATTATGCTTTAGTTAGTGATTTTAATTATGCTTTCCTTTTAGTGTTCTGCACCTAGGGGCTACTGAGTAACATGATCAAAAATGGACTGGGTGTGGTAAACTGCTTTGAAAGTTGCTTTCACATTAAGATTTACTTAAAAGCAACAGATTGAAGATAGAGCTGGGCATTACATGGCAGCATTACAAAACTCAATGTGTTTCTATTAAGGTGAAGAGGTTTTAAGAGATATGCTACAGAAATGTAAACTATCATGAACCTCTAAAACCTCCAAAAGTAGGCTGATTCTCTTTACATTTTTGAAGCAGAAACAGACCTGTAGCCTGTGAAGTGGTTTATGTTTGATCCACATGCTATGCATTAAAAAGACAGGAGGCTTACGATCATCTGTAGTAAAACGTACCACCACCAATATGCAAGGCAAAATTGGAGAGCTTTTGAAACCACACACAAGCACTTGAAAGGTAGTGGTGATTGGAAACACCTGCAAATTTATCACTTTTATTAAGAAACAATGACGACTGTACAATTCAGGATAAAAACCAGGTGTCTGATGAGTTGTTTCAGAAAGTAGAAAATTGCTCTTTCTAAGTAATCATGGTAAAAGACTTCTTCAGCTTGTTTGGCAAAACATTTTATTCACAAAATCTCCATGTACTCCTTAACTCTATGCTCAAATAACTCACAAGGCTGGAAGCCAATGTTTAATATTTACAGAGCTCAACATCTGAATGCTCACTAATGCCTATTAGCTGTTCTACATACTCTACTGCTATCTCTGCCCCATCTTTGTTCTTAAAACTCAATACTGAATGACCAGCTCCCAGGCTGGGAAAACCATAACCATACCATTCCTCCCCACACCCCCCACTCCACATAATTTGTTAGGAAATTCTACTTAAAATATCATCCTCTTCTTTGGAGGAAGATGCCATTCTCTGGAACAGAAACAACTTGCACAGAAATGACTGTGATATAGTAATATACACAGCCATTTGTATCGCCCTGGGGATCACCACGCATCCTGGGTTCATAGGCGTCATCCTTATATCTCACAAGATATATATAATCCAATGTGCCAGGGAATTATAAAGCTTTTTTTCTTAAAAAAAACATGAGTTTTATTTCTTCTAAATGTAGACTAAGCTTCCCCACCCCACCTACCTGTGGTACCCTTGCAGCTTACCTTACCTGACTAAAATTGAGGCAATTTGCCAGGATGATTAATGATTTAAGTAGGTAAAGCACAGGCAGAGGTCTCAGTATGATACTGAGAACAGACAAATAGACAATGAGCTCCAGGCATCAGCCAATACAAACCAGCTATGGAAATGTAAGGTTCACCCCAAATAACCTACTTCAAAAACTTTTAGAAATCCTTAATGCTACTCTGATAGGCATCTCCTTGCACTGTACATCTCATGTGCAAGGTGCTCAAGATGTAATGCTCTTCCTCCGACCACGAGGCAGGAAGACAGCAAAAAGCAGCATGCCGGGAGCAATCCCTGGTGTGTGCCCTTTATTTCTTCTCTGGCTTCGAATCTTAGGAAGGTTTCCTCTTATTTGCTTTCTTGCCAACCAGCTAATGAAGAGTAGGAACACAGGTATCAGGAGCCATCAGAAGTTTTCTCAGAAACCGTGCCGGGACTGGCAAACAGAACTAAGGCATGACCCCTGGTTCCTCCCTTCTTTGCAAAGTCTACTGGCAGGAAGCTGCTGGGAGGAGACAATACTACACAGTCGGCCACCCCAGCTCGGGGTGTACTGAACATATCCCAGTGCAATGACTAGTTCTTTCATTTACAAACACTGTTTTTACTCATTCTCAAATGCCAGGACAACCAGTAATAATAACGAGTGTATCTTATCTACATTGACACTTCTTTCAACCTAAGAGTGGATGACCGCAGGTAAGAGCATTCCCATTTCCCAGGATAAAGCTACTGAGACCCAAATACTTTACCTAATAAGGGCAGAATTACTCATAACTCCACGCCCACAAGAAACAAATGACTGCAAGGGTAGGATCTTGACTGCACGCTTCTGTGATGTGCTCTCAGTGTGCACTGCGTACCTGCTCCCGGTCTTTGCCACATTCTCTAATATGCCAGCTGGTCCACTGATGAGCATGTCCACCAGCCCGAGCTAATGCACTGGTTTAGAATCATTCCTGACCTAATGTTTTCTGCCTCCCCTCTCCACAGGCATTTGACAGTGTTGAGTGAAGTCAGCTAAAGGTAGGACAAAAAGAGCAAAATAGGAAAACTATTATTTTCCAAATATAGAAAAGAACTGTGGTAAAGATTCTCAGCCACACTTTTGAGCCATGACAGAATATATGAACATTTTTACATTAACCCTTCATGTCCATACTCATCTACATATATTCACATACTCTGCCAGGTAGACACCCCACTCTGTATCAGTGCTTTAATAAAGTGTAACAAAATACATGCTATGCGGATATAAGTACCCTGTAAAAATCCACAAAAACACTGAGAGGCCCCAAAGAATACAGGCATAAACGGACACAAGATTATAGATAGGTATTGCTCAGGAGAAAGCTATACAAATGAACAGAGGCTGCAGTGAGGACACAGGATGGGGGGGGTTAGGAATTAAAAGAAAAACAGGGCAGACAGGAAGAAAGGTGCTCAGGAAATGAACCCTAGATGTCAGACTCCTTTAGAAATGTCAGGTAATCTTTCTGGAAGAATCGGTCTGTGTGGGTGGCATGAATCCATTTGGCTTTCATGTTTTCACTCATAGCACTGAAATAACTCAAGTACTGGAGTATTTCATTCTGGATAAAAGAGCAGAAAGAAGGAAAAAAACTCTTTGGACTTTGTCAGTATATTAAAACCTGATAGAAGCCTACCTAGTGCATTAATGGCTGTTTAGTTGGATGAAAAAGAAAATAAAGGATCAAAAATTAATTACTAATACAAAAAGAAAAAGAGAGCTTATGATGCGACAACAGAATTGTGGTAAAGGGTATGCAGACATATAATTCAAACAGCCACCATTTCCTCCCGTTACTTTATTTAGGACCCCAGTCTAGCTGTTAAGTGGGCACATAGGTATGCCCATACATGGCTCATTTGCTGGTTAGTGTCAACTGTTATTTGATCTTTGCTCTAAGGGTAGAGTTTGGGATGTCTTAAACAACAATTTCTTTTGTAAACAAACCATATCCTCTATCTCTGGGGCACAAAGTTACATGATCTTGATCCAGAGAAAGAGTATCTATTTAATAAACATTTCTCCTCTAGTTACATATGAATCTGATTCTCTAAAAAATGGTTTATTTGCCCCTTTAATAAAGGTTGAAATAAATTTCAACCTGGATTGAAAAGTCAGTTGTGCAAGGGGAAAAAATGGTTAAAAAAAAAAAAGCTTGTTAAAAAAATCAACTAGTATCTGTTAGACATACTTCCTTACATTCAACCACTAGAAAGAAAAATCAACCCACAGGGCATTTCAGACATTCTGTTCTTACATGTGTTTGTTTCAATGTATGAGTGCCCTTATCTGTCCATACAGAACCTCTTGTTAATAAGACCAGCAGAGCATTCAGACTGAGAGGGACACACATTCTCTAAAACCTAACAGACCCAGTGAAGAGCTGTCTGTGTACATCAACAGTTCAGTCAGCATATATTATAATATTTGCCACCAATAAAAAGGGTGATACTATGTGGTGGAAGGTTCTGTCCTGTTCAGAGTTATCTTGGTAAGACTCCAGATACACAGCTAACAGAGTCTAAGGACAGGTTCCTCAATAAAGCGATTTAAAAAAGCAGCTTTTGTTGTTTTTAAAAGGATATTCAACCCATGGTATTTATAGCACCATCAGTCTGAGGAACTCCACATTTTTCAAAGAAAGTACCATCTGATTCCATGAATGGGTTCACACCTAATTCAGCATCTTTTAGACTAAACCATTAGTGGCACTTGAAAGTGGTCAGTGTCCAAAACAACAAATCAGTCTGGGAACCTTGTGGCTCAGGTGGAGAAACAGTATCCACATTTTGTGTAACAAAAAGCCAAGACAGCTTAAGCGACTTCCCTGAAGCAACCCAGCGGTTCTAGAGACACTGACCTCAGACCCCACCAGGGAACAGCTCCCGGCTGTGGAGCAGACATACCGCACCTCAGTGTGAGACCTGGAGACCCACACCTCAACTTAAGAACACAATCTCTGCCCCCACCCCCTTTTTTTTTGTCTTTGTGCAAAAGCCTTCATCTCTGTGCAAAAGGAGAAGTGGCCGGTCAGCTTAAATGCCTACTGAAGAACAAGGAAATGAAGAACACTGACTTTCCTGCTAGTCTCGCCTCCAAAATTACCATATACAAACTACACAAAAGCACAAACACCAAAACATGGTCCACTGACGTTATGCCTCTTTCTCAAAATTAATCTCATCAGAGGAACACTAATACCATAGGCAGGAAAAGAAAGCCTTTTCATTTTAGTTGCGATTTGACCTACTTCATACACACCTACTATATATGTATTAGCGCACTCACTGGCATGCTATCAGAGTTGACAGGCAGAGCTGCATCTCTCTCCTCCACTTCACCTACCTGCTAGGAGCCAGCTGGGCATCACACCTCTGCTCTAGGCTACTAGGCAGGTGGACAGAGGGAAAACGTCCCTTTCCAAGTTCGGATACAACCTTCCTTTCTCATTAACATAGAGAGAGGCTGCAAGTTTGTTCTAAGCACAGAAATCAAAAGATGTGAACGCACATGACTTCTGCTAGGAAAAAAGCAAAATGTGGGAAAGAAGCCCCACCGGTCCTACTCGTGTCACCAGGGCCCAGCTCACAGGGACAACTACTCTTTCCCCAACACTGGGGAAAGTCCAGCCCCAGCAGCACCAGTGTCTCAGTTCACTGGGCCACTCAGTTGTTCCTGATGCTGCTGCTGAGGGGTGGAAGGGGGCAGATAGGCCCGAGGCCCCAGGACCACACGCAGTAAGTAAAGGCCCCAGTGACCTTTACGCAGAGTCAACAGAACAGCAACAAAAGGGATACACTTGCCCAAGACCACGGATATAAAACTAGTAGCTCTGGGGACTCAGCATTCAAGAAAGTGCCGTACTGAATATTTTGGTAAACAGAACAAATAACAAGTGAACGGGCTGTTCTGTAGCAGAGAGCTATTCTCTTTCTATTTCAGGGTTGAGGGGTTGCTATTCGGAGTCCATAAATGTCAGTAGTATAGCCACGAGAAATCGGAGGGGCCCCTCCTGAGGATTCTCTGGTGCTTGGGGGTAATTCAGCATTAACAAAGGTGAGGTGGGGCCCAGACCCTGGCCCTCCCTACGGCGGGCAGACCTCAGTTCTTCTTGTCTTCCTTCTGAGGCTGGCCTTTTGTGGTCCCTAGGTTAGTCCACACCTCTGTGTACATCAGAGTCCCAACGAAGACACACAAGGTGCCCAGCCAGTGCCACAGAGTGAAAGGGTTCTGGAAGTACAGGATGGAAAAGATGAGGCTCACAAACTTGCGGAGAGTCACAACAAGTGTGACGGTGAGGGAGGCGCATTCTGTGGTGAGGATGAAGACGCCTCGGATGCACACATACCTGAGGGGGTGGGGTTAAGGTGGTTTTCTGTAGCCTACCGGAGAGATCAGCAGGGAGAAACTTCTGCTGTGGCTCTTGGCTTAGATGTTCATTTGCTAAGAACCAGAAAACATGGGGATCGGCTATGGCTGCTCTTAGGTCATCCCTGGTAGAATATCCTGCAGAATTCCTGCCATTCCATTTGTGGATCTTAACTTGAAACTGCTTGAAAACCTCCAATTACTCTTATTCTGGATTCTTCCCAGTTTACGGTAGTCACCACACCCACCTGTATTTGATCTGATCCACGGCCCTACCCCCTCCTCTGTAAGTGAGGAGGCTTCAGAGGAATGAGGTCCATCTTTGCTCTACTGTTTCAAAGATACAACAGTTTTTATAGTGGACTTAATTTAAGGTTGTTCAAAAGAACCATTTTGAACCTAAGAAAATTAGGTTTAATTAATTTGAAATTTCTTGTAGAATTTTGTAACAGCTTGAAAAATATCCTGGGATACTGGAAAACTCCAGGTAGAAATTACAGAGCATTCATGTCATACACTAATTGCCAATTATCCACTGTTTTCTAGACCTCCACCCAGAACACTTCCTGAATGGTGCCCTGTGACTTACAGACCCACACACCACTAGCATCTTTTTGGGGCGCTCGCTGGATGGGCCTTTTTGCCTCCTGCACAATAGATCAAGGCAAAAAAAGAACTCATGTTAGTGTACTGTTGGAAGAATAAACATTCCGGTGCCAAAACGAGACAGAGGAGAGCAAAGGATACTGGGTGATGACATTCATGAGGAGGTAGAACCACATGATGGGCACTGTCACACCAATGACTGGCACTTGATATAATTCTGCAAAGAGTAAGAGGGGAGAAAGTCATGGCACATTTGATAGCTTAAGTTTTCATCTTTTCAAACAAAATAATACAGACTGAACATAACAGGTAGCAATATTATTTTCCTTGCATATAGATCCAGACCATATACCACTTTATTTGCCTTGATTCTAGGGTGCATCAGCCTTAAAAGTCATTACATTGGTTTCTTAAAACAAATTATAGTTTGAAAATAAACTCTTTATCATTCATGGGAACAGGACCTCACTTTACAAAGAAAGACTGTGAAGCACAGAGAAGTTCAAAATGATATGATCTCAACTGACAATCAGCCCAGGAAGAAAGACAACTACAACTGAATGCCATTTGGAAATATGTTCAGTCCTGCTAGAATCAAACAAGGCTGTATCATTTTATATCTATTACATTCGCAATTAAAAATTTATAAATAATATCCTAATCTGGCAAGGTGGTAGTGAAATTGGCAACATTAAAAAAAAATCAATTTCATAATACTTAAAGGGTCATAAAAGTATTGATACCCAATCTTAGGAATTAATCCTAGTTGACTCAAAAGAAGAACAAAGTTCTGCATTCACTGCCATACTAATTATAATAAAGAAAAACTCAGAATCAAAGGGTCTTTAATTAGATAAGGCATTATTCATTTCATAAATCATAAAGACTATGTATAGTCACATAGAAGATGCAGAATTAAAGTGATAAAGCAAGCATAAAATTATATCAGTACAAGTATTACAACTAGTAAGAATAAATGTAAACAGTGTCTAGAAGGAAACTGGTAAAATGAAATTAGTTGATGTGTACAGCAGTGGAACTCTAAATTTCCCTCCGTTAAATACAATCTTATGCTAATTTTATATAATGAACTTTGCACAGTAAATATAAAACATCCAAGATCAAAGAGAGTAAGAAATAGTAATCCTTGAAGGGTCATTTTTTTAATATTGCTAAATTGTTTTGGGGGTTGAATTACACCACATAACAGGAAATTCTAGCAAAGCGATCTTGAGATCTGCTTAGTAAATTAACATTAATTTTCTTTTGCAAATATAAAAAGCCATAGACATAAAGATAATTTGTTATAACTGTATGTCTGGACTAATGGGAAATCCCAATAATCTGGTATTCTATTGTCTTTGAAACACTTAGCAAGTATTGAAATGAAAAGAACATTAACAAATGTTACTACTGTTTAGTAACTTCAGAGATGCATTGTATCAACCTGCTGGGGAAAGAGACAATCACAGTGTGACTTAAAATACTTCAATGGATCTTCAGTACTTCTGGAAAATTCAAGGACAACACAGCCATCTGAGGTATTTAACCTCAATACAAGCAAGAGGGGAAAAAAATGCATACTTGAGATGATTTTGAAGAAGTTGAAGGCAGATTCTTAAAAAAAATTTATGTAAGTACCCGTCCCCACAACTTTTAGAAAATCATTCTAATAACTAAATTGGAATCAATCCCAGAAACCTTAAAAACCAGTGCATCAAAAATTAGCTGTATATGTCAACTGTATCTCAAAAAAAGAGAGAAATGATTGTTAAAAACTTTCTTACACACTACCTTCATCACATGTTTTTTTTGTGGGCAAATGGGAGAGGAACATTGCACGCTCAAAGTAGTGTCAGCTCCTGTTCAGACAGCAGGCAAATGCTCACTGAACACACTGCCATTCTACAAAATACACTTGCCATTTGGGGTATAATCAACAAAAAGCCTTAATTTAAAAAAATGTGTATTTGTTCCCTGTGTGTTCATTTATCTGTATAACATTCTATGTCTTTTAGCAGATAATCAGATCATGTAAGTGATTTCTTTCAAGGTAACTGGTAATTTATAGCTAATTTATTAAATATCCCTTTAAAGAATAACAGTTAACTTACATTGTAGACATTTGAACTAATTCTGCTTATTCCTGCCACCTACCTGACCTGTAACTTGGAAAAAAGCCCTGTCATGATCTGTGCCTCTGCTGCTCTCAGGTAGCTAGGTCTAGGCTCGCAAGCAGATCTTCCTCTCCCAGCAGGAAAGGATGAACAGCAGCAGAGAGTCAGACACCACCTGAATTCTCATGGTTCCAATCTCTCAGTGTTATTATTATTTGTCTGCATTCATTCCACATTCAAATGCAAACACAAATTCCAAAGCAAAATAGAAAAATCTGAAGATACTCTCTTACTTCTTTGGCAAATAATTGAGAAGTGCCTATAAAAGCTTTTGCTGCTCTATTTGCTGGTGCCATATTCCTGAAGATGGGCTGGGGAGCTTCAAGCAAGGGTTGGTGATTTGGATAAGATCATGAGAACAGCAGTGGTCAAATTGAGTGAAATGGAGTCTTCGCCTTAGAAACTGCGAGGTGATTTTACTGGATAAGCCCAAACTCACCAGACTTACTGAAGAGCAGTGCATGGTCATAAATGTCAGAAGCCAAGAAGATAAAGCCAGGAAGTGGGAGGGCATGCTATGGGAAGAAATATTTCACATAAATTCAAATGCAAACATTACAGGGTAATTAGCTTTCTAATGATTTAAAATTTTGTCTAAGTTGTTTAACAAGCAATTATCTAGAAAGCCAGCTAGTTAGACTCATGATTCTAACTACCTGATGTTATATGGCATGAGATCAACCCTTAAATTATGGTTCTTGTTCTTCAGGCGTCTGATGGGCTTCACACACACAAGAATGCAGTCAGCAGTAAAAGGGAATGAGAAATTTAAATAGTAATTCCACCCAAAGGACTTGCTACGTTTCGCCATTTTTGAAAACAGTTAGTTATAACGGTTTAAAGATAATTAAGAATGTGAAGAAAGCTTTCAGGGAAATTTTTTTTTAGGAAACTAGTGGGAAAAAAGATTGGAGGACAATATAAGGAAAAAGAAATTAAGACAAGAATAACAAAAAGGTTGAACAGGAAGAGGAAAGAACAGGTAAGCAAAGATTACTATGCTTGACAAAACCCACCATCACAACCACCACAGTAACGAGGACTCACAGTCAGCATCACTAAGCACTTACTCTGCCAGGTACTCTGCTAAAAGAAAGACGTGAACCAAACTGAATGTTTATTATTAAATTCCCAGTCACTTACTCTAGCTTCAGCTGAATGTCTCAAATTGCTTATCTGCAACCTTAGTACAAAAAGTTGAGGGAGAAGGAGTCCCTGAAGTTATTGAACCTGGAGCTGACTGTATCCCCCTGGCTTTGGGGACAGGGTTGGTGGGGCATGAAAGTTAGATGACGTGGCTCTAGATCAGCAGTTACAAGCAGACAAGTGACGCATATATAATTAGCTAGTGAAACTCTCCATCAAGTGAATACATGCCACCCGGGGGACGTCCTCCTCGCACCCCTTTCTCCCCCAGTTCCCTCAGATGCCTGCCTGCTCGCTTCCCCTTTGCTGATCACAGTCACCTCGTGTAGAGAACTAGCACAGAATGTCCATTCACAGCCCACTAAAGGCCCCTCAGTCTGTGGGGCCCAAAGCAGTTTACCAGATAATAAACTGATCCCTCAGCTACATCAGAAGGATGGAGTATTTCACTTGAAGTAACATATTACAACTCAGTAACTTTTATCTTCCCCAGGTTCAAGGAATTGCTTACATTATAAAACAAAGCCTCCTTGGAATGTTTCCCAAATTGTTTGTATAGGGTCTCTTGGAAAATACCCATCCTTGCTGACATCAAGAGTGCAAAAGTCAGTGCCGCAATACCTAGAGAACAAAACAGCGGGTTCAGGAGATGCCTGGATTTGCTATTTTCAGATATTTTCTTAAAGAACATTTATTGATTGTTTAAAGTTCTACAAATGTTACAAATTAGTTGTAGAACATGTACAAAATTTTAAAAAGAAATAATCAACCACAATGTTAACCATCCAGTCCTTAACAGTTTGTTACACATCTCTTCATATTCATTTGTGTGTATATTTTATGCTAAGACAGGATCTTAAGGAATATACAATTTTGTATATTCATGATATAAAATTTTTCCTAGATCGTCCTTCAATTCATTCATTAAACTTTTTTCAAAAGCATGATTTAATGGCTGCATATTATTCCACCATGTGGATGCACCATACTTAAATGTCTTACAATATGAGAACAGCTAATTACTTCCAATTATTTCATCATTAATGTCAATGTACATCCTTGTACACAAATCTTTAAACAAAATGTTGATTATTTCCTTAGGATAAACTCTGATAAGTGGAATTACTCGGTTTAAAGGTTGCAGACATTTAAAAAACTCAATACCTAAATTTTCTTCCAGAAAGATTGTGCCAATGTAAACTACAATTTATATGAAAATGGTTGTCTTATTACACTCTCAGCAGCAGCAATGAGAATAATCATTTATTATCTTGCCAATATAATAGACCCCAAACAAAAAGGTACTTGTATTTTATTTTGCATTTCTTTGATTACTAGAATTAGGCTAAACAAAATTATTAGACATTAATTTTTTTCCCCATGAGTTGTATATTCTTAGCCTTTGCAAATTTTACTGGATATGGTATTTTCTAATAGCTCATAAAGATCTTTCTACGTTAAGAAGGGCAAGATAAAAGGGTAAAGTTTCAAACCAAGAAGCAAGGAGAATATAGTTCTTTCATTGCTACTTCTCTTCCCCTTGGTCTCAGTCTGTGATCACTATTAGCTGCATGCACTTGGAGCCTCACCGCCCCTATCACAGAATACAAAGGCAAAGCTGTACAGGAGTTGTCTAATGAATTTCAGAAAGATATACTTGTATTTTAATAAATTCCCCAGGAGATTCTGAAGATCAGTCAGGTTTGGGGAAAACTGTTATGGGAGAGCTAACTTAAGAAAACAAATCTAAGATTTAGAAAAAGGTCCCTTGTAAGTTTAAAGAGTCAACTGCTGTAATGTGCCTGTGTTTAGTAGAAGCTTCTACTCAACAGACAGATCCTGAAGAACTGGGTGACACTGTTAGCGCTGTTTCCAAAGAGCAACTAAACGTACTTCTTTTCTATCCCAGTGGCAACCCAAAAACCCATTGATCCATGTTGTAGAACACACTACTATGAACATGGGCATTTTCTTTTTTTCATTTCTTGAACACGAAGGTTCAGAAATACATGATTCCAGATGCCTCTCTCTTCCATGGCATAATTTGTTTAGCTGAAGCTTCTTGCAAAGAAACACATCCCTTAGGAGAAAACTCAGCTAACAGAACCTCAGACACAACTAGCTTTATTGTAATTACTGTACTTGCCTAGTAACCACCATGCAAAAGCCTGGAATCCATCAGTCTCACTCGAGCTGGACTGTGAAGTCTAGAAAATAAGAAAAAATACTAAGTACAGAAATGGGAACTACATGCAACATACCTAGATATAAGGGATATATTTGTGTTACCCATTCCCTCCACTCTTCCAGAAATGTGAATCCTTGTATTAGATAAGCATTTAAATTTATTGCAACAACAGTGAAGTACCTAGGCCCCCATGGCAAGGAGTGAAAATAAATGATTTGTGAACCAATTCTTACCACCTGCTTTGCTGACATGAAAGTGCAAATAAATATTCCCACAGACACCAGGGCAATGGAGGTATATTTGAATATACTGTATCTGCAAAAGTAAGAATAAGAACACCTTAGAAGGCACAGATACAAACGTCCATATGATGTTTACAGTCAGAATGTGCAGGAGAGAACAAATCACCAAAATATGACTGAGGGGGTCACTTCTCAGCAGAGTCCATGTAAGTCTGTGTGGGAGACAATCAGGATGTTGACTGATTTCTAAACAACACCCTTTCTTGGTGTGGTTTAAAATAGTTTGTTTCCAATAGTTGGTGGACCAATCGATTGTTTCAGCAGAAAACAAAAACAAAAGACACAGACTATACATGCCATGCCCTGCTCTCAAGAGTCCAGATGAAAGCCTGCCTGAGACTGTAACTGGCACCCGTGGTTCTCCCGTCTTCAGGGGGCCCCAACCCGCGTGTGAAGAGTGGGCTCTCAGGGACGAGCAGGACTCGACACTCAGAAAAGAACTGAACTGCCCATTTTCAGGAGAGGATTTTTTTTAACATCTCTGAATGACTTCAATGCTGTTTTTAAATGCTGCCATGGTTGCCTAAAGGAGGAAATATTAAACTAATAGGACTATTGGCAGGAATGACACTGGCATTGCACATTAACTAAAATAGTATCATTAACGTCCCTCTCATGCTCTTGGTGATAAAGCAAAAGGCCTCAAGCAAGAATGAAATTAAACTTATAGGATGAATGATCCAAAGTTTTCTACTCAAATACTTGGTATAGTTCTGGTCACAGCAGCTCCTATAAGAGAACTGGCAAAAGGCCAAGGGCATTATGTTAGAGTAGAGGGGCCGGTGAGGAGACAGGCCCTGCTGGAGGCTGACAGAGAAAAAAGGGAACGCTTCAGTCTGGGAAGAGCATGTTGGAGAGCTTTGCAATTCAGGCCTAAAAAATAATGAAGGGCATGGTTAAGGTAGATACACAAATCCTGGAATCAGGGGCACACTATGAACTTGAGGGGCTCCACTCAAGATAGACAAAGGGAGCTAGTAAGTTATTCATTCATGATGTCAGATAGTTAACTCAGGGAGATTTCCTGCTCCCTGGGTGATATACACTGAGGAGAGTAAGAAAGGCCTAGATATTAGGTAGATTCTAAACAACAGACCCAAAACAACTTCTTGAGGGAAACTGAGATTTTTGAGAAAGGCTTCTGACATTTTGGGGAAATATATATATATATTTGGAGAATACATTCCTTTTATAAGACATTATTTTATATCCCTGTTATAGGCCAAAATCAAAGTTTGGAAAGACCACAGATCTGTCCCAAGGTGAATCCCACACTACCAAGAAACACGGCAGCCACTTCAAACATAAGAAACTTTTGATCATTATACATGTATGAACGGAGAGAACCTAGAAATCAACAACAACGTTACCCACCTGGGGACTACATAAGCCTCAAGAGATAAAAGGCTCATAGTAAGGGGCCTAGCAAGACAGGACAATTGCCTTTACGACACAGCCTTATTATTTAAAAACTCTAGGTTCCCACTCTTCGAATGAACAGCTGGTATGGAAAGTTCTAATTCTGGGGCTAGATGTTGAGAATGTTGAAAAGCGGGCATTAACTTCTACTATTTTGGTCTTAACAGCGAGGGTGAACCTCCCCTGAGAAATGTTCCAAACTATATTCTCTCTCCCCAGAGCCCCTCCCCTCCTTGGGAATGGCAGGTGAGCTCAGGATAAAGGTGGGAGCAAAAACTTTGAAAAGGCATCCCAGTTACTTCTGGTAGTTCCTAACCATATCCCAGAGACAGCCATTGGTGACAGTAACAAAAAGCAGTCCTGAAACTTGATTCTACCTTCTTGGCCATTTGGGCCTTCGTTAGAAACTTGCCTTTTAACATGTATGATTATTCCTTAGTTGTTATGTTGTGCTGATGAATACCTTCTATGATAGCACCACCCCACAGAACCGTGAAGTTGGGGATGTTCCAATCTGGACCCTCCAGTACAGCTGCCACTAGCCACATGTATCTACTGAGCATTTATAATGTGACCAAGAGACTGAGAAACTAAATATTTAACTTTATTTAATTTTAAATAATTTAAAATGTAAATAGTCATAGGTAGCTAGTGGTTCACCATCTGGGACAGTGAAGTTCTATGTCACTTGAATTCACAGGCCAGTATGGCACTAAAGAGTCACTGATGACAAGAGCTCATTAGCTCTACACAGAGAAAACACTGCTCGAAAGCACAGGTAGGGCCTCTTACCTGTCCACTGCCCCAAGAAAGCTCACCATTATCACAGAACTAAGAAGGCAGACAGCCGAAAGCAACTACAAGTTCACCACCAGGAGTAAAGGAATCCGAACTAACTTACAGGTGGGACTCAGGGTGTTCCTCTTAAACACAGAATATGAAACTGTATTGTTTACCTTTTCTTCAAAATGATAATTCCTAGAATCATGTTGGCAATTAGAGAACCCTGTAAAAGGAGACAATAGTAACAGAGTTTTAGTGCACTAGGAAAGAGAATACCATAATTCAGGATACATGGACAGGGGTTAAAAACAGAAAAAAAGGAGGTTAGGGTGAATAATTACTAAGGTTCTTACAATGGCAAAAAGTAAAAATCACAAAAACCTATTGTGTAAAATCATAAAATCTTTTAAAGATGACAACAAAAACGATCAACTCTCAGTAACTGGTCATAGTTGAAGCTAGGGCTAGCAGGAGTAAATTATACTATAATTTTATTTTGTCAAGTTTCCCATCTATCTAATTTATAAGACCTTTAAATAAGCTGTTCTTCACCCCCAGTTTTAATGAAAGAAAGTGTGCAGTGGGTGGGTGGGGGTGGGGGTCCAAGACGGCAGTGTAGCAAGAGCCTGAACTCACCTCCTCCCATGGATACACCAAATCTGCACATACACATACAGCAGTTCCTCCTAAAGAACTGAAGGCTGACTGAACAGCTTCTGTATAACAAAGGTTAAAGGCCACATGGAAAACGGCAGGAGAGTTGACAGGAACCCTACCCTGAGACTAGGGACTGCAGCAGCGAGGGACCCCTGCCTAGACAGGCACACTCTGGAGCACAGAAAAAGCTGCGGTGTAAGGTATGCCCACTTTGGCTCCAGTTGTCCTGCCAGGGCACCCCCAGCTCAGAGTGGCCCAGGATCCCTGGCATGAGACCACTATAGCTCCTACTATCCTGCCAGGGTAGCTCCAGCTCAAAGCACCCAGGAACCCTGTGGCCTGCACCTGCTTTGGATCCTGCTATCTTTCTAGGGTGCCCCCTGCACACAGCACCCCAGGATTCTCCTGCCTGTACCTACTTCAGCTCCAGCCAGCTTGCCAAAGCTGCCAGGCACGCACAGTCTATACACACCAAAAAAGCAACTACGGCAAATACAACTAACCCTAAAAATGACCTGAAGACTATAGAACAGACCACCTACACCTGGTGAAGAAGAGATGACCACACAGAGAAGGGTAAAGGGGCAGAGCCATGATCAACCCATTGGGTCCCAAGCCCTTCCCCATCCCAATTCATAGGCAAGAGGAAGAGGAAAGAAGTAGGGAGGGGAGAGGTGCTCAGGAGCTCTGCACACCTGGCCCTGGAGATCCGCTCTGGGAACATGAGCCCACACTGCATTGGGTTCTGGTGATCAGCAGGGCTAGACACCAGGGAGAGCTGGAGCACTCTGAAAGGCTGAGACTCCTGCTGCTTGTGGAGGACAGGCATGCTCTGTCAGTCCCACTGAGACCCAAAGGAGAGGTGGCAATTTGAAAGATTTGCCAGCTGTGGTTAAGGGGTGCAAGAGAGGTGAGGGTTGGACAGAGGTCTCTCTGCAGAGGAGAGGGCAGGTGGATGATACCCCCCAGCCTTTCCTCAGCATAATAGGTCAGGTACTCTTGGGAGCCCCAAATGCTACATTCCCCTCTCTAGCAGCTCAGCCTGGAGGGGCTTCCCTGCACACTACCAGTGGGCCAGCCCACTTGGCCAGCAGCATCAAACTTTGCTGCCTGGAAAGCTCTCCCAGCTTTCTGTCCTGTCTCAGCCCAGTTAGAGAGGCATGTGCAGGAGCCAGCCCTAAACACTCTTTCTTCATCACAGGTGGCCCAGCTCACAGCCACCCACACATCCTGCCACCATGTAACTTGCTGCACTGTGCACCTGCCCCAGAGCCATGTGACCACACCAACCACTCCTTTAACCCAGCAGCCCCACCATCACTGCAGGGCAGGCATGGGCAGCCCTGCACAATATTCCCAGAAGCCACAGCTCTGATCACAAAGGGCTGGCAGCAGAAGACTGGGATAAACCACTGCAGGCAGACAGAAAGGCAACCCCACCCATTGTCCAACAACAGCAACTGGGGCTACACAGCAAAGGAGAACCAGGCACTAGAGCAGAAAGAGTCCTGAGCTTCTGGGCACCACAGGATGCCTTCTTCATAAAGCCATTACTCTCTATACCACAAAGCATAGCAGATCCGTCTAATACAAAGGAAGAGACACAGAAACCCTGACAAAATGAGGAGGCAGAGGAATATGTTTCAAACAAAATTATAGGACACCAGCAAGAGGGCTAAGTCTTCTTGATAAAGATTTCAAAGTAAAAGTCATAAATATGCTCACTGATCTGCAGAAATGTATTAAAGATCTCAGGGAGGACTTCAACAAAGAGACACAAGAGCTGAAGAATACAGTAACTGAAATGAAACACACAATGGAGAGAATGATTGTTTCAATCAATGAGATAGAAATTAGAGAAAAGAAAAAATGAAGCTGAGGAACAAAGAGAAGAAACTCTAGAAATGAAAGAATGCTAGAGAGCTGTGTGGGAACTCCAAACAAAAACAATATTCACAAAAGAGAGGTATCAGAAGGAGAAGAGAGAGATAAAGGGACAGAAAGTCTCTAAGAAATAATTGTTGAAAACTCCCCCAAATGGAGGAAGGAAATAGACACGTAGGTCCTGGAAGCACAGAGTGCCCCTGACAAAAGGAACCCTAGAAACACACCACCAAGTTATATAATAATTCAAATGACAATGATAAAGGATAAGGAGAGAGTACTGAAAGCAGCCAGAGAGAGAAAGAAGATTACGTATAAAGGAAACCCAATCAGGCTATCAGAAGACTTCTCAGCAGAAACTTTACAGGCCAGAAGGGAGTGGCATGAAATATTTAATGTACTCTTCAACCCAGAATCCTCTACCCAGCAAGATTATCATTCACATTTGAAGCAGAGATGAAATATTCCCCAGATAAATGAAGGCTGAAGGAATCTATAACAACAAAACTGGCATTATAGGATATGTTAAAGGGACTTCTGTAGATGGGAATGTTTCTAAGGCTAAATAATTTTCACTAGTGAAAATAAAGCCACAGTAAAAGTAGTAGACCAACTACTTACCAAGCAAGTACAAAATTAAAACAGAAAGAGTAAAACCAACTATATACAAAACCAGTCAAGGGATACACAAAACGTACAGATTATGACATCTAATACATAAAGTGCAGAGGAAGAAGAAGAAAAAAGAATTGCTTTTAGATTGTGTTTGAAAAAGAGCAATCATCAACTTAATGGAGACTACTATATAGTTGGGAAGCTATCCTTGAACCTTATGGTAGCCACACATCTAAATCCTATAATAGATACACAAAAACTTAAAAAAGAGAAATCCAGTCACAACACTAAAGAAAACCATCAAATAATAAGAATATAACAGAAGGAATTACAAAGACAACCAGAAAACAATTAATAAAATGGCAATAAGTCATACCTATCAATAATTACCTTAAATGTAAATGGACTGAATGCACAAATCCAAAGACACAGAGTGGTAAAATGGATAAATAAACAAGACCCATCTATATGCTGTCTACAAAAGACTCATTTCAGACACAAAGACATACACAGACTCAAGGTTAAGGGATAGAAGAAGATATTTCATGCAAATAATAGGGAGAAAAAAGCAGGTGTAGCAGTACTTATATCAGACAAAATAGATTTCAGACAAAATAGATTTCAAAACAAAGAAAGTAACAAGACCTAATGATAAAGGGGTTAGTCCAACAAGAGGATATAACCATTATAAATATCTATGCACCCAGAATAGGAGCACATAAACATGAAAAACAGATACTAACAGAACTAAAGGGGGAGACTGGAAGTCATTCATTTTTGGAGACTTTAACACACCACTCACACCGAGATTAACCAGACATTAACCAGAGGCACAGAACAACACATTAGATCAGATGGACTTAACAGATATCTACAGAACACTCCACCCCAAAACAGCAGGATACACATTTTTCTCAAGTGTACATGGAACATTCTCACGAGTAGATTGCAATACTAGGCCATAAAAAAAGCTTCAACAAACTTAAAAAGACTGAAATTGTATCAAGCAACTTTGCAAACTACAATGGTACAAAACTAGAAATAAATCACACAAAGAAAACAACCCACAAACATATGGAGGCTAAACACATGCTCCTAAATAATCAATGGATCAATGAACAAATCAAAACAGGAATCAAACAATACATGGAGACAAATGAAAGCAAAAATACAACAGTCCAAAATTTGGGGGACACTGCAGGAGCAGTTCTAAGAGGAAAGTAAATAGCAATACAGGCCTCCCTCAAGAAACAAGAACAATCCCAAATAAACAGTCTAAACTCACAAAGAAAGTAGAAAAAGAAGAATAAGCAAAACCGAAAGTTAGCAGAAGAGACATAATAAACATCAGAGCAGAAATAAATAAAATAGAGGAAAATAAAAAATGGAAAAACAAAACCAAGAGCTGTTTCTTTGAGAAAAAAAAAAAACCCCTAGCCAGACTTATCAAGGAAAGAAGAGTACACAAACAAAATCAGAAATGAAAAAGGAATAGTCATAAAGGAAGCCACAGAAATACAAAGAATTATTAGAGAATACTATTGAAAAATTATATGCCAATAAATTGGACAACCTAGAAGAAATGGACAAGTTCCCAGAAAAATACAACCTTCCAAGACTGACCCAGGAAGAAACAGGAAATCTGAACAGACCAATTACCAGCAATGAAATTGAATTGGTAATCCAAAGAATCCCAATATAATCCAGGACCAGATGGCTTCACAGCTGAATTCTACCAATCATTTAAAGAGAGCTAATACCCATCCTTCTTAAAGTATTCCAAAAGGCTGAAGAGGAGGGATTACTTCCAAACTCATTCTATGAGGCCAGCATTACTCTAATATCAGAACCAAAGATACTACAAAAAAAGAAAATGTTAGACCCATATTCCTGATGAACACAGATGCAAAAATCCTCAACAACATATTAGCAAACCAAATAGAAAAATACATCAAAAGGATCACCCATTATGACCAAGGGAGATTTATTTCAGGGATGCAGGGATGGTACAATAAATCCATCAATATCATACACATTAACAAAAAGATGAATTAAAACGACATGATCATCTCAATGGATCATCTCAATGTTGACAAAATTCAACATCCATTCATGATAAAAACTCACAATAAAATGGGTATCAAGGGCACATATTTCAACATAATAAAGGCCATATACAACAAACCCATGCTGACATCATACTCAATGGCAAAAAGCTGAAAGCTTTTCCTCTAAGATCAGGAACAAGACAATGATGCCCACGCTCACCACTCTTATTCAACACAGTACTGGTGGAGGTTCTAGTCACAGCAATCAGACAAGACAAAGAGATAAAAGGCATCCAAACAGGTAAGGACGAAGTTAAACTCTCACTATTTTCAGATGACTTGATAATATACATAGAAAACCCTGAAGACTCCACCAAAAAACTATTAGCACTAATAACTAGATTCAGCAAAGTTGCAAGACACAAAATTAAGACACAGAAATCTGTTGCATTCCTATGTACTAAAAGAACTATCAGAAAGAGAAATCAGGAAAACAATTCCATTTACAATTACATCAAAAAGAATAAAATACCTAGGAATAAACCTAACCAAGGAGGTGAAAGACTGTACTCTGAAAACTATACGACACTCAAGAAAGAAATTAAAGATACTAATAAGTGGAAATGTATCCTGTGCTCATGGATAGGAAGAATTAATATTGTCAAAATGGCCATCCTACCCAAAGCAATTTACAGATTCAATGCAATCCCTGTCAAACTACCAAAGCAATTTTTCAATGAACTAGAGCAAATAATCCTAAAATTCATATGGAACCACAAAAGACCCTGAATAGCCAAAGCAATCCTTAGAAAGAACAAAACTGGCAGGGGTTATGCTCTCTGACTTCAAGCTATACTACAAAGCTACAGTAATAAAAACAGTATGGTATTGGCACAATAATGGACAGACTAGAGAGCCCAGATATAAGCCCACATATATGTGGTCAATTAATATATGATAAAGGAGCCATGAATATATAATGGAGAACAGCCTCTTCAATAACTGGTGTTGGGAAAACTGGACAGCTATTATCTAAGAGATGAAATCAGATTACTGTGTGTACAGAAAAGTAAACTCAAAATGGATCAAAAATCTAAATTTAAGACATGAAACCATAAAAATTACAAGAAAACATAGACAAAAATCTCTTGAACATAATCATGAGCAATTTTTTCCTGAACACATCTCCTGAGCAAGGGAAACAAAATGAAAAATGATTAAGTGGGACTGCATCAAACTAAAAAGCTTCTGTACAGCAAAGGACACCATCAGCAGAATAAAAAGGCAATTTATAGTATGGGAGAATATATTTGTAAATGATTTATCCAGTAAGAGGTTAACATCCAAAATATAAAAAGAACTCATACACCTCAACACTAAAAAAACAAATAACCCAATCCAAAAAACAGAGGAGGACCTGAACAGACACTTCTCCAAAGAAGAAATACAGGTGGTTAACAGGCACATGAAAAGATGCTCCACATCCCTAATCATCAGGGAAATGCAAATCAAAACCACAATGAGGTATCACCTCAGACCAGTGAGAATAGCCACTACCCAAAAGACAAGAAATACAAGTGCTGGCGAGGATGTGGAGAAAAGGGAACCCTCCTACACTGTTGGTGGGAATGTCAATTGGTGCAGCCACTGTGGAAAGCAGTATGGAGGTTCCTCAAAATATCAAAAATAGAAATCATGACCCAGTAATTCCACTTCTAGGAATTTATCATTTTCTGATTTTGAATCAGAAATCCCTGATTCAAAGGGATATATGTACCCCTATGTTTATTACTGCATTGTTTATAATAGCCAAGATATGGAAGAAGTGTCCATCGATAGATGAATGGATAAAGAAGATGTGGTACATATACACAATGGAATATTATTCAGCCATGAAAAAAAAAAAAGAAATCCTGCCATTTGGAACAGCATGGATAGACCTAGAGGGTATTATTCTAAGTGAAATAAGCCTCATGGAGAAAGCAAATAACATGATTTCACTTATTTGTGTCACCTAAAAACAAAATGAACAAAATAGCAGTAGACTCACAGATACTGAGAAGTGATTGGTGGTTACCATGGGGGAGGGGTTGAGGTGTGTGGGTGGGGAGAGGGAGGGCGACAAAGGGGCACAAAAATTCTCAATCCCAATATAAATTGGTTATGGGGATGGTGCTACAACATGGAGAATATAGCCAATGACTGTGTAAGGGGTGAGGATTTAATAATATGGGTAACTGTTGAACCACTGGGTTGTATACTTGAAACGAATATAAGATTGTATATCAACTATACTTCAAAAAAAATATATATTGTATGTCAATTACACTTCAGTTTTTTAAAAAGTGCAGGGATCTCTCTCCTCTGGAAAGGTGTCAGCCAATCATCAACAGTTTATTAGTGAAAGTCTACCATATGTTCAGTGCTTTGAAGGTGATTTTTGTAATCATAATTAACTCAGAAATGTCCCTTTAGGAATAACACATTCAATCTCAGACCACACAGAAATGTTCTGATTCCAGTTATCCATTTTGCATTTTTCTGCAATCCTAACTACATTCCTCCTTGAAGTCTTTCATGCTCTTTAGGAAACACTGTTTTAATTTATATACAACTAAATGCAGGTCTCCCACCATACATGAGGCAAAAAAGAAAACCTTTGCTGCTTTGGGAGAACCCCTACCTTCATCAGGATCTTTGCCTTCTTTAATTATCTCAAGTCTCTGCTTAAAAAAATAAAAAATAAAAAAAGTATGTGTTTCATGTACTAGAAGAAAATGTAAGTATATGGAAGAAAAGGTGATGACAAGTGAGTTAAATAACATCCATAACAAGTTTGAATAGAAAATCAACCAGATGAAGGAAATTAAAGGTAAAATCTGATTCCTAGGGAAATTTTAACTTTCCTTTTATTAGACACCCATAGAACCTCAATAAAATAAAGTAAACCATCCATGTCCACATTTCTTTTTGCCTTACTTCTCAGATGAAAACAAGCCTCTGCTCACTCATCCATTAGACCTATTCTTATATCCTAGACTTGACTTATTACAAGACCTTCCTATTTTGGCCATCTGTTTCATCTACCCAGTCAGCTACATTTTTCAGAACATATGTATGTAAGCCAGCAGCACTTACAGATCTAAATATCATATGCAGAGGCATAGCAATGTTGAGATTCAGGGCATAGTTGTTCACCACGCTGACAGTGAAGAACATGGTCACCATTACAGCATAGTACCTGGAATGCAGAGATGACAGCTCATCAAATAGAACTTACTATTTCAAGAAAACCAAGTATAATAATTTGCAATCACAATATAGGTGGGTCACGGGGAAGGCAGTACAGCACGGAGAAGATAAGTGATGACTCTATAGCATCTTACTGTGCTGATGGACAGTGACTGCAATGGGGGGTGAGGACTTGATAATATGGGTGAATGTTGAAACCACCATGTTGTTCATGTAAACCTTCATAAGGTTGTGTATCAATGATACTTAAATAAAAAACAAGAAAAAGAAAACTATGGAAGGAAATAGATATTTTTGGTTAAAAAGTATTTTACTTCCTCTGTATTAAAAGACTGTATCACTATTATAACATGAAGCCAAATACTATGTATAAAAATATTTCATAAAGCCAGGCTAACATAAAAAAAGCTTGAATTATATAATATTTTTAAAGAAACACTAATTTAATATTTTCCAAGTAGACACAGTAACTGAAAACTGGGTTTCAAAAAAAGTTACCTAGTAGATATCAATAGGTTTTTAAAATTGAATAATTTTTTTTATTTTGTCAGTTCTTTGTACATAATTTTCATATACCTCTAAAGAGCTTGAAAATAGTTAATTTTCTCAAATATTTCCTCTATACACTTGTTTATTCTATTAATTTTCACTATTTTCAAAGAAAAGATTTACTAAGTCAAGGGTTACTTTCAGCCTAGTAACAAAATATCCCACATTCTGAATTGAATCAGAAGTCTCCAAATGAACCAGGACATTATTTGACTTGTACGGATTTGTATTTAAAATCAGGGCCCTGATTTTTTGGTAGTTTATAGGTCTTTAAATAATAATAAAAGCAAAAAAATTTTCAATCCAGTAACCCTTGTAACTTAGACAAATGGATAAATACAAATGAAAAATTATGAATAAATGAATTAAATAATTTTACAGTTGAATGCCCGTTTTTTGATCTAGAAAATAACAAGATGCCTTTTATATATATCAGATTAAGCCATTTAAATTGCCACTTTTGTAGGTCAAAAAGGGCTGAAAAGTAATTTCAGAAAACTCAACCTAATCAAAAAGAGAAAAAAATCATTTTTTAAGTAAGTGGGTAAAGAATGTGGGGCAAAGGTAAATAAGTGGTCCCACAGTCTTCAGGAAATGTTGAAAAATCTTGAGCACAGATGCCCCACCCGCCCTTTCATACATTTGAAGGATGTGACAGCACTGAGTCTCAAGTTATCTTCCCTGACAAGAACCTATTTTGCACTGCTGCTTAGGTACAGAGCAATACGGCCTCACAGGCAGCCACATCAGGGATTAATTAACATGATCTAGAAAGAAAGTTTGAGCAGCTTTACAGTGGATGCAGAACACAGTCCTACACACATGCAAAATTTCTGACAACAGCTGTTTCACAGCTTCTAAATAATATACTGTTGGTGACTTCACAAGGTTTCTTGCAAATTTTCTTCATCCTGTCTTGAAAAGATGTCTTTCAGAGAACAGAGTTCATCAAGGTTTTTCAGGATAATTAATTCCAGCTATTCCACATTGCTGCCTACACAGCACTGCTTAGAAATAGCTCATGGGGATGAATGACACAAGAAAGATTTTGATTATGGTTTCCCAGGTAGAAAATAAAACAGCCCAAATGGGACACACATGGGGTCTGGTTATGAGGGCAGCATCCCAGGGTGCCTCAAAGGGCAGGTTAGGGAGTGACCCCTGAGCGCTTATGAGAGGGGGTCACACGGTATTGTGGAATTTGAAATGGAGGGATGAAGCGGTGGGAGGCAGGAGGTCAGCCAGCTAGGATACTATTACACAAGTTAGAGTGAGAGTGAGTAAGCTCCTGAACTGTGCTGGTGACAGCCAGGATGGGAAGGGACGGTGCGAGGAAGAAGGAAAGGGCTGGTGGAGTCAAAAAGTGCTGGAGCTCCTGGGATGTAAATGCTGCTCTTGGGAGCAGAAAGCTTTATGCAGGTACTAAAGCCAATGAAAGCAAACCCAAGTATTCAGAACATTTAACATCGCATTGGGCAAGTGAAAAATACAATATTAAGAACAAAATTCAGCCAGATTTTCTACAGCACGTCACTCAGGAATGCTGCAAAAGGACACCAACAAGGATGAGCCTTATCCAGTCCTGGGATCTCTTCGCACCAGAATGTCCCTTTCAGATGAAGTGACACTATCCTACTAAATACATGTGGATAGTTTATACTTTTATTTCAAGTCTTCTCACAACAACAATGCTGAGAGTTCAATACATTGTTTATTATAAGAACTGCCCTGTTTTCTATTTGGGCCCCATGCAAATTTGGACTAAAGGATGGACGTCTGAAATCAACAATTTTGCCTTTGCTTGCTATCCATTTTCTTTTGAGGTGAAATTCATGTAACAGAAAGAGAGCCATTTAAAAGAGAACAATTCAGTGACATTTAGTACATTTGCAATGTTGTGTAGCCACCATCTCTTTTTATTTCCAAAAGCCATTCATTTTTATAAAGGAACAACACCACTCAGCATATCTAATAACTTCACCAACATGAGGACAGCATACAAAACTATTTTCAAAAATTGTGGTCAAACTAGGCCTTTAACTGACCACATATAAACACACACACACACACACACACACACACACACACACACACAGAGTTGTCTCCACTAGTTATTTTAAGTATTGTAGCAGGAATTTTATTCTAAAAATATGCTCTCTGGAGTTTCACAACATATTAAATTCAGAAAATGAACTATTATTTTACTGATATCTTTGATATCTATAGCTCTTATAAAAGGATACTCATACTCCTTTATATAGGTCCCAGAAAAGCTCCTCACTTTTTTTAAAAAACGAAAGTTAAAAGAGATTTCGATGCGCCATACCTTATTGGGATAGCTGGCCGCTTCCTTCCCAAATCAGTTTCCAAGAGGAAGCCTTCCACAGCAATAAATAAAAATTGTGCGAATGTCACAATGTTCCCACATCCTGGATGCTTCCTATGCAGTAAATAACAAAGAGAAAAAAAGGTACAAAACACTGAGATAAAGGGCACTGAGACTTTGTATTGACAGTTCAGACTAATGGGGCAGATAGATTTCTATTAGCTGCTGTTCTTATTTCAGGTTTCATAACTCATTGATCACACACAATTATCAATATACTTCACAGAGAAAAAATGTCAAGCTTTCTTATTTCATTCTTCTCTAGGTATAGCAGGCCATGAGTAAGAATCACTTCACTTTTCATCAGGAAATGTACATCAAAACCACAATGAGATATCACCTCACACTTGTCAGGATGGCTATCCTCAAAAAGACAAGAAATAAATTTTGGCAAGGATGTGGGGAAAAGGGAATGTAAAATGGAGCAGACACTATGGACAACAGTATGGAAATTCCTCAAAAAGTTAAAAATAGAGATACCATAAGACCCAGTAATTCCACTTCTGGGAATTTACCCAAAGAAAACAAGAACACTAATTTAAAAAGATATATGCACTCCTACATTTACTGCAGCATTTACAATCCCAAAATACAGAAGCAACCTTAGTGTCATCAACAGATGAATAGATAAAGATGTGGTATACAATGAAATATTACTCAGCCATAAAAAAGAATGAAATCTTGTCCCTTGTAACCCATGGATGGACTTCGTCACTTATGCAAAGTAGAGTAAGTCAGACAAAGAAAGACAAATACTATACGATTTCTCTCATATGTGGAATTATAAAACTAACAAAAACCAAATAGATTAATAAATACAGAGAACAAACTGATGACTGCCATAAGGGAGGGGAACGGAGGATGGGTGGACTAGGTGAAGGGGATAAAGAAGGAAAAACTTTCAGTTATAAAATAAATAAGTCACAGGGTTGGTAAGTGCAGCATAGGGAATATAGCCAATACGTATGTAATAACTTTGTAGTTATAGATGGTGAGCCTTCATAACATACGTAATTGTCAGATATGTTGTACACCTGAAACTAATATTGCATGTCAACTATACTTTAAAAATAACACACACATACTCAAAAAAAATTATTCTGGATACACTTGTTCCTAGTACTAGGATACAATTTTTCTAGTAAACTGTAGGAAGTTGGTCATGTTACTAGCATTGAGCCTCACTTAACTAAGAGGGCTTTAGTCAGGATCCTCAGTCAGGATTCTAATCAGTATAAGGGGCAAAAGCCCAAGCACAGAAATACACTCAGGTGTCCAGGAATGTGTACATATCCCCCAACCAGGAATCACCATGACTACTGTCAGGGTAAGACTGTGCACCCACTGCTTATGATGTTACCTTAGACAGTGCCCCAACAGAGGCAGTAACTGGATTGTGGGGTGGCAGGATCTCATTCTTTTTTGAAGTATCAAATAAAGAAATACATACAGTACATAAACTAGAAAATAATGTATCTATGGAGGGATAATTGGGGAAAAAATATCTAAAAAGAGTCTTTGGTGGGGGTGAGGGGTAAGGAGCAATAATGAAGCAAAGACTGAGGAACATTATTACTATCTAGTGTTCCCCACAACCCTTAACACAAACGTATTAGGCACACAACAAATGCTGGTGGAATTCAATCAGACCTCTTGAGGATCTACGTAAGGGTTTGGGGATCTTCCACAGTGACGTTAGGAGGAACAAATTCACAAGACAGACAAATTCCTTCTGACATCTTTCCTGAAGCACTCTGTGAAAATTAGTTACTTAAAATACCTGTGGTTTTCTTGGGCCTGCCGTCCATTAGGTTCTGCTGAGTCACTGGAAGAAGTACAAAGTGAGCAGTTGTCTTTGTTTTCCTAAAGCTTCCAGATTTCCCATATTACCCATATTTTCAGGCCTTCATACTCTGTATTTTCATCTTGATCAAAGACATTTATTTACCCAAAGCTAGTGATTAGGAGATTTGACTATATTATTATATATTAGTATAATGCTCTTTATTAAAAACAACTCCATTCTCCATTGTCAGTATTAATATTAAACAGCAATGCCAAGTATACGAATTCTTAAATATACCCACCAGGCACAGAAAGACGCAACTCCAAGCATAAGCCATTCTTGTACAGAGCTCGGCTTACCATCTGAGGCAGGACTGTTGCTACCCTGTAGGCTCCACTGCCTATGAAGGTTTCCTTGAAAACCACTTTATATTCATTTCAACAATCTCTTTAGCACTTCTTATGTTCAAAGGACTGAGCTAACCATCGCAAGGATCCATAAGTAATCTTGGAAGACATTTACCTCATCCAAGGTGCTAATTAAAACCATTAGCCTAAATATGAGTAGCAGAAGGCACTTCAGGCCTAGATAATTCCTGGCACACTGCTTTTCAACACTGGCTAGGCTGCTCTTTAAAAACCCACATGCCTGAGGAGCCTCGCCCTCCCAGTTCCAACTGGATTGGTCTCTGGAGTAGCATCATGGAATCTATAATTTTGAAAGCTTCCTACTTGATTCTCTAACGTGCAGCCAAAGCTGACAACCACTAGTGTAGGTCTGGGGAAAGGGCCAGGAGGTGGGGGAGAGGGGGCGTTAAGGATGCACAGGTAATTCTTAGGTGCTGTCACAAGGTTTGGAACGGCTGTACTCCTCTGGTTAAAAGTACACAATGACACTCGATAATATGGGTGAATGTAGTAACTACATTGTTTTTCATGTGAAACCTTCATAAGACTGTGTATCAATGATACCTTAATAAAAAAAAAGTACACAATGACATGCAGGATCTGTCACTTACTGTGTGACAGTGAAAAGTTAATTACCCTATTTAAGCCTAGCTTTCTTATCTTTAAAATGGGAACAGTATTAGTGCCTATCTCACTGGTTAATTGTACAGTAAACAAGCCATTTCCTGAAAAGCACAACACAGTGTTTGCCAGGAAGTGAAAAAGGCCAAGACTAGTTCCACTAGGATCTTGCGTATTGGAAAGTCTTCACTTGTAATAACCCTTTTAAAGATATTTATATTGACCAATTTTTCTCACCTATAAAATAGAAGTGATAAATTCTTAACATTGTAGACAGGATCCAATGATAAATTAAATACAGTGCCAAGCACAAAACTTAGCCCAAAAGGGGTTCACTAAGCTTCCTTCCTTTCCCTCCATTTTCTCTTTACCAAATGCTTAGGCCAATTAAACAACAATAATCAAGAACCCATTATGTGTAAAGTTAGGTGTTAGCTGTGAGGGCCGATAGGATTGAGACATGATGCCTGTGCCCTTAAGGTGACCACACTATACTGACAATGCAACAGTAAGAACCCAGTGCCACACAGAGATGGCTAAGGACTGTCCACGTCCTGTTCATCTTCATGCCCCCACTCTCTGGGCCCAGTGGCTGGCCATCATTGAAGCGATTGAATGAACATAGGTGTGCCTCACAGGAAACAAGAATGATCTAGAATACTAGGATTGTAGACAAGATGAAAAACAATTTATTTCAAAACATGATTCATGTTGCAAGTGCATTCTTCACAGGATTTTTTTTTTTAAAGCATCATAATAATCTTCAATTTCATCTTTATTTTGTGGAGGTAGATATTATTATGCCCATTTATTGCTAAAGACACTGAGGGCTATAAGGCAAGTCTCCCAGGGCCACATGGCAAATAAACGGTGCTTTTAGACCTCTTTCTTCTTATTATTGTTATTATTTTTAACAATTCAGTGGTTTTAGTAGAGAGTTATGCAGCCATTATCAGTATTTAATTTTAGGATACCTCCAAAGAAATTCCATATACATTAGGAGTCAATCCCTAGTTCCTCCTCCCCTATCTCTGATTTACTTTGTCTTTTATTTCCATAGGATTTTAAAATCTCCCTAATGTACTCATATAATTCAATTTTTGAAACCTCAACTTTACAGAGCTTTTTAGGAACCCACTGTTGTATAGCTACCAATGAAACTATTTATTTCAGTTTGAATAATTCATTTTAAAACTTCAGAGTAAAAACTTAGGTCCTTTTCCCTCAATCACTTCTTTTCTTGAACTTTATCTTCAGGAATTATAACACTAACTGCTATATTTCTCTTACTTCAAATTCTCTCTGCTAAGAATCCAAATTTTTACTTTTAAAAAAGCAACTTTGAAGGGAAAGAATTGGGCAGATAGCTTATGCCTTTTGTATTTCTTATTCTGCAGTTAGGAAAGTTCTTTATTTGATTCAATATTACGCACCTGATTGAAAATAAACAGGGAAAAAGAAAATGTCTCAGACTGTGTAAGATGCACATACCTTGCCTATTCAATTAGCTGATCTGTGCATACCTTGTTTCCAAGGTAGAATGTAAGCTCTTCCAGGAGGGAGATCAAAGCACTAGTTCATTACTTCGCCTCTGCTCTAGTCACCGCATGGTGCTTCATATTTTATTACGGGACCTAATTATAGGTATGAAAATCAGAAAGAAAGACCTAAATTTGGGGGAAATGGTTAAAAATCTTGGCTTCTCCCTACAAGTCATGCCAGTATTTTCATTTGTACTTAGTGCTCTGCTTGCCCCTTATTAGGGCATGAAATGGTCCCAAGGAAGTCATACAAGAAACACAATTCCTACTCTACATTTATGAGCTTTCCACTGCACTGTCTCAAGATAAAGTCATAAATTATGAAAAGGCCAAATCTACAAAGAACCTTCAAGAGCATCTGGCCCTACCAGCTCATATTTTATTGATCTGCAACATAAGTCATAAGTCACCGAAGCAAATCAGGAAAAAGCTGCTATTCACTATGGCTTACCATTCATTAAATTAATAAATGTACCCCTCACCATCTTGGGAGAACCCACTGTTGTATGCAAAACTCCAGATTTACAAGAAAGACAAATAGGGAGTGATGATTTGATGATGTATTTACAAATTATTCAAAGTGTACTAAAGAGAAGCTCCTATAATGCACAAAAACTGTGAAGTTAGATTTATTCACAACTTTTCACGAACAGCTCAAAAAACAAGTTATACCAGAACTGAAACATAAGTTGGTAGAGGATGCCAACTCCACCTGCTTCAGGCTTTACGCGTGCATCTCATTTCATCCTTCACAAGCCCTGCAAGGCCGGTGATGCCATCCTCCTGCCTTTTACAGTTCAGAGAACAGCCTTGGGAAGATCAAGTAATTTAGTCCATGGCTCATAACCAGAAATGAGGGCCTTCAGTTGCTAGCATATTCTGACATCATAAAGCCTTTGACAAGATTTAATTTAACGGCATATTTAACACAAATCTTACACTATTATTCTCTGATCTTCATTTCTGTGGCTGGCCTGATTTTATAATTTTTAAAAATTTTAAATCAATTTCCAAAGTGACCTTCCTTTGAAATGTGCCAGGCTTTTATCCCCAGATGCATTTTGCTTTTTCATTTTTATATCCCTCACCACCTACTCCCAAGGATGATGAACTACAGATCTTTTTTAACACTTCCTGCATCATAAAATTTCAAGCTCCACAATGGCAAAAATTAACCCCACATCTTAAGTAAACTGATTGCTTCACAATGACTTAATCAATGAAAATAAAACACATTTGTGGTTGGCACCACATGAGGAATTGACCAAAATCTGGGTGACCAAAAATCAATGGGCCGCTCAAGTTCAAAAGTAACAGGGAGGTTGAAAAAGGTATCACACTGAAGTTCAGATATTCTGGATTCCAGTTCTGGCTTTACCATTAAGTAGTAAACCACCACCTAAATTCTTGGGAACCTGTTTCATTTTCAGTAATACAGAGATTATAATTCTTGATTTAATTTGTACACAAGATTGCTTTGATGGGCAATAGAGATAATGTGTAAATTCAGAAGCATGGAGCTACAACCATAGTTATTTTAAAGCCAGATAAAGGAGGCCCAGAGAAGCAAAATGGCTTGAAAAGTTCACATAGCCAGAGAGACAAGACTGAAATTCCTATCTTTGAGATTTTTAGTCCTTAGTCTTTTTCAGCCCAACCGTTGTTGTCTTTTCTATGTAACAGCTTCTACCTACTGAACTTTGCACTATTACTCAACATTATTTGCATGCCACCTCAGTACAACTTAGTTTCCCTTTGGGAAAGTGTCATGGCCATTCGTAATTTGTAAAACTATGCCTCAAAACACGTGTTTCCCAACTTAAAGACTATAGTATCTTAAAACTGGAAATGCTCTTATCAGGCCAACTGGACCGACCTCGGCATAAATAAGAATTCTTTCTACTACATCACTCAGAGGTATGTTTGGGCAAAATAGTCATAACTGTCTCTAAGGCCAATAAAACAAATGCTTTGCGGTCCACTTTTATAGAAATGAAACTTTCTTTGCAGCGTGTAAACAAAGCATTACTCAAGTCAAACATGTGGCATTAACAGGATCCAGAAAAGAGCTGGAGGAACCTTGGGTTCTGCCACAACCTCCCGGCCGACCTCGGTCCGGTCACGTGGAAAACTCTCCAGGCTTCAATCCGCCAGGGTATGAAAAAGGGGTGACAACAGCAAAACCCCGAGTGTCCCCCTTGAGAGATGCTGTGACAGGCGGGAGAGCGGAGGCGCGCTGGATGACCGAGTCCCGGCTCCGCAGCATCCCAGGCAGCCCAGAGCCGACCCGGGGCTCAGGCCGACCCACCCCGGGCCCCGCGTGGAGTGGGGCGCGCCCCGGGAACGGCGCTCGGGGGCGCTCCTCCTCCGACTTCCTCAGGGCAGCCCCAGAATCCCGGGTGCGGCCCGCAGAGGTCACTCACCGGGCCAAAAGCTCTAGGAAGATCACGTTACTGCAGCAGCCTGAGAAAACCAGGCCCACCGCGAAGGCCGGGTGCATCGGTGCAGGGAAGGGGAGCGAGCGCGCCGAGGAAGCGCCCGCCTACACCGCTATCCCTGGAAACCGGGCCGCCGCCTCCTCCGCGGCACAGCGCATTGCCAGCGTACCCGCGCGCCGCTGTCCCCGGGGGCCGCCGCGGTCTCCACTTACCGCGCGGCGCCACCGAAGCCGCGGGCCCAGGAGCTGTAGTTCGCAGGCAACCCGGCCCCATTCATTCGAGGGGGCGTCCGAGTCCCGGCCAGACTCCACATCCCAGGATGCTGTGCGCCCTGACGTCAAGCGTGTGGTGTCCCGCCTCTGCCTGACAGCTCGGGCAGCAGACAGGGCGAGGTGTCTGTCAGGTCTCTCGCTGACGTCACCTGGCGCGGGGCTTGCTGGGAAGTGAAGTTCCAACGCTGCCGTGGATTCCGGGGGGCAGTGCTGGTCTCACGCCACCAACTTAACGGGCTCGTATCTGTAGGCACGGAACTATCCTGAGCTCAGTCGTTGGAGGGGTTCTAGCATCCCAAACAATTCTGTTAAATTGAAAGTAGAAATTCCTCTGAATTTCTGAAAACAACATTGGTCTGAGCAAGTTCAGGAAATGAATCTTGGCTCAGCTCTAATCAGTTCAGCAGCTTATTTGAGCCTCAGTCTCATCGTAGCGTCTGTCTGGCCTGATAGCTGTGAGTGTTAAAAGCTATGGGGATCTCATGAAGATGGAGATTCTGATTAGACCCGCGCTGAGGTTCTGCGTTTGCAGCAAGGCCCCAGGTGATGCTGACGCAGCTGCTCTGTGGACCACACTTTGAGGAGCAGACGCCTATTAGCTGGTTGACTGCGGAGGTGGCATCCCACCGCTCCCATTGTCTCAGGGGACTACGTGCCAACCCGCCGTCCTTAGGCTCTTCCTTCCCTGTGGCCTAAACCATGCCCAAACTTTCTTTCTCCTTCACTTTACCACCAAATATCTTTAAAGAGTAATGTGTACCCATAATCTCTGCCTTTTGCTCTGATCAAAGCCAGATTATTCAAAATGTCTCATTTAGAGTCCAAATGACCTGTTAATTATCAAAATCGTGTAACACAGTCTCATCTTTCTTGATCTCTCAATGTCTTTTGACAATAAAATTTCCGTCTTCCTGACATTCTCTTGTCCCTCTGCTTGTACAGCACGACTCTTCTGGTATCTCCTCTGACTTAAACTTTTTCAGCTTTCTTTGTGGGCTTTTCCTCCTCTGCCCACTTGAGTTCTCCTTCCAAAGTTCCATCATTTATCCCCTGGTCTTATTGACCTGAACACTTTCTCTTGATGAGATCATCTCTAACTTCAACCATTACCATATGAAACTGAGCATATATGTATATGTCTGTATATGTGTAGCCGCAATCTCCCATGTACCTTAAATTTTCCAACTGTTTGACATCTTCCAACATATCCTCATAAACCTCTCAATCTCAGCATATAAACAGATTATCTACATATTCAATAAACATGTAATATTTTCAGCTTAATTTTTTAAATATAAACATCAAAAGTACTGCTCAACGAATTTGCATAAACAGTGTTATGTAACAATAACCTGGCCAGGAAATAGAACATACCAGAAGCTCCTTGTGTCCCTTCCAATCACTAATCCTCTCCAAGAATAATTGCTTTACTTTCTAATTAGTTTTGCCTGTTTGGCGACATTAGTCAATGAAATCATGGAGAGTATTCTCTTTTCTTTCTGCTTCTTTCACTCAGAATTACATTTGTCAGTTCATCTGTGTTGTTGCATGTATATGTAGTTTTTATTTTCACTGCTACAGCATTCTCTTGTATGAATATACCACAATTTATCACTCCTAGTAATAGACATTTTGCTATTATGAATAATGCTAGTATGAAGTGTCTTGTACAGAGCTTTTGGTGAACATAAATATACATTTCTGTTGGATATCAGTGTATTAATCAAGGTCCAGTGAAGAAAAAGAAATCACACAGTAACAGGGAAAGTTTAATGTAAATAATTATTAACTAGTAACAGGGGATTTATTACTGTAAGAGTTTAAGAAACTCCCACAATGATAGGAACAGAGGATACAAGGAGAGAGATACCCAAGGAAAAAACAAATTTGGAAGAGGGACTTCTTGCCGCCAAACTGAGATTCAGGCCTTACTGAAGAGAGCATGGCTATAGCCCTCTGGCTAGCAGAGAAGTTAGTGAGGCATCAATAAAACTCAGTATGAGCCACCCTTTGGGGTCCAGTTGGGGCCAACTCATCAGCAAGCTGCTGGTGGGGGCATTGTACTTTCTAGGAAGCTGACCGGGGCTCTGGCAGAACTTTCTGGAAACCACCTGTAAGGGGACTGCTGAACTCATAGAGGTGAGTGCCACAGGATGCCCAACGTGATGCAAGAACAAGAAGAAAGGAAAAACAGAAGCAGTAAGACAAGTTACTTCCCACTGCGGTGCTCCTACAGCGCGTTTGGGGACAAAGGCCCACATGGCACCGCCTGGTACAGGTGAAATGTCCAAGGTCCAGCTCCAGCATCACAAACAGGACCATGAAGGGCGGGTTTGGACCTGGCAGGCTGGGACACCTTAGGTTTTTTTTAAGTGATCATTTCAACTTACATATTTTAATTTTTCATCATAAAACCAAAGTTATAACGTGTGGACCAGTCTTCATCTCCCAGGCTTTTTCTTCTCTCTCAGAGTTCAAAATACTAGCATCTTTGAATAGGAACCTCTTAGACAGCAGCTGGGGTCAAACCTTCACACAATCCACTTCCCTTGTGGGGAAGGACCTACAGTTTTGAGAATGTTCATCATCATCTCCCCCCATGTTTGTCAGCAGAAAAAGCTGTCAAGGTTATTTTAAAGGCTATTTTTGCTTCTTGTTCCAGCCACTCAGATATATTTTGAATCATTTATAAAAACCACTTAAACAATCTGTTGACAAAAAATTCAGTAATAGAACTCCTGTGGGATACTTCTTGACACATGTCCTCAAGTTGACAATCCTACAGAGATCTGTCACTTGATTTTTTAAGAACCTATTTTCCATATCTATCACATGTAGATGATTTTCTCCTCTCTAAATCACAGAAGTCTTGAGATACCTGGAGCTGAGCATAAAAAAGGCATACTGTAAATATATGTAAGGTATTATCTATAAAGTCAAAATATTTTTGTTGCTTGTTTCATAGGTCAGATTCAAGCAATGGCCCAGGGTATTGGTAGATTTATATAATCTAGCTTCTTCAAGGATGAGATTCAAAAACAGATTTTTTTGTTCAGAGTATGAAACTAAGGCACATAGAGTTTTGGCTAGGAAGGAAACCTTCCTGACCAGGATGTTACAGGCACAATGTCAAGGACTTTGTCTTATTAGCCTCAGTTTGCTCCACATCTAGATGGCATCTGACTCACAGCAGATGCTCAAAAAATAATAGTTGAAAGGAAGGAAGGAATGGAGGGATGGAAGGACAGATGGAGGGAGGGAGGAAGGAAGGAAGAAAGACCCTTAGAAAAAATGCTCCTTTCTTTGGGACTAATACACAAAACAGGAGAGGGATTGAACATGGTACCTGCCAAGGGAGAGAATACTAAGTAGAATGATCACGTGAAGAATCAAGGCTGTGGGTGAGCTCTTGAATGGCAGAAATCACATCTATGTGATTTGTGTCTCAGTTTCCCCTTTCATTGCTGCTAAAGTGGTATTTGTTAAATTATTACATTTAATTATAAGGAACAAATCTAACTATAAGGAAAAGACACTAAAGGTTATACCACTTTCAGAAAAAGAATGATGTCTGAGAACCAAGTTTTCTACATCAAGTGTGGCATGTCTCAAAGCTGTGTATTATTCTCTACCTCCACCCCCACCCCCACCCCCACAATACTGATAATATTTTAAGGGGAAAAAACAAACAAACCCATGGATTGTGTGATTTTAATTTTCCTATACTTGTCCTGTCACCTTTTCTCCAGCTCAGGTGTGGAGGGGATGTGACGATGTTACTAACCCACACAGTGAAGCACTCTTTGATCTGTTCTGGGGGTGAATGCAGCACATCACAGCATCTGACTGGGTTTATAAATGCTTGCACACATAGCTCATCTACTCCTCCATCCATTATCCCAGGAGGATGGAGATTATTGTTCCTAGGAGAAAATTTGATGGTCAAAAAGGTTAAATGGATTTTCTAAGGCTCACAAGTTGGAATGAATATGGGGCCAGGCAGCTAAGGCAATGTGTGAAACCGTTTTTTAAGGTAGATGTGTGAAACTGGCTGCAAAATGTAACAAATTTGTTGAGGAATTGGCAAGTGTAGTGTCTGGATATATTCAAATTCACATTTTCAAAAATTTACTTTTATTGTGGTAACATGCATATAACATAAACATCACCAACTTAACCCTTTTTAAGTGTACAGCTCAATGGCACTAAACACACACTGTTGTGCAGCCATCCCCACCATCTATCCCCAGAACTCTTTTCCTTTTGCAGAACTGAAACTCAGTACCCATTAAATAATCACACACCCTTCCTTCCTCCTCCTCCTAGCACCTGCCAACCACCATTCTAGTTTCTGCGAATTTGACTACTACAGATACCTCATATAAATAGGATCATACATTATTTGTCTTTTTGTGACTGGCTTATGTCACTTAACATAATGTTCTCAAGCTTCATCCATATTGTAGCATATCAGAATTTCCTTCCTTTTTAAGGGTGATTAATGTTCCATTTTGTGTATAAATGCCACATCTTTGTGTATCTGTTCATCTGTCCATGGGTGAAAGTGGGTTCCTTCTGCCTTTGACTACTGTGAATAATGCTGCAGTGAACATGGTGTACAAATATTCTTTGAGAGCCTGCTTTCAATACTTTTGGGTATATACTTAAAAAGTAGAATTGTTGGATCCTATGGTAATTCTACATTTAATTTTTTAAGGAGCCATGTTACTGTTCTCCATAGCAGCCACACCATTTTATATTTCTGCCAACAGCAGCCACACCATTTCATATTTCTACCAACAGTGCACAAAGTTTCCCTTTTCTCCATATCCTCGCCAGTACTTGTTATTTTCTGTTTTCTATTTCTTCTTTTCATCATAGCCATCCTGACGGGTGTGAGGTGGTATCCCATGGAGCCGTTGATTTGCATTTCCCTAATGATTAGTGATGTTGAGCCACTTTTCATGTGCTCTTTGACCATTTGTGTATCTTTTTTGCAGAAATGTATGTTGAAGTCCTTCAAATTCACTTTTAAAGCATGGAGCACACCAAACTTTGAGCTAATCTTCCTGTGACTGCTGGTGTGTGACTCCTTATGATCCCCTGAGTGACAGAGCCTGGGCACAGGGGAAGCAGCCCTTGAAGCTGCCATTATTTGACACCTGCTTAGTTGGCTCCACCATCTTACTCCAACATGTTTCCTTTGGGATTAATGAAAATTTGTATTTATTCTTCATTTAAAAAAAGTTTTAGATCTGTTTTTGGATTTATAATATATGCAGGTGATATGAAATTCAAAAGGTACAATGGATATCAGTGTAAAATAATTTCCTTCCCTCTCCTGAGCCAAGTCAACCAGCACCTCTGCTTGGCAGCTACCATTGTCACTAACATTTTGGGCATCACTCCATTTACTAAAAATTATGTAGGTTTTTTGTTCACTCAGATACTGTTTTTTCCCTTCCAGTGTATCTTGGAGAATGTCCCATATGAGCACCGTATTCTTTTTAATGACTGTATAGTATTCCGTTTATGGGTGTGCCATCTTTTATTTAACTGGTTCCCTGCTCTTAGATCTTTAGATTTTTTCCATTCTTCTGCTCCAACAAATAGCACTCATTGATATCAATGGCATTTTTGAGTAAACCAGACAGGTGAATAACTGGCCATTACTTGGCTATGAAACATAGTCAAGTGGACTGACTTACTTGTTTTCGATTTGAAATGATAGCATTAATAGTGCCAAGGCTACCATTACAAATAGGACTCCCCTAGCTAAGGATATTTTTCCTAAACCTTTTCCTTATAACCACATAGTTAAAAAAAAAACCAAAGTACTTTATTTAATATTTATGTATGAAATGAAATCTCATATAGTATACCTGAAACACTGTCTGAAAACTACAGCCTTACAATAATTCCTCATAGACCTAATATCACTAGGAAATAAATGTTAATGCCACAAGGGCAAGATTACAACTAAGATTTCCAGAGAATGCATCAATTTTAGAACTGATGATTGTTGTACTAAAATAATTTTGAATGGAAATCTTCATGTTATTCCCTGCTTTATAAAATGTAATACAGGGAATCTTGACTATCCTTATGTGCTCAGCATCACAGACTTGAGCACCTATTATTGCAGTGTGGTGACTGTTATTGAGTCAACAGATGAATCCCAAACTGAGTGCCCTCATACTAATGGCCCCCCATTTTTTCAGGAAATGGTCTATGAGGGCTCAAGATTGATCAGTGCTTCTCCGGCACCCTCTAGTGCCTGGTACTCACCCTGTCTACCACTTAATGCTCTGGATTGACAACAGTTTGCTTGCCTGTCTCCTCCCACCACTCTGCAAGCTCTGTGAGGGCAAGGATGGTGTTCTTGCCACTTCCGTATACCCAGCTCCCAACAATACTGCCTAGTCTACAATAGTCACCCATAAATATTTGTCCAGGAAATTAACTGTCGAATAAATAAAGGAGTGAATGAATAGGTTCCTGCACTCCTTTTTTGAGTTATCTCCCTGCTTTTTATAGTTTTAATTTTGTCTTCTTTGCACCATTGCTCTCTACATTAAATGCATTGGCCTTTGGCAACTGTCCCTTCCAATCCTCTATAACTTGAAAAACCTGACTGACTGAGCATGTAACTGGGTTTAAAAATGAGCAGACAATGAAGAGCTTTCCATGATTTAAGTTTATAGCATTAGTGCACAATTTTTCTGACAGGTGTTCTGGGAATGCAGACATGTTTTGTTTTCTTTCTGGTTTTGGGATTCTGAATAGAGTTGTCTGTCAGCGGATTGCTAGGTTAGAAAATTATTGCTGTTTTGTAAGTCTACAAAAATTCGTTTAACAGGTGAGTTATGTGGTCAACACAATGCCAGAAGTATGGGATTATACACCATAAAGCTTGCACACGGTAAGAGCTTAATAAATTACTTGTTGACTGATAAAGGAAATGTGTAGAGTATGACCCTGCTGCCTCAATAACAGTAACTAACATGTGGGAGCACTTACTCAATGCCAGGTGCTTTTCCCAAATTATCTCATTTAATCTTCAAACAAATCCAATGAGATAGGTACTATTATGATCTCCCTTTTATAGCGGAGGTAAAGGAGGCTTAGAGAGATTAAGAGACTTTTCCAAATGATAGGAAGTCATGAGTTTGGTTAACACCCAGATCAACTGATACTAGAGACCAGTCATAACTGCTCTGCCTCACTGACCCAAGAGGTTTTCAATTTCATCTCAGAGTCAAGATAAACACACATGAAACCACCAAAACTTCTTGAAACACCAGCTAATGAACCATCTCCTAATACCTCTCCTCCACTCATGTAACTCTTTGCGTTTGCAACCTGCTCTCCAGCCTTACTGGGCTCCTGGCTGTTCCTACAGTATGCTGAGCCCATTCCTGCCCCACGGCCTTTGTACTTGCTGTTCCCGCTGCCTATAACACTCTTCCCCCAGGTATATATAAGACAATTTCCATGTGCTTAAATGTTACTTCTTCAGAGATCTTTCCTGGACGCCAAATCTAAAATAGCATCCCTTGAAGTTCTATCAGCCTTACCCTGCTTTGTTTCTTTGTTTCTCTCCCTCTCTCTCTCTACATACATATATATCCATTTATTTGTGTCTTTAGTTTTTCTCATGACTGTCTTATAGTTTTCAGAGTACAGGTCCTTCACCTCCTTGGTTAGGTTTATTCCTAGGTATTTTATTCTTTTGGATGTAATTGTAAATGGAATTATTTTCCTGATTTCTCTTTCTGCTAGTTCATTGTTAGTACATAGGAATGCAACAGATTTCTATGTATTAATTTTGTATCCTGCAACTTTGCTGAATCCAGTTTTAGTGCTAATAGTTTTTTGGTGGAGTCTTTAGGGTTTTCTATGTATAATATTATGTCATCTGCAAATAGTGAGAGGTTAATTTCTTGTTACCAATTTGGGTGCCTTTTATCTCTTTGTCTTGTCTGATTGCCGTGGCCAGGACCTCCACCAGTACTGTGAGGAATGAGAGTGGGGAGAGTGGGCATCCTTGTCTTGTTCCTGATCTTAGAGGAAAAGCTTACAGCTTTTTTCCATTGAGTATGATGTTAGCTGTGGGTTTGTCGTATATGGCCTTTATTATGTTGAAGTATGTGCCCTCTATACCCATTTTGTTGTGAATTTTTATCATGAATGGATGTTGAATATTGTCAAATGCCTTTTCAGTGTCCATTGAGATAATCAGGTGGTTTTTATCCTTCTTTTTGTTAATGTGATGTATGATGTTGATGGATTTTTGAAGATCATACCATCCTTGCGTCCCTGGAATAAATCTCCCTTGGTCTTGATGGATGACCCTTTTGATGTACTTTAATTCAATTTGTTAACATTTTTTTGAAGATTTTTGCATCTTTGTTCATCAGGGATACTAGTCTAAAATTTTCTTTTTCTGTAGTGGCTTTGTCTGGTTCTGATATTAGAGTAATGCTGGCCTCATAGAATGAGTTTGGAAGTATTCCCTCCTCTTCTGCCTTTTGGAATACTTTAAGAAGCATGGGTATTAACTCTTCTTTAAATGTTTGGTAGAATTCAGCTATAAAGCCATCGGATCCTGGACTTTGTTGGGAATTTTTTGATTACCAGTTCAATTTCATTGCTGGTAATTGGTCTGTTCAGATTTCCTGCTTCTTCCTGGGTTAATCTTGGAAGGTTGTATTTTTCTAGGAATTTGTCCATTTCTTCTAGGTTGTCCAATTTATTGGCATATAATTGTTCATAGTATTTTCTAGTATTTTTTTGTATTTCTGTGGTATCTGTTGTGAATATTCCTCCTTTGTTTCTGATTCTGTTTATGTGTGTACTCTCTTTTTTTCTTGATAAGTTTGGCTAGGAGTTTATCTATTTTGTTTATATTCTCGAAGAACCAGCTCCTGGTTTCATTGATTCTTTCTATTGTTTTATTCTCTATTTTTTTTTTTTGGCTCTGATCTTTATTATGTTCCTCCTTCTACTAACTTTGGGTTTCATTTGTTTTTCTTTTTATAGTTTCTTTAATTGTAAGTTTAGATAGTTTATTTAGGATTGTTCTTGTTTCTTAAGGTAGTCCTGTATTGCTATGTATTTCCCTGTGAGATCTGCCATCATAATGTCCCAAAAATTATGACCTGTTTTCATTTATCTCCATGTATTGCTTGATTTCTGTTTGAATTTGTTTATTGACCCATTAATTATTTAAAAACATGTTTCTCAGCCTCCATGTGTTTGTAGGCTTTTTTGTTTTCTTTGTGTAATTTATTTCTAGATTCATAGCATTGTGGTCTGAGAAGTTACTTAATACAATATCGATCTTTTTAAATTTATTCAGGCTCTTTTTGTAGCCTAGTATGTGATCTATTCTGGAGAATGTTCCATGTGCATTTGAGAAGAATGTGTATCATGCTGCTTTTGGGTGGAATGTTCTACACATAACTGTTAAGTCCATCTGACCTAATGTGTTGTTCAGTGCCTCTGTTTCCTTATTTATTTTCTGTCTGGTTGATCTGCCTATTGATGTGAGTGGTTTGTTAAAGTTTCCTAAAACGAAGGTGTTGCAGTCTATTTGCTCCTTTAATTCTGTTAGTATTTGTTTTACATATTTAGATGCTCCTATGTTGTGTGCGTATTTATAATGGTTATATTCTCTTGTTGGATTGACCCCTTTATCATTATATAATGTCCTTTTTTGTCTCTTGTTACTTTTGTTGTTTGATATTCATCTTAAATATATCATGCCACTACTTTGTGGCTGTAAGGTTTCTGCTGAGGGGTATGATGATAGCCTGATGGGTTTTCCTTTGTATGTGAGCTTTTTTCTCTCTCTGGCTGCTTTCAATACTCTCTCCTTATCCTTAATCTTTGTCATTTTAATTATTAAATGTCTTGCTGTTGTCTTCCTAGGGTTCCTTTTGTTAGGAGCTCCCTGTACTTCCATTACCTGAGTGTCTATTTCTTTCCCCAGTTTGGGGACATTTTCAACAATTATTTCTTCAAAGAAACTTTCTATCTCTTTATCTCTCTCTTCTTCTTCTGGTACCCCTATTATGTGAATATTGTTTCATTTAGATTGGTCACACAGCTCTCTTATCATCCTTTCATTTCTAGAGATTATCTCTTCTCTCTGTTCCTCAGCTTCATTGTTTTTCTGTTCCCTAATTTCCCTCTCATTGATTGTCTCCTCTACTGCAGCAATCTATTATTCATTCCATCCATTGTATGCCTCATTTCAGTTACTGCATTCTTCACCTCATTTCTCTTTGCTGAAGTCCTCCCTGAGATCTTTAATACATTTCTGCAGATCAGTGAACATATTTATAACTTTTACTTTGAAATATTTATCAAGAGATTTGTGATCTCCATTTTATTTATTCCTCTTTCTGGTGTCTTATCCTGTAGTTTTGTTTGGAACACATTCCTCTGCCTCCTCATTTTGTCAGGGTTTCTGTATTTTTCCCTTTGTGTTAGACAGACCTGTTGTGCTTCTTGGTGTAGAGAGTAATGGCTCTATGTAGTAGGTACCGAGAAGCTCAGGACACTTTCCTCTCCATTGTCTGGTTCTCCTTTGCTGTGGAGTCCCAGTGGCTGTTGGTGAGCAATGGGTGGGGTCACCTTTCTGTCTGTCTGTTGGCAGTGGTTTATTTTAGTCTGCTGAAACCTGCAGTTTGCATCAACTGGCCCTTTGTGATCAGAGCATTGGCTTCCGCTGGGATAGTTGTGGGCAGGGCCACCCCCTTTCTGCCCTGGGACAATGGTGGGATTCCCTGCAATGAGGGCAGGCAGCTCAGCTCTGGGGCAGAGCGTGGTGACTCACGTGGTGGCAGGGCATGCTGCAGCAGTGAATTGCATAGGTGCCTCTGGCTGTGGCGAGGTGCACAGGACTAGACTTGGCCACCCACGGGGAGGAAGGAGGTCTGGGAACTGGTCCCTGCAGGCACCTCCCAAGTTGGGAGTGAGAAAGGGCTGAGAAAGCTGGGAGAGCCTCCCTCTGTCTGCCAGACAGCAAAGTCTGATGCTGCTGGGCCATGTGGGCTGGTATGCTGGTCGTGCACAGGGAAGTGTCTCAGGGCTTAGCTACCAGCAATGGGGATGGACCTTTTGGGGCTCCCAAGGGTGCCTCAACCATTGGGCTGAGGGAGGGCTCTCTACTGGCACTTTATCCTGCAGAGAGATCTCCATCCAACCCTCAGCCCTCTGACACCCCTCACATTGCTGGCAAAATTTTTAAACTATCGCCTCTGCTTTGGGTCTCCATGGGACCAGTGGTGTGTGCCTGTCCTCCACAAGTGACTGGAGTCTCAGACTCCCAGAGTGTTCCAACTGTCCCTTGTGTCCAGTCCTGCTAAGCACCAGAACCCAGCGCAATATGGACTCATGGTCCCAGAGCAGGTCTCCAGGGCCAGGTGTGCAGAGTCCCTGGGTGCCTGTCCCCTCCCCACTCCATTCCTCTTCCTCCCGCCTGTGAGCTGGGATGGGGGAAAGGCTGGAGTCCCGATTGATCGTGGCTCTGCCAGTTTATTCTGCTCTGTGTGGTCCTCTCTTCTTCCTCAGGTGTAGGGGGTCTGTTCTGCAGTCTTCAGGTCATTTTCAGGTGTAGTTCTATTTGCTGTAGTTGCTTCCTTGGTGTCTTTGTGGGAGGAGGTTTTCTGCCTGGCCTTCCTACTCCACCATCTTTTTTCCCCTCTCTCTCCACCACGCTTTCTTTATTTTACCATTCTCTAACATGATAGTAATTATCTTCCTATAGATGTATTTTGCATTTTCTGTGTCTCCCATTAGATGGCATACTCCAGGAAGCCAGGGACTTTGCATGACCCTCCAGCAGCTAGAGCAGGGCTTGGCACATAGTACCACTAAATATATACCTGTTGAATGAACAAATTGTTATATGTCAGTGTTTTTTTGAGATAAATATTGAAAAACAGTACTGGGCCAGGTATTTTGCCAGATGTTTTACATGACAATGTCTCATATGTTACCTTGTCACACCCCTATGAGAGAGGCATATTATTGTCTTCTCATTTTACAGACACAGGTAAGGAGGCTGAAGTTCAGAGACATTGAGCAAGTGCCCCTGGGCAGTTAGTGGCCGGTCCGGGACCTGGACATGCTCTTTCCAGGGATGGATTATGTTTTACAAGTTTATTCTCCCAGGGCTTATTTTTCTTGCAGAGGTATGGTCTTTCTCCAAAGCTTTCAGTGACAAGTAGTTTCTCTTCCATTTTGCACTGATAGTCTTTCAACAAGTTCCAAAAGGACTGAGAAGAAAACTGGACCATGGGCTTTTCAAGCTCTGACCTCACGTCCTCCTCACAGCCTCACCAGGGTCAGAACACAGGGCAGCCATCTGTTCAGGACCAGATTTCATCCAGAATGCTTCAGATGCCCCTACTTTTTCAGTCAGGACAGACAAGTAACTCTGAGCAGTAACAAGGAGAGTGGCCAGAGTAACTCCTAGACAAGGAGGGTTTTCTGTTCCCGCCCACTTCTTTGATACAAGGAAAGCTTGTTCCTATGCAGAAAGTTTTCCAAAGTTTTTGATGAGGTGTCAATAGTTTGTTTTTTTTCCAGTGTGGATTTTGCATTTTTTGAACCCTGCCTTTCTCATCCTGTTCTCTCTGCTTGCTGGAAGTTCCATCATGCCCGCAGAAATGGAGTCAGTTCCTGATCTCTTGCTAGAGAATAATACTCTGAATGTGGAACCTGGAAGATTCCATCTTTTACAAACCTACCCCATTTACTTTAGCTTTTGTTGGGAGAAAGGGTGAGGGAAGATGGTTCTTCCATGCAAATTCCAAACAACTCAGAATTAATATCAGCTCTGCTCCCCAGGAAGCACCAATGTAGTAGCCAGGATTTTTGTTACAAAGAATAGTTCTGGCATTTTTTTAACCCTCTAACAATACAGATGCCCTTTTCATCACTGTTATAGAGTCAGAATTACTTTCCTTTCCCAGGCCTCCAACACCCAAAATTGCACAGAGCAGTGTGGGGGTCTTAAAGAGGAGGGTGTGTGGATTTGATAAAAGGAAGTCCTAGATGGCTCAGTGTCAAGCCTGTGATGGTGACACCTGAGAAAGGGAAGCCACAGCACCCCCAAGGGTGCCAAGTGTTGATGGGGCAACCTGGGAGTCCAGGAAATGGGCATTCATGGGAAATTGCTCCTCTGCAGCACAGGTGGACTCATGAGGTGAACCTCATTACCCACAGTTCACCATTTCCAAAAAATGAAATACAAGCTCAGCGAGGTGGATAGTTAACCCAAGATCATGTACTTAAGATTTGCATCTCTGTTTGGAAGGCTTCCTTGATCTGTGTCTTTACAGAAGGAAATCCTAAACTTCTTTCCAGAGTCCTGCGCACCCTTCCCTCCCAGCCTCAACACACACCTTCTGCCGCTTGCACCAGGGCCTTGGTTATGAGACTCACCTGGGCCCCCCTGAGCATGAGTGTGACAACCTTTATCCTGTTCCTTCATTTGTCCCTTCAGGCCTAGGGCTGGGAACTGCTTCCCAGTGTAGCTAGTCTCATCATCCTCTGTTGGTTCTTTTATCCCTGTGCACATTTCTGTGGGAAGTCCTGAAGAAAACTCTGATTAACTCTCTGAGTATATCATCTGTTTCCCTCTGGGATCCTGACAGAGACAGCATCAAATTCCACTCCATCTTCTTCGGGGTCTACCTGTCCCCCAACTTAATGTAGCCATTGATTTTGTTGGCAGACACTGTAGATGAAGAGTTGGCCAACTCCAGAGAGGGCAGGTAATGCAAATCCATCCACTGCCTGATTTGGTAAATAAAGCTTTATTGGACCTCAACCATGCTACAACAGCAGAGTTGAGTAGTTGTGACAAAGCCTAAAATATTGACCATCTGGCCCTTTACAGACTGTTACAGACCTCCTCTAGAAGTATCCCCTACTGGAATTACTATTTGTATCCACAGACTCATGTATAAAAGCCACACAGCCTTTGCACATGCTGGCCCATCCTTGACTCCAGTGTTGTTTGTCAAACATTTCAATGAGGACCCTGGAATATGCAGCTCACACCCAGGTTATGGCCTCAGCAGACCTGGATTCAGGTCTCGGCTCTGTCATCTACTGGGTGACCTTGGGCAAGTGTTTAGTATTCTCTAAACCAACCTCAGTTTCTTAATCTGAAAAAAAGGGGATATTGATACTATTTCCGTTCCTCATAAGCTTGTAATGAGAAATGCATAAGATTATATGATATAAAATGCTTAATACGGGCCTGACACAGAGTGAATGCTTCAAAACAGTCCACTGTGCACCAAAAGCCCTGTGCTAAGAGGTGGGAAAGTAAAGATACGTAAGACATAGTCTTGTGCCTCAAGGAGCTTGCAGATATAACAAGGGAGCAAGATGGTTTCACTGTAGAGTTTTCTCATGTTAAAAATATGGGACTACAGCACAGCCTGGACCTTTTTAAGCTCTCAAGTCTGCCCCTTCTAGTCCCAGCTGGACGAACTATTGAACCTTATGTTTGGGGGAATGGCCTTCATTATTGCCACTGGCCCGTTTTCATCCTACCAGGTGGTAGGTGGGCCTTGCTCTATTAAAAGTGATTTGTGCTCTATTTGGAGATTATTGTTTCAATGCCACCAAAATCCATTGGTTTGAGCAGAAAGATGCAGCTGCTGTAAAATGTTTTCTATCTTCTATTGACCTGGGACCACATGATTCATCTGCAGCAGCAGCTTCCATACCACAAAATTATCAAAAATATCTTGGTGTGCTTATTGGCATTCCACTGGAGCCTTAGCGACAATACGGAGCTGATGGAAGGATCTTATGCATCATGAATATAAATATCATCATTCAAATTACTCTGGTAAATGTCGAAGATAAAAGGAAATGTTTTATTCTGCGTTCATTAAGCACTAGAGGGTACATTTCCCCTGGATGCCAACTCATTATGTCTGTAATGGTTAATGGAAGTTAAATTCCAACATCCCATCAAGGGGAAGAAATGATCCCTCAAGTATATGGAAACTCCTTCCTCCAAATTGCAGATCAAAGCTGGGTTATGAACTTCTATACTTTCTTGCTAATGGATTACACTAACTGTATTCTTTGAAAATTTTCCCCTCCAAACAGTAGCTTTCTCTAAGTCAAGGTGATAATAGAAATTTTGTAAACATGAGAGACTGTGAGGTCCACCAGAGCTGGACACCAGAGGTTTTCCCTCTGGGGGGATAAACTAACATTGTACAAATGCCTGTTACGTATCAGGGACTTTACTCATGCCCTCTCACTTTGTTTCACAAAATCCCAAGGAGATTCTTCTGTCCTATATGTGAGGAAACCGAGACCCAAGTAAGTTAAGCAACCTGCCCCAAGTCCTATGGCTTATGGGAGAGAGCGGCCGTGAGCCCAGTGCTGTCTAATCCACTGTTTGGAGCTAGCCCCCAAGTGTCTGTCGGATACCTCTCTGTGACAAATAAATGTTAGGCACAGGGCTGGGGTGGGCATACAAGATGAGGAAAAACTGCACCAACAAAATTGCCAGGGAAGTGTGACCAACTCAGACCAACTCATGCCAGCTGTCTGCTGATGTGGTTTTCTCCCCTTCCATAAACCTGCAGGTGAGAAAATGAACGAATCCAGATCATGGTGAACAGGTAGCTGGGAAAGTGCCCTTTGCGTGGCTGTGGAGAGGAAGAAGCATGTGCAGTGGGGAGGGAACCTGGATGGGGGAGAGCCCTCAGCCTGCGGCACGGAGCGGGAGGCTCCTCCCTGTACAGCAGCTTCTAGTGACTTCTGGAGAGAAACCCCAGAAAGCTCAGCCCCTTGCAGGTTTTAGTAACGCTTAAGACAAAATGTCTCTGCTGTGACTACTTCTGGGCTCTAAACAGAACCTGGCCCAGCTTTCTAATCTGTCCTCCCAAGACCCGTTTTCTGGGTCTGGGTAATATTTGTGCTGTTCCCCTTTATGCTCGCTTCACATTATTCTGTCTGGAGTGAAGTGTGGGACCCGGGAGGAAATGGAAATGGATCAGCTAAGCAGCACTTGGAGTAACAGACGACCCTGCTGAGACCCCACCTGGAAGGCTGTGCTCAGCTCTGAGTCTCTAATTACCAGCCAGGTCCAGACAAACGGGTGAGTGCTGGCAGAAGAGCAACCGGAGTGATGGAGGAGGACAGCTGGATTCACGAAGAAAGATGAGAAGAGCTCAGTGAAGGATGACCTGGGGGAAGCCGGAGACCATCTCCTGATATCTGAAGGCTGTACACAATCAGCAGAAGTAAGAATGATTTTGGTTAGACCTAAGAAATATAACAAAGAGTAATGGAAGGAAATACAGTAATAATGGACTGTAATTTTATACCTGTTCCTGCCCCAAGAAGCTTCAACACATTTTATGGCTCAGTATGATATACACGCTATGGTAGGGTGTATCCAGACTATAAAGTGGCTTGTAATTTAGCTAAAGGCTTTGCAAAAAATAATATTTAGGGAGAGGGTAATGGGCACTTGGTGTATGCAGTCTGGGCTCTGGCTTTGTTTTGCCTGCTGCCCACTCACAGGCAGAGTGCAGCTGGAGAAGAGCGTTACTTTGTATAAATGAGACCAATTACAAAGTTTTCTGTGGCCGTTTTCAGGGCCAGACACAACTCACCCCCGTTTTATGGTAAAAGGTAGAAGCTTCTTCACAGTCAGAGAAATACAGGTCTCAGAAAACCATGAACAGCTGCTACCACTGACATCGTAGCGTCTCACGTTGCCTGCACCCTGGTGGAGTGGCCGGGCAGCAGCCAGACGCCCTCTGCCTTTTACCTGCTCCTGTCCAGATGCAAAGCCACACGGATCAGAGGGGTCTCCACCTCCTGCTGCGCCGCAGCTTTCTCAGCCTCTATGTGAGGAGGCAAATCTTTGTCTCTTTCTGATTGTGATACTGAGTGATGGGTGAATCTTTGCATTTTTCTGTTTTCTGTATTTAGAAGGTTCCTTCCTCAAAATCCATTCACTTCTTCATTTCATTCAGGTTTTGGCTTAAATACCAAATTGTTAGACAGACTGTATCAGACACCCTCTCTGAAATAGCCACACCCTCTCCATTTCATCCTCCAGCCCCTGCCTTTCTTTGTATTTTTAGCATATTTCTGAATGCCTGGAATCATATTATATATTATTATATCACATCATATCATAAATTAATGGTTGACCTTGAGTAAGATGGGTTTGAACTACATGGGTCCATTTATATGTAGACTTTTGTCAATAAATATATTGGGAAAATGTTTTGAGATTTGCAACAATCTTAAAAATTTTCTTTCCTCTAGCATCCTTTATTGTAAGAATGCAATATAATATATATATATAACATATAAAATATATGTTTATGCTATGAGTAAGGCTTTTGTTCCACAGTAGGCTATTAACAGTTAAATTTTTGGGAATCAAGAGTTGTATGTAGAGAGAGAGGGGGGCTTAAAGATGGTGGTGTGAGAAGTGAGACAGAAACTTCCTCCCCAAACCACATATAATATGAAAATACAGCAAATACAACAAATCCTGAAAGAGCAATTGGAAAGAAAACTGCAACAGACTGCCTACATCTGAGGAAAAGAGAAGGCCTCACAGAAAAAAGGGAAAGTAGCAAAGCCACAATCCGGCAGGACCCAAGCCCTTCCCGACCCCAGCTCACTGGCGGGAGGAAGAGAAACAGAGTAGGGAGGGGGTGGAAGACTAGGACTGCTGAACACCCACCCCTGGAGATCTTCTCTGGGTGCACAAACTCACATTACATGGGGTTGGAAAGCAAAGACAGGTGGAATACTCAGAGAGACTGAGATTCCAGCCTCTTGTGGAGAACAAATACCCACAACTGGCCACCCTGGGACAAAAGAAAGGTGGGCACATTGAAAGACTTCCCAACAGTGAGAGGGCTGCTAAAGGGGCAAGGGTTACACAGAGCTTGCTGCTCAGGAGAAAGGTGGACAAAATCATCCTGTCACACTAGCCCAACAGGTTGGGAACTTTAAGGAGCTGCGGGCACTCCATCCCCATGGCTGGTGACATGCATCGAGGTCCCCCACCATGATATGCAGCCTGCCACTCCTTCCATCTGGCCGGCACCAGTTCGCGAACCTGCTTCACCCACCATTGCACTAGGCCAGCAGGGCAGCTCTGGCTACTGCAGCTACAGGGGCCTAATGCAGAAGCTCCTCCCTGCATGCTAAGCCCACTGGCCCTGGCATTGGAGGCAGGCACTACAGCCAGGAAGCAGGAAAGAGCTCTTTCCTCCCAACAGGCACTGGCACTGCTCACCTGCAATCCCCACTATTGCTCCAGATGCTGGGAAGCTCCAGAAAGTAGAGCTTCTGGGCACTAGAGGGCACTGCCTATACAAAGTTATTATTCCAGAGTAATCAATACAAATATGAAATGACAAAAGAACCTGGTACAAACCAAAATCCCACAAACAACAGAAAGAGGGCTAAGTGAAATCACCAATCTTCTTGATAAACATTTCAAAAGGAAAATCATAAACATGCTCACAGAGCTACAGAAAAATATTCAAGACCTCATGGAGGACTTCAAGAAAGAGATAAAAACTTTGAAAAATACAGTATCCGAAATGAAATATGCAATGGAGAGATTTAAAACCAGATTAGAAGAGGGAGAGGAGTCAGTAAATGAAATAGAAGTTAGAGAATAGAAATACAAAGAAGCTGAGGCACAGAGAGAAAAAAGGATCTCTAGGAATGAAAGAATATTAAGAGAAATGTGCAACCAATCCAAATGGAACAATATTCACATTATAGGGGTACCAGAAGAAGAGAGAAAAAGGGATAGAAAGTCTTTTGAGAAAATAATCACTGAAAACTTCCTCAATCTGGGGAAGGAAATAGTCTTTCAGGCCACAGAAGTGGACAGATTTCCCAATACAAGGGACCCAAGGAAGACGACATCAAGACATATAATAATTAAAATGGCAAAGATCAAGGATAAGGACAGAGTATTAAAAGCAGCCAGAGAGAGAAAAAGGTCACCTACAAAGGAAAACCCATCAGGCTATTATCAGACTCCTCAGCAGAAACCTTACAGGTCAGAAGGGAGTGGCATGATATATTTAATGCAGTGAAACAGAAGGGCCTTGAACCAAGAATACTCTACCCAGCAAGATTATCATTTAAATTTGAAGCAGGGATTAAACAATTTCCATATAAGCAAAAGTTGAGGGAATTTACCTCCCACAAACCATCTCTACAGTGTATTTAAAAGTTGTATGTGGATTTTTGACTGTGCAAGGGGTCAGCACCCTGACCCCCTCATTGTTCAAGGGTCAGCTGTGTATTGTATTATATTTTCTGTCTCCTCTGACTAGAAGCTAAAGCTCCTTACCGACAGGGCCTTCATTGTTCTGCTCACTGCTGCATCACCAGCAGCATCTAGCTTACATCCTGGCTACCCAGAACAGACACTCAGTAAATATTAACAAAGTGAGTTTACCTGGTATATCCTGGTTGTCTCAGAATAAAGGAACCTCATAAATTGCATGGGTAGTTTATGTCTGCAGCATGTTTTTAATTTCTTAAAATTCTTACCTTTTCAAAAGTCCTATGGGATACACTAGCAGTCTGTCCAATTTTCAGATAGGAAAACTAAGGCACAAAATTACAACTTGAGATCACTTCACATTGCAGAAGCCAGATTTAAATCCAGAGCTCCTTTCTTGGGCATCTCCTGCCAGAATCCAAGTTTTACATCTATAAGCACCTTGCCCCCTACATTGGGTAAACTTGTAGAAAGTTGGAAAGGAATTCTAAAGAAACTCTTCACATAGAATTGGATAAGTGTAAAAAGTGGTGATCTCATTGTGGGAAAAATCTATAAATCTGGGCCAACTGCCCTGTGCTGCTCATTACAGGTACCTGAGGTCTCTGGCACAGGTGCTTTGCACAATATATACTTCAACTGGTTGTGTGCCTCACTGTTCCAAGTAGCTGGGAGAGGGAAGCAGCGCTTGGCTGCTGGGCTTTTTCTGCCTTCCATCTGGTTAAGATTCTTAATACATGGCTGGTAATGTGTTTCCTAAGGTAAGTTTTCAGTGGTTGCCCTCAACTTGCAATTTGCTGATGCATCAGGAGAATTCAGAGTTTCTCCCCATCTAGGTCCTGTATTGGCAGGTGTCAACATCATTATTTTTGTCATTAATACAGAGTCAGCTACCTGCCCGATAGCAATATGGGGACCCGGAAGGGGCAGACACCATCCTTGTGGAGCCTCACAAGCAAGTTGCACAGGAGATTTGAGAAGTGACTTTCAGGGACAACTCTGGTCGTTTAGGAAATGAGGCCATCGGGGGCTCTTCACTGCGGGGAGCTTCTGAAACCACTGTACTCACCAGCAGGGAGGACAGGGGGATGGTCTGGCCCAGACAAACCAGGCGGACTGGCCATGACACTCCTGGGACTTGTTATGAGGTCCTGTGAGAGAGAACATCCGGGTCTGGTTTTTCCTCTCCGATCTCTTAAACACTTCTTTGTCTCCACTGAGAGGCGATGCTTTGCTTCATTTTCGCCGAAGCTTCGTGTGCCTGAAGGCCCAGCAAGCAAGGTCAGACCTTTGCTCGTAGATGTGAGATGCGGAAGAAATGATAAAAGAACAAAGATTCTGGAGCCCAATGACTTCCCTCAGTTCTTCCTCTTTGAGGCTGACCCTCTCCCCCCATCTCCTTATAGACCCAAATGTCATCTGGGAAAGTCAAATTAGAAATATAAGAACAAAAAAGCCAGGCACCATTTAAGAAGGACTGTTTTAGAAAGCAAGCAATAATAGAGCCACTGTAGATACTCTACACAGACTTCCCAGACTAGGTGGGTAACGACGAAGTGGTTCCTCTTCTTTCTTTTTAATCAAAGATTTCCTTTTTCCCTTCGGTCCCTCTCTGGGCAGTGAGGAGACTTCATTAACTGAGGGGACAAAGAGAGCCCATTTGGGCAATGTGCTTTAGAAGGAAAGGAATCAGGTCTGTTTGCTGTTTGAATCTACATTTTGTGAAAAAAAAAATCACACAGATAAATTTATTTTGGCTCCCAAAATGGTGAATGGTGGCGTTAAGGCATAATTGTTCAGCGTGATTTGAATGGTGCACTGCCTCAGGGCAGGGTCTTAAATGTTTCTGAGCCAGCGCTGGGATGAGACCAGGATGGTAACGCTCCCCATGGGCAGAGAAATTCTGTTTAACCTCATGTCAGACGTCACAGTCATCTGTCCATTCTGAGCACACCAGGACAATAAATAAATCCCGAGATGAAAGTATCAGGGCAGCCGCACTGTTTTGAGCAATGGGGTAGATCCTTTTCATTGAACTCACTATGAGTGATTTTTTTTTCTGTGAAAATATTTTTTGAGGGTCTATCAGGCCTTAATTTAGAAATGTGTAAGTTGGTCTATAAGTGTTAAAGGGCTTTAATTTTAATGTCTAACATGAAGAAGGGGAAACTATATGTAGTTATGGGAGACATAAGTACTTCAGAATCAGACAGATTTGGCTTCAAACCCTGACTCTGCTTCTTATCTGGTGCTTCGACCTTATGTAAGTTGTTTAAAAACCTTCAGCTGCTGTTGCTTAAGCTAAAAAAGGAAAAATTGCACCTACCTATTATAACCCTGAGAAGTCGGTAAAATCACGTATGGAAAGCTTCTGGCACATGGAATGCACTCAGTTAACTTCAGTCTCTTTCTACCTTAAATTGCATCTGATTAAATGCATTGCCAAGGGTGCCAGAGAAGGTTCTATTTAAGTGTGGGAGAGCTCTTGCTAAATGTGCCTCCAGACACCCGCCTCACGGGGGCCAGATCAAACCCGAGCCACATGAAGCCTTGGGGACCCACGGGGGGGCTTTGGGCAGCTGCCCGCTGCACACCAACTCCGACTGGAATCCAGATCCTTTTATGCTTTGCTCCTCTTTAGAGATGCGATGTGACCTCGGGGTGATGAGCCTGGCCTGGGAGCGTGGAGCCTGGTGACCAGCGATGCCACCAAGCACGCATCTGTCTCTGTCATGCTTTCTGCCTGGGTGGGAAACACGCATGTCCCATCCCCCTGAGTTCCCAGAGGGAGAGGTGCGGGGTGCTCCACTGCACCCCCCCAACTTCTGCAGAAAGCCCTGTTCTCACAGTGAAGGTGGAGAGTGACCACAGACTCTGCGGAGCCTAGGAAATGCATGCCATTCACATCTCCCCGTGATTAGAGACCCTGCTTTCCTCCCGGCGGGCAGATGCTGAGCAGTTACTCCTCCCTCGTTTGGGAAGGTCCAGGGCCCCTTCTGCCTCGCAAAGCAGCGGAAAGCCTTGCCTCCCACTTTCCCCTGCTTTCCACCTCCGGCCTTGCAGATTCTCCTGGAGACTCTTTTCCTTAATATTCAGTTTTGTTTAACACCAGTGGAAAAAAATCATGTCCCTGAAGCTCATTGCCTCCACAGTCCTTAGAAATGCTGGTAAATGCCGGGCGTGGTTCAAAACCAACTCAGGATGTGGCAGGAGGAGGTTTCCTGGTTGTGCGAAAGTGGGGTGGGGCATGCTGGAGGTGGGTTAGGAAGGAGAAGGGGAGCATAAGGGCCCCGGGCTGGGATGGGGGTGAGGAGCGTTTATGAAAAGTGGAAAGATCTGGTCACAGATGAGCAGTGGGATTCGGGGCCGAGAAAGAGGGGTGTAGGGAGCCCAGTTGGGAGCCTGGCTCTCTCCCAGTGGTATAATGCAATTCTCTCCACCTCCTAAAGACACTTACAGGAAAGGCATCTATTACCTTCCAAAGCTTCCTGTGGGACACTTTGTATTTCTTTTGAATTGAGCCCTGCAATGAGACATGCCTTAAACAGAACAGCCTCAGCTAAATTCAGGGGCCCAGAGCAGTCATTACATGTTCAATGCCCCCTGGACACTGGTTACAGTGAACACTTCCCGTTCATTTACTCACCTAACCCTTGCAACAGTCTTACATTTATGGAGGAAGAAACTAGGGTTTAGCAGATTTAAAAAATATATAAAACAACAAACCTTGATTACTCACTGTCCTGGAGACTGGGAAGGCTGAGATCAAGGCACAGGCAGGTCAGTAAAGCCACACAGCTGTGCAGGGGTGAAGCAGCTGGTTAGAAGCACAAGACTGTCTGATTTCAGAGTCCAGACGCCCTCCCTCCTTCCTGCTCTCTGCCTCCTCTGCTGTAGAACATGTTGTCAGCTATGCTTACCACTGTACAATTCACGCTGTGCTAAGTCTTTGGAAATCTCCCCAGCAGTGGGTGTAGCACGCAGTGGGTGCTTGGCAATGTCTGTGAAGCAAGTAAATTGCTGGAGTGGCCCCCACCTAATTAATCCACACGATGCACCTGAGCTGAGCGAGGCGGCCAGAGTCAGTCCTCTTTGGCTTTTGCATGCAGAAGGATTCACGGGAATATGCTTCTAGACTCATGGTTACCCTTGCAAGTGAAGAATTCCACAGCTTAATTACTTCTCAGGAGTAATGGCTCAGAGAAGTGCCCAGTCACTCAAAACTTAGAAAGATAAATATGGTCAAAGAAAATCATCAGCTTAGCAAATCTAAGACATGGCCCACTGTGGGAATAGATGCCTAATTTTTTTTCAGGGACAGAAAGAAAAGGACATCAAGGCTCCTAGATTTAATATGTACCCAAGAGTGTGCTTCAGGTATGTTTTTGATGGATTTACGAAAAGTCCACCTCACCCATCAATAAAACTGGGGCAACAGAAAGCCCAGGTAGGGAGGATGGGTGCCGTCCCTCACAGCATAACCACTCAGGCGCGTGAAATCAGAGGGCTGAGTCGGGGAGGGACGAGCAGGAGAAACTCAAGACTGGAAGGAATTTTGAAACGTCATCTAAACTGTCCCCCTAAATCATCTGAGGCAGGTTCATTTTATTTTGAAAGAGCCCCTGGGAAAGACACTCAGAAACCTCTTTCTGGCAGAGCCATTACAGTGTTAACAGCTCTCACTCGCTGGAGATTTAATCCTCCTAATTCATCACCTGCCATGGCAAACACAGGCTGACGGAGCCTATCTATTTTTCTAAGGATTTATGCCCTTACCTCCTTCCAAAATGGGCATGAGGCCACCCACTGATGGAGTTGGGAAAGAGTTTATAGAAAAGAGAACGTAAAAAAGCTGAGTGCTCTGTGATCTGGTGCCCTAGAGATCAAGGATGGCCCCAGCGTATGAAAATCTGGACTAGATTTTGCATAATTGCAACATGCTAAGTGGCAGGGAGCAGAGAGGCCAAGGGGCTGCAGCTGGAGCAGAGCCCTGTGCACGCTACTCTGAAACAGTCTTGAGACAGAAAGAAGACAGTGGCAAAGAGTAAATCTGACCCAGTGGGAGACTGGAGGAAGAGCCAGTAGTATCTCGGTTTGCAACCTGTGTCACAGAAGGTCCTCAAGGAATATGTGAATCTATGTGAAATCTCCATCATGCCAAAGTAGATGGATAAATGACCTGTAAAAAGGCAAATCCAGGTGGCAACAGGAAGAAGGGACCTACTGAGAAAGGGAAACTTGTGGTTCTCGTGGTGGCAGAAGTTAGGGAGGACGGTGGCCAAGGGCAGAGATGCCAGCTAAACCAGGACAGGCCACCTGCTGCAAGGAGAGAACGAGGCCCCTAGCAAGTGCTGCACAACAGAAACAGTCTCAGTCTCTGGAACGTACTCCTCTGGCCTTTAAAGCATTGCCACGTAAGAGTTTCTCATGCTGACAGGCTGAAGGAAAATGCAAATGTTGAAAGAAACTGAGTGAACTGAAGGCAAGAGGCTTAAATGGATTAGAAGCAATCCAGACTGTGTGAAAACACAGAGCAGACAATTTGGAAGCTAGAAATATTCCTTCTCTTTATTAAAAGGAAGATTGTTCCAATCATGGTATTACTATTATTGCTATTATTACTACCACAAACTCAACATAATTTACCGGAAATCTGTGGTGCTTTACCAAGACCAAATAACCGCAATGGATATCATTATATGTACGTGAAGCAAATCTTTGACAGTTCCTTCAGAGCCAGAAAACAAAAAAACAGGAGAAAGGAAAAATGAAGAGAGAGGACTGAGGGCTCCTCCTTGTGGAGCCTTGTGTGCCCTGCACCTTAGTGGGAAGTCTGGGACTCGGATGGATTGACAGAGGGACGGATGGATGCATGGAGGGGTAGGGGGTGGATGGATAGATGGATGGTTGGGTAGGTAGATGGATGGATGAGCGGATCTGACAGTTTAAAGTTGGAGCTGAGATTTAAAAGGTTTCCTGGAGTAACTGTAAAACAGGAAGGCACTGGAAGGAAAATAGGGATGGTATCATCATTAGCTATGTACACACACACCCTTCCCTTTCCTTGTGCTTTGACAGCTGGCTTGCCCAGTTTTCCTCATTCCCCCCCAGACTTCCTAGTTGATTTTCCGCTACCTGCTGTGGATGTTGGAGTTGTCCAAACTCAGTCCTAGGTGCTGTTCTCATTTCATTCTGCACTTTCTCCGTGGGTGACCTCACCAATTCCCATTTTTAAAAAAACCCTCTTTATCCTGGTGGCTCTTAGATTTATCATTCTTGGCCAGACCTCTCTTCTGAGCACTGGATTCAGATACCATTATCTTACTCTTCAGCCCTACTTTGATGTCTCAGAGACAGCTGAAGCACAGTGTCTGAAACAGAGCCGTTTCCCCATTTGCTCCAGAGCTTCTGGTCTTGGAACCAACACGTGCATCCACCCGGTTTCTCAGACCAGAAATATTAGGTGCATTCTTGGTTCTACCCTTTACCTCACTGCCTACTCTCCACGTAAAATGCATCCCTAACACCTGTCCTTTTGACCTCCCAAGTTTATCCTGAATCCTTCTCTTCTCTCCATGTCTATTGTCATAGCCTTGGACTGAGAACTTAGCATAGCTGCCCCTATGGAAGCACAAATAGGCTTCTTACTGGCCTCCCTGCTTCCACTGATGCTTGTCGGTTATCAGTTCATTCTGTCACCAGAATGATGTTTTAAAACAAACAAAACAGTGATGCACCTGCTACAACTCTCATTGCTTTCCATTGCAATTTCAGTAGAACCCCATAACTGGCTATGAGAGACCCATGTGGTGGCTCCTGAGGCCACTCTAGCTCAACCCAATTCACCCTCTGTCTCATTCATCTCTGGCCACACTGACATTTAAGTTCCTCAAATAAATTCAGTTCTTCCCTGCCCCAGGTTCCCTGGTTCTCTGGTTCCAGGTTCATGTGGTTCCCTGGCCTGGAAAGTTCTTTTTCCCCTTCCTTTTGAATGGCTAATTCCTACTTCTTGTTCAGGGTTCATCTTAAATGTCACTCCTTCAGGTGAGCACTTCTTGGCACCCCTAACCTATATAATCCCTCCCCTGATCTCCTGTTTTCATTTATTTTGGCTGCTATGATGGAACACCATAGCTTGAGTGGCTTATAAGCCACAGAAATTGATTTTTCACAGTTTCTGGAGGCTGGGAAGTCCAAGTTTATGCAGATTTTAGTGTCTGGTGAGAGCCTGAATCTTGGGGCACAGATGGTACCTTCTTGCTGTGTTCTCACCTTGTGGAAGAGGTGAGGGAGCTCCCTGGGGTCTCTTTTATAAGGGCACTAATTCCATCATGAAGGCTCCACACTCCTGACCCATTCACCTCCCAAAGGTCCCACCTCCTAATACCATCACACCTAATACCTAATACCGTCACACTCATTATCACATGAAAGTCGGGGGCAGGCAGGGGGGCCCATTCATTCCACAGCATCCCCCATGGGTTCTCCACCAGAGCAGCCTGCACTTCTGCATGCTCTTGTCCTCTCCCTTAGTAACTTAAACACATGTGTGTGCCTAGTTTTGGTCTCTCTACTAAATTACAATTCCATAAAGGCAGGGGGTATGTTCTTTTTGCTCAGGAGTTTCTAGTTTCTAGGGGTGTGGACCTGAGAAGCAGAGGCGGTGTCCGTCTCTGCCGGCTGCCTGCATTGGAGACAAGTCCTCGGAGAGCTGTGGGGGTGACTCTCCTGCCAGAGGAGAGCATGGGGAGGAAGGACGAGGAGAGCCCCAGGCCAGGGATGGAGAGGCGGGAAGGGGCACAGCCCCAGACCCAGAGACCCAGAGAGAGGCAGGGACACCCCTTCCCACTCAGCTTTTGTTTTTATTTTTTGCCTTATGAGATCTCACAATTTCACTTGGGCTACACTGAGCACATGGCCGTAACCTGAAACCACCACGAGCTGGTTGGAGATGAGACAGAACACTTGGAAGAAAGTTCCCTTAGCAGTTTCAGCAAAGAATATACATCTTGACTCAGTCATTGCAAGTGACCCAGTGACAAATCTCAGAAACTGGGGCGTGAGCTTCCATATCCCTGTTTGTTTATTTGCCTGTTGCCTCAGTGGCTTTGGAAAGCACTTCCCTGGTCTACAGTTTCTCAGACTGACTTCTTGCTGGAACATGTCCGTAGGCTAGAGGAAGGCCCAGGCTCTGACCACCCCCAACATCTGTCCCCTCCAAGCAGAGTCACATGTGGGCCCTGGAGCCGGTTCTCTTTCTTTGCAGCAGCATGGAGGCAGCAGCTGTCCGAGGCAGTGATGGATTTCATGTTTCTTCCTTTGAAGGACAGGGCCAAGTTAATGCAGCACGTCCTTCCTGAAAATGATGCATTTCTAGCTTTCTGTGCTTAAGGGTATGTGGTTTCTGAAGGGTAAACATGGCCTTAAAGGGGGGAAAACTGTTCTGCTTAACTATGCAGAGAATTCCCAGCAGTTCCTTTAATTGGGTTTTCTAGAATAGGGCACGTTTGCATTCACTGACTTGGGGGTTTTTAGAATAGCAAATGCCTCTCTGTCTTCCCTGCGTTTCATTAAATGACTAGGCGTTCTCTAAGCTGCACTAGCATTAGCCAGGCCCCCAGAGATTTCCAAGCAAGTCTAGCTAGCTAAGTTGTTTCTTTTTCTACCCTCCCTCCCCAACTTTTTTTTTCTGCTTTAAACAGTCTTGTCATGTGAGGACTGGACCTCAGAAATTAGTGTGTGTGTGTGTACAATACGCACATACATAGGATGGAGACAGGAGAGGAGAGGAAAATTGTGTGAAATCTTGCTTAGAATAGAAAAGATTGCCTTGGTCTATAGAGAAGTTAGTAGAGGGGATGGATGTTTTTATTGCTTTATAATTTAATGTTTTACTAGCACATCCAGTGTGGCATTATTTTTTTTCTTATACACAGCACTAATATAGTACACACATTAGTATAACTCCTTTTGGGTTCCTGGACCTGATTCCAATATGTGCATGTCTGTGTATGGGGGTGGGGTGGGGGATCTTCCCTATCTTCCCATGAGCAATCCAAGCACTTCTCGAACACTAGCAGGGGGTCCCAGAACTCAACTCAATTCTGACCCTATCTGCCCGGAGACAGCACAGATTGCCCAGGTTAAGACTTCATCCTACAAGACTGCCCTCCACCCCGCGACCCCAGATGCCAGTCACAAGCTCCAGGCAATTCCCTGTGCTTCTGACCAACCAGCTACAGACTGCAGGTTCCCATGACTTCCCCCTTAGGTTCCATTAATTTGCTAAAGTGGCTCAGAGAACTCAGGAAAACACATACTGTTACCAGTTTAATAAAGGATACTATAAAGGACATTAAGTTAATAGCTCAATAAAGAGGTACATAGGGCAAGATCCCAAATAAAGAAGCTTCTGTCCTTGTGGAGCTTGGGGCCTGGCCTGGCAGTACGGGGAAGCTTTCTGGCTCCCCAAGCACAGAGGCTCTCTCCGACATGGAAGCCATACACTCTTCTCAGGGGTGTTTGTGAGGGATTCAGTGCATTGTCACGATTGACTAAGTCATTGGCCATTGGCTGATTCAACCTCCAGCCCCCACACTTGGGTGGGGTCCAAAAGTCTCTCATCAACAGGACAAGACACCCAGTTCACCTTGAAGGCTCTGAAGTGTTTACAGGAACTGTGTATGAAGACCAAATATACCTGGGAAATAATATAATAATAAAGTATAATAATAATCAGAATGACCAAATATGTATTTCTTATGACTCGTTAAACCACAGGTCCTTAATATTTGGTGTTAGTGATGCATGCTACCAAGTGGCATCCTTTGTTGCGGGTGGGCAGAGGGCTTGGCACTCCCGTATCACAGGCTCTGGACCCCACCCGGAGCCTGGTTATCACAGGTGAGTGAACAGAGAAGAGAGAGAAATTCTCTACATTCTAGAAGCCAAGATATTTAAGGCAGATATAACACACTCTCTGTGGTTGGATACTTTGTTCCAATATTTTGCAATTACTATAAAGCATGCAGGGAATCACCGATTGGAATGAATTATAGCAAAGAACAAAAGGATTGAAACTTTCCCCAAAGAACTCTGAAAATTTGGCAGAATTCAATATAAAACACGCCCACAATGCACTGAAATTACTAATATGTAAAGTGACAAATTTTAGTCAAATTGGGTTTGTGTCCACATTGTCCTTTTGATCCGTTTAGAGATTTTTTTAGGGTCAGATGATCTAAAGCCATTGCATGGTGAGTGAGAACTAGCTTTCAGTTAAAATTCTGGTTTTGAGACACAATTTTTCCCCTTGGTTGGGCAAGTTGCAACCTTCCTAAGCCTCTCTTTTATGAAAATAATGTCTACCTCACCTGGTTGTTAGAGGGATTTGATGAGATAATACACGTGAAGGAGTTCAGTCAACGGGGAGCCATGAGGATACTATTACCTCTCCCCTGGGTCACCGGAAACAGTTTGCAGCAGTGGGTGGGTCAAAATAATGAAAATGTTTTTGAGGCTTGCATAGCACCTTGTAAGTACATGATGGTCACTATTTATGTTCCTGGGGCTACAGAGTCTCAGGTTTTACCCTGAAGCCAAAGTCCATCAATTCATTCTAGGGTGTTCTAGGTCTAGAACTTTCCAGGTCTATACATGTTCTGGGGGTAACTCACATTTCTGGAAATGCCAAGTAGAATTCAAATGATTTCATTTCTATCAGCAGCACAAATCTCCTCTAGTCATTATCTAACTTCCTCGCATGCTTAGATGGAAGGCTGTTAGTTAGGGGCATGCATCAGAATATTTCCTATATACATCCAGACTCTAACATCACAAACAATTCTCTTAGGATATCCATCCTACAGGGTATTATATAATATGCTGATGTAAAAACCCATCCACAACTTAATGAAACAATTATTTCATAGTTGTTTGGCATCAGGCACAGTCCTGGGTTCTATGGAATATCAAATACATGTAATTGCCCTCTTCCTGGGTAATAAACAACCCTGGGTAAATGTAAATACTCACACAAAGTGAACTGAGGATTATTTATAAAAAGAATCTTGCATTTTTGCCAGTAACCTGCCTATAGTGGTTTGGAAGGTGGCCTAATGATATGGCTAAATGTTACAGTGACACGTTATCACAAACACACAGAAGCAGTGAGAGGTCAAGAAAGATTCCTCTGGTGGACATTGCTTCTTAATTTGCCATAAAACAGTTTGGCGTGAGAATTTCTTTTCTTCACTGTGGGAAGCTTAAGGCAAAGTAAATCTGGCCAATGATGAACCCCTTGACTCAACTACACTCTTGGGACCAGACAAGTTGTCCAGAGGGCATGGTGGCCAATTTGCTGATGAAGACGTCTGCTCAAGAGAGGCGGACAGGGCAGTCTTTGAGGCTTGTGGCTTCATGGGGGTGCTGAGCCTGTAGCTTGAGAACTCTGCTTCAAAAAGGGATGTTAATTTTGCCAGTTTTTCTTGTCATTGACTTCATAATATTTACTCTTAGAAGTGATGTTACTATATGGATCTGCTCTTTAAAATGGGAGGAAGTTCATATAATCAGGGAAGTTGATACAAACTTCTTCAAATAACAGACCAAGGTGTTCTGATACCAGCTTGACATAGCCTGTCCCATGATGACCCACTGACAGGTGCTTGCACACCATTTTCCCCGGGCTGTGCAGGGTGTTCACAATCGCTGGGTGCCAACTAAATAAGCATCACACACGGCGAAAAGAGACGTGATTGTTCAGAAATGAATCCAATGGAAACTATGTCTCCCCCTTTTCACCTTCATAGTGATGCTTTCAAAGATTCATCAGAATATTGTGTTTTGATTGTCGAAACTTAAAACAAAAATTATTTCATTCACAGTTTCAAGATTTCCCACAGCTTACAGAATTTTGAATAACATTAATTGCCAAAGTGTTACAACCTAAAAATAGACCTGGAAAGTTATTTTGGCAGTAAGAATGCAGCCAATTCGAGATATACCTATATAGTTTGGAAAGAGGGATGTATTTTTCATCCATTCAGGGGCTAGGGGTACTCCAGCCAGGCACACTTGGGGTGGGCAGGGTCTCCATACCTACTTATCCTCATTATCTTTTCTCTGTTCATCAGAGGATGTCACTCCTACTCGTAGCGGGACCGACTCTTAGGCACGTGGCTTGGCCCTTGGCCACAACACAAAATCCCTGTTCTCCAGTGGTTAGCAGGGAGTGTAAACTGACTCAAACGCTCTCAAACGATTAGATGAGTGACCACCTTATTTTGGACTCAACTCAGTGTTATGATTTTTCCAAACTATGTTTAGTGTTACACCATCGCTCTATGAGACATTGTGAAGTATTAGAACGAACTGCCCCAGGGCACTGCTTTTTGTCAGAGACATGTGTGTGGTGAGGACCTAACCTTACCCAGACAGAGGCCTGGCCTTAGTGCTGGCTCCTGGGGGGTAGCCTCCAGACCTGAGTGATTTGGGGTGTCCTGTTGCTCACGGTGGACCCCTTGGTAGTTCATGCTCAGGTAGGGGTGACTCAGGGTAGGGGTGACTCAGGGTGGGGCTGGCTGTGCCAGAAAGACCAGCCTTGTGATCGGGATTTGGAGGAGCATTCAGAGCTCTCTCAGGCAGTGCCTGTGCACCTCTGACTTTGGTGGGTTCTGATTTGGTTCCTTTTGCTACGACAAACCTGCTGATGTAAATATAGTGCTTTCCCCAAGTTCTGTGAGACAGTCTAGTGAATCACCAAAACTCAGAGTGGTTTGGGGAAAACCCTGAACTTGGGGCTGGTGCCAAAATTCCAGGAAGACTTGGCAGTCTCAGAGGACTATGCGCTTAACCCTGAGCTTGGCTAATTCCGGGTAAGATATTTAGAGGACGCTGTTCACCACACCACGTGATGGGGAGTGAGCATCAGAAAGGCACACTGGCCCCCTTCTACTGACAGGATGACGCGCCTCAGCTCATCTGGGGTGAGTGGGGTGGAGGAGCCCATTCCAGCGAACTGAGTTGGTTTTTCCTGCCATTCCTCATGCAGAGGCCCTGGCTCATATTTTCCTATGGGAGTTAGTGAAAATACCAGACAATTTCTGACGTTCACTGAAAGACGCAAAATACTTTAGATTCCCAAATCAAGTCTGGTCCTGGGACGTAGCCCTTTGAGGCCTGTTCTCCCTTCTGCCCGAGATGGGAAGGACCAGAAGATCCCCCTGGGCTACCTCAGTCCTCATCAAGACAGTGGGGGCAGCTTCTGCAGGGCAGGGGCGGTTCCTCAAACAGAGGGGCTGCAGGGAGGGGCCCATCCCACTGGCCGTGCTGGCGAGACCGGCCAGCTGCCACAGCCCCCGGTCCAGCAGGGCATGGAAGGGACAGTCACAGAAGGTTTACACAAAGAGCGAGCTCAGTGGCATTGATCCTTCAGCAAGGACAGCCATCGGTGATTTGGATGTGGGGGTACGGTGCAGATCCGCTGAGGCCCCAGGGCTGGGGTGCACGGGTAAGTCATTCTGAAGAGCCGTGTGTTCAGTCACCAAGAGTCTAGAGTATGCACAGAGGATTTCTCACATCTCACCAGCACAGCCCTCGAGGGGAGGGGCAGTCATCGCACAGAAGGACATGGGGAGGCCAAGTCTTCCGACCAGCCGACCACAGGATTCACAGCTTCTGCTCTGCACTCGGGGTTATGGACTTCAGCCAAGGGGTTCTCAGTGTTTCCCAACAAACCTCAAGGTCAGATGAGTTTGTCACGCCTTTAAGGAGCCAGAACAGATCGCAGGGAGTTCTGGAGCTCACACATCAACCTTTTATATCAGACATAAAGAAAATCATCTTTATGATGATGGAAAATATTCCATCTGCAAATGTTGTGAATGTTGACATCAGATTGGGGTTGGTTTGACAGAGCTTTAGCTATTAAAGAAGAAACAAAACACAGGGCAAGTGACAATTTAGATAGGGAGTGCCACGATAGGGAGACACTAAGCTTTGCAAATACGGCTGGGTTCCTTGGATGATGGGGCATTGAGCTGTGGCTCTGGCCACCTTCCCTGCTCAGCATGAGTGTGAGCAGACGGGTGAAGCAGTGGATGGGGCAGAGTGCGGCGGACTGGCTTCCACGAGTGCTGGGGGAATGGTTTCTGGGTGGCTAGGATTTGCTGGAAAGGGCAGTGAGGCCAGACTGTGCCTGGGCTTGACCCAAATTTAGAATTTTGCATCTCAATCTGTAGACAAAGAGGCGGCCTTGAATGGTATAGGCCAGCATTGTGCTGTTACATGGCCGAGATCTGGTGGTGCACCAACCGTCTCTCCAAGTGCTGCACTCCTGGATCCCTTTGAGTAACTGCGTATTTTAGTTAACCAATAGCTCAAGAAATATGGCAAAGGCCTTTTCTCTCCCACGACACAGCAAGCTGCCGCAGCCCCAGAGGGAATCTATCACCGGTGAGCCCTGAACGGAGTCCCTCTTGTCATCACTGACACCTGAGGTGGTGTCAGGGCTGAGATCAGCAGCGGCAGTGGAGCAAAAGGGGAGCTGTCGCTCCTGCAGCAGAGAGCCAGGCCCCTGACCCGGGCGGTGGCATGGACAGGTTCAGAGCCCGGGCGTGGCAGGAACTCCGCATCCTCGGCTCCCGGCTGTCTGAGCCCCCCCACCCCGTGCACACCTGTGAATACTGCCAGGTAGGCTACTGCTTCCTGCGCTTTCACATGCCAACCCACAGGGAACTTCCCAGTACAAATTGCTGGGGGCTAAACTTGGGGTTGTGACTTTTTAAAATCTTGCCAACAAGGCCTTAAATTAAAAATATGAATCTACCATCCACAACTGGCATTATTTCCCTTAAGGACATTTTAATGCCAAAAAAAAGCAGGAAGGAAGTAATCACAGAATACAGGATGATCTTCTAAAATGGAAAATTCAGCTTTTAAAGAATTCCCCATATCGATCTTATTTTTTTAAATCATTTGTCTGTGATCTGTGACAGAAAAAAAAAAGGGTGGGAGTGGGTGGGGAAGATATTTGGAATTAAAAGACTTGAGTTCAAGTCCTGACTTACCCTTCAGCTCCACAGCTTGGGGCAAGCTCCGTCCTCTCAACCATAACGTGGGGCAATAAGCCCACGTTCCAGGGCTGTTGTGAGACTCGAGTGAGGTTCCATGTGTGCACACACTTTGTGACTCGTAGGAGGCAGGCTGAGTTCACCATACCCTGACTCTGGAGCCTCCGGGGCAAAATCATCACAGAGGCAACCTGGGCTGGGTGGGACAATTGAATTTTTTTCCTTGTCCAAATAACACTGTAATTGAACTCCAGCTGCTCAGATAGTATGGTTTCTTATCAGAGAGCCTTTAAAGAGGGGCTAAGAATTCTTCCTCTGCCAACAGGGCTGTTTGGCTGCAAAATGCCTGGGAGTCACAGTGGCAGGTCACTCTCCTGGCCAGTCTTGGGGATCCCCGAGCAACACCTCGTTCTGTGGCAGCATCGATGGCACAATGGGGGCGTGAGCTGGGGTCTGTCGTCCCTGTTGGCATTTGTGTTCTGTCCCAGGCCTGGTCCTGGGCTTCCTGAGTCCTGGGCTCTGCTCTGCAGCCTTACCCCCCTCTCCTCAGAGCTGCTTCTCCAGAGAACCCCTAAAAAGGTCCTAAAGAGGTTTCCTGATGCTCCCAGACTCACCTGCGTCCTTTTCCTCTTGCTTCTGGTTCCTGTGTTCAGTTACTCCAAAGGGACGTAAGAACTGTTATTTGCACCATCCTCTAACCTAGCTAAACCAGAAGCATGAGTGGCCTTTGAATTTTCCTAGCACTGCCCCAATTTCTGGTCTTCTGACCCATTTCATCAAGTGTATACCATCAAGTGTAGGTAGAATTTAGAGGGGTCTGACATTTGGGAGGCTGGCTTTAGGGGCTTCTTCTTAGGGTCAGAGGCCACTGCTAGAGGCTGAACCCCAGAGCCTCATTTTCCACTCGAGGGGCCCAACCTGCCTGGTACACTTAGACGGCCCTCCCGGGAAACAGGCCTGAGCCACATTAAAAGGCAGTGAGACCAACAGCATCTGTTGGAGCAGGACGGGACCCTTCCGTGTTCCTACTATCCCTGCTCCTGCCCCCTGGACGGTGGGTTCCTGGCCCCTCTCTGTCTTCTCTTTCCACTTCTTGCCCTTTCAGTTTAGCGGGTTCCCCTTCTACCTCCCGGATTTCTACATTCTACTTGGAACTTGCCTCTTGGCTCCATTTGTGCCTCTGGTCTTGTTTCTGTCCCGACATCTAGTGAAGAGCGTCCCATGGCAGCCTTCCCCGCTGTGCTGGCGGGACCTCTGCCCCTCCTCGGGGGGAGGGGTGTCTGAACAAGTAGTGCTAGGTCAGCATCACCCCCAGCAGGAGTGGTACTCGGAGCTGAGAAGGAAGGCTGGGAGCCTGGGGGAACTGCTGGCCTGGGAACAGGACGAGACCTCCCTCTCTGTGCTCCTCACACCCAGGACGAACTGGAATCTCGGCTGCCGTCCCAGGCAGCAGCAGTCCCTCTCCTCCTGGGCTCCCCAGTTCCCTTCCCCTTGGCTCACGTGATCCCCTCCCACCGGCTGTGCTCTTAGTCTTGCCAAGTCCTCCCCGATCTCTCCTCCTGCTCGCTTACTGCCCTTCTCTCAGCATCTCCTTGGCCCCCGACTTTCTCCCCCTTCTGCAGAAGTCACCCCTCTCTGGAGGCACGTTCCCTTTCTTAAGCAAGGATGGCCCCAAGGAAGGTCGGGGGCTCTGGTGAGTCCTCCCTTCACCTTTCGGCCTTGGACCTGCAGCTGCTCAGGCTGCCCTAACAGGCCGGACCCCCACTGCACAGCCTTGCCCCTCTCTTCCTCATTAAGGTGGTATCCAGCAGCCCTGGTCGCCCCATGCCCCCACATTAAAGTTTAGCGAGCACCCAGCCCACACAGAGTTCATGCCAAGCAAACCCTCAAAACACACTGAAGCCTGGAACATGGAGGAGGGTCACAACACGGAATTGGCATCTAGTGCCCAGGGTGGGAACTAGACTGGAGCAAGATAGGGCCTTGATTGGAGACAGTAGGGCACATAAAATTAGAAGAAAGGCAGCATGCAGTAAGGAGAGCGCTTCAGGAAACTCGGCCCCTAGGGCAAAACTCAGTGCACCACACCCTGTGGGCTTTTAAAGCAGCCAGACCTGGGTTCAAAACTCCAGCTCTGCTTCCAAAGACTGCTGTGATTTGGGGCTGATTATTTAGCCTCTCAGAATTTCAGTCTCCTCACCTGTAAAGTGCGGATGGTAACAGCTAGAGTTATGGGAGGATAAAGTGAAGTCATGCGCAGGGCCTGACACGTGGAAGGTCCCCGTCAAACCTTAGTTCCCAGTGGAAACCTGAATAGCAAAGTGCAGTGTGCCACTGCCACCTGGTGGCAAATTGTGGAGTTGCAAATAAAAGGCCCCAGAAGAAAACAAGTTTATGAAATGGCTTGTGTTAGCTTGCTTAAATAACAGGAGGTATAAAGATGGGTATAAATTAGGGGAAACGTCATAAACAGGTAAGAATGGGAAGGCATCCTGTTCAAGGAGAATAACGTGAACCAAAACAGAGACGGGCAATGTTACCCTGAATTTTGGGTGGGCAAGTATAGGAAAGACACTTGAGAGGTTTGGTGTTCCTCATATTGCCACAAACTGCATAGTAGGCAATGGCAGGGACACTTCTTGTCCCCAGGGTGTGGCCTGGTATGACATATCCTTATATCCAAGCTTCAGACAATCCATGGCTTTTCTGACCCTATAGCCAGTTCCATGGTAAGAGTGCATTTCTGGGGTTGACTGAGGAGAATCCTGTGGTAATGCCAGCACTTCTGGCCAAGGCCTCCACATTGTGCAGGGGCTTGTCTGCTCATACAGGCATCTCCAGGTATCACCGCCTATAGGTCCTGACAGCTGAACAACCACATTTGCCCAGCCACTACCTTCCCTGGCTACAGACTCCTCTCACTGGGGACCCAAAGGGATCACTGGAAAAAGCCTGAGGTATACACAGTGACATCACCTGCAAAAGAGAATCATGAAACCATGCTGCTCGAGGACTCAGTGGATGGGAAGTGACTAGTATCTCCAACAAGGTGTTTCTGGGGTCTGCAGCCTCTTCTGGGCAAAAGGCAGCTTGTGCCACATGCCCGTTACTAATGACCTGCAGCACGGATCACTGCTTTACAGCTGAAGGCTTGGGCGTGGCTGGGTGTGGATGGCTTGTCTGGAGTCATCCCTGTTCCTTTACTGATTTCCCTGTGCCAGCTGGCCAGCCACTGCAAGGGTGCTGTCTGTGACCTAAAACAGTTCTCACTGTGTAGTGCTAACTGGTGTGTCACTGGAATTCGAGTTACAACTTGGACTCATCATCCCTGTGTTCTAAAGACTGGGATCACTGCCTTAGGGGAAGCTGTTCCATAAACCACCCATGTGTGCATGTGCAAACACATATGGACAGTGAGATGCCACAGAGAAATGGGCTAAGGCAAGTAAAGTTCCTTTGTCTTAACTTGGGCACAGCTGGCGCCTCACAGCTGCAGTGGAGAATCAGAGACAGCCAGGAGGACTTGGCAGCGTCCTCCCTCCTATCAGTTCCAGCCCCTTTCTCTCATCTTCTTTCTTCGAGAAAGACAGTCCTGCTGACTGCAGCTGCGTCAAAAGGGCTTCCCGGAAGCTCCCATTTACAGTGCATTTCAGACGTTTTTAAAATGGTGCCCTCGTGGAGAGCTGCATTGCTGCCAGCTGTCCTGGGTCCCACAAAATCCAGTCTGAGCCTAGATCATCAGAGCCATGGGCAGCAAATCCTCAGCTAATATGTCATGACCAGGTGTAAGTCCTGGCGAACACCTTCAGGCCTTTGTGGGGCATGGTCAGAAGGTCTTGGCAAGCTGGGATCCTGCCGACCTTGGCTGCTGTTCGGCCTAAACGATCTGAGAACCCCAAGTTTGGGAGGGAGGATAATAAAATATCCAAATTATGAAAGTTACCATTTTAACATTTTCAATCATGGGATTCAGTGGCATTAAGTACATTCACAGTGTTGCATAAGCATCGCCATTATCCACTTCCAGAATGATTTCATCTTCCCGAACAGAAACTGCACCCATTAAACATGATGTCCCTATTCCCCTATCTCCCAGCCCTGGCAACCATGCTTCTACTTCCTATGTTCATGCATTTGCCTGTTGTAGGTACTTCGTGTAAGTGGAATCTCACAATACTTGTCCTTTTGTGTATGATTTATTTCACTTTATGTTCTCAAGTTTCACTTGGATTGTAGCATGTGTCAGGATTTCACTACTTCCCAAGGCTGAATGATATTCCATTGTGTGGATAGACCACTTTCGTTTGTCCATTCTTTTACTGATGGATGTTTGGGCTGTTTCTGTCCTTGGGCTATTGTGAGGAATGCTGTCATAAGCAGTGACATCCAAATAACCTATCTGAGCCCCTGCTTTCAGCTCTTTTGAGTATCTACTGATTCCTGGGTCATATTCTATGAGTCTGCGTGTAAGGCTCCAAGGAACCGCCACACTGTCCCCCCAGCGGCTGCACCATTTTCCCTTCCCACCCACAATAGGAGAGGGTTTCCATTTCTCCACATCCTCACCAACACTTGTTATTTTCCTTTTTTGCAATCACAGCCACTCTACCGTCCTAAGAGGTGTGAAGCTTGTGGGTCTTTATCCTTCCTAAGGGGTGTGAAGCTTGTGGGTCTTTATCCTTCCGTTTTGCTCTCTTTCAGCATCTCGGGTTTGTGGGGAACTATGAGCAACACAGACGGTTCAAGCCTGTCACACCCTGAAAGGCATTCTGGAGGGGGGAAACTGTCCTCTGCTAAGGCAGAATTTCTCAGTTGAGGCACTACTGACATTTCAACAGGATTCTTCTTTCTTGTCCTGTGCACTGTAGGGTGTTTAAGTGACATCCTTGGCCACTGAGGTATCAGTAGGCTCTCCTGAAGTTGTGACGATCAAAAATGTTTCCAGGCATTGCCTAATGTGTGTGGGGGCGCAGCACAGCCCCCAGCTGAGGGCCACTGACTAGCTAGAGTCAGCCTGGCACATCAGAGGGGAGCTAGGGGCTGCCCCGGTTACTGGGAGCTAAGCATTGGGAGATCTAGTTCAACTTGCTTGTTGTCTCAGTTTAGATTTGTGTTTCTCCCTCATCCAAAAGTTGAGCTCTAATGGAGCTAATTTGTTGCTGCACCGCAGAAAACATGAATTTTTTTTGTCCCACCACTTGGGGGCCCTGTTGATCAAGATTGTAAACTGTCGGTGTGTGTTTCTCTGGGCTGGAGGCTGGAGGTTAGTGGGTAGAGGGCTTCAAAGAAGGCCTTTTAATGAGCGGGTGGTGCTCAAAAGACTCAGGTTCATATACATAAAAAGCACCTAGTATGCTGGCCTCTCCTCACCACGCCCCTGCCGGCTGCATGGGAAGGCTGGTTGCCTTTCCTTTCTACTCATTCCTTCCATGGTACAGGTTGTCTTTTTTGACATTGCTTCCCTCCAAGGCTGAATCTCGAACACCCAATCAAACTTCACTGATTGGAGTAAAAGCACTCAATCTAAAATACCTCAAAAGAATCCACCTCTCTCAGTCTACTGACTCTCCTAGATTCCTAGCCATGACCTCACTGTCTTAACTGCTGAATGATGGTGGCATATAGTTGCTCTACATCTGCACACTTACAGTCATGCATTGGCACCTGCTCTGCTGGCACTCAGAATCCATTCTCACCCCTTTTTCTGCTCCTTTCAATATTTCAAGGGAGGAGAGGCCATCTTTTAAGTAGGGTTCTGGATGCAATGTAGGTGGTGACAAGAGACCTGAATTTGCATGAATCCTGGAGAAGCGGGCAGAGGCCATCTGCCTGCACTGGAGGTGTTGGAAGGTCAGTCAAAGGTGAATGTTTGTTATGGTTCAACTCCATGTCCTAGTGTCTGGTCACCACTTGAGAAGGGTGAGGCAATTGTCATTAGCAGTAACAGCTTCCTGACAAGTGAATCGTAGCTAGATAATTCATCCTGGAACCAGTCGTGTATAAGTGGCTCCTTACTTCTGCTCTGCAATGGTTACAGAAGCACATGGTTCCCTATATTCAGTCCCTTTCAGCCAAAGTGGTTATGTTTCCTGCATCAAAGTTTGCCTGACACATGTATGTTCACTCACATATGCATATGTATTCCTGACTACCTTCCCACATTACTCATTTACTTTTGAGAAGCATTTATTGGTCATTTGCTGAGTAGTAGAATGTGAAAGTGCTGTCAGATGTGGACATCCAAAGGAATCTTCTATTGATCTTGCCTTAAGAAAACAGAGTCTGGAACTCAGGGACCAACACCTTGGAACAATACAAAGTCAACAAAAGAATAGTTGCTAAGGTGTATGTTGCTGAACACCACCAAGGACTCTTGGCAGTCAGAAGGGATGGGGTCAGTGGATCTACTTCATTCAAATAGATTTAACTAGACTTAAAGGACAGGTCAACCCTGGGTAGGTGAGGGGGGGTTTGGGCACGATATGAGAAGAGACAGAGGCAGGGAGTGGTGTCTATCATGGCTAAAATTCTGGATTGGTGTCCTCACTATCCCACCTCTTCTAGTAGGGTTAATGATTGGACCCCGAGAGCCCAACTTAACCTCCTCTGAAAAACATGAAAATCCTGCAGCATTGTTTGTGAGGATCAAATGATATTTAAAAATAAATTGCTATAGTCAATAATATTGTAATAACTTTGTATGGTGACAGACGATAACTATTCTTAATCATGGTGAGCATTTGGTAATGTATATGATTGTTAAATCACTATGTTGTGCACCTGAAACTAATATAATATTGTATGTCAACTATTCTTCAATAAAAAATTAAAAAATAGACCTCTATGTATCCTTATCTACATGTAGATACCTCTATCTCTGGCTATCACAATATACTGCACAAATGTAGACTAGCGCCTGTCTTTGCCCCAGCAGACCCAGCACTGCCCACCCTGCTCTGACGCTGGGAAGCTGACTTGAATGGCAGTGGCCGCTGGGCTCTGTGGCCTCTCACTGGGTCTCACATTGGGTTCAGCCATGGGCAGCATTCACAGGAGACTAGAGGGTGAGAGGGAAGGGAGGTCAGAGTTATTTCCCCAGATGCCTCCCTTCCAGCCACGCTGTGTTCCTCTACCAAAGGCTCCATCTCCTGATGGGCAGCTGTCTGTCTCCTAGAGCTACGGCTCGGTCCTGTTGCAGCAACCCCTTTGGGTCTCCTGCACTAGTCCTTGCTTGCTGGCTCCCTGTCTTCCACCCACACCATCAGAAATAGTCTCTATTGAATTTTCTCCAGACACTCCTTCAAAATGGGGCATCTGTTCCCAGCCATGACTCTGGCAGATACAAAATGTAAGTTGCTATATTCAAGTATTCCCCCTCGACTAAGGACCTGTGATAATTCCCTGTTGTTTAATAAGGTCAAGTCTAAATTCATGTTAATAGCATATGAAAAATGCAATTAAGAAAGTGAATCCACATTGCATGATTTGCAGATTACCCTACTGCTCCTGGCACCCATGTGCGTAACAGAGACAGGGAGCCTCAGGCTGGAAGTGGGGGGTCAGTGGGGATGGCACGCAGATACTCTTCCACCCGTTTCATTTCAGTCCCCTATTTCCAAACAAGAGAAACAATTCCAAAACACCTCTTCTGCCTTTCTCTTCCTCTCTTTTCCTTTCTTCCATTTCTATATGCTTTGTCTTTTCTTTTCCCTTTGGAAATCCAAAGGTGGACACAGAAGGGGAGGTATGGCCTTAGGGGAGAGTGGGTATGGTGAACCACTGGAAAATTCCGTAGCCGTTAGAGCCCTGTGGTTCACTGGGCAGCTAACCTACCAGATGCGGGAAGCAGCAGATGACTCATTTGGTTAACAGGAGGCCAAGATGGGGAGAAAAGTAGGGGAGGTAGAGGTCAGAGGGAAGCTGTGTGGTCTAATCCCAACTCGGTGCCTACCTGGCTTTCATTCACTCTCCCTCTTTCTTCCAAGTGCCAGAGATTAAGATTCCATTTTCATGGACCGGTGGCAGCTCTTTTTGGAAATATAGACATGCCATACCTATGCTGAGCTGAAGCAATTTTTTCAAGTGTTATTAATGGGATCACAGAGACTAGTCTCTGAATAAGGAATTACAACCAAGAATGGTAGTAAAGTATAGATTGGACCTGAACACATCCCATCCTATCCTACCCCACAAGCTTTGCTGTGCAACCACCTCTCTGAGGGATTCTCCAGAACTCTGGTGAAGGAGTAAATTTTACTACGTGAAGACTCTCCTTTAGTCCTGGCTCACAGCAAGGGCTATTTCTTGCCAGGGGCTTTGCTAAATTGTTCATTCCAAGGACAGGTTCATGTCTCATCCATCCCTGAAACCTTTATTTCCAACAGTGGGGTGGGTAGTAACCCTTTATTTGGCATTTACATAAATGGAAGCATGTATGAACCAAACCAGGCAGTCTTTTCTCTTCTACAAATTGGCACAAGGACTGAAATGGTGTTTTGTATTTAAACAATTCCTAATGGTGCTGAGCACAAGGTTAAATAGGAGTCAAATTAGAAAAAGCTAAGAGTTAGAAGGGATCTCAGAAGTGGCCCAGCCCCAGACACCTGAATTTCCACTTGAGGAAGCAGACATATAAAGAAATAGATACAATCAAGTTAATTAAAAAAGTTGGACCAGAGTTCAGGTCACCTGACGTCGTTTTGTATTCTTTCACTGCATCATAAAGCCTTCTGAGAGCTTGGAAGCTGGCCAGCCCCGAGGTGTTTGTTCCAGCACATCAGCTCAGGGGCAGCTGACCATGGGGACAGTGCGGGCACATCCTGGAGGGGCGAGTCCCATGGACCTGCCTCCTCTGAGGATGCTAGGAAGGGATGGCGTCTGGTAGCTCTGTCTTCAGAGAGATGACGGGACAAGGTAGGAGGCTGAGTCAGAAGTGTTAGGTGACCACGCGAAGACATTTTCCTTTTGTACTTGGGAAGCAGGTATGGCCGGTCTGCGATGCCGCCTCCCTGCATGCGGATCCTGGCTCCCCGGGCCGTGATGGAATTATACCCTCCATACTGTGGTTGGGTTCTTCCAAGCAGGAAGAGCCTGTCCTGTGATCCATTCCTGTGCTGCCAGTCCATAGCAATGGGAATTCCCTACTTGAAGTTAGCATTTAGATCTACTCCCTAAACTTACTGTGCAGTGAGGGATGGATGCATTTCACTCCTCTCTCCACGTTCCCACTAACCAGAGCCTTACACATTAGCATTGACTTTCTTGCCATTTCTGCTAAAATCCTTCAAGAAAATGGCAGCCCCTCCAGGTCCACAGCTGCTCAGCTCTTGGGTACTTACCCTGATTCATTCAACCAGAGCAGCAAATCAATACTTTAAACATAGTGCATGATCATAAGTCCAGTCGCACACCCAGTGGGTGAGTTGCAAAGGGAAAGCACTTGAAAGGCGGAAGAAAAGACCTAAAGGTGTATAAAGCCATGAGGGTTTATTGGGACTCAGGACTCAGGAGCCGGCTTGGAGGAGGCTGTGCACCCCTCCTGTGGGCAGATGGGGTGAGGGACAAAGACAATGGGGGTTCCAGGGAAGGGCATGGGATTAATGAACTGCTCCACGTATTCACCAGAGGAATTGTTCTGTGACCAGTGCTTTAAGAAACAAAGCTTCATCAGAGGGGCCTGGAATTTCTCTAATTAAGATGTTCCCATAGGCACAGGGAAATTCTGGGCTGGCCAGACCCCAACCATTAACATATCGTATGTTTGTCCAATCACCGGGAGGAGGGGGCTGTGTGGACACATGATTATATAGAACAAGTGGTTACAGTGGGTAGTGCTGGTCCCTACACACAGATTATGTTCTGTTAATTCAGGAAATATCTGTTCCCTGCTCACCCTATGCCAGGCTTCCAAATGTCATCGAAGACACAATAGCCAGTGTGACACAGACCCTACTCTCAGGAAGCTGAGTATCTAGTGGGGAAGACTGTCCATTGCACTAAAGTGTGGTGAATTTTAGGGTGGACACAATGCAATGGGGGCATTAGAAGGAGCCGCCTGCCCCTTCTTGGAATGGGCTGCACTATGGCAGTTGGGCTTCCCAGACATTTCTTAGAGAAAATACCATCAAAACATAGACTGGAGACATTAGTAGGAAGGAATTAAGGAGGTCAAGTTGGGGGTTAGTGGTGAAGAATGTGGTCCAAGCAGGGAAACTACATATACTGAGTCCTGGAGACCTTCCTGTATATTCAGGAAATGGCAAGTTGGGTGATGCTGTGGGTGCCTGAAGTTCAGGAGCAGCATAGCAAGAGATAATTATCCAGAGAGGGTACGGCAAGGTTAGCTCATACATGGCCTTACAAACCGCATGAAGAGGACTGAACTTTACCCTAATGGCAGTGGGAAAAGCAGGGAGGGGTCCTGGAGAAGAAGAGACTCAGTGTGGTCAGGTCCCAGATGAGAGATCACATACCAGTAATAACCATAATAATGGTGACCACAGGTATCAGTATTAGTGGTAACTGTATTGAGTGGAAGGGAAATTTCTCCTATTGGGGAGGTGAGTTGAGACAATAACAGCCTCCTTGGAGTCCAGGTTTATAATATTAGATGTTTCTGTGGTCATCTTTACCAGTAATTCTAGTAGGAATTTTCCTAAGAACATAAACTTAAAGGCAAACAGAGCTTCGGGCACAAAGATATTTATCAAAGCATTATTTATATAAAAGAAAACTTGGAAATACTCAAAGTTTGTGGTAGGAAAAAATGAAATCAAGTGTTTTTAAAATAAAATATTAAGCATTCATCAGCATAAAGTCACCAGAGACTTTTAATGGCATGGGAACATGGTTATGATATAAGTAAAAAAGTCATGATCTTTCTTACCTATGGCAGGAGGATATGAGTCACAAAATTTTAAATTAAAATTTTCTCTTTCATACTTCTGAATATTTTTTAATTTTATACAATGGTTTACCTTTCTTTGTCATCACAAGTATTACTTGAATAAAAGAATATATATATATATTTTACAGTGACGATTCATGCAGTGTTCTATTTTCATGGAGTGCAAGATCTCACTCACGGACTGATGAGAAGGGGCAGATATTCAGCTGATATGTGCCCACAGGGTTGTACACAGTATTTATAACTGGTTTTCTTCAGATTGGCTGACCCCCCTGGCACACAGTTGGCTAAGTATTTTGATTATCACCCCTAGAGAAGAATTTGTATCACCAGAAAATCCATTTCCAAACAGGCATCTTCTCAATGTGTATGTAGTTTCAGTGAAAAAGCCATAGGTTTTAATGCAGGCCCCGATTCTTACTAGCTGGATGGCCTTAGGCAGATTGCTTTAATCTTCTAAGACTCATTTATCAAATGGGAATAAGAAATCCTTCCCCAGAACCTAACAGGATAGCTGTCAAAAAAGAAACAAATGTGGGTAAAGCTTCTGGCCCCAGTGAGAAGTCTGTTGGCCTCATCTTTGCTCACACAAAGCATATTTGAAGCACCATATAGCTTGTTGGCAAGTCTTGCAGTCATAGGATCTGCAGGTAGACTTGACCTAACACTGAATTTACAAATTATCTGTTTGGTCCACATACTCTTTTAGATTACCAAAAATGAAGGAATTTTCTCCAGGAATTGCTACTTGCAGGAAAACTACTGTTTTCCCTGATTCTCCTGGGCTGGGCCTCTGTTGACATAGGGCTCTCTTTAGCTGACTTCACTTTTTCTCAAAAACTTTCCACCAATACCCACGACCAGCTCGCCCACAGCACAGACTCCTCAGGTTGCATCTGATTAAGCATGTGGCATGCCTGAAATATACAGGAAAATGGAACTTGCCAGGGATTTTTCCATCAGAGTGAAACCAAAGTAGTTTCTCGGTTCTGTTTCGGCCAGGGAAAGCTTTTTTGGTAGTGTTTTGATACCGCAGGTGGGGTTGTGTGGATGGAGCGTTGTGATGATTAAGTCCATTAAAACTGAGAAGCCCAATGCCCACTGATGAAATGGCTCAAATTTCCCAAGATCCTCTACTACATGTGAGATCAGTCGTTCAGTTTGATGGGGCTTTTTTTGTGTGTGCAATGGGCAGGTTGTCAGTGCAACCAATATAATTCATGTGGAGAAAGGAAGAGACAGCATTTTAAAGTTGTACTTTAGGTTGTTGCTTTTTCATCCGGATGTGAACTCTAATGCCACCATATCAACACGGGTAGATACGGTTGCAGTGAGTTTCTGTGGTGGACCCGGGATGGTTCCTGAGGTCACCTCTAAGGGATGAGGTTTTCTAGCCATGGGCCAAAGCAACATGAAGTAATAGAGGGGAGCTCCGAGGAAGGTTGCCCTGTGTGGACCAAGCTGATGCTGATGAACAGGTGTTTTTGAATTCTGGATTCAAGCTGAAGTCAAGTGAGTCGCCTTACATTTTTCTAGTTTCAGAGCGGTGGAAAAATGAAGGCTGGGCATGAAGTTACATGAGTCACAGCTCTGCACAGGAGGTTTTCCTGCTGGCTGTTAAGAGTGTCAATGATTCCTTTCTCTGCCTCATTTAATGCAGGCCAGACCCACCCAAAGCCCTGTGAACAGAGGAATGTTGGCCTTCTGACAGCCCCAGGCTGGAAATATGAGGGGGGCCATCTCTGAGCACTGGGATCCCATCTAGGATGTTGGATTCCTAGCCTGCAGCAGATTATAATCTGGCAACTGGGAAGGGGCTTGTAAGGTGGAAGGGGGAGACACTTGAGGTGAATGCCACGGCTAAATGGCCTGAGGCTGAGAAAGAAGGTGGAAAATCTAAACCCTGTGTAGAACTGTAGTGGTGCATGGTGGAATCGCTGAGATCCAGGGCTGCTGACATCTCTCTCCAAGAAGGCAGAAAATTTAAAATCTATTTCAGAAAAGTGTCAACATTCCCATCAATAACGAGAAAGAGTTATTTGTCTATGTTTAGGTGACTGGCAATTGTCAGATCCTAGAAGTACAAGTGGAATTACCTGCCTGGGGAAGCTGGGCTTTTGTGGGTCGAGAAAAGAATTAAAAATGGAAGGTGGCTTCTGCTAAGTGCCAAATACATGATTCAGGCAGTAACTGCCTTGCAACTGAAAGAAAAGAAAGCAATCAGGGCTCCCTGATCCACCCCCTCCCACCACCATATGACCAACTCTTCAGGAGGGAAGAACTATGTACTCATTACAAGCATGACAGAACTGTCAAAAAAATCCAAGAAATTAATTACATAAATTGTGAAGCATAAGTCACCATTTTGTTTGTTCTGCAAGAGTGTAATATTTACAATTTTTCATTAAGATAGAAAATAAGAACCCACCACTGCATCCTCCAAGAGAGTCATGCACACCCCTGGCACGGCGCCCCTTGTAATCATGTGGCCTGAACAGCCAGCTCTCTGTAGGGACTTGTGGGAACTTATTTAGGATCATGGGTGGCATGGGGGGATTCAAAGAAGTTGTCACATGTTTTGAGAAGACATGTTGTCTTGGTTCAAGTTCCCTCAGAGGCAAACCTTGAGTAAGGAATTGGGTACAAGTAGTTTATTAGAAAGGGACTCCGGGAAGCTGAGTGATTAAGGGGGACACTGGGGTGCAATGAGGGAAAGCCGGCGACGGGTGTGCTGGTGCGCGGCCACCGCGGCCCCTGGGACTCAGTCACAGGATCCTCAGGGAGACTTGAGGAGCACTCAAGGGATTTTTTTCCCCCCTTGGAATCAATTATTTATCACAAAAGGAACAACTTCAATTTTTAAACATACACTTTTCTTCATATTTTACTTAAAGTAAGTAAAACAGAATTTCATCCGAAATTTACAAAGACCCTTTACATTCAGCCTGAGGTTAAGCATGAGAAAGTTCACCCTGAAGTTGGGCTTCAGGAAGCATCTGAAAATGAAGCTGAGAAGGAGCACGCATTTATCAAACCTAATGAAAGCATTGCAGGGACGCACCCATGGGTAAGACTTCAGAACGATCCCTTCAAAGCTTGAGGAAGCTGACGTTTAGGTCCATCACATTCCAGCTTGTTGGCTTGAGGGCAGCTCCTGGGGCTTTCCTCCCCCGCACTGCTGTCCCCGCCCCCTCCGCCAGGTGAGCTGAGTGGGCTTCTGCTCTGAGACTGGGGAAGACCTCCAGGAGAAGCAGATGCTTGAGGGAGTAAGCCATCACCCTGCGTGGGAGCTCTCCCCGAGCTGTGCCGGCTTCAGAGGGGCAGAAGACAGAGGAGTGGGCCGCCGTCAGCCTCTGCAACGCGTTCTTCTTTCATTTGAAGCGAGGGGTGTGGTATCCCCAGCTGCCCTTTCTCTCCCTGTGCATCATGAATTTCCCTTCCAATCCTATCGCCCAAAGTCCCTACTCCTTCTATCTTTCCCAGGTAATTGGGTGGGGGCGGGGGCCCAGAGGCAGCTTTTGCCTTTTAGCAGGTGGCCAAGGAAGGAATTCTTCATTATGGAATTTCAGCTGACTGAGAAATATGTTTGGGAGAGAGAGAGGTCAACCCAGAGTCTTGAAATAAGTTACTGTCTAGGTTTCTGCCAGTCAGCCAGCTGCCTCACAGCCCTAGGCAAACTGGGATGTTTGCTCCACGAATACATAGCATCATCTCATTTTCTGCAAGACTGAAAACTGCCAGGAGATGTTCTTCCGTTGACATTTGGAATCGCCACTGTAGAGTGACAGTGACTTTCGATGAGCATCAGTCTGTGAGTAGAGAATAACAAAAAGAATTAAATAAGTTCTAAACATAATAATCAGGGGCATTCTTGCCAACGGCAGCCCTTCCTTGCTCTTCCCAGAGCAGCTGAAGACCCAAAACGATCACAGAAACTATCAGCCAACGATGAAGCAAGCCGTCCTGCACCTGAAATTAGGAAATTCTCTGTTCTTGACACACGCAGTCATCTCCACAGCAACTGATTGCCATGTCACAGAGCAGACAAGAATACGAGCACAAAGAGAAATAGCACGAGCAAATGAGCTATGCTTCAGTTTCCATGCAAAGAGTCTAAGTCAGAAAAATAAAAGGAAGGAAGTCTCTTCAACATGAAAGGAGAATTGTCTAAGAATTGATTTTTTCCCCCTCAGGTAGTACTTCTTTTCACACAGATTATTTTTTAAGTTGATTTTTGTGTGTGTGTGTGTGTGAGGGGGGATGACAAGCTAGTTAGGAACTACAATAATAAAAAGCATAAATCTGGAGGGAGCTTAAGGGGTCACCTTGCTCAGGTTCTGGTTCCCAGGTGGAAATGATCGCTGGCTCTGGGGTTCTGCCGGAGCCCTCAGGAAAGATGATTCTACGTCCTCTTCAATATCGCAGCTTGCACGTTTTAACCCCTCCAATACAATAGTCCCTGCTCATATCAATTGTGTGTCTCTGTACTGAATTTCAAGTATATGTTTTATATTCTGTTCTCACTGGCACATTGAGCACAGCTGGTCACTGTGAACACTACACTCTGCATTCATGATAATATCTCTACCCCTACTATTCCAGATTGTTCTACTCCTGAGCCAATAGAACTGGCCTGTGTGGAATGACCAAGGAGAAGGGAATGGGGAGTAACTGGCTGAGGTGGGCGTGGAGACGGCAATTTGTCCCCCCAGATTTGCAACAGTTGCTTGAAAGAAAACTACTTTTCCTAAGCTTCTGCAAGCTGCAATGTGGGTGAGGTGACCTGGCTTTAGCCATTCAGACCCAACACCCAAGGGGATGGTGGGACAAAAAGATGGAAGGAAGTGCATGGAAGAGAGCTGTCCACCCTGGGACCTAGGACTCAGAGGGAAACTAACTCTCTCAAATTTGAGCCCGCAGCATACCAGTTTTCCTGTTGAAGTAGCCTCTGCTGTGCCTTAGCACATGGTCTAGACTCGTACTCAGGCGAGCCCAATAGGAAAGACTCCTTGTTAAAGAGCCTTTCTTTCCTAAGACAGTCATTCCCAACTTGCCCTTTTCCCCACTGTAGCACGCGTGGTGAATGACATTCCCAGGTTTGATGCTTTTGTTAGCAGACTCAGATTCTGAAGAAACTCCACAAAAGTTGGTGATCAAGTGTCTTGCCAATGGATTTCAGCCCTGGGTAAGTTCGCTATGGATTCAGTGTGACCAAAGAAATGACAGTAAAATGTTCTTGGGGTGAAAGGGTTATATTCAATTTTATTTCCACAGAGGCAAATCAATCACTAAAATCCTGTTCACTCAGAGCGAGTCTGCACACAGCAAGCCGGTTTCGGCCTCTGGGCCTCTGTCCTCAATGCTGCCATCACTCCAGCCTCTGCTCTGCTCTCCTGCAGCCTTGCAGCCGTGCCACCATGTCGCCCAGACTACTGGGCAGAGCTCTTTATATAGCAACGTATTGCCCACACGTGTGTAGTGAGCTAGCCGACCAGGGCCAGGTGAGAATCCTGGGCACAGGAACTTTCATTTTATCTGCATCAAGTAAAGCCCCGTGCTCATCTCAGATGCCTACAATTCTAACCACCCATCAGCTGGTGGACCCTCGGGATTGAGGCTCTGGTGTAGGTTGGCGTGGGGGTTACTTCCGCGTAGCCAGGCTGAAACAGCAGCCCGTTCTCTCTCCTCTAGAAGTCAGAGTGATGGTAAGAGAGAGTGAAGCCATCAGAGGGCTCAGATATTAAAAACTGCAGGGGGTTCACAGACCTTCGTGTATCAAGACACAAATATGGTTGAGCCCTTCCCCTTAGAGGTTTCACCTGTGTGGGGATCCAACTGTTTTACCTTGGACGGGTCTCTGATCTTTCTGTAAAGAGGACTGATAATTCTATTTGCCTCACATCCTTCATGGTGATGTTGAGATCAAACTGAGCTAATAGATAGAAAGGGCTTTATAGACTGTGATGTGCCACACACACATGATCTGCTACTGTTGTTACAGAAAATTATAAGGACTATTGGGCTGTAAATCTCATCTCCCCACCTTCAGTACAGCCAACACACAGATTTCCCGTTCCTAATAAATAATACAATTTTAGCCTACAATGTGCCAATTCTCTTTACCCACCATTCAGCTTACTTTCATTATTTATCCTTTGTTACATTACTTTAAACATGTTTGTTTCACACCGTTAGACAGGGCTCCTGGGAGTAGAAAATGGTAGAATTCATATAAAGACCAAGTTGGCGATATCTATCAAAATAATAAGTACATTTACCCTTTGGGCTAGCAAAGCCACTTCCGAGAATGTATTCTCTTGATTATCTGCCCACACATGAAATACGTTAAGTATGATATTATTTATTGCAGTATTGTTTGTAATAGCAAAAGTTTGGGAAGAGCTTGTTTACAAGGGTATTGGTTAAATAAACCATGGCACAGCCACACTGTAGAATCCCATGCAGCTGTTATTAAAAAAAATATCCAGAAATGGTGTGTTCTTATATGGAAGAGCTCTAGGATGGATTGTTAGATGATAAAAGCAAGATTCATAGCATTTTATAAAGTATGCCACCTTTTGTGTAAGGAAAGGAAATAACTGAATATGTAAGAAAATAATAATAATGATTCCCAGAGAAGGCAAGCAGCTGAGGAACAGGGGGGGCGAGCACAGGGGTAAGAGTCAATCTGCTCAATGTATGGCTTTTATTCATTTTGATATTTGACCCAATATATAGCCTACCCAAAGATAATTTTTTAAAAACCCCACAAGATTTGTCCTGTTCATAAGATTCTTTTGTTAAATAAAAACTGGAAAATACAGCTAGGAGATAGAAGCTGACTAAATGTATCAGATGACTGATGACGGAACTGAAATTCTAATAACAAAGGGATTGGAGAAAACTCACAATTGCCGATGTGACAATAGAGCTCTGTTGTCATTAGGAACTTTGAAATTAGTAACCAAGAAATGCTCCAGTGAAATCCATTAATTATGGAAAGAGAATGGAGTGAGCATTTAACGTTAATTGGCATTATCATCATGGGATTTATTATTATGATTATTTTTCAGGAGTTTTATATACTTCATCTCATTGGCCCTGCCGACAGTGTGGGGTATTATCATCATCATCATCATCCCATTTTACAGATGAGAAAATGAATCCCAGAGAGGCGCAATACCTTGCCCAAGGCCACAGCAATTTGGACTGTTGTTGGGATTCACAGAAGGCCTGTTTTATTATGAGAGAAAAAAATTATCGTATGCAAATTCAATTAATCTACTCAGCCATTTGTTCAAAAAATGCTTAATAAGTATCTATTAAGTGGCAGGCACTATATCAGATCCTTGCGACATATCCAGAAAATTAATTTTCCTTAAATACAGAATTGATGTCTTTCAGAGTTTGTTTCAGGAGTTTTCTGTCTGCTTCGGTTCTGCAGAGACTACCTGCTTGCAGTGGGATGAAGGTCAGCCTCTTACACTGACAGCTTTTCCCCACTGACGGCTGGCTAAGCTGTTGAGGATCAGGAGAGATGCCGGAGCCCAGGTTACTGGCTCTTGTGGCCGATGGCAGCCAACAAACGTCCTACTCTCTGCTCAGTCGATCCTTGGGGAGGAGGAACAGTAAGAAGAGCAGAGGAGAGAGGTGGAAATGTGGTGACTTGATTCTCCCAAATCAATTCCTTTGTCTGAATTCTTCCACCTCTGCTGCAGACAAGATGCTCGTGCTTTTATTCCCAGATTTTGCATAACTTCCCATCTGCCTGCCCCGGCTCATTTTGTTTTTCTCCAGTCCACTCTGCACAGCTGCGCTGGATGCAGGCTCTTCCAACTCTCTCTCACGTTGTCACATCTTTATCCAATAACATTAAGTGTCTCTCTCTTGCCATGAGTTTTGGTTTCAGATTTCTCTGGGGGGTTTTCCAGGTGTGGTCTTATCACACCAATCTCACCCACCACTAATGGGCAACCGCACAATCTGGAGCATCCTACACCATCTCCTCCGCCTGTCCAAGCTCTTCTTCCCTTTCCTTAACATTCATCTCCTGCTCACCTTCATCACAAAGGCTTTCTTGACTGGTTTCGGCCCATTCCCTCCTCACTGAACTCTTATTTCACGTACGGTCAACACCATAACTGTAATCCTCAGTGTGTGTTGTTCTGCTCTCCCCAAATAAATGAGGTGTGTCTTGAGAGCAGGGACTAGTGTCACACTTCATTTCTGTCTCACACCATCTTCACACACATGGCACACCTCATTGGTTCTTCTGTCAGTCAGCCAGCAATGACTGACACCCACTCCTCATGGTTACCCTGGGAAGTAAGCACACATGGAGTCAAACAGCTTAATCCTGTTGGGAATTCTGCACATTTTGACATTCAGATGAGACAGAGAGAGGTCCCCTTTGTATAAGTTCAACTTAGAGACAGGACTGGGAGTTGAATTTTATATCTGGAGGTTCCTAGCCCACTTCTGATTACTCAGATCTGCATACCTCTTTAGAAGGCCGTGCTTTTTGGATTGCATCCCAGAATAAGTACACAAGATTGATAAGCATTTGGTTTAGCCTCTTAAACAACAGAGTTCCAGCCTTGCATATGTACTTCTGTAGCTACCATCCTTTGTATACAAAAAAAAAAAAAGATTTGAACCTCAATTTTCTTTGATTTTTAGACGACGAAGTGTTCATAGAGATATTCATGTCTACTTGCGTCTTTCGCCTTCTGATTGGTAAATATACATTTGGTGGCTGAATGAGGCCTGCAGACAAGCCCCAGTGAATAAAGAGAAGAAAAGTGTTCCCTAGAGGAATCGGACTGCTCCTCTACCCCGTGCCTTGTGCACCAGACCTATAAAGCCCTCTGGACACGGGGCTGCTTATACTGTATGTGACCCTGTGAGGTGGGAATTAGCCCATAATTCTGTGTCCCAGCTTTATTGCTGAGGGCCATAATGAGTCAGTATAATTAAGCACCATTTGCCTGGTTAGTTAGTTCAGGTGTCTAAATCTGTCACAATAAAGTATGTGGTGTTAAACATGTTTGGATTAGAACCTTCTGGAGCCAATGCCAATGCAGACAGCTATATTAATCACATGGGAGGTTATCTTATTTGAGATTTTCTATGCACCTCTGAGTTACAGTGTTTCATCCATCAAGGGCTTGCTGAAGACATCTGTAAACTTTGATTTATTGCACTGTTCCTGCTACAGAATTAAATAGCATTATACTCAAATATATTGGCTTAATTGACAGGTAGAGATTTAATCCTGTTAATTATCTACTTGCTTGAAAGCTCCCATTAACCCCTTGCTGAATAGGCAGGATTCAGAAGAGGTATCTCAGGACTTATTTTGAGCTCCAGTAAATTCATTATTGCCCTTCAAAAAGGTTACTCTTTCCGGCTTCAGTCCATGAGTGGACATGCATACCTGTGAGGCAGGTGCATCACCTTGGGTCGCCTCCCCTCTGACTCGAAATAGCCCACTGCTTTTGGTAAATAACGCCAGGAGGTTTGCAGTCAGGGCTTCTCTCAGCTTTGGGTCTTGCATACGAGCATTTAATGAGACTGCATATATGAAAGTTGTGCATTCATTCGCTTATTCAACACACTCTTCTTTGAGCACTTACTATGTTCAGGAACTTTGCTGGGATGGAAAAATATATATGTAAGGGCAGTTAAGACCCATGGACTTACATCATTTAGGAAACATCTTTGTTCCTGGCCACCATGCTAGATGCGGAGACCCAGAGAGGGGGCTGACTTCTTTACTATCTTGGAACTCACAGTTGGGTGGAGACACAGAGAGCAGTAGAGGCCTAGAATGGAGGGCCACAGGGACTGCTGGAGCTGAGAGTAGGCAAACTTAGCCTGGGACAATTCAAGGGAGGCTTCCTGGAGGAGGCAGTATTTGACTTGGGTTTTAACAAATGATTAACAGCTATTCAGTTAAAGAAAGAAGGGTGTGTGATGAGGAGAGTTAGGGAATGACAGTTCATGCAGAGTGAATGACCTGACTAAAATCTCAGAAGAAACAATAATAGGGCACTGCTAAGAAGCCAAAAATAATGTTTTAAAATGAAAAGCAAGGAGTAGCTGCAGGTGGGAGTGGGCAAGGGCTCTCCAGAGGGTCTTGTAGACCAGACTAGACACTTTGAACAAGGTATTCAGGAACCAGCAGAAAATTCCAAGCAGGAAAATAAACTGGTTGAGGCTTCTAAAATTGGTCCATCCAATGATCAGTCTAGTGGGACAGCAGAGGATGTACTGATGTTTCTCAACTTGAATAAATTCAAATTGAAATTTTTTTCTACACTCCAAGAAAACTTAGTGGACCAATGCCCATGAAAGTCATGACATTGTTAAAAACTTTCCAATTTGACATAACTTTAAACTTACAAGAAAGTTTAAAGAAATACAAAGAACTCCCCACAACCATTACTCAGATCAACAATTGTTAACAAATCGTTGACAGTGTACTTCTATCTACCTACCTAACTCTATACACACACATGTTCACTGAACCATTTGAGAGTAGTTTGCAGGCCTTATTGAAATTCATAAACACTCCAGTGTTCATTTCCTAAGAACAAGATCTTTTTAAGAACTGTAACTTAAAAAAAAAAAACAAAATCTGGCTGTATGCAAAATCTTTCCATTGCAAATCACCACTGAAACAGACTAATCTTTACGATACTCTTTTCAGAGTATCATGAAAACTAAAATGCAGAATTTAAAAATTCCCAGAAAATTCATGGATACTAGAGCCACACTTGAGAAAAACTGTTGGCAGCCAAGGTGGAGGCAGGAAGAGCTCTTTCAATCGTGCAAGCGGAGACTGTCTTTTTGGTGTTCCCACCGGTGTGAGTATCAGAGTCAAGCAGTGGTGAAAGCTGAGGTCCTGCCTCTGTTCAGCAAAGTTGAATAAAAAAGCCTTATAGAGCTAGGAATCAGGGTAGGAGTTAGGGTATTCACTCACAAGCCAGATACAGAGCTGTAAAGGGACAGAGAGTACGGTCAAGAGTATTCCTATGCCCTGTCTCTTAGCAGGGCACCAAGTCGGAGACAAATAAAAAGAGAGAAAACACAGGGAGAAAAAAGGATGTCATTCCCACTGCTCGTTGGAGGGGCAGATCTCTGAAACCAGAGGAAAACTTTAGAGGGCCACTTGATATCGTTAGCAGTCTGTAAGAAGACACAGCCTCCATGAAACAGAAGCAAGTACTGAGGGAAGCCGCTAGAATGAAAAGGCAGCAGAGTGAGATGCAAACGGAGATAAGAAGGGATTGCAGGGAAACTAAAAGGCAAAGTAATTTTTAATTGATTTTATTCTATTTTTTAAAGAATCATTCAAAATCACTTTGGGGACAGTAAAGGACAGAATTGAAACTGTAGCAAATAAGCTCAATGATAGGGTAGATTTCTACAAATTTAAGAGGCTTACTTGTTCCAGGCACAGCTAGGAGAAATGGAGAAAAGCACATCTATTGAGACTTTAACAAATCTCTTTGTTTTTGATGAGGCAGGCAGTACAAATAAGGACAAAAGAAATGTCCACTAATGGATGTACTTCAAGGTTGGTACCTATAAACAGAGTTCCTGTCTAGCATCAATGCACCATTTCTAAAGCTGATCATAAATACTAGGCCCTAATGGCAACCTCCATAGATTCAAATGGGTGGAGATTATTATAAGGGTTGAAAACAGTGCCAAAATTTTGGGGCCACATTCTGGTTTGCTAATCTTGGTTTCTTAATCTGTAAAATGTGTATATGAATAACAGTGACCTTCTAGGATGTTGTGAGAAGTAAATGAGTGTTTATAGAGCTTATTATAGTGGTTGGCACATAATAAGCATTCAGTATATGTTAGTTATTGGTAATATTACTAATGCTAGTATTTTTGGTCACATCCTCTATTACTCCAAATAATAAGAGTTTAAAGAAATAAACTTAAACTCCCAATCAGCTAAGATAAAATAAAATTCTAAAAGTACTGTTGAGTCAAACAGAATATCAAAACTATAATTAACAAAACAAGGGGGAAATAATAAAACAGACCAACTATGAAGCAATGAAGGCTAATTAATGGAAGGCAGCCAATGCTCTACTAATAGGCAAATTCATTAACTCAAGCAATCTTCTTATTTGGGGAAAAGAAAAGAGAACAGTAAGAATAAAACAAATCTTAGGGAATTAGAAAGCATGGAATGGCAGAGGTAAAAGCAGAAATCATTTTTTAAAAAGCATAAAGTTGGTATAATTTGGGAAATAAAATAGCAAAATATAGTCACCACTTACAAATTTAAGTTTAAAAAGATGGAGACATATGCACGCTTCTAGGTAACAAGACTGAATACTACAAAAATGGTAATTCTTCCCAAATTAGTTTATCCATTTATGAAAAACCTTATCAATATTCTAATGGGACAATTTTTTGGAATTTGGAAATAAAATTTTTAAGTTCATCTGGGAACAGGTGAGAATAGCTAAGAACATTTGAAAACACTCTAATAATATTAAGTTCACCTGAACAGTCTAGATTCAGAAGAAAAGTTATTTTGGGAGCAGGCTGACATCAGTATAAAAAGAACTTTAGTCAGCCTGATACCTTATTGAAATACTAATTGCTATCAATCTGGAATTCACACCTAGTCAGTCCTGGCTCTAGAAACAATTGCCTCTTTGATGCACAGACCTCTAAAAAAAATAACAGAAAGACAGGCTGAGAATAAATTGCTCTTGTGCCCCACAATATGAATCAGAAAAACAGTGAAACCCTAAAACAAAAATATCTTGGATTTTATTCAAGTGAGCTCATGTGTATTTATTGAATTTTGTTGTTTATTTAAAAAAATATCTATTTTAAACACAAAAGAATTTGCCATGTATGAACCATTTAAGTCCTTTTAATTATTTTCAGTCTGTAGGTTTTTTTTCCCATTTTCAGGCTGGGAAGTCTGGGAAGGCTATGTACAGATTTTAATTATTTTGCCAAGGACAAACACTACCATTTAAAATTCTTAGAAATAAAAAATTCCTAAAGTGACTGGTAGAATGATTTTAAATATGGGTTTGTTTTACACTGAGGGTCTAGAAATAAAGCAAATTGCTTATATCCAACATCTGAAGAAAGGACAGGTGTTTTTGTGATGGTGAGTGTGGCCTGGGGAGATTGCTGGGTGGGATCAGTTAGGCCACCCAGAGCTAGCAGTGTAAGGGTGGGACAGAATCCATCAAGATTCTCTTATCCTTCCAAAAATATGAGAATATATGGAAAGAAAGGGAGTCTAGCAGTACAGGGGGAGTAATACAACAGTCAAAGTTAGTGTCAGTACTAATTCCCAGTACTCAGTACCATAACCAGGCCATGGGTTAAGAAAACATGATCTAGAGTCAAAAAGACCTTGAAATAAATCCCAGCTCCACCACTTACCAACAGTCTAATGTTAGACAAGTTCTTTAAACACTCTGACTCCCAAACTCCCAATCCCTGTTTCTACATCAGGGATTACACAGATCTCAACACATGGTAGTCTATTTTACTTGGTATGAGAGACTGTGGCCATTGTAAATCTAAGCTTCTCATCACAGGGTAAAAGATGAGCTGGGGAGTGCACTGCTGTGTAGGTAAAAGGAAATCTGAAAGTAAAGTATTGGATATATATATTTTTTACTTTGTGCACGTGTGCATGGTGGGAGAGAAGAGAAGAATAAAAATATTAGAAATTAAATAATGCACAGTGTGAAGGAAAATTACAGATATTGGGGCTGGTTAAAAATACTAATGAACCCACAGAAAAGGAAATCCATGGAAGTTTGATGGAAATAAGAGAAGGCAGGATGAGTGGATGGTCCCGAGAGGTTCTTTTGATTCAGCTTTGGGAGAAAGAAAGGGTGCTGATGCCAAAGCATCCAGCCATTGAGAAGCCAGTTAGAACCTCCTTCCTGTGTGCTAGAGAGGAAGCAGCCATTGTGGGGATGAGCAAGCAGATGGCATGAGGTCACAGGGTCCTGCTGCACCTAGGTGACCTCTGTCTGGACATAACGCTGCTTACAGGAACACCTAGGGGACCCTGAGCACTGACAGAGAGTTACAGACCCATGGGTCTCCACGGAAGCTGCAGGCACCTGTGAACTCAAGTACAAGAATTATAACCATGAGCACAAACTTTCTTATACTGTTCTGCGCTTCTTCCTTGCACATCATTAGATGAAACAAATTAGTATTGATGCCAAGTAAAGCTTACAACAGCACTGTACTCTCAACTCTCTTCCAGTGTATTTCTCATCTCTCTCAATTTGTGGTTCATCTATTTACAACTTAAGGAGATTAGAAGGTTATTGATGAGAACACAATGAGTGTGGAGCAGAAGAAAGAAAGGGCTTTAGCTCATGCTCTGTAAAAATTATTATATGATTTAGCAGGCAATAAAGCCACTGGTTTGATCTGAGATTTATAGGAACAGGATGTCCAGCCTTACAGAAGTAGCTTCTAGCATCACTTACAGCACCAAGATCTCAGCTCACATGTCAAGTGAGTTACCTGGGAGGCCTGGGAAAGATGGAGGAGTGAGGAAGTAGTTACAGAAATTCAGGAACATCTTTAATCAGAGGTAGAACAGTGTCTGCCCTTTCCTGGATCAAGAGAAAGAATCTTTGTCTCCATATATGTGCTCCCAGACAGTATGGGGAAAGGGAGATGGCAGAGCTGTAGAGAAAGGGAGAGAGGGCCCGGTCAGCCAAGCTCTCTTTTCTCCATGTCTTGAAGTTATTCTTAAATAACCTTGAGCAAGACAGCTCACACCGCTATGTGCCATGGAAGACAAATTCACAAAGTACATGTTTTGTTTTATGAATTATCTCTCATTTGTTACAGAAATCTGACAGAAGGACCCTTGATAGGCTGCCCCTGCCATCCATTGATGAGAAGTTGGGGCAGTTAATCTTTTCAATGCTTAAATTCCTCCCAGATCATTCAAGGCACCTTGGAGGTGAGGACAACTCATGTGACTTCCATGCATTTCTCATCTTGCCTACAGAGTGACACCTACAGTTTCCCTTTTCCTGTTCACTGGATGACACCAGATTGGGCCAACTCCAAAAGCAACATCTAGCCATGGATTTTCCACCTGGGCCACCAACAGATGTCTGATTTGAAGGTCTAGATATCTGAGCACAGGAGTTGTCTTGTGGCATGTTTGAAGCCCCTGGCACCATCACTCACCAGGGCAGAACTGCTGGAGCCAATATGGCAGGCTCTTCTGCTCCCAGAGCCCTGTGCAGATAATGATGAAAATGCTCTCTGAGGTTTGACTTGCTATTTTATTGCACAACTCAGCCATGAGCACCTGGAGTCCTGGCCAGGAGATGGTTTGTGTGACAGATGTCTTATTCCACTCAGCTGTAGTTCCCAGGTACAATGAGATAGAAAAACAAATGCACACGTGCACACACACACACACACACACACACACACACACACACACACACACAAAACTCTATCCCCTTAGTAGCTCGTATAAGAATTTATCTTAGGAAGAGACTTTTCTTTTTTAGAAAAATGTGTTGATAAGTTCACTTGCATAGTCAGTATCTTTGAAATGCAGCTATTCTCTGGTGCCAAGGTCTTGGAGAAAGAATCAAAGTTATTCTGCATAAGAAAATTAACTTATTTATGTCTTTATTTTGTCTTGGGGAGGGGAAAAGGGGGAGAAAACAGGAGGAAAAATAAGATAGCAAGTGGGATATCATATGCCACACAATGGGATTCAGCCTCACTAATATTATTAAAAACCATTCAGTGCTTGGTTTGTTGGGATTTTTTATGGAAACCAGTGAATAGGGCTGACTTTGTGTGTATACTCTGGCTCTGGGCAAAACAGAAGTCACAGATATGGTTAAAGGAAAGGCAGACAGACCAGTTGCCATCTGTACAGCTGGACCAGGTTCCTTGTCTTTGAAATAAAACCTGTGCAGCCATCCTTGATTATATAAACTGATCTCAGGGGGCTGTGTCCCATTGGCACCCAGGATGAGCATGCGTGGGTCTGTAGCTCAGTGTACACGTGGCTTAGGAACTACAGAACGATTCGGAAAGCACTGAAAATGAAAACAAAACTAACCCCCGTGACCACCAATGCTGACCTTTGCAGTACTTTTCCTTCCTCTTTAAGGACGGGCATGTACAGCCTCAGCACCCCAGACAAGTTGCCAGTCACTGCCTCTGTCCCTGTTTTCTCTTCTATTCCCCACTCCACTCATCTCATGCCCATTTGTTGAGTATGTGCTCTGTGTGTCATGCCTCACCAGGCCCCGGGCATGCACAGAGCAACCACACATACCCTACGGGAGAGGAGCGCTCACTTCCCTGTACCACTGGTGGGCTGGCCTTCCTTATTCCTCCCGGCCTTCTGCGTGTACTGCTGAGATGTAAAGCTTCTCCTCTCAAGAGGCTTTCATTACTTCCTTGACTTCAAGATCAGTCCTTTAGAGAGATAAGTTTTGCTTCTAGAATTTCTCATACATTTTTATATTCTCTTACATGCAGTTGCCCCCTTTAGTTTCTCTATTGCTGTTCAAACAGATTGCCATTAACTCAGTGGCTTAAAGCAACACAAATTTATTCTTACAGTTCTGGAGGTCAGAAGTCTAAACTGGCCCTTTGGGGCTGTGCTCCTTCTGCAGACTCTAGTGGGGAATTTTTTGGGTTTTTTTTGGCCTTTTCCAGCTTCTAGAGGCTGCCAGTGCTCCTTGGCTTGTGGCTCTGTAACATTCCAACCTTCACTTCCATCATCACGTGATCCTTCTTTCTGTCTCTACCCTCCTGTCCCCCTATTATAAGGACTCTCGTGGTTATATGAGACCCACCTGGCTAATTCAAGATAATCTCCCCTACCTCAAGAGCCTTATTTTAATCACACCTGCAAGATCCTTCTATCACATAAGACAACATATTCACAGGTTCTGGGGATCAGGATATGGGCATCTTCAGGAGGCTATTATTCAGCTCACCACATTCCCCAAAATATAAAAAGGAGTTCCCTCGTCACCCCACCCCTTCTGGAACTGTGGGTAATTTCACAGTGGCAGGTCCACAATGGTCTATGGGTGGAAACCCAGTTTCCATAAGATGTTGGGGGATCATCTTGAACATGAAGTGCAACTAAGGACTAAAAATCATAAATCCTGCTCTTATTCAGATTCATTAATTCATTTAACAAACACTTTTAAAAAGCCTACCTTGCATAGATGCTGTTTGGAGGCACAGAGGAAATGGCAATGAAGGACACACAAGAGTCTCTGACACTGTAGGGCTGATGAACTAGGAATGAAAATGTAAAGGCATGCTCAACTTCATATGTCATTAGGGAATTACAAATTAAAACAACATGATACCAAATATGTCCATTAGGACACTAAAATCCAAAATACTGACAACACCAAATGCTGGTGAGGATGTGGAACAATGGGAATTCTCCCTCATTGCTAGTGGGCATGCAAAATAGAATCCATTTTGGTAGTTGTGAAATTCCTTACAAAATTAACCATATTCTTACCATACGATCCAGTGATCAGGCTTTTTGGTATTTACCCAAATGAGTTGAAGACTTATGTCTGATAGAAACCTGCATGTGAATGATTATAGCAGCTTTACTCGTAACAGTTGTACAACACAAAGGGCAAACCCTAATGTAACTTATGTACTTTAGTTAATAATAATGTGTCAATATTTGTTCATCAGTTATAACTGACGTGCCACATTAATACAAGATGTTAATTATAGGGGAAACTGTGTGGGGTGGTAAATGGGAACTCTGTACTTTCTATTCAGTTTTTCTGTAAACGTAAAACTGCTCTAAAAATAAAGTCCATTCATTTAAAAACTATACATAGTAGGCTAGAGGATGATGTGTGTTATGGAGAAAAATAAAGCAACACAGAGGTATAGAAATAATGATGTGGTGTTGATGTGTGTGTTCATGTGTGCAAACTATTTTATTTTTTAGATAGTTAGAGGTGACCTCACTGATGAGGTGATATGTGAGAGGTCTTCAAAGAAGTGACATAGCTAGTCATATGGACTTCTAGTGGGAAAAATCCTTTCAGGTCCAGGGAAGCAATTGCAAAGGTCCTGTGGCTGGCATATGTGTATTATGTTTGATGTCAGGGTGGCTGGAGTGGACAAGCTTGAAGAGACAGCAGGGGTGAGGTGGGGGGAGGGACATGTCATGGAACGCCTTGCAGGTCCCCAAGAAGAACAGGGATTTTACCCTGAGTGAGATGGGATGCCCCTGGGAGACTGAGCAGAGGAGTTACACCATCTGATTAATTCTCAAGAAATGCCTCTCACCTTTCTGAGACAAGGAGATGAGTGGAAGCAAGAAGGGAACCAGGACTTGACTTCAGTAGCGCTGATCTGCTGAAAGAAGTCATGGCTAAATCCAGGAACAGGATCACGTCCTCATTTGAGCTTTTGATCAATTTAAAAGAGATCGGCTCCCAGTGCAGCTGGGAGAATGGAAACTTGGGGGAGAATTTAATTTTCGTGAGAGTTGTCAGAGGTCTAAGAATTGGGAGTAGTTTGCTGAACCCACTCTGTTTCTCAAAGTTTTCAGACTAGGGTTTCCCCTTTGGTTAGGCTCATAATTCCTAAATCAGAATGGGCCTTGACTATTAGTTTCAGAAGAAAGTGTAAATTCTGTGATAGCCTAATAGCAGAGAGCACGGTGCATCTTGTGCAATTGAAGACCTGATATATTCAAAGTTCTACCCAAAGTTCCTTTATATTTATTAACTACCTGAATTTTCATAATTATCCCATTACTAGGCCCTATTGTTGTCCTATTGACAAAGGAGGAACTGCAGACCCACGCATGGCCGTAAAGCCATCTAGGAGTAAATAGCCTGCAGGTCTACCTGACACTGAAGCCCAGGCCCTTCCCAGACACTGCAGACAGGCTAGTGAGAAAGACTGAGAGTCCCAGCAGACCTGTTCCTCATGGCCAAGCTGTTTGGTTCACGACAAACATTTCCATGTGCAACCTCTTTCTCTCCTTCGGCTGTTTGACATCCCATTTCTAAGTGGGCGTGTGGGGAGCGGCACAGTGAGTGAAAAGGAAAGGGGAGCTTGAGAAGAAGGGGCTAGAGACAGGAGAGTGAAGTGTGTCCAGAAGAGCCTAATTCAGACATATTTCCTTATTTCTCACCTACTGTTTCTAAGTGGTTCCCAAGGTACAGATGCTAATGGCTAGTAAGGACAAAGAAAAGCCACTTTGCTCTTAAAAGTTATGAGGATTGTGTGGGCCTTCTGGGTGAGCAGTCAGGCTGGGGGAGGGTCAGGCTGGCCTGGATGCTAGGGTTCCTGCTGTGTCCCCAGCAGGCCTGGCTCCCAGAGAGTCTCAGTCTTGCCCCAGGGTACTTCTCTGCACTATTGAACAGAAAATCCTTCCCTGGCCACATAAGCTGAATAGATTCGCTTGGGGAAGGCCCCTCCCCGCTTTTAGGGCCATGGCCTAATGGAGGCTTAGGTGGGGAAGGATGTCAAAGAAACCTCAGTTGACTGATGACCCTGGGGCTGGTAATATTCATGCCCACAGGCTGTTAACCAGCTGAGTTATAACCTCAGAAATGCTGGCTGACTCCAAACCGCTCACTGGTGACCGAGGGAGGCTGGCAGGGAGATGGTATTTACTGCATCCCTGCTCCCTGAATCCTGAAGGCCACTTAAATGAGCATCTAACAGTGCTTGTACTTGTGGTTTTGGGATTTGTTCTTATGGCTATACACACACACACACACACACACACACACACACACACACACACACACGCACACGCATACAGTTCCATTTTAATGAAATCTGGGAGCCAAAATGGCTACATTGTATCAATGTTTCATTAAAGTGGATACCTCTTACTATAGCTGGGGAGAAGGACTTCTTTGTAGTTTATTATAATTTTTAATTATTTAAAGCAAATTTCTGCATTGTTGGGTTGGTGAATAGAGGTCAAGTTTTATTTTAACTTTATTATTTTTTAAAACAAAAAAGGTCATTTTCAGCTTCCAAAGTAAGCTGCCAAGGAAGGGAAAGGCTGTACCTAGCTTTGAATATAATAGATTCCTGGTAAAATTGGACATGTTTTTTTGAAATATACTTTTAACATTTGGAGCAGAGTTATAAGTATTTACGGGGTGAGGCGTAGTGGGAATCATGCTAACGGTCTAGTGGGGGAAACAAGAAGATATCCAATTAGCTCTGGGTGGAAATCAACTTTGCAGTGCTGCAGAAATGGCCAAACTGGTGAATGACCACATTAAGAGAAAAGTGACAATAGCAATTTAAATAACCAAAGCATTTGTGCATGTGTGTGTGTGAGGGAGGGTGCCTAGCAGATCATGAGCGTGAATGGGGGAACCACTGGACTTGACTGGTCTGGCTGCAGAGGCTGTGGGCTGGCGGTTCCCAGAGGGTGAGGCTCAGAGAACAGGAAACAAGATGAGTGTGGTGGGGACGGGGATGGTGGCTCTGCAGAGCTGGCCATGCTGAGGTGTTAGCGCAGTGCCCCCAGGGTGAGGACCACAGTGGTTCAGATTCCGGGCCTGCAGTCACTGGGTCTTCTCTGACTCAGAGTTAGGGAGTCCCAGTCCCAGTACTGTAGAGGATGACACAGTCGCCAAGCCCTGCCCTGTTACTGACGTGTTATTAGGAGGGTGAGATATGCACATGTACTTACACACTAAGTAAAAAGTGTTAAGAGAGGATCACGCTGGGAATTCAGAAAGGAAGAGGGTGAGAAGTCACTTCTTGAGGAACAAGAGGAGGTGGGAATCTGCCCAGAAATTGCTACATGGGGTAAAAGTCCTGAGTCTTTCGTATTTTGTGGGGATGGCAGCAGGGAAATGTGGGTGTGTTCGTTGGCATTAACCTCAAAAAGCTAAGTCCTTTAAAACCCAGATTCCATGGTGACTTTTAAAAACAGCCGTTAGTATAGAGCCTTTTTGAAAGTCTCAATAAATTACATTCATTGGTTTCCCCTTGTCCACACATTGATCTTCTTGAAGGCTGCAGTGTACTGATCAGGCCTGCCTTCTCCCGGCGAAGTCCTGCAAATCTGAGTGCGCCACACGGATTCCGCGCCTATGCCAGTGGGGGAAGGAGCCCGCTCACTTGTGGTTCTGAACCCCCTGCAGAGCCTTCCCATTCCTGGGGGGGTCGCTGGTATTTTCTGTCCCCCAGATATTAGGGCTGCCCTTTGTGACTGCCGGCACATTGGCCAAGAGCGGCCACAGTTTCACTGCCCCTTCCCCCAGTCCCTCTAAAAGTCATGAGGAGCCCAACCACACCAGGGATGCACCTAACTGAACAGCTAATGTGCCACTATTTGGTGAGCTATTTTCCAGCTACCTGCTTCAGTAAACAATCTAGAAGTGCCATCCCTGTTACCTGGTGTGCAGTCAAAGAGCATTCTATCAGAGGCTTTGGAGCTCCCAGCAGGGGACCCTTTTGAATTATTTTTGTCCCTGTTGATTCCATTTTGCCCCGAATCTGCAACATTTCATGGGCTTTGCAGACGTAGCTGACTGGGCCTTCTCCACATCCACAAGAAGCACCATGCCCCTGCCCCCAGCCTCCCCGCACGTGTTTGGCCACCCAGCCTGTCAGCAGGTCCTGTAAAGGTGATCTGTAAGGATGCATTTTCAGACAAACATGGACGCAAACTGGGTCTAGGACAGGTGTTCAGTCATAGGACTAGAGGGGGACAACCTACAGGTTCTCCAGGAGAGCAGTTCTCCCACCTACACATTGGGGGCGCAATGAAGAAAGCTTGGCAAAGAGGCTTCAAAGCTTTCAGCGGAGGCAGGACCTGGTTTTCTTGGTTTGTCCATGGATCCTTAGGTGACTCTGAATCCAAGAAGGATATTCCTTATCATAAAGGGCTTCTAGAGCAGTCAGACCCAAAGACTCGTAGATCATCCCCAAGCTGAAAAACTAAAGCCCATAAAGGCTTCCTTGTTTAGTCAAGAGGCTTGTCTACGGTATGTGAGGGGATGATGTCATCTTGGGGCTGAATTAGGAGGCAGCCAGGGTGTCCGTGCTCAGTCTCGGCGAGGACAAGCTCGGCATGACTGTGCAAGAGGGGGTGCCTCCTTCTTTTTCACCTTTGCCGCTGTCTGCAACTTGGCCCTGTGAGTCTGACAGTCATGGCCAGGCTTCCTCAACCCATTATCCAGGCAGTGATTAAAACAACCTGAAACCAGCATCCCTAGACCTCCAAGACAACTTGGCCCTTAGCATTAGAGAACAATTTTTTGAAATGTTTCACTTGAGGTTGTTCTTATTCATCATGACAAATGGAGAGCTCTGAATCTGGGGAGGTGTTTGAATAATTCTCTGAGTTTACTGTTGGGCAAGACATGTTAGAATGGTTGGACTAGATGTTTGAAATCTCTTCCCGCTGTGAATGCCATGCTTTTCATAGGTGGCCTGACAAGTGAGGGACACAGTGGAAAGGTCACTGACATTGACATGGCAATAGTTAGGGCCTCAACAAACCCAAGTTGCAGGAAGAAGGATCTAGAACAAATAGGGACCAGGGGAGACTCCTGCCAAGCATGAGATAGCATTTATCTTCAGGACTTTGGATAAAAAAATGGGACATCAATCGTCTGAAGGTGCAGGATAAGGTGTTATTTGATTCTTGGATGTGCTGAAGTCCTTGGAATCAAGAATAGGTAGGATTCAGCTGGAACTCATGGCAAAGTCTTGGCCAGATGGAACAAGGCTGGGGGAAGGGGATCGTTGGAACCTGGGGGCAAGATTAGGTAGGAACTAATAGCCAAGCTGGTTTGATGCTAGCTCCTGGCTGTATGCTTTTAAATTTCTCCTACTTGCATACAGGGTGAAAAGGTTGACCTTCAAATTCTTGTTGAGTGGCCTCAGTTGAGAAGAAGTGAGGTTCAGTTGGCTATTAATGTTAATTATGTAGAATGAACTTCAAAAACGCAGAGAGAATGATGGACTCTCTGGGAACATCTGCAGAGCCCTCAGGGTGCTATCCAGGGCTGGCTGTTACAGCTGTACCTGGAATCATTCTCTGAGAACCCTTCGATGTGGCTTTTCACACAGACAGCACAAGGAAGAAAGTGCTCGGCTGGCCATACCTGAGAGCGTTATTGGAAATTAATCCAAATGCCAAAGATGTGCCATCAACTAGATAGGAAAAAGGGACCTCAGATTACCGTTAAGCAATTCAGCAACTGAAGATATTCTCACCAAGGGGTGTTTCTGTGCTTCCCGTTTTGCAGCTCACTGAGTGTTCCAGTTGGCATCATAAAAAAAAATCAGATGCCTCCTTGGAATGTTAAAGCAAGATGGCACACTGCCCTGCACACTTCCCTGTTAGTCCTTTCTGTTCCCAGCACTTCCTGCCCAGTCCTAAACTTGCCAGGCCTCTTCCGCCCTATCCTGCTCTTGCTCGTCATGGCTTTCTACGGGGAGCTCCAGGGAGGGTTGAGGAAGAGTGTGGATGCCCAGGAGGCCTCTGCTGGCTCAGCCCCTTGTAAACAGCATTCCCCCAGATCGCCTTGTTCTCATCCTAGAAACACCAGTTTTGGGCATTCTTGCTTAGTGCCGTCTTCTTTGTCTTGCCTACTTGGTTAGAGCACTTCTCACAGTGTGCTTTGAGGAAGAGTGTGTGTGAGCGTGTGTGCGTGCAGGTTCACATATGCACTCTCCAGCTTTAGAGTGCAGTGGATGGGCAGGTAGAGAGATGATTGAAATAACAGATAGCCAAATTACCCTTCTTTCCCTACTCCTTGACACATTCAAGTCATGAAGCCACAGTGCTGTGGTATAGAGAATGCATGAGCAGGGATGGAACTACACTGAGAGCTGCCAGAACCACCCGAGGTGCCCCATTCATGCCAGGCCTCAGTTAAACGACAAGGTTCTGAATCATATGTTGATGCTGTAATGGGATGAGACTTGCACACCTGGGGACAACATGAGTACATTGTGCATGCGGGATGGATGTGTGTCACTGGGGACTGCAGGTGGATGGTGGGGGCAGCCTCTAAGAAGACCTCTAATGATCCCTGCCTCCTGTGATTTATATCCTTATGTAGTTTCCTCCCATGCTATACCAAATTTGGGCTGTGTGACCAAGAGAAGACATCAAAGTAACCTTCTTCCCCATAATTTTTGACCCTCAGAAACTGTGAGATAACAAATGTTTCAAGCTTCCAAGTTGGGGGAAATATTTTTATGTCATAATAAATGATGTATACACTCAGCTCATAGGCCTCCTCTTGGTCACCAGCCTCCTGTCCCTGTTCCAGGCAAGAAGACAAAGGAGGGAACAGCAAGGCCAGTGAGGAGGTGCTTTTATTAGGGGAGCAGCAAATTTCTGCTTCTCTCCACTGAGCAAGAGCTGTCTATGTGCATGGCTCTCCCTGGCTGCAGAGGAAGCTGAGAAATGTGCAGGTTTTGTTTTGTTTTGTTTTGTTTTCAGCTGAGAGCATTACTGCCTGGAATTAAAATGAGGGTTCAGTAAGGAAGAGAGGGAATGGATATTGGAAAGGAAATTACAGTGTGTTAAAACAGATTTATTTCTGAGTGTACCACACATTACATTAGTGCTTCCCAACCTTTTCCTTATGATGGGACCCAGAAAATAATGCTTGTATGGCAACCTAGGGTAAATGGAGGTGCCACTGATGGCCAAGGCACCTCGCCTGGGGACATGAAACCCACCCACCCTCTCCAATGTCCTCGCAGGCCAGTGACCCATCCACAGGAAAGCCATCTGAAATGTGTCACAGGTAGTTTCTTGGAGGTCAGAATGCAGGAGCTTTATTAAGTAATGTTTTTGAGAACAATACCTGTTGGGGGTCAGGGTCACAGGATTGGGCAAAGGGGAAATGAGCAGCAATGCAATGGCCTCAGGGACCTCTGTAGATCCCACGGGGAGCTCTGGGGCTGGGGTGACCTTTCAAGGTTGTCCCACTTTGAGACAAGGGAGCCAGGCTATGTCCCACCCCTCCCTACCACGGAGCAGTCACTGGATTTAAGAGGCAGTGTGGCTTTGGACCAAGAGTTCTCTTAGTCTGAAGGCAATGCCCAGATTGGGACTCAGCTGAGAGCCACCAGCTGCCATATGCCCAACAGCTGCTGGAAGGGGAAGGGGTGGGAGGGTCTGCGCAGAGCTCCCTGAAGTCCCTCCTGGAGGCCTTGCCTTGCACAATCACAGGGAACAGCCACACTGTCCTGCAGAATGACCCTTGGTGTCATGGAAGAGCAGAAAACTGGAATGCATGAAATAAAGGTCTTACCCAGAATGGCATCTGTGGAGTTCTTATGCAAATGGACATCTGGCCCAGTGAGAGAGTCCCAGAGGTCTGAAGAAGAATCCTGCCAGTCTTAAGCAGCACTAGAGGGTTGACAAACATATTTCACAATGCTGTTTATTTGAATTCAGTCACACTTCTACAGCATTTAATTGTCATGGATATCATGTAGCAAGAGGCAGCTGAGAGACTGAAATGAGCTCCCAATTTGTCTTTGAAAATTCTCTTCATTATCAGACTAGAAAGATTAAAGAGATAATAATACCTTACACCCATATCATGCTTTCCTACTATCAAAGAGCTTTCACGTGCCTATTATCTTATTTGAGTAGTCCTGTGAGATAGTTAGAGTAGGAATTATTGTTCATCTTCTGGGTGAGAAAAATGGTAACATTGGAAGTTTATGCCCCCATCTTATGTTCCAAGAATGGGTTGCGTTTCTTGATTTTTAAAAAATTGACCAAGATCCTTTCCATTCTGTCAAAATCCAACATTAAAGCATGAAGGCAAGTCAGTAAAAGAATCCCCTTGTCTTATGCATCTGGTTAACGGCCTCTTTCTCCCATCTCTGAAGCCACAAGTTAGGAAGCAGAAATGAAACTACCAACCAACATAAAAATATGGTGACTGGCAAGTTCTACAATCGCATCCCTTATTTATTGTGTCACTACTGTATATGGTGGTGGTGGTAAAAAAGAATTATTAAAAAATCATAGTTCTTGTGCCACTAACAATCCAATAAAGGACATAAAGTAGGCAGAGGACCTAAAAACATTAGAGAAAGACAAGGAGCCCAACTTGACAGGGGTTTAGAGAAGGTACAGACAGATGCTGGAATGCTTTAACAGAACAGGCAGCATGAGGGTGGACCCCTAACGGAGGAGTACTGTTTCCTTGACAGAAGGGGAAACAGCAATGACACCTCATGAGCCAGCAAATCCCCCCAGCTTCCGGAGGGCAGGCGCTGGGCTAACTAACACGAGGGCAATGGCATTGATTGTACGTCAACGCTCAGCCCACCGCACACACTACCATCAGCCGGCAACCTTAACATCCTGAGCTGGCTTGCTCTTCCGTTGGTTTATTTTTAAACCACATTCTGTCCTTTCAATGCTTCTTGTAACATTTGATAGGGCTTTCACCAGAATTTTAAAGAAATATTTGGCCGCAGCTTTCCTTGAAAAACAGACCCCTTCTGCTGGGCTCTCACAGTGCCCTTTAGCGGGTATTCCGAAGTCACTTTGAGCAGCAGATGCTCTCATATCTGCACCGAGTCAGGTGTCCTTTTTGCACACAGGTGATAAGTAAGCTTGTGCCCAAGAGAAACAGTGGGCCTTGGAATGGAGTGTTTTTTCAGAGTTGCCTATTAGTTTTGCTTTTTTGTTTTGCCTTTATTCCTCTTCTGGAAGGGATATTCCTAATAGGACAAATAAATGAAAAATGAACATAATGTAGCTACTGACATGTATGTTTTCCAAGGATGCAATTTAGTACTGGCTTTGTAGAAGCCAGTAATACCACCTGTTAAATGGCCACTTGTAGTGCCAGGAGGAGAGGATTTCACCAATTGGGAGCCAGAACTTTTGGGTGCTGATCTGGTTTGCCATTCGTGGCTCCTGGGGGTGACTGCCCTTAGGGGAAGCAGGAAAGGAAGGTGGTGACTCTGGGGGCAGAAGTAACTTCCAACCATAAGGTGGTAGCACATGGGCACAGGTCTTGGGTCAGGATGGGTGAAGACCTTTATGCCCAAACTCTAAATAGTCATTTGAAAACTTTAGTGGGTAGGGGTTGGATTTGAAAAGAGTAGGAGGGGAGAATGAAAGGGAGAGAAAGAGGATGATAATTTGGGGTTAAAGTGGGAGGCTCTTAAGCAATAGTTTAGGCTAATGGGGTATGTGTATACGGTTGACCATTTGGGGGAATCATTTGCATGACTTCACAAACCTACGCACATTTTGGAAACTGGACTTTCTCATGAGGAGACTCCGTCTTCGCAGCATCTTGATGGTCCCACACAGCTGGGCTGGACAGCAGGTCAGACTGCAGGTTCTGGCTGTGCCCCTCACCAGCTCCAGGGCCATGGGCACATTACTGAGTGTCTCTGACCCTCTGTTCCCTCATTGGTCAAGTGAGAAGATTACATTACCTGGTCTCCAGGGTTGCTCAATCTTTTGTGAATGATTCTGTTTTAGAAAACAACCTTTACAAAATACTCTTTTGCTAGATTAATTCAAATTCATTTTAAAAAAGTACTTCTTTGCTAGATTCACCTTTGGCATCACCTGCTGGGTAAGGAAACAGAATCTACCTTTATCATGAACCATCCTCCAAAAAGAGGAACCTGGAGACCCAAATAGGAAACCCTATGACAGAGGCATGGATCAGGAACTACACCCTCCTCCAGGGAGGCAGTGGAGTGTCAGTCTATCTTCATTGCCAGAGAGGGAAAATCCTACAAGAGTCTGATGGGGATCGCCAACCTACACAGGGCTTCTCCCCGGTCCCTCCTTTCCTCTCTCCTGTTCTTTTCCTTCACTCTCTCCTTGGCACGCTGTAGGAGCAAAAAACCAATGCTTTGAAGTCAAATTGCAAACCTCAACTCTACTATTGACAGTGAGCCACCTTGAGTGAGTTACTTAACCTCCCTGGACCCCTGTTTCCTCATGTCTGAACTGTCAACTTGAAGGGGATATGAGGGTGTGAGAGAATTCATGCATGGTTCTCTGTCCCACTAGGTGCGGGGTAAGCAGGAGCTATTGCGAGCACTATGATGCTGCTAGCCCTCCATTGCATAGCAACGGTCCAGCCAACTTTACTGGCTGCATCAAATTAACAGAGTACAGAGCTACCTTGGAAATCTTCTCTTCCAGGCTGGTTCCTGCCCTGCCATGTGTGGAGGAACCACAAACGAGGAAAACCAGAAGTTACTGTTAATTTTTCCATACTCTTCACCCCTTTTCCAGACAAAGAGGCCCAGGGAAGGAATGGAAAGCCATGTGAGGTCGAAGAGGGCACTGCACCTCCATGTTGAGTTCTCTCTTCTGTAAGGGAAGAGTTGGTTCTCTAACTGGAGCAGTCTGTGACCCAGGCAGACAACAGCCTCCTGCAGATCTCCAGCTTCCTCAGCATACCGATCAGGGCCAGAGCGGTGGTGCCTTCAGAAAACTCTCTTACCCTTCTCACCAAGAAGCAATGTCACTGGCCATTTTCCCTGATGCATATCTGTGGTTCACGTCCTACAGAAGCCAGCCCTGAATCGATACAGGAAAGGATGCGGGGTGGGGGAAAGTTGGCATAGTTCCTGGAGACACAGCCACCCCCTCTGAACTAAGCCCCTGGTCATGCTCAGTCGATCTACACATCATTATTTCCATCCTAGCTTTCCTCACTATCTGATTTTGTTTATTCATTTGCATGCTTGCTTATCTTTATCTCCCGTCACTGGAACATAAGCTCCGTGAGAGCAGAGGCCTCGTCATGCCTCCCACCGTGACCTCTAGTGGCTGTGCTCAGACAGGGCTCCTTCCTACCAGTCCATACACACTCCTAATGGTCTCCCTATTGACATTATGTAATTCCTAAATTTAGACCCTTTAAAGTTCTCTTTGTACCTTCACTAACCTGTAACCCCACCCTGCCTGCACCTGCCTGAGACTAAGAGATGGGTAAAGACAGCAAGGACATCATCTATTTTGAAAATCCCATGTGGCTCCACCCAGTCACCCTCCCAGTGGCGTTGGGAGCTGAAGCTTCATGAAGTCTGGGGTATGAGAGGGACAGAGATGTCCTTAGCAAACTAAGGGAGAAGTGGCCTTCCACACCTGGATGGCCTTCACTCTGGCTTGCCTGAGTGCCACTGTTGCTTCATTTATTTTAGCTGCTGATGGGACTGTTAGCTCATTCATTATAAAGTACTTTATTTCCCTTCTTCTCATTTATTTTTAAATCTGTCTACCCTTGGCTGTAGAAGCAATTCACTCTATACACTGTGTGGCTGCTGGGGACTCAGTATTTCCCATTCTGGTTATAGGCAGAGGTCCAAGTATCCACTGGTGTGTCCAAAATAGAATCGCTTGTAAATCTGCTTTGTTATCAATGTTTGATCAGCGAATGAACGCAGATGATGTGTGCACAAAGAATGTGGGGTTTGGAGAGAGCTCTCTGAGCCTCATTTTCTTCAGCCCTGCCGCTGTCCTTCCCAAGAGAGACATAAATACAGGATTATCGTGAGGAAAAAATGAGATGGCAGGGAACATGCCTGGCACACAGGAGGTAATCAACAAATATTAGCTTCCTTCCTTACAGGGGATGTGCACTCTCTGCCTTAGGGCCTGGAGGGAAGACAGAATATGAGCCCCCATGACTCTGAGGTATGGGTCAGCCTCTCCCAACATGATTGTCATGATCCCATTTTTTATCAATGCCTTGGGACCCTCTTCTTCAACTCAATCCGAAATGTATCCCCCAAACCTGTGGTGAGTGTGAGAGGAGATGCATTCCCTTTCAAGTAGGAACTTATAGGACTCCAAACTGTTTAGAAAAGTAAGTGGAGTCATGGCGCCACTAAGTGGCAAAATTGTGAATGACAATTTTGATGGCTGGTTTCCCACCAACTTAATCCTCAGTCACCCGGCGCAACGTGATCCAAGCCCCGGCCCATTGCAGCCTTAAGGCTGATAGAGCTGGCTCATAGGGACTGGCTGCGCTAACACAGGAGCAACTTCAGCGGTGCTAGTAAAGCTGGCAAGTCAGGGAGTGGGAATGCAAGAGCAGAAATGAAACCTCTCTAGAGGGAAAAACAATACCATCATGTCATTTACCACTTATGTGAGTGGTACAAGGAAGTGTGTCACAAAATGCTGTTCTTACACCACCTGCCTCAAATCACCTGGGGAGCCAGGGAAAGGGGCAGATTCCTGGGCCCACCCCAGACCCACCAAGTCAGAAATGCAAGGGATGGCGACTTGGAATTTGCATTTTTAGCAAGTACCCTGGGCCAGTCTGGGGATGTCAAAATTTGGGACCAGAAAGAGACCAGAAGAAATAAACAAAGACTATGAAGGCTTTCTGAACTCATTCTATAAAAAGGGAAAATGAGGACAATGAACAGGGGGCAAAATGATCACATTTAAGAGAGAGAGAAGCTTGAAGGGACAGGGAATCCTAAATAGATTGGTGTACACACAACACACACGTGCCCACATGTGCGTGTGTACACACACTGTCCTCATGTGCAACTGCACAAATATATGAGTGGGGGGGGTTGTTTGCTGGACCAAGAACTTTCAAGATCCTTTTCATTTTTTGTGATATCAAGTACGAGTTAAGTTGCTTAAAGCTTAAGCACTTCCCACACATCTGCGTGCTAAGTAATCCAGATACATCCTGGGACCTTAGCTCTTACTAGAAACTGAGATCTGCTTTTCCCACCCTTTGTAAGTTCTATAGTAAATAGACTCCTAGGCTCAAATGGGCTCTATTTATTTCCAAGAGAAAACAGTGCTAGAGGGAAGGTCTTTTTTTCTCTGCTATGTGTTTCCTCCCTGAGGCTGGCAAGGTGCCTGACAGACAGTGGGTATTCCAAATACTTGACGAGTATAAAGAACAGGTGACTGGAAGGAAGGAAGGAAGAACCCGAGCAGATGTGTGTGTGCCCTTTCCTTTTCATTTCTCTTCCTCCTTCTCCTTGCCAAACCTTCTCCATTTGCAGCTCCGATTTGAGCCCTGCGTGGTCTTTTTCCACAGTGGCAGATGGAGGGGCGGCCACACTATGGAAGTTCAGTAGTTACGTGCAAACAGTCTGCTAAACTGAGGATGTCACATACATCTCTCAGGTGGAAGGTAAACGTAAAAACAAAACAAAAACCTCATTTGTAGTGTTTGCCTGTTTCTGTGGTGTAAATACTCCCATTGAGGCCTATTTTAAGCCACAATGTGACATCATTAAACACAGAAGAGATGTACAATCTTACAATATTTCACCATACAGATACAATTGTAAATAACCCCAAGAGCATAAATAATGATAAACTGCAATAAAATAGTTAGGAGGTGATGAATTTTGAGTATTTATTACCTTTGTTTCTAATATAATTTAATTGTATATTTTTACCATTTAATGTTTAAAGTAAATCATGTTTTTACAAAATCCCTGAAAATGTAACCATCAGCTTTCATGAGCTGGTATAAGCCAGGCCAACACACCATCACTCCGCCCCAAGAAATGTCCTGCCACTAACTTAAGGTCAGAGGTGGAAGGCCAGGGCCAAGCCTGGGGAAAGGACTGCTGAGAATAACTCCCAGCAAAGGACTCTCCAAGGCAGCTGCCAGGCAGGCAGCAAAGCCCTGCTGAGGAGTTTTCTCTCTAGATCTCTCTTTCCCCGGGGGGTTAGCCCTCCAGTGGGCACAGAGTGGCTGCCTCTCTCAGCTCTCCCTGGCCTGCATGTGGATTTCCAGGTCAGCCCTGTCTAGCAGCCAGTGAAGTCCCTGGCTTGTAGGAGGGGGTTCAGTGAGTATTCACTGTCAGAGGAATTACCTGGCCCAGAGTCAGAAGAGCCGGGCTCTGGTCTTGAGTCTGCCACTACCAGGCTGTGCACCTGTGCAGGTTCTGGGCCTCAGTTTCCTCATCTGTAGGAAGAGGGAGTTAAGCTATATGACTCTGAAGGTGCTTCCAGTGTCCCAGGACCCTCTTCTCCAGGATGACTGCTCAGGGGGCCCCTCGCTCCCCCAGCCTGGGGCCTGACCCAGTCAGCTCACCCTCAGGACTTGATTGCATCGTGGGCTCAGGGGTCTCCAACCCTTCATGTGTTGGCCCTGGTGCCCCTGAGGTAAGAGGCTTCAATGCATGGAAAACTTCAGCTAAGAACCCACCCGACCCACCAATGGCAAGATTCCAGCTACATGGGCAGGTTTTCCCCAGAAATTCTGGAAAAAAAGGAGTGTGGCTGTGTCACAAGGCTGGATGTGCCTTTAGGATCTGAGCTGCCAGGGTTACCTTGGTAACACAGGGAAACTTCCAGCACCAGCTCCCTTCCTCTCTCTCCAGGGAGGATATCCAGGGCTGGACCCCCTCCCCACGCAGACAAGGCAGGGGGGCCTCAGAGGAGAGGGGAAGGAAGCGGAGGCCTGAAAGGAGGGTCTTTGTGAGTAGGGTTCAGATCTCGGACAAGAGAGGGGGTCACACCAACTCTCCCTCCAACTTCGGTCTGAGCTTCGACCACAGGGGAAACCTACACTCTCGTGGAATGCGGCCTTTTTCCTAAGACCTGTGTGCATTTTTGGTTCCCTAAGTTTCTGAGGAAAAGTTCCAACTGGAAAATTCCAACTCAATCTCAGCTGAACAAAAGGAAAAGGGATTTTTCCATAAGGGGCGCTGGGTTGACAGGAAGGGGCTCCTGTGGGCTGGGCTCTGAGGAAGCATGGCCGGAGAGGGTGGGCACAGCTGGGCAGGTGGAGAAGAGGGGAGGCTGTTCCGGGAGGAGGGGCCACGAGCCAGTCCCAGGATGGGCCTGCCTGGCATGGTGAGGCACATCTCCAGTCGGGTGTCTCTGCCACAGCCGTCTGCCCTCTGAGAAAGGCAGAGAAGGGCCTGGGGCCGGCGCAGCCACTTGGAGGGCGAGTCATCACTGCAAGTACAGCAGCCATCCAGACCAGGCTTGTCTGGCACTTCCCGGCACTTTCCACGTGCCACGCAGCGCTGTAGCATCTCAGACGGAGCATCGCACCACGTCCGTACAACAATCCTGACGCAGGAGTAGTGCCAGTGCCTTCGTTTTATAGATGGCGACACTGGGGAACAAAGAGGCTGGGAAACTTGCCCAGGGACTTACCAGCATATGGTAGGGTCTGGAGCTCAACCCTGAGTGTGGGTCTAGAGTCTGCCCGGCTCCTGGCCAGGAAGGCGTTCCTGCCCTCGGGACAGGACCTGGCTGTTGGGGTCTGGCCTGGAGCACAGAGAGGAAAGTGCACAGCAGAGGACAAAGTCCAGCTTTGTTCTTGGGACGTTGGAGTGGACATTTCCTATATAGATGAGCACTTCATTTCCATTCAAGTGTTGGCCCTGGAGATGCAAAGATGAGCAGAACTCCCTGGGGTAACCCACAAACTAGAGGGACGGAGTGGTAGCCCGACTGCCCGCAGTGAGAGGCAGGGTGCTCCAGCAGCACAAGCAAGCCCGGCGGGGGGGATTGGGGGGGGAGGCCGACAGTGGGCCGGGCAGGGCAGGGGTGGCGAGAGGGAGATCACTCACCAAAGCCCAGGCTGGGAGCTGGTCCTGGCCGGCCCAGGCAGGGCTGCAGCATGGGGCGAGGCCCCTGGAGCAAAGGGGCCCTGGCAGAGTGGAGTGATGACAAATCCCGGCGCACTGGACGGGAGTTCAGTGAGGGGAGAGAGTCAGGTGCGGCCAGAACTTTGGCAACAGATGTGAAGAGTTCGGGTCCAAGGAAGAGGCGGCCAGGGTGGGCCTTCAAGTGGAAGCGGATTGGTCAGAGTTTCGTTTCATGAAGATCTCTCAGGAGCCAGGATAACGGGTGGGCGGCCCTGGACGTAGTCTAGCCTGGAGACCCATCGACAGGACAGTGCAGTCAGCACAGGCCTCAACCCAGCAGTGGGAAGGGGAACCCAGGGGGTGATTGTCAGGGAGGGGAAGTGAGAAAGGAGAGGCCGGCTGGTGGTGGTGGTGGTGGGGGAACCAAAGAGAGCTGGCTCTCCGCTCCACTCTCAGGTTTCGGCCCTGGTTGGCACCCTCGGGGCACATTGTCCCAGTACTCTTTCCATGCTGCCACTTTTACAGGATCAGAACCTTCCTGCTTGCTGGCTAAAAAGGCAGATTCCCAAGCCCTCCTCAGAATCTCAGGTGCCTGGAGTCCCGGGATGTGAAAACACCTGGTCCTGGAGACGCGGGATTCCTTTTGTTTCCCTGATCTTCTCCCTCCCCATAAACTTTGATGCTGGGTTTAGAGGGAAGGTTTCAGAGGTTTTAGAGGGAAAATTATGAATTTGGCAGTAGAGGTGTTTGCCGATGTCCAATAGGCAGAGTTTAAAAGCTAGGGCTCAGAAAAGCCCCTGGGGTTGGGATGGATAAAGAGATTCAATATTATAACTGGAGGAATAAATTTAAATTGTGTATAATTTTCTCTTTTGTCTTCTTGAGTCTGTGACCTTTACACATAGTCTGCCTTAGGCAACTGCATGTCTGGGAAAAGATTAGAACCTGCTACAGGATTGCCTAGAAAAAGGCCAGGCTGATATTCAACTTTTGACATTCAAAATAAGATTCTGTGGCAGGAAAAAAGTCTTCAAGCCAGGATATCGTCTTGGGAGAGAATTCAACACATTCCTTCACTTCCCTCTTCCCCTCCTGGCTCATCAACAGGTAGGCTCCTGCCCAGGTTTAATTTAAGCTCAGGTGGAAATCTGGAGGACGTTAAGATAAAAAGCCTGCTTTCTTCTGGATCAGGAGTTTTAAGGGAGAAGGAGAAGATGGTAGGAGGGTGCAGGAGGCTAAGGATTCTGCAGGTGGCCCCTCCTACTAATGACCTCATCAGCCCTGGAATGAGATAGCAGCTGGTTCAAGATTAAAGCGCCCAAGAGGCCAGCAAAGGACACCATCCTCGAGAGCCAGGGACCCCCCCTGGAGGCCTGGGCCAGGGTCCTTGTTTACAGAGACAGGCCATGCAAACTGAAAGACAGAGCATTTAAATCCAAGAAAGACTGAGGACACCTAATGGACTTTTATAGCTATCCAGCCTGATTAAGCTTCATTAGTTCTAAGTACCTCATTTGAAAATTACATTTTAATCCTGTACAGATGCAGGGTGAGTGAAATATTCAGCTCAGTGGAGGAGTCACTGGATGGTAGCAGAAGCTCTGAGAATAACTGAATGTAGCTAAGGGATGCGAGTGGAAGGACAGCAGGGACTGAAGGAATGTGAAAAGGTGGTCCAAGATGTGGGGGAGAGACAGCGGAGAGTGGGGCCAGAGAGCCTGGAAGTAGAGGTTTAGGACACAAATGGTGAAAATACAACTTCATGCTGCAAGGAGAGAGGGTGAAGATGGAGAAAAGGTCACTGGATCTGTGAATTAGGACATCAAAATGATATTTAAGAAGCCAGATGAGGTTGGTGGTGGGGGACAAACCTGCCAGGTAAATCACTGTCAGGAGCAGGTGGGATGACATGGAAACAGCCAGAGGGAGCACTTCCCTTGAAGCGTTTTACTGAAGCAGACACAACCCTGGAACGACCATCTGAGCGGGTGGCATGAATGGCGGGATGGAGGACCCGGGCATGTCTGCAGGCAGAGAGAAAGGATGCAGTCAGGGAGAGAGGGTAAAGATGCCAGAAAAAAAGAGGACACTGTATGTGACAGTGGGACACCTTGTGGAGAAGGTGGGAAGGACAGTCAAAGGAACAGTGGAGGGACTGCGAAGGAAGAAGGGGTCTTTTGCCAAGAAAGAAAACAAGTGAGGACACTGGTATGCTAAGGTGGAGCTGAGGGCTTATCAGTAAATGAGAGGAGAGTTACCCCCGACTCCTTTTTCCTTTACTGAAGGACAAGGGAGGTCTTCGGTGAGGGAGGCTGCCCAAATGGTGAGATGTCAGGTGATGAAGGGGTGAGGAGGGCAAAGGGCATGGGCCTCTGCTCACACCCACCTTCCAAATATGGGCGGCTCACTGATACTGCAGTGGGCTAAGTGCTGACAACTGGAAATGAGAACAGCAGCATTTTATAAATGGAGAGGCCAAGGGAAGTGGAGGTTCCCCTGGGAACAATTTCTGAAGATTTGTCAACTTACTTCCTTATTAATAGAACTTTATTAATAATTTTTTACTTATTGTCCAAAGAACATTGCCAAACAGCAATGTTTTTTTTAAACCAAGTTTTCATTTTTCTGTGTTTCTTCCTAGTCCTAATCCTAATACTTTTGCCATTTTTATGTAGTTTTAACCAGATCACGTATTTCAGTAGATAGTATTTTCTGAAAAATGGCCAGAGCAACATTTCCAGCCCTACATGCTTGTCCAGAAACTTGTCACTGTCCTGTGAGAAGGGAGTCTCTTTCCCTTCCCCTTTGCAACCAGACAGGACTTTGTGATTGTCTCAATGAATGGAAATAAGAGATAACATTACACAATTTCCAAGACTAGGTCATATAAGACTTCTGCCTGGCTCAGCTCTCCATCTGGGGATTCTCACCCTGGGAACCCAGCCACGACATTCCGATACACATGGAAGTGCTCTGGCCAACCTGTCCATCTGGGGTCTCAGCTGATGGCAATCATCAACTACAAGACCTGTAGGGAAAAGAGTGTCGATGATCCAGGTTTAGCTGAGACACGGGGGATGGTGGCCTCATACAAGCCATACATTTATGCCCCATCTGAATTCCTGGTCCGTAATAAATGGTTGTTTCATGCCACCAAGTTTCAGGCTAATTTTTTATGCAGCCATAGTAACTGAAACACATACAGAGTTTTGTTTTATAACTTGTGCATTTGTTAGCCTGAACATTTACTCATGTTGCTTCAAAGTCATAATTATTTTCTGAGCTGCAAAATATTTTGAGTTGATAGAGTATAGCTTATTTAAATATTGTGCTATTCTTGGCGATTTAGACTGCTTCTCATTTTCCACTATTTAAGTAATGATATGAAAAGTTGTGCATAGAGATTTTTCTTTTTCTTTAAACTGCTTCACTGGGACAAATTCCCAGAAGTGGAATTACTTTTGGGTATGAACATTTTTATGACTCCACAAATGTACTACCAAATTGCTTATCAAACAAAATTGCCTCAATAGATTCTGCCATCCATTGTGTTTGGCAAATTCAGTACATAAAACCACCTCAAATTTGTTTTGCACTGGAGTATTAATAAAAACCACACTAAGGAAAAAACTTTATCATCAGTATTAGATACCATTGCTTTTAATTTTTGCTAATTCAATAGGTGGAAATTGTATTTTATCCTTGTTTATAATTTGTATATCTTGGATAAGAAGTGAGGCTGAGCTTTTGCTGTTTTTTAAAAATGGTTTTTCCACATTTTAAAAACTGTAAAAAGTTTTTATACATAAAAAATCTATGTATATTCTTTATCCAGTAATGGATTTATAGGATCTCTTGATATCACTGCTTTTTTGAAACTAAATCATAATTCAGTAGATTATAAAATTGATTAAATTGCTCATGACCAGCATTAAAGAAAAAAATTAGAACAGAATAAAAATATAAGAAAATTACATTCTGATCAGAATAGAATAAAAATATCAATTTCACACAGTATGTGAAACATTTGTTTCAATGTAAGTCTATATGGGTCATGATATAAAAAGTTTTTTCTTAATGAAGGAAACAACCAAAATATTATTTAAAATTGGCCTTAATAAAAACATACTTATTAAACCCTTTTCATTTTGATGTAAAGCATATTTTTTTCCAAGGTGTATCTTATCTTTTTATATTGAGTTATCTTTCTTTTGTACCATTTAAATTTTTCATGTGGTCAGACCCAGGAGTCCTTTGTAATTTCTTACTTCAGTTGAAAACAGAAATTCATCTTGTTTCTACAAAGGTGATAAATGATCCATCCCATTTTTTGTCAACTCAATTCTTACTGAAGCATTCTCTGGACAGCCCTGAACTTACAAAAATTCATGTTGGTTCAGCAAAATGCAAATGAAGTACTGGCACAAACGCTATTATGGAGTGGGCAGATTGAGACTACGTGAAAATCAGGACAGTCTGTGCCCCTGTTCTCACTTCCAGTCGTCAGAGCTTACGTTGCATCAGCAAAATGAGTTCTGACGCAAATGCTGTATAGGAAAATGTCAAAAAGTTGCCCCAAGATAGCTACCAAATGACCAAAAATACAGAAGAGGGAGTAAAGTTGAAAATTCCAGGACACATGGAAATATGCAGAATAATAAAGAGATGAGTTTGGGGACAAAAACAGAGATCAAGAAAATGATAATTATAATCATAATCATTACTATGTATTATGTCTTTTCCAGGTTCATTTACTTCTCATCACCACTGATGAGGTTTATCATTATTTGCATTCTTATTTATTTATTTTTATTAAAAGCTGATGCCTGGGTATTGCACCTAGAAATACTGACCTTAATTAGTCTACTATGAGGAACAGGAATCGTGTATTTTTTTTATTTGGGTATCATTAAGGTACAAATACATGAGCAACATTATGGTTACCACACTCCCCCCATTATCAAGCCCCTCCATACACCCCATTACAGTCACTGTCCATCAGCATAGTAAGATGCTATAGAATCACTATTTGTCTTCTCTATGTTGTACTGCCTTCCCTGTGCCCCCCACAACACTGTGTGCTAATCGTAGTGCCCCTTTTTCCCCTAATCCCTCCCTTCTCACACATCCTCTCCAGTCCCTTTCTCTTTGGTAACTGTTAGTCCATTCTTGGGTTCTGTGAGTTTGCTGCTGTTTTGTTTCTTCAGTTTTTGCTTTGTTCTTATACTCCACAGATGAGTGAAATCATCTGATACTTGTCTTTCTCTCCCTGGCTTATTTCACTGAGCATAATACCCTCTAGATCTATCCATGTTGTTGCAAATGGTAGGATTTGTTTTCTTCTTATGGCTGAATAATATTCCATTGTGTATATGTACCACATCTTTATCCATTCATCTACTGATGGACATATAGGTTGCTTCTATTTCTTGGCTATTGTAAATAGTGCTGTAATAAACATAGGGGTATGTATGTCTTTTTCAAACTTGGCTCCTTCATTCTTAGGGTTAATTCCTAGGAGTGGAGTTCCTAGGCCAAATGGTATTTCTTTTTTGAGTTTTTTGAGGAACCTCCATACTGCTTTTCACAATGGTTGAACTAAAACATTCCCACCAGCAGTGTAGGAGAGTTCCCCTTTCTCCACATCCTTGTCAACATTTGTTGTTGTCTGTCTTTTGGATGGTGGCCATCCTAACTGGTATGAGGTGATATCTCATTGTGGTTTTAATTTGCATTTCTCTGATGATTACTGATGTGGAGCATCTTTTCATGTGCCTGTTGGCCATCTGCATTTCTTTTTTGGAGAAGTGTTGTTCAGATCCTCTGCCCATTTTTTAATTGGATTATTTTGCTTTTTGTTTGTTGAGGTGCATGAGCTCTTTATATATTTTAGATGTCAAGCCCTTATCAGATGTCATTTATGAATATATTCTCCCATACTGTAAGATGTGTATTTGTTCTACTGATATCCTTTGCTGTACAGAAGCTTTTCAGCTTGATATAGTCCCACTTGTTCATTTTTGCTTTTGTTTCCCTTGCCCAAGGAGACGTGTCTAAGAAGTTGTTCATGTTTATATTTGAGAGAGTTTTGCCTCTGCTTTTTTTCTAAGAGTTTTATGGTTTCATAACTTACATTCAGGTTTTTGATCCATTTCAAACTTACTTTTGTGTATGGGGTTAGACAGTGATCCAGTTTCATTCTCTTACATGTAGCTGTCCAGTTTTGCCAACACCAGCTGTTGAAGAGGTTGTCATTTCCCCACTGTATGTCCATGGCTCCTTTATCGTATATTAATTGACCATATATGTTTGGGTTAATGTCTGGAGACTCTATTCTGTTCCACTGGTCTGTGGGCCTGTTCTTGTGCCAGTACCAAATTGTCTCGATTACTGTGGCTTTGTAGTAGAGCTTGAAGTTGGGGAGCATAGTCCCCTCGGCTTTATTCTTCCTTCTCAGGATTGCTTTGGCTATTCGGGGTCTTTGGTGGTTCCACATGAATTTTAGAATCATTTTCTGTAATTTGTTAAAGAATGCTGTTGGTATTTTGATAGGGATTGCATTGAATCTGTAGATTGCTTTAGGCAGGATGGCCATTTTGACAATATTAATTCTTCTTACCCAAGAGCATGGGATGGGTTTCCATTTGTTAGTGTCCTCTGTAATTTCTCTTGTGTCTTGTAGTTTTCAGGGCATATGCCTTTCTCTTCCTTGGTTAGGTTTATTCCTAGGTATTTTATTCTTTTTGATGCAATTGTGAATGGAATTGTTTTCCTGATTTCTCTTTCTGCTAGTTCATCATTAGTGTATAGGAATGCAACAGATTTCTGTGTATTAATTTTGTATCCTGCAGTTTTGCTGAATTCAAATATTAGTTCTAGTAGTTTTGGAGTGGGTTGTTTAGGGTTTGTTATGTACAATATCTGCAAACAGTGATAGTTTGATGTCTTCTTTACCAATCTGGATGCCTTTTATTTCTTTGTGTTGTCTGATTGCTGTGGCTAGGACCTCCAGTACTATGTTGAATAACAGTGGGGAGAGTTTGCATCCCTGTCTTGTTCCTCATCTTTGAGGAAAAGCTTTCAGCTTCTCACTGTTCAGTATGATGTTGGCTGTGAGTTTGTCATATATGGCTTTTACTATGTTAGGGTACTTGCCCTCTATACCTGTTTTATTGAGAGTTTTTATCATGAATGGATGTTGAATTTTGTCAAATGCTTTGTCAGCATCTATGGAGATAATCATGTAGTTTTTGTCCTTTTGTTCATGTGGTAGATGATGTTGATGGATTTCTGAATGTTGTACCATCCTTGCATCCCTGGAGTAAATCCTACTTGATCATGATGGATGATCTTTTTGAAGTGTTTTTGAATTCAGTGTACTAATATTTTGTTGAGTGTTTTTGCATCTATGTTCATCAGGGATATTGGTCTGTAATTTTCTTTTTTTGTGGTGTCTTTGCCTGGTTTTGGTATTAGAGTGATGCTGGCCTCATGGAATGAGTTTGGAAGTATTCCCTCTTCTTCTACTCTTTGGAAAACTTTAAGGAGGATGGGTATTAGGTCTTCACTAAATGTTTGATAAAATTCAGCAGTGAAGCCATCTGGTCCAGGAGTTTTGTTCTTAGATAGGTTTTTGATTACCAATTCAATTTCATTGCTGGTAATTGATCTGTTCAGATTTTCTGTTTCTTTCTGGGTCAGTCTTGGAAGGTTGTATTTTTCTAGAAAGTTGTCCATTTCTTCTAGGTTATCAAGTTTTTTAGCCTATAGATATTCATAGTATTTTTAAATAATTCTTTGTATTTCTGTGGTGTCCATCGTGATTTTTCCTTTCTCATTTCTGATTCTGTTTATGTGTGTGTACTCTTTTTTTCTTGATAAGTCTGGCTAGGGGTTTATCTATTTTGTTTATTTTCTCAAAGAATCATCTCTTGGTTTCATTGATTTTTTCTATTCTTTTATTTTTCTCAATTTTATTTCTTCTCTGATCTTTATTATGTTCCTCCTTCTGCTGACTATGGGCCTCATTTGTTCTCATTTGTTTCAATAATTGTGAATTTAGACTATTCATTTGGGATTGTTCTTCCTTCTTTAAATAGGCCTGGATTGCTATATACTGTCCTCTTAGAACTGCCTTTGCTGAATAGGCATCTTATTTTTGAAGAGTTTTAGATTTACAGAAAAATTTTGAAGATAGTACAGAGTTCCCATATACTCTACACCTAGTTTCCCATTATTACCATATTACATTAATTAGGCACATTTGGCATAATTAGTGAACCAATATGAATAAATTATAGTATAGAGACCATATTTTATTCCAATTTCCTTAGTTTTTACCCCAAATCCTTTTTCCTATCCCAGGACCCCACACATTTTGCCATCATGTTCCCAGGCTCCTCTTTGTTGTGACAGCTGCTTATGCTTTTTCTGTTTTTCACAATTGTTTTGAGTAGTATTAGCACTGGTCAGATATTTTGTAGAAAGACCCTCAATTCTAATTTGTCTGTGTTTCTCATGAGTGGGGTCTTTAGCTTTGGGGTGGAGGATCATAGGGGTAAAGGGCTGTTCCCATCACATCACATTAAGAGCGTGCATTATCAACATGACCTATCATTAATGTAACCAGGATCACCTGGTGATAAGGCTGTAAATGTGGGTAAGCTGTCATTAATTTTTATTACAATGGAATATCATGGTAATACTATTATGATGTAATGCATTTCTGTCACTAATTGCTGTGTGAGCTTTGGCTGGTCACTTCACCTCATCCTGTTTGTTGTAAAACCACAGGGTTGCTTGGATGGGCACACCCACCTGAACAGATAGTCTCTTAAAATATGGTTTGCGTGTTTATCATTGTTTCTGAAATGCTTTCCCAACAAGATGTAGTTCTAGGTTTGCAAATTGTGGTAGCCAGTCTCCAGCGTCCAGTAAACAGTGTTGAACTTTTGTGGAAATGATGCTGTGTGACTTCTGAAGTTAGATAACAGAAGACAGTGCAGCTCTCACTTTGCGCTCTCCTGGACCACTCACTCTGGGAGTCAGTCACCGTGCCATGACCACTCCAGCAGCTTTATGGAAAGGTACAGGGGGAGAGGAACTGAGGCCCCCGGTGACCGAGGGCGCCCTCTCAGACAGGTCCTCTACCACGGAAGCCTTCACCTGATGCAGTCCCAGCCCTGGTATTTACTGCCACCTCACGAGAGACCCCACCCCCACTCAGAACCACCCAGCCAAGCCACTTCAGAGCTCCTGAACTCCAGCAATGGCATGAAAGAAATGTTTACAGTTGCAAAAAACAAACAAGCAAAAATAAAATACAAAGGGCTGTCTCCCATGCTTTGCAACTATGTTCCAGGGCCCTCATGGGTGAGGGGTTGTGTGCAGGGGGATACTGACTGGTTTGGTTCCCAGACTCCTCCCCGACTGAAACCATAGCAGCTCTGGCCTTTATCTGGCTTCCATATTGAGGATTCACGAAGGACTCCTTTATGGGAAAGGAGTCTGCTGCCCAAGATAAATTGGGAAACACTGGGTTACAGAAACATTGGATCAGATGACCTCTAACACTCAATGATGTATCACATGAAAAAATACTCCTTACCAACACACGGGCTGCATTTACTTCAAGGCTCACTCTTCCTGCCAGAAAGCACAATCCTTAAGGTTGGAAACAAAAGCCCACAGTGAGCGGCTCACTGAAAAATGTTTTAGGAGCTGCCCTTCCTGGGCACATGGTTGGGCAGAGTCCAGCACATGGAGAAAGCCCTGCTCCTGCAGACAGAACCCCTCTCCGGGCACAGCTCCACTCTGGGCACCGTCTGCAAGCTGGGAGCCACACTTGTATTTGCTTCTGTTGCCAACATTTGATTAGAATAATAATGATGGTATTAACTATATCAGTAAGAATGGCTAGCATGTACTGAGTGCTCTGTGCAAGGCCTGGGATAAGCCTTTATCTCATTTAATCCTCATGACCATTAGGAGGCAGGCATTCAGTAGGCTGGGGAAGTGGAAGCTGGCAGACTGATTTGCCGGAGTCACAGATTCAGAATGGAGTCGCAATGAAGATTCAGTCTGTAAGCAGAACCCTCTGCCACTCTTTTGTGTATTTTAGGCCACTATTCAGTACTGAGCAGCCACTCTGGGGTCTGAAATACACAGATTTCTCACTAGAATGCTTTAATAGCTAGCTGTTGTATAAGGAAACCCTTCATTCATTCACTCACTCATTCATGGGACTGAAATTACTGAGGGCCTGCTGTGCCCAAGCAGGGAGAGAGTGAGGGAGGGAGGGTTTATTCAGAATCCTGGAGACCACAGTCTTCCTTTGAGCAGAACTACAAAAAACTTTAAAGGGACAGAAAGACAAGGTGTGACCTGCAGCTGGATGTTAGGAAGCCATGAACCACCCTGCACCCCACCCTGGACAATCTCTGCAGTCTCTCTCGGCAGCCTTCCTGGGCTGGATCCAACCCTGACTGTGCTTCTCCTGGGTGGGCGCCTCGCAGGGTTCTGCCGGCAAGCACCACGCAGGCCTGGAACGGCTGCTTCCATTCCCCAGCACTTTCAATGCTGCACCACAAGTTTGTTCAGGATCTCTATCAACATGAAGGATGACAGTGTAGAGAAACCTTGCCCTGTGAAACTGGACCTTGAGAAACCACGCTGTTTGACATCACAGGTGTCCTACCATTGTTCAGATTTTCAAGCACAGGTCTTAAGTCACCCAATGCAATTCAATCAAACAGTTCTTTCAGATGGTCTCATCTTAACAATTCTACTCTCTGGCTGCAACTTGGACTCAGTAAAACTAAAACTGTTTCATGAATATATTTTGAGACTCCCAACAACGTTCCTCAAAAGATGGGGCCAGCACTATTGTCCTGTGACTCCTATGGACTTGGTCCCCTGGAGGATCACGTCCCTTATGACAGTGAGCCCACCAGAGTCCTGAGGTTGGGCTGGAACCTGTCCAGGAAGATCAGGGGGTCTGTTCCATAAAGGGTAGAGAGGGGCTCTCCACTGGGAAAGCGGCCCCCATCTGTGAGATGCCCTGGCACCTCTGTCCCACCCTGCATCAGTAGTTAGTGGTGGAAGGAAGCCGGCCACCCCAAGGCCACTGCAGCACCAAGCCACACCTGCCCCAACAGCTCTGCCTGCCGCCCACACCCCTATTTAACACTCAAAGTTCAGACTCAGTCTGTGACGGGCCTTGGTTCTCCTCCGCTGCCTCCCCAGGCAGGGCTCCTGCTCAGGGACCTGTTTACTTAGATTTAATGAGTCTCTGCTAGAAAGAAGGGAAGAGGGCAGAGAGCCTCTTCAGTGGTTCACGCACCTGAATGACTTTGAAATTGCCTTGTTTTGACAGTATTCTTAAGAAGGGATCTATTAGGCAAGCATCTAATAAAAAACTTACTAGTGGTTACCTCAGTTTTTCTAGTGTTTAAGCCAATTATTGACCAACTGGAGACCCAGGGCTGGGATCTAGGTCAGAGATGATGTGGCACACTTAGAATGAAACGATAGTGCACTCCCGATGATTTAGAGGGTGACTGAACAGGTCTGCTGTTTAACCTGGGGTAAGGTGCAGCCCGCAGGGCCAACCGTGGCAAGCAGGTGCCAGGAAGAGAGGGGCTCGGGCCCAGGGCTGCAGGTGGTGAGCAGCTGGGGCTCTGGGTCCCCGACCTGGCTCAACCCCAGCCACTCAGGGGCCGGGTGCTCTTCATCCATAGACAGGGCTCAGCGTCCTGTTACCCGATTAACTAAACCCTTGGGGGTGCATTTCATACCTGGATAATTGTGCAAAACAGTTAATGCCACCTTATACTAGGGGCTATATTCACCCAGTAAGGTCAGCAGCAAAATAAAAAACTATGAAATTTGAGGGCAACACTTGTCCATCTCATCCCTTTGCTGGCATTTGTCAATTTAATTCTGGACAAGGAAACGTTACTCATAAAAATAAGCAAGAGCATTTGTAAAAGTCAAAACAAAAGGCCTTGTGCTTTTATAACTCGGTTAAGCATTCGTTTTCTCCCCCCCACCTCGTCATGTGAAGACATAGTGAGAAGGCTGTCTACAAGCTAGGGAGAAGGCTCTAACCAGAACTAGACCCTGCTGGCCCCCTCATCTCTGACTTCCAGCCTCAAGAATTGCGAGAAATAAACTCGGTAACACCGCCCAGGCCGCAGTATTTTGTTACGGCACACTGAGCTAACACAGATGCCACTAATGGATACTTTTCTTCCCTCTGGTTTAGATAATGAGCTTCATGAAAGCAGTTCCTTGTGAGTGGTGCGGCCTTGGTAAACGTATGACTTTGTCCTTCACAGGGAAAGGCCAATCTGTGACACTGAAAATGGGTTTTTGTCCTGGCTCAGCCCTAAAGCTGTGGCTCTCAGCCTTGGCTGAGCTACAGAATCACCTGGGGGCTTGCAAACTCTTGATGGCCTGGGTACACCCTGGACCAAACAGATGGGTCTCCAGGAGTGAGGTCCAGGCATCTAGCATTTAAAGCTCCCTAGGCAGCTCCAATGTGCAGCCAGATGAGACCCACCACCTTAAATGGGTAGAGTACTGTGGTAAGGACCCCCCAAATAAAAAGGAAGACATCCTGTACTTGTTCCTGTGGTCCAGGGGAGGTGGCCTGCTTTATGGGTATCTGAGATGACAGCTGCAGCAGACAGGAGGTGGCGTATTGTTTGAACAAAAAAAAATCGAACAGCATCAGGTTCACAAAAGCACTTCTTATTTGAAGCAAGAAGTCTGGCTGAAAGGATTACAGTTCTAAGCAGCCAAAATCCAATTGTTAGTGACACTATTCTGATTGTAGTTTTAACTTAGTCAGAAGAGGGTACTGAGGTTGTACTTTCCCCAGCTGGACAAGGGCAAAGAAAACCAGAGGAGACTTCTAATCTACTAATAGCACTCTCTGGACCCAACTGCACACTGACCGTGCCCTCGCTGGGTTCACAGGCAGGTTGCTGACCCAGTACCAAGGGACACAGGCTGTACTACGCTACACACGGGAAAAATGAGGCTGGAACAGGTCACCTGGAGAGAGAGGGACCCACAGCCTCAGAACTCTTCCTTGAAGGGATAATCCTTGTGGGAGGCACAGCTGCAAGGAGAGAGGAAGAACACGTTAGCTGTTTCAAGAGGAGATTTCAACCATAACCAACTACAAAAAGACAGAAATAGTGAGTCTTATTATAGGCAGGAACAGAGGCCTCGGGGGCACCGAGCCAGTTCTGAGACTGCAGTTCATGGGTCTGCACTTGGGGCAACGGCCCGCCGTCCAGAACCCTCCGGCCTGGGCTCTCATCAACAGGCATGTGTGTGACAGATGCCACTCTCCCTGTGTGCCCAGGGCATACAGGCAGCGAGACAAGATTCCTGCCTCCTGGTAACTCAGTCTCACTGGCAGGCTCAGACAGCATCCTATCATCTTCAATAGTAAGAAGATGAAAATAACGTAAGAGATGTTAAACAGTCAGTACATGTGACACACAGGTGCTGAGTAGGAAAAGACGAGAACAAACCTTCTGTCATCTCCCTCAGATCCCAAACTACGCGTCAGAGGGGATTCAAGGACCCAGTGCATGTGCAGCTGGAGGGGCCTCAGGGGCTCTGCTCTCGGGGGGGTTGGGTGATTTTCTCAGTCATGTAGCTTCTCCGTGTCAGAGCCCCAAGCCATGGTCCTCCTACTCTTCTTATTAGTCATTATAAGGTAGAGTTACACATAAATTATTCCAGGAGGGCGGGACAGGAGCCACCTGGGATCATCTGGTTTCAGACGAGCCACTAAGATTTGAAAACTAAATGCCGCAACATGTGGTCACTGCAGGTTAGGCCAACGGTGCACCCGGAGGTTGGAGGCTGCAGGGGGACATATCTAGAGCAGGTCCCCTGGCATTTTCCCTGTGGCTGTGTGAAGTTCAGCTGGTGCAGGTTTAAATGTTTCCTGCTGCGTGTGGGTGAGAAAAGCGAGGGTATGTGCAAAGTCAGAACCTCTGTGGTAACAAGACAAGAACGGCAGGGCCTTGAAGCAATGCTCTTGTTCTGCAGCATCACATACCCTCCCGGGACACGAGCGTCACACCCGGGAGCCACTCACCTCATCAAGGCACAGACTCTCCAGTTTCTGTTATAGCTGAGTAAGGTCGTCATCTCCTCGCTGCTCAGTTCAAAGTCAAAGATCTGAAAAAAAAAAAAAAAATTCCAGTAAGATCTTCAAGTAAAGATCAGACACAGAATATCAAGGTTTGCAAACAGTTCTGCACAGGATCACTGATGAGAAGTTGCCCTGCGTGGGGAGGGGGGTGGTAAGGCTGACTGAACTCAAGAGAAAATTTACTGTATTGCTGCTCAGAGAATGGGCTGCTTTGGCTGAGTACTATAGGAAACAACAAGAGTCCTTCCCTTCCAGAAACTCCCAGCAAAATCATACTTTTTAGTCCATTTAGTTCATTTCAAAACCACTGCTGAGCACCTGTATTGTGAGAGGCACCAGTGGGGATTAGTATGGATCAGAAGTGTCCACGCCTCCATTCACAGCAAAGCAAAGGAGAGGTAATTCAAGACACTCCACGAAGCAACTGGGTGTCCATAGGAATTGGGGATGAATCCCAGCTGGGGAACTGAGGGATGGTGCCTGAGAGGGGCCTATGCCAAATAGGGCCTTGACAGAGAGGGCAAAAAAGGTCTATTGGGAGGAGAGCCATTTGCATGAAGACTACGGTCTGGGAAGAACTCGGCGGAGGGCAGAGGCCTGAAGCAGCACCAGGTGAGCCTGGGAGGGGCTGGCCCTGGGCCAGATGCCACAGGTTGTGCCTACTCTATGCTTACAACAACCGTGGGAAAATGTGCGAAGCCTACACACTCATACGCAAAGGTCAAATGACTATGTTACCACTATGAGATTAGTCATTTAAAAATGTTTCTTTTCTTCTGCATCCGTGGATGTTTTAATGCCTTTGTCTAGCTTGAATTAGCACATAGTCTATAGGCACACACCTGATCATCTACAATTGCTCTCTTACAACACTAAACTATGTTTTCTGCCTTTATCTTGTATCTACCTACCACTTCAGCATTTTATTAAAAATAAAAATAATAAAGGGAGAAATGTGGGATCCACATATAAATCAAGTATAAAAATCAAACAAATATCCATATTTGACCTGATTGTTTATAGTTCATAATGTGTGATCAAAACCGAAAGTTTCTGTAATGACTGCCCTTGTACTGTTCACCATGTAAGAACTTATTCACTATATAAGAACTTGTTCTTTATGCTTCAGAAGATTGGAGACTGACAAGAATTAGGCTTGAGATGGATTAATAACTCCCCTATACAGAATTTTCTTGTTGTTAACAACCATTTGATCAATAAATATGAGAGATGCCCTCTCAAAAAAAAAAAAAATGTTTCTTTTCTAATTCCCTGAAAAATGAAATATGAAATAAAGGATCCATTTCTAACAGGATACGTATTTCCCATAGTGGTCATTGTCTTACTACTTCACCTTCAATAGTTAAAACTTCTGTACAGAAGAAAAAAATTGTCCCCCCTACTATAGAGTGAGCCCCCTCCCCTCCCAGGGCTGGCCAGTTTTCCCGGTGACCCGGGAGTGGCATGTTATACACACAGATGGCAGCCAGTAGGACAAGCAAAATGAGCTGCTCACTGAGGAAAACAAGATCTTAGGGGAAGAGGGCGGGTCCCGGCAGAGCTGCCTTCCGCAGTGAGCAGAGGAGCATGGGCATCGCAGCCCAAGAGCACTTCTCCCAGCGTGGAACCCCACCCCTGGGGCGAGAGGCAGGAAAGGATGTAGGGAAGGCCCCCCCACCCCACTTTCCCCACTGTTCTATGAGGACAGCTGTCCGCTACTTCACCCCAAATATGTCTGACCTTGGCAAACCCTGAAAACACGGCGTGTTGTACCCATGAGTAAAGAGCTAGATAAGGGCCTCGAAGGCAGGACACCTGGCTGTGAAGGCCACACGCACGTGTGTCTCCAATACTTATGTAACCATGAATCAGCACTATAGCAGTATAAAAAGTACAGCTTTGTGCAGAATAAAGTGGCTTCTTGTGAGTACCCTCCATGGGGGTGCTCCCGCTGCCTTCTTTGCTCTTTGCGTTGCCCCAAGACCTCAACAGCAACCCCGGACCCCAACAAAGGGCATGAGGCCAGGCAGTCTAACCCGCTCTCGCAGGTGCTCCGAGGGCCCAAACAGAACACCTCACGTGTGCCCCGACACAGTCCTAAGGCTCTGCCTGTTGCTAGGGGAGGTCTTGGTAGAGGCAGCGGGTAGGCTGATGGCCGGTAGGGTCTCTGCAGTCCACGGACTTGGCAGAGCAGCATTTCCTGAGTACTTGCGAAGAGTCCAAGCATCATGTGAAGTCCTCTTTTGCATCTTATCTTTATGACACTAAAGATAGGTACTATTTCACAGAGGGGAAAACTGAGGCAAGGCAACTAATGGAGCCCCAGTGCAAAGCTCAGCAGTGTTGCTTGAGAGCAATGTTCCTCAGGGCAAATTCGGAGTCACTGAGAAGCCTCCGCACAGTGTGTGCGTGTATGGCAGGTATGTTGCTGCTGGTGATTCAGGTCGGCTCCCTGACTGAGAGGTGATGGGAGGGTGGGGGTTTCACACATGACAATCCAGGGCTGGGATGAGAAGCCCCCCCACCCCCACGTGGGCTGCCCAGCTGGGACTCACCTGGAAGTTCTTAGCAATGCGTTCTGGTGTCACAGACTTGGGTATCACAACCAAATTCCTCTGCACAGCAAACCGGATCAGCACCTGTGAACAGGTGTGTCCAGTAATCTACCTTACCCTCTCACCTACTCCCACACAGCCACCTCCCAAAGAGGGAGACTCTGGAACTTCACATGAGGAAACTGAGGCACAGAGATGTTAGGGTCACACCAATGAAGGGAAAGGCTGACACTTGAGGTCTGACCCCACAGCCCTGCTCTCCACGCACCCTCCCCCAACCCGGGGCTTCCGTGTGCCTCCCGGGTGTACGAGTCACAAGGAGACTCTCCAATGCCTAGGAACTCACCCTGCCACCTGAGAGAAGGCGGCTAATAATGACTGCTTCTCTCTGAGCAGAGGTGAGCTTCTACCTGCGTTAGCAAATGGTGACCTGTGGCAGGTTCTATTATCCCCAGACTACACGTCAGCCTTCTAACTTTCAGCCTGGGCCCCTTCTACTGCACACTCCAGGAATCCCAGCATACTTCTGGTGTGGTGGGAGGCAGGCTGGGGGGAATGGGCAAGGAGGGGGGCCTCAGGACTGGGCTGGGTCACTCATCCCTCCTGGCTAAAGGAGACCGCCAGGGACACAAAGTTCTGTGAACAGTCACGAGCGCCTGGAGATGGCTGTACCTGGGCTGTGGTTTTATTATGCTTGACTGCGATCGCTTTGATCTTGGGTTCCTCCAGCAGGGAAGGGTCATCAGGCTTTGCCCTGGAGGCAGAAAGATGGCCCATGTGAGCAACCACCATCACCACCACTCAAGGCAGCCGGCATCCCTACTCCCACCGGCCTCGGGAGCAACCTGCCAGTCTCCTCCTGGTTTGAAGCTTGGTCAGCCTCCCAACCCTTTGGGAGCAGCATCCTGATACTAGAGAATCAGGAAACCCAACAAGAGTCTCCTCGGAAGATCTGAAAATTAGCTCCAGATGCATTTCCCTCAATTCTGGATTTTTCTTTTTAGCCATTTCTAATCTTTACTAAGTGACAAGGGAATGTGATCCCACGGGAACTCACCAGGGCCTGTCAGGAGAGCCGAGAGGACTGTAGGCAGTCACCACAATGCCTTTGGACTGGCAATACTGGATCAACTTCTCCTGAGTGAGATATGGGTGGACCTCAATCTGCAAATGCAAATCAGAAGGCTGACAACGGGGCATGGGGCACGGAACATACTAGGTCCCTCCCCTCACTCCTGCCCTTCAGACAGAAAATCCTGTCTAACCCATGTCCTATCTCCCAGATAAGCTATAACAAGAGTATGTGTCCCAGGAGTGACCTGACAACAGTAATCTTGTTACTGATGTGCTGTGGCCATAGGCCCTAAGGGTTTTTTCTGGCTGTGGTCATTTATCAACTGTGACGGGTCTCAGGATCTCAATGCCTGCATGCTGCTCATCAGTGAGACCTCAGACGTCACAAGCCAGACTCAAACCCTTTCTCTCTCATGCAAGTCTTGCCCTCATTATTCTGAACTGTCCATCAGGACTCTCCCAGTGCCAAGGGTGCTCCCCGGGTGATGTGGACCAGAGCTACCAGGATGAGAAAGGAGCAAAACAGTCTCCCATGCACGCCGGTTCCCTGCTGCATGTTTACCTGGTTAACCACTGGCTTATATTTTAAGCCAGGTTTGTTTAAGATCTTCTCGATTTGGAGATGGTTGAAATTGGAGACTCCAATAGCTCTCACCAGCCCCTCATCCACCAGCTCTTCCATGGCCTAAAGGTAAAGAGAGTCTGCTGACTGCTGACATGTGGCCCAAGGACAGGATCAGAAAAGCACCTTTTGCATCAGTTTAATAGATCCTGCCCGTGCTACTCACTGCCAGCAAATTAGACCCTGCAGAAGCTGAGACACACCAAGACCAAGGCCAGGCTGACTTAAATGAGACAGGCAGAGCAAGAACAGTGACAGAATAACAAAATGCAGCGAAAGAAATAGCAGAACAGATCACTCATACCTGGTCCACTAACAAAGTGAACAGGGAAACCAGCAAAGAAGGCCCGGTCAGGACCACCTTACCTCCCATGTGTCCACAAAACTGGTCTCACTGGGAATGATGCTGCCTTCCCCATCCAACGGGAAAAATTCCTTCCCGTGCTGTTGTTGCAGTAAAAAAAACATCAATCAATCAATAACAGCCTTTCACAGACCTGCTGGGGAGCTGCACCTTTGAAAGTGAAGTTCTAAAAAGATCATCCTCAACTCCCACAGCAGCTGAAGATTTCATCAATCAAATTGAAGATCATCAAGAACATATGTGTGTGTGAAAAAGAAATGGGCCAACAACTCCTGAAGCCCCAGACATTTTTTTCTATCAAATGGGTTGGAGCTGATGGTCAGATGGAGACGGATAAGTCTCAGTGAGATGAGCCCTGCCATGGACACGTGTGTGGACAGGGGAAGGACTCACAGCCAGGACTAGTGGGGCCCATATCCTGGCTGGGTCACTAGCCTACAAAACTATCACCCTGTTGAGACTCGTTGGCTTATCATGAAAACCAAGAGATGGAAGTCAGGCTCAGACACACCACAGCGCAACAAAACAGAGCTATGGGGTAAAATCCCTGTATTTCCAATCTGGTTGACAAAACAGAAAACTGGGCCTGTGGCTAGAAAGAAGGCAAATGATGTAATACCTCTAGAGTTCTTTCTGTGCAAAGAATCAGGCTGCCAAGAAATATTTATTGAGCTTCTACAGGATCGGGCTTGTGTGTGGAATGGGAGTATACATGCACACATATGTGCAGGGCATGGATGTGCATGTATTCATGTGCCTGAGGCAGAGGGGAGCGCCAGAGCTGACGACCCCAGTTAAGAGCAGCGCTCCTCAATCTCTGTAACGGTACCGAGTCACCTGAGGCTCAGAGTCAGAAGGCCCGGGTGCGGCCTGGGGCTGGTGTCTAACAAGTTCCCAAGGAATGCCACTGCTGCTCGTCCAGGCACCGCACCCCGAGCACGGGCCCACCCTTAACCTGCTAACAAAGGAGGGCGCGACTCACCACAGGCTACACATCAGCCACGGGGATCTTGTCCGAGCCCTGCGCCCATACCTTAAAGCCCGTTGGCCAGTGGATGAGGTAGAGGTCGAGGTAGTCCAGCTTCAGGTCGCCGAGTGTCTTCTGGCAGGCTCCTCTCACCAGGTTTTTCTCATGGTGTGTGCACCACAGCTGAGGCAGCGAGAAAACCCACCTTACCACCGCCACGCAGGAGGCTGCTTCCTGGCCAGGAGCCAGAGGGCTCACCGACAGAGGACTCACTTTCTTCTTCCCACAACCCACCCACTTCACCATGATGCCCTCAATAGTGGTGAGGAAGTTTCCATTTCACACAGTGGATCCTAACTTTCCAAAGAAAGGTAGGCTAACCAAGTCAAGAAATCCTCTCAGAAGGATAACACTGAAGGCAAAAAATAGAATGGACCCGTTAGCAAGTCAGCCCTAAGCCCTGAGGATGAGTTCTCAAAGCTCTTTTCCTACTAGGCTGGTCTTCACGGAGCCAGTTTCAGCCCCCTACCCGGTGTCCTTTGGGCACCAAGAGCCTCCAGATAAAAGATGGTGGGCAGCAGAGAAGATCCAGTCTGCAGATGGGAACCCAGTTCCATCCTCAAAGACAACTCCCTGGAAAGGGAGCACCGACCCCACAGCCTCAACCACAAGGGGCTCTAACGCATGGGTCCAGAGAGAACGAACCTCCAACAGCCAGCACAGACAGGTGAGCTCTAGGGCCCTCAATGGTACTGTAGTGTATTAGGAGGCCCCAGACTATAGCCTTGGCTCCTAGGGTGATGCCATCACTGGATAAATGTGAACCAGAAGCCCATCCCCCAGGTCCCCCTGCAGAGTGGCACCTTGCTGACAATGAAGAGCTCCTCACGCTTCACCACCTGCTCCTTGAGCTTCTCCTGGATGGCCACCCCCACCTCGTTCTCGTTCTGATACACATGGGCGCAGTCAAAGTGGCGGTACCCAAGGTTAATGGCAACCTTCACAGCCTCTGTCACTTTGCCTGGAGGGGACTGAAAGGAAAAGGAATAGGAGGAGAGTTGAAATGAAACAAACCCCACAGACTGTACACGACCCAGGGACGAGGGCAGTGCGCACCCACTGCTCCTTGCTGAAGCTCCGTTCTTCCCGGCCAGCTATGGAGACCCAGGATAGCCTTCCCAATGACCTGCGCTCAGATGCTGCTGGGGAACCGAGGTGAAACGGCGCATTGCTGCATTTCAGGATAGTCTGTCAATGACTTAAAAGCACCACAAATCACTTTAAAAGGTGCCAAAGCTGCCTTCATTTCCTTGTTTCTTCATATCTATTGATTTATAAACCACTGTATAAAGAAAATCCTCCACTATCTGAATCTATTAGGTGCCCCAGACAATAAGGGATACTATTCCCTTCAAACAGCTCAAAATACTTCAAAAGTCGCTGTATATTTACCCAACTCCCATTTGTCTCTGAGCTGTCAGTAAACCCTCTGCTCTTTCTCCTTTCATGCAGATTCTGATGCTGGCAATCACTTGGGTTTAAGTGTTTCTGGGAGATTTCATAAAGTCAAGAACACTTCAGATAATAGAGTCAAAGGCCTGTGCTTCCATTCTCACTGTACAAGAATCTGCTGTACCAGGTAGAGACAGGAGACAGTGCCTCAGCCGTATCAGCAGACAGAAGAGCTGAAAGGAGGGGGATGGGAACAGTGGAGACCACCAGATGGCTTGTGCTCAGAACTGCCGAGGCTGAGTGGCTGTCCATGCCCAGACCATCTGACCATCCGAGTGACCACTGCAGGGGAAGGCCGGGCCATTGAGAAGGAAGTGCCTGCTCAGCTGCTGAGCTTAATTCACCAGCACCCAGACTGACTGCATAGACTCTTACTCCTTCTCCTCACTGCCCCTGCTCAGAGCAGGGGTGAAAACTAAACACATGTGCAATGGACTGCTGAATGTATACACAGCATTCCTCTAGAGAGCTGGGGTAGAAAAGAATGAAAACTCCCAGGGCCACCAGCAGCTGCAGACATTTGCCATTTTGACATCAGCTGCTGTGAACAGGTGAAGGGAAAGCACATGGAGCACGGGGAACAAGCACTTGGTGCGAGCCTGTCAGCATGGCACTTGCTCCCCACCACAGTGGGAGAGGGAGCCAGCGCTGCCCCCGGGTATAAGGTCAAAAACATCTTCAGAGCATCTGTCATCTCCTGCTTCTCTGGAGGACCTAAGAAGCTGCAACTGCAGCCTTCCCCACCCTTCAAGGCTCAAGAAACGGGGTGGAGAAGAGAACCACAGCCCTAGAGAGAGGGGTGGGCATGTTCCCCAGGCCCGGCCTGGCCACACACTGTGTCTGTTACAGCAACTGGTGCGGGGACAGAGACATGAGCCAAGCCAGGCCCATGAGACCCAATCACTGGACTTCAGTTGGCCCTCCAAAGACAAGCTTTCAGTTCTGTCGGGGTCGCTGTGCTGCGGGCCTGGCAGCCAGCAGCTGCTAGAAAAAGTGGGGTGAGAGGCAGATGAGGCTTGAGAGACTGTCCTGGTGATGCCGCTTACATCCTTGGAACTGGTACACCTGAGGTCATCCTGTAGGTCAATGATCTCTACCTCACACACACTTTTTCTCTGCTTAAGATTAAGTTGGTTATTTGGTTCCTTGGATCCAGAAGAGCACAACTAGGTTAATCAGGGTTGCTGAAAAATTGGCACAAAAGTTCACAGGATGTTCTTACAGAAAAGCCAAGGGCAGAAATGACCTCCAAGAGGTCATGAAGACCCTGCTGCCCTGAACTTCCCTGGATACAGTGCTGACTGGCTACAGACAGACATGCAGGGAAGAGGAGCAAACTGCTTTCAAGATAAAAGAAAAACAGAAGCAAGGACTATTGGGCATTTCACAAATTAGATTTGAGAAGTTGTAGCAATTCATAACAAGACTTGCAGAAAAGGTTGGTGCTGACCTTTCCGTTTTGGAGGCATCTTTGCAGTAGCGGGCAAGGCTGCCTGGAGTCACATGTCCTGTAGCGGGTGGGGGGGGGGCAGGCAATGGCCCTTCCCTGGGCTGGCCCTGCAGCAGGCATGCTGGTTACCAGAAGGCTTGTGCCTAGGCAGATCATGTCACTAAATAGAACCCACCAGTGTCAGTGGTAACCGACACACAATGGCTCAAACTGAAAATAACAGCAGCTCCCATTTACTATGGACCAGTTTTTACTGGTTTTATATTATGGCACTGACTCTTCATCACAACTCTGATAGATACTGTTATCTCTATAGATAAGGAAAGACATAAAACTGGCCTGAGGTCACACAGGTAGTAAGAGATGTCAGGATTCAAGCCCTAGCAGAAAGACCTTTACTGCCATGCTCTGCTGACAGATCTGTCCTCTTGACTGGACCCCAAGAGGCAAGGAGACACTGGTCAGTGAGAGGACAAGTCCCCTGGGCTTGGAAAAGTCACCTCTGGGATGAAAAGGTAGCACAGACTACAGATTACATTCAATATTAACTGTCTCAATCTAGAACCCTTCCAAGAATGGCTAAGCTAACTTCCCTTATCACTAATGATGCAGTCAACTTAAGATACGGTGAAAAAAAAAAAAAATCACTCAATACACTAGGGAATACTAGTACATGAGTACACCATCTTCCCATTCCCTGTCCAGATTAAAAAATGCAAAGAGAGTGGTCCAGACTTTGAAAAGAAGATAAATGATGAAAAGTGCTTCTGTACAACTAACAGCCAATCTGCAGAAAACCAGTATATGACAACACTCAGAAGACAAAAGAACAAACTGTACAAATCCTACAGACTGTACGTTTTGAATTTGATTCTACCACTAACTCAGTGTGTGTCTTGGACACATCCATGGACCACCCTCTTGGACCTTCCAGCTCTAGCCTGGGGAACAGCAACTTGACTACATTGTGGGGCCACGGCACCAAGTGATGGCGGTGGGAAGTCCTCCACAAGACGGGTTCCCTATGTCCTCATGTTATAATACTCCTGGCCAACTAATATCAACCCAGATAATTATTAGTCTCTCTCCTCTCACACACACTTTTAAAACCTCATCAGCTTCCCCTTTGCTTGTAACTCTTGCTAGTTACTTTAAGATAGTATCTGCCTCTCTATCTCTCTGCAAGTCAAAAAGAAAACCATAGCTCAAACAGAAAGGTTATAAAACACTATAAACGGCAAAAACAAAGTCCTCAGAAACTGGATCCTTTGCAGAATTAACCATGAAGATTTCTGGAAAGAGGGGACCATGTTCTTTCTGACAGATGTTTTTGAAATTTTCTCTAGTTAGCAGGAGAGAAGACAAAGGAAACTTCACTTTGGGAAGAAAAACCATCCTGGGTATAAGAAGTGTGAGAACAGCGTGTCAACGACAATCCTGCACAAGGAACAAGAAACCACAGCTTCTGATGTGAACTCGGATTTATAGAGCCCTCAACCTCTAACGCCTTGAAAAATACATCACAGAAAAGCGGTCACTGAAAAATAGTTTCACCTCTTCCAATTAAATCAGCTTCTCCTCAGAAAAACTCAACCTGTGTTAAGAGAAACTAATCCTACTATTTTTTACTGACTTTAACGACTAGTGGTGTCACCTGTATTTTGTATTTTCATTGTAAGTGTAAATCATTTCAGCCACACATGAATTAGATAGGCATTTATGACCTAACTTCTCAAATGTATTTCCAGTTCCTTTAATTGACTCTGAAACTTCTCAAAGTGGGGTTAGCAAACTTCCTCCATAAGGGGCCAGACAGAAAACATTTTAGGGTTTGTGAGACAGTCTCTTCCAACTGCTCAACTCTGCTGCTGCGGCACAAAAGCCTTAGGAACAACATATAAAGAAGGTGGATGTGTATGAACAACATATAAAGCAGTTGGATGTGTGCCAATAAACCTTTATTATCAAAAGCAGGCCTGTGGGCTGCATAACCCCTTTGTAACCAAATTTCTTTGGAGACTAAGGAACAGGTCCTGCCTTGATTTGTCTTAACTCCTATTCGCAAATAACATTCTGGTTTCCAGTTCAGGAACTTGATGACAAAGATTAGGGACCCTGATAATGAACAAAGGTATTTTTGTGATGGAAAGGGTTTCACCCCTGCTCTAAATTAACCAAATGACAATAGAGTCCTGATCAACTGCAGGTCAATGTGAGCAGGCTGGGCCTGCTTGCTCTATGATTACAGTGTTCTCATTCTGCACAACTGGGGGACCAGGACCTCACAGCTTTGCATAAACAAGGCTTAAAATCTGCCACTTGTTAGAATCCTGCCTTGGGAGAATCCAGAGAATGAGGACAATGTGCTACCTTTCAAGTCCTATCCATGGTCAGAAAGTGGGCTCCTCACTGTTGGAAGCAGAAAAGCCACCCCACTTGGCTCATGTTCAATATGCTCAAATTATTTTACAGTTTAAGAACATAAACTGCAATTTCAAATGATAAAGAGGTGACCACTGAAGAAAGGTCTTTTTTGTTGCCTTGTTACATGAAAACATAGTCAATTCAGCTACCGTTTTACATCAAAGCTCATAATTGGGTTTAGCAACACACAACAACTAATAAAACCAAGATTAACTTCCTCACTTCCACCTTGAATTCTACGATGCTGACGTATCTACTTGGTTGAAACCCTGATGGACGAGGAGTGGCCCTGCTCAGGCTAAGACTTATACTTAAATATCTTTGACCTTCAAGAGCAGCGCTTCAGTCCACAGGGAGATGAGGCTGGTGAACAGAAGCCACACTACTGCTTCAGCACCAATGTCAGGGCTGAAGTCAGTCCCCTCTCCCCCATCCTGGGATCTTGGGCCATTACCAAGCCTGCCCTGCTTTGGGAAAGTGACAGGAAGTCTTTCTCAGAACATTTTCTTCTGATCAGGAGAATGATTAAAAACCTTCATCACCTTTTACTCCTTATTTACCCGAGAGCAATAATTTTCAAAAGATGGGCCTAAGATTGGCACCATAATATCTGAATATACAAAATAGGATAAAAATAGTGGAATGCATCCCACCTAGCAAGGTTAGGTATTATTTTGTGGAACTTTTATTCCAGTTGTGTCTGTTATGTCTGTGTGCTGTGTTATTACAGAAAGGAATCTGCTGTTGCCAGGAAAGTGTCTTTTCACATCCATTCCGAGAGGATAATCACAGACAGATGGAATTTAATTGGGTATCACGGTCATAATTAAATTACACCCTTAGAGCCACCACTGGACTTTTTGAAAGAAACACATTACATATACTCTGATCACTTTGGCCAAGAAACACCTGTGTAAGGCAACCCTATAACCCTTTCCTTAATCACCCTCTTAATTAACTCAAAATTTTAGGGTAGATGTAACACGACCCTCTGTTCTATTTCAAACCATTTCACGTGGCACTCAATCCTCTGTCTCTTCTTTCCTTGTCCATGTGTAAATATCCAATGTCCAGAACCGCCTTCAAAGTTCCTGGGAAAACCTGGGTTATATCTGCAGAATGCAATATATAATACCCCACAGCTGACTTACAAGCAGCTTAAAAATACTGGGTTTTGGCCCAATGCCCATAATGACACCCTACGGTGCTCCCTAATTTTCAGATAATCAGTCTATCCTTTTTATTCCTAACCATTTCTTTTGAGCGCTGTTAAGAGGTTTCAGTGGTGTTAAGGTTTCCGGAGAGAGTTTTAACACCGACGCGGGCTAACCTTCCTTGGGCACCATCCAGAGCGCCCAGATTCTCCGCGGATTTCTGCCTGACACAGGACGCCCCCAGGAGGCACGCCCAGGCGCAGGTGTTCAGCGACGCGCGTTCGGAGACTTGGAAATAGTCGGTTCCTAGGCAAACTCGTGCCACCTAATTTAATTATCCGGGCGCACCTTGAGGTGCTTATTCCTGAGAGGGTAAAATCGGAAACGATTAAGGACAAATTCAGAAGAAAAACAAGGGCTTAGGCGCAACAAGTGCGGTGATGAGCGGAACGGAAGGCCAGCGCTCAACGCCCCACAGCTCTTTCAGTGCCCTCTCTCAGGCTCCTCCCGATTTCCAAACACGGGCCAGGGCGGCGGGGGCTCGGGCAGGCCCCTTCCTTCGGCCCCCTTCAGTGCTTCTCCTGCAAGTGTCGAATTCAGAGAGCGGCCTGGGGAACTGGCCCACCGAGAGTCCGGAAGTGCGGCCTCCCGGGGGCAGTTCCCAAGCCCCCGGCGCAAGGCCACCCCGCCCCGCCCACCCCGCACGGCAGCCAGCGCCCGGCCCGCATCCGTGGCCCGCCTGGGCGTCCGGGTCCCCGCCCGCAGGCCCGATTCCGCCGGGGGCCCGGTCAGCACGACCGTGGCACCTCGGAGGTGGGGCGTCCGCGGCGGGGGCCGTCCAGGGTCACTCCAGGTCCTTCCCCGCCCCAGGCCGCGCCGAGCCCGACGCGACCGCGGGGATACATCCCCTAGGCCACCCACTTACCTTCCAGGTGCCCAGCCCCACGATGGGCATCTTGGTGCCGTTGCAGAGCACGATGTGATTTGCCATAACTGCCAAACTCTGCAAACCCCGGCCCACGGACCCACACGCGGGACGGCGGAGCGAACCTTTAAATAGCCACTGCGGCCGCAGGGACGGCGGGTACGATTGGCGCCCGGCTACGCAAAGGCGGCTTCTGATTGGCTGCCATCCTCCCGGCTGTAGACGCCGCCGCCGGCTTCCCGGCTCCGCGAAGACACTTCTCCCGCTAGGTCCTAGCGGGTCCGGATACTTTGGGCTGCGATCATTGGTCCACGCCCCTACCCGGCGGAGGAGACCGCAACCGCTGCAGCTGGCGGAAAAACGAATGCTCTAGCGAAAAGATAACAGAGGTTCTGTAAATAAGTGCACCGGGAGGGAGTTTTAGTTTCATTCCTTTTTTAAGAGTCCAGAAGGATATGTTTGTCTATTGTCCAAGCCCAATTATGATGCTTTTTGGAATCTGACAAACGTCCTGTCCTTAATTTTGTGTGAATCATACTGACTACAGTATAGTTTAGTGCACTTTGCTTTTAGAAAGGTACTTGCCAGAGAAATGGCTTGTAATCCTGTTGCAGAACACATTCTTGAGATTTGACCAGCCTGTGTGTAACCGGTTAGGGAGATCTTTGCTCCCCAGCCTAGATAAGAGCTGTGTCTGTACACATTGTGTGGTTCAGCAAGCCTTCCTCCAAAAGCGAGCATCTCTTGAGGAAGCCCCGATGAACTTGATCTAGAACACACAGAAGACCGTCTTTGGAAAAGAAGACTATCCCAGCAGCAAGTTCCGATATGGTAATTTAGCAAAACTCTTAAAGAGAGTGAATAGGTTGAAACCCACGAAAGAAAAGTTAACTTTAATATTGTATCTTCAAGTATTTCAAATTAAGAGGTGCTGAATAATAAGGTGATCAGCCCTACTAGCAGGTGAGAAGACACACTGTTTTCCAAGATAGTCAAAGGAAAGTTGGAAGAACTTTAAAGACGATTTTGGTTTCTTTCCAATAACCTCTACACATGATGCTCTATTCTACCTCAAACTTGCTGTTTCTGCTCCATCACCCTGCAATCTTTCCCCTAATTATGCAAGATTGGGAACTACATCTGCCAGGAATGACTCAGGAACTAGACCTCTCTAAACTTCATTCTGGGGATTTTCCATTAGTGACTTCTAAAATGTGCCCCCTAGGAAAAATTTATACACAGTGGACCAGCCCAGATATTTTTCCATGTAACTTTTAGAAAAGCTATTGCTAGTAGGCAAATTTTGATGTTATTTGTCCCCAAATAGTAGGATTTTAATTTGAAAACAGCAGTAGCCCATCACTTTTCATTCATAAGATCCATGACATAGAGGTTATTGTCCAATGGGCTGGTCTCTTGGGAAAATGATATACCTTGAATGACCAAGTTGGTATACACAGAGGGGTCATCTGTTAGGGACACAGACTTACTATGAAGGGCTTTGTTGTTAGGAGCTGATTTTATGAAAGTATATCTCTCTAGAGTTCTGACTGGGTTATGCAAATGTGAAAAGTCAGACCTATATATCTTATGTAGCAACAATAGTACTATAATGGGAACGTATTGTTGGGATAGTCTCCTAACTGACCCATTACCTCTGTAATATTTGTAAAATGTCACTGTGCACATACCAAAATTGTGCTTTTAAAAAACTGCAGTAGAATCCTGAGAAATATGCCAGTACTTTCTATCAAGAGCAGTAAGAATCCTAATGTACTGTGTACCAGCAATGCCATCATGACAGCCAGTAATCTCATTCTGAGAGAATAATTTAAATGAAACACACACACACACACTCTATAGGTATGGGGTTGGGATTAAGGATGGAAACTGAGGTACCTAAGTGCAAAACTACACGCCTGAATGAGGACCTCTTCCTAAATTTGACACCCTAGGCACTTCACTTGCCACCTGTGTATGTGTGTGCATGTGTGAAAAACAGTTCTACACACATAAAACTGTAGATGTCTAACAACAGCAGGAGATGAGATATAGCCATTAAAATTGAAGATAATATAGATATAGAGAAAAGTATCTGAACAATCCTAAGGTTCAAATAGAAAAAAATTACGACATGATTATAAACATGAAAAATATATCGTTTTTTGTACCCACTGCAGAGTGGTTATGAAGATTAAATGATTAAATGCTTGTAGAATATAAAGTTAGGAAGAAGCCAAAGGAAATGGAGAAATCCATTTGTCAGATCATTTCACTAATTCAATACATTTTGCAACTAATACATTTTCCTACTAATTCCAATCCCCATAGGATAAAACTAAAACTCCTTAGCCTGGCATTCAAGTTCCTGTGAAATATAGAATAACTCTGTGAATATGTGGAAAAACACCAAATTGTTTGCTTTACTAATATTGTGCATGTGATTTTATCTCAAGAAAGCTGTTGTAAGCAAACACACACACAAAGGTTACATGCTACAGGTTCAACACTGTGGAGGTGAGGGGTGGCTGTGGGCTCTACTTCACATAGTCACTCAAGGTCCCAGGCTGCTGGTACCACCACACTGTTTCACTGTTGTCCCAACCCAAGTCTTCAAAGTTTGCCTCAGGAGAGCAGAATGGCACTGGAAAGTCTCTCAAATGAGAAATTAATTACTCAGGCCTGAAAATATCATTTCCATCTACAGTCTGTTAGCCAGACCTAGTGAGGAGCCCTGCCTATCTTCACTGAGATGGGGAAATGTCACCCTGTGTGCCAGAAAGCAGTGGAGAATGGAATATACTTGAATATAGTAAGCACCAGAAATCTCTTCCACAATGACAAGCAACTATTGAGCCCTCATTATGTTTTAGGCACCGTATTAGACACTTTGTAAACATTATATAAAGGTGCCCCTGATGATAACATTAATGGGATAGCTAACCTCTATTGAGCTTACTCTGTGTCTGCACTATTCTATAAGCATTACATATATCAAATCATTTAATCTTCATAACTACTCTTTGCAGTGGGTACTATTATGAATCCATTTTATGTGTGAGGAAATCAAGGCACAGAGAAGAGAAATAAATTGCTAAGGTCTCATTGCAAGTAAATGGCATGGTTAAGATTTAAACCTAAGGAGTCAACCATTGCACCCAAACTCTTAACCAGTACCTGGTGGCTTTCAAATAATTTTACTGTGACTCAGTAAAAAAATTACGTGACACAGTATACACATATGTATATATGTAACAGAAATAAAAGATTTACAAACAATTCTTATCCTTTTTATGTATGGCATACTCCAATATTGCACACTTTTTTTTTTAGTACTAATTTCAATTTTTTAGTTCATGATTCACTCATGGTTCCATGAAAAAGGATTTCATGATCCGCTAATGGGTTGGAAGCTGCAGTTTGAAAACCTCTGCCCTCCATCCATGCAGAAGGAACATGACAACAGCTACAGGAGAAACCAAAGGGTGCACATTCCTATCATGCCAGCAAAGGTGACTCCTCTCCACCTCCGTCCACTTACTCCTCCCATACCCTTGGGGAAGCAGTCTTAATTTTGGAATGAGAACACCTGAGACTGGTCCTTTGGAAATGGAAATCAGGGAAAGAGAAGGAATGGAAATCCACAGGAAGACAACAGAGGCTTAGTCCTGCCACGAAGTGTGAGTGGCCTTAAAAGCTCAGAGGACTGGTCAATATTTGCTCGTGCTTTTTTGCAAGATGAGGTTTGGATAGCAAATATCATTGACAGAACTGTCAATATTATCTCTCTTCATAGACACTGAAGAATAACAGGAACAGCAAAAAAGATTGAGAAACAGACATTTTGTCATTTGCAGTTGTACCTGCTCAATAAATTCTTGTGAATGATAACATCTACATTTTTCTGGGTGCTGTCCATGCTCAGGCACTTTAAATACATTATCTGACATTATCCTTACAACCTCTGGACAAAGACACTGATTATTCCTTTCCCATTTATTGGGTTGAAGAAACTGAGGTTTGGTACTACTAATTTGCCCAAAACTGAGAAGTTAGTAAGTAGCCTTCCTTTAAAATTTTGGTATTGTGTTCATCATGGACTTTTTTGGATTAATTTGGATTTTTTAGTATATTGTGTTGAAATACACAATTTGTCTTGATTACTGAGATTTTTGGCACCCCCGTCTCTGTAAATTCTGCATTGAGGCAAATGCCTCACCTGCCTCACTGTGCCTAAGAGCACCAAAATAAAAAAGAATCAACCCACAAGGGTGGAGTTATTCACACAGAACCGTCATTATCCACACTGTAAAAATTTGTAACTGGCATGCTCTTACAGGCATGAGCATGGGTGTGAGCGCCTACGTGTGACTGCATAATTCCCAGCCACTGCTGTGCTAACTCTCCTTTCTTCTAGTCAAGAAAGCCTCAGAGAAAGCAGGAGAGAGAGGCGGCATTCTCACAGAGGTGACTTGGAGACCACGTTAATGTGTAAGGGGTGCCTAAAGCATTCATGAATTATTTATTACTAGAAAGCAATGACTGACACCCTTTACAGCAGTTGGGGCGCAGTAAGGCTCTGTGGCTGAGAACCTCTGGGTCTGTGGTTTCTCCTTTCTGAGGGAGGGGCCTTAGGATGTTTGGTGGTAAGGGTGGGCACTTACCCATCCTTCATTGTGGGGAAAGGAGCCTTGTGGTGTAAATAAATAAGTCCCCTGCACTGCGATTTAGGAATAGTTGCTGGATAGACTGAGGGTTCTCTTTATTTATCTGGGGTCCTGGTTTTGGTAGTAGTGGTGGGGGCTGGGGGGGTCAACGAACTTGTAAAATTGCTAACACAGGTTCTGGTCTTATTAAGCAGGTCATGCTTGTCACTCCCCATCCGTGTGAACTTGAATGAGATGATTGATAATTTTCTGGCTGCCAGCTCCTGTTTCATCCTTTAATGGCCAGACCCACGCATTTGATGAGAAAATCTACTAGATCTCTGTGCACAGGCAAAGCGAGTGGTATGAGCAAGTATGGCATCTTTATGGAAGAGGTGTATTCATTCAACAAATTCATTTATCCAACAAATATTTGTGGAATATTTAATACCAACAGGAACTGTTTTAGGTCCTGGGGATTACAGAAATAAGCAAAGTCTGACCATTTGAAGCGTCCTTAATTATAGGGACAGAGAGCTAGTTAACATATCTAAAAACACAGCAATGTAAAATCTGGCCAGATAATGATAAACCGTATGAGAACAAAGGAGACAATAAGGACAGAACCTAGGCCAGGGCCGATTGTGTTGGCAAGGAGGAGGAGAGGGAGCATGACCCTGGGGTCAGTGGAAGGGAGAGTGAGGTTTATAATCTGATGCATGTACTTAAAAGCATCTGGGATGTTGAGAGAGGATACCGATTAAAAAGCTGCAACATCTACGGAGGGTATCCACCTCACATTTAGGCTCGTTGGTATGAGGACTAATGGAGAAAAATCAGCTACGTCCTAGGAGAGCTGGCATGGGGGGACAGGGGTAGCACTGTCCCCCACCAGGGGAGCACATGGTTTCACTCGCAGCAAGTTCCTGAAATGAACATCAGAGGAGATGGACGGCGAGGTACAAGGGATTTTCGGCAATGAGGATTGGTGGTGGTGATCTGTTAATAGATGTTTAACAACCAGTGCTGGGGTGGAGAGGGAGTCCTGATTTTCTGTGATTGCCAGCTTCTATGGAGTAAACCAGCCCCTCTCCCCACCCCTCCAACACACACCTATTTCAAGCTGCCTGACCTTCAGGGCCAAGAGTAGGGGGAGTCAAACAAGGCACTCAGCTCAGGCTCAAAATTTAATGCAGCTCCAAACAACTCAGTATCATGATAAATAAGATTGTAATATGATATTTTAAAAAGGAGTAATTTCATTGAATGAATGAATATAATATCTTATAGTGATAACCACACTGAAAGAGTCAAAACAGGACATGGGGTGAAGAGTGCCTGGGGGTGAGAGCCAAACTTCGTTAGTCTCCAGGCTCCCCATTGCATTATAAAATTCAAAGACTCTGCGAAAATACTGAAAGAAGTCTTGTCTACTGCTGCAGGCATCATCAGTTTCATCAGAATCAGGGCTTTGAATCGCCATTTGAATCACAAGATGTTGTCAAGAAATGGGAGCACACTCTGGAGAAACTCATTGATTTTGCAGAGGCTGAGGCACATGATGAAACTTAGGCCATTTTTCCTTTTGTTAAGAGGAAAGGAAAGCCCACTGTTAAAACAATTTTCCAAGCTTGCACATTTATGAAAGTGAATGAGTCATAAATCATTGTACAAACTTTTGTATATTATTTCTGTGAAGCAAATACATTTTCAATGTATTAAAAATTCATTACATGCACAATTCAGAGTATATGTTTTCCTGTGCATTCTTGCAGGGGGGAGTTCAAAACTCTCTTTCAGATCCTCAAATGGGTTTCTGACACCCTAAAAGTTAAGATTATTACTAGAGGCCAGTCTCCATAAAATGTAAATGATAAAAATATACACTATAAACCCATAGACTGCAACATGCCTATATATGCACATACATACTTCTATCACACACACACACACACACACGCACACGCACACGCACACGCTACAAATGCTTAAGTAAACTTCCAAGCTGAATCGTCAGTGAATGCTTGGGAAAAAATGTTTTCTGAGACTGTACGATTCGTTCTTATTAGTGCAGAAAAATCCTTAGCATGTTTTATAGGAAGTAAAGTTGAGAGAAATGTTCTAATTCCATGCTAACCAAGCAAAGGGAATTGAGTTTTTTTGAGAGAACATTTCTTAGTAAACCTAGCAGCTAGTGAAGGGCTATTAGCATCCCTTTTGCTTTTTGCTGCCTGGAATGGGAATGTAATGTCTGGAGCTCAAGAAACCACCTGGAATCATGAGACAGAATGGATAAAGCAGTAGGATAAAAGGAACCAGGGTACTTTAAATGGTACAGCTGCCATATCACACCTGGACAGCCTTCCTCCAGCCTTCATTTTGTAATAGAAACAAAATAATAAACTTCCATCCTATTTGTGCTACTGCTTGCCACAAACTCTGCACAGATGATCTCACTTATAGATTATAATTCCCCAAAGAGGTAAGTATTATTACACCAGTTTTATAGATGAGGAAACCAAGACCTACAGAGATTGAGTAGGTGGCAGGTCGAGTTAGGCAGTCTGGCTCCAGAACTAGTGTTCTTACTCTGTACAAGGCATTATGCCAAGCACTCAACAAGTATTTATTTAAGTAAAATCCCCACAGGAAACTTAGAAGACAGTTACTATTATTCCCCCAGTTTGTAAAAGAAGAAATCAAAGAATGGAAAGGTTAAAAAGTACCACTGGGAGAGCCAGGGTCTGGATGGGGACCTGAGCTCCCCACTGCCTGGGCATTTCCAGGGCATTTCCAGGGCATGAGGAAGGGCAGCCACAAAGGGCCAGCTTGGATCAGGGGGCCCATCTCATCAAAGGAGTGTCACATACATGTCACTGTTCAATCATAAGTACGCATCATTTTCTCCATCCTAAAAGTGGGTGTCTGGACAAAGATGCTCTAAAATGAAGGGGAGAATGTGTGGAATCACCTCCTTCCTCTATGCAGCCTGTTTACATCCAGGTTTCATTAATCCACCCTGTAGGTGGGCATTATCTTTTTTAAAAAATTTTTTTATTTTGATATCATTAATCTACAATTACATGAAGAACATTATGTTTACTAGGCTCCGCTCTTCACCAAGTCCCCCCCACATAACCCTTCACAATCACTGTCCATCAGCTAGTAAGATGCTGTAAAATCTTGAAGGTAAGGTCTTTAAGGCTCAGAAGGGTTGGGTAACTTTCCCAAGACTATATAGAGCTATTAAGAGGATGGAACCAGGATTGATTACTTTAGAAACCCCTTCACTTATGCCAAGGAGAAAATGATCTCCTAAGAGCTTGAAGGAGGAGGTTGAGGAGTGTGACTTTAATCTACACCTTAAGATTTCTCAGTAGGAGGGGTTATGAGATCTGTAAATACAGATGGCCATGGTGAGGGAGCTGTACATACATGATGACCTTAGAATTTTTTTCTCTTCTTGGTTCATCTAAGTGTTCTGAGCAGAAAACTGTGAAATCTTCACACATTTCATAACTACGTGATAGTACTGAGTACCAGGTAGTAGAGGTAATAAAGATCTCTCAACCATAAATCTCAACAATTTTTTTTGTGATGTAAGTGTGGGGACCTTGTATTTCACGGCTTCAGGTTCTTGATGGGCCAAGGAGGATTCAAGATAAGAAGCTCTGTCAACTGGAAAAGGTGATGGTGACAGCTAAGAGTACAAGATAAATGTGGACATCACTTGTTAGCACTTGGGTGTAGTTCTTTAATTTCATACTATATATAAAAATACACACACAGAATAACATTAAAGTAACTACTGCTTATTAATTTAATAAAATGTTACACTTTTATAAGAAGAAGGAAGTACATGCATTGCCAGGATGTTTGCTAAAGACTGTTCATACATTATCCCCTTTCCCAAGGACCTACAAAAGTAGGCTATAATCTCTCTGTCTTTTTGTTCTGTAACACTGGTTCAAAAGGATTAACTAAGCTTTTGGACACAGGTCCAAATCCTATAGTCCTTTCAAGACTCAATAATACATTCCAACAACTAATATCCTTAAAACATATAGAGTTACAACAGGCAGTTCACATACATTGTCTGCTTAATTCTTTCCCAGACCACTTTGAGTTAATCTTTATTATGTTCACTTTGCAGATGAGAAAGCCAAAGGTCAAAAAAGTTACTTCTTATAGTCAGTAAATATCAGAGTTGGAATTTAAATGCAGATCTTCTGACATCCAATCTCAAGGACTGTACAGTACACTGCCCCACTGAAATTTGAGACACATTCTTTTTCACCCACAGGAAGCCTTTCTATTTGAGTCATGACTGTACAGACAGAACAAAGCTGGCTGCCTAGTGATGGGTCAGGTGATTCATGGGCTCAGACTTTAAAAATCTAAATCTACAGAGTGATGACCAGCATCATTATATTTAAAAAATCCTTTAGGCACAATAATGGATGACAACTCCAGGATGCATTAAAGTAAACTAGAACCTTTGGCACCCATCCTTGTATTAGTCAGGGTTCTCCAGAGAATAGAATGAACAGGAGATAGAGAGAATATATATATATGAAGAGAACATATATGTATATATGAAAAGAGAATGTAGAGATTGAGAAATTTAGTGTAAGGAATGGGCTCATGTGATTATGGAGGCTGTGTAGAAGTCCCAAGATCTGTGCTCAGCAAGATGGAGCCCCAGGAGAGCTGGTGTAAGTTCCCATTAGAGGGCAGAAGACTGATGACTCAACTTCAGAAGCCAGGTAGGTAAAATTCCCTCTTAGTCAGCCTTTTTTGCTATCCAGGTCTCTGATTGATTGGATGAGGCCCACCCACGTTTGTGTTATTTAGTCTACCAATTCAAATGTAATCTCATCCAGAAACACCTCCACAGACACACCTAAATTAATGTTTGATCTAGTGTCTGGACACCCCAAGGCCCAATCAAGTGAACACACACAGTTAGCCATCACAAGCCCTAAACAATGATATTGACATTGACATTGAGGAAGATGATTCTGGTCTTCCACCATATAATCCTCATTGCTTTTATGAGAGGCATAATAACTGGACAATCATTATACTTGTAAAGTCTAGAAATTTGCACTGACTTGATAACTTCTTTTCCTCTTCTACTGTCACTATTTGTTCTCTTCACGCATCTCCTATATTAAGCTGCTTCACAATTCCACTTGACAGCACTTATCCAACTAAAAATAAATTTTACTGACAACAAAAGTTAGCATGGTTGGAAGTATGGGGGGCTAGGACCAGAAGACTAAGTTTGGATGGCAGCTTTGCATCTTATGAGCTAACATAACACTAAACCACATACATTTACAAATATCCAGCTTCTTAAAAAATAATTTAAAATTTTGTGTGGTTGTTTCATGTGGCTTAATCCAATGATGGCTGTCAGAGGAAATGTGTGATACATTATACTTCACAGAGCTGGCACAAAACCATTGTGAAAGAGGTTTCTCATTAAGTACATTTTACTGATGAAGAAATGGAGGTTCAGAGAGTTAGCCCAAGGCCACAAAGCTATTGTGTGACTGAACTCAGATTCTAGAGGTCTCTGTGTCCAGTGCCAAAACACACTCATGCATCAGGGAGTCACATAAGCATTCTAGACCTCAACATCATCTCTTCTATTTACATCATGCAAGAAGAAACTTGGGATTTTCTTTTTCTACCAGTTATTATGAAAAGAGAAAACCTCTGGAAATGGACAGAATTCATAAGGAATGGAAGAAAGATTAAAGAAGGTCAAGCTGACAACTAAACAAAATAAAGGGTAAAACTTGTATACTGAATCATATTGGGTGTTAATAGTGAGAATAAAAATGTTCACTATAAATGTATACAATACCTACTGTCACTGAGATTCATTAAGTTATATATTGTTTCTTAGTAAAAACACGTGTCTGGATCAACTGCTGTAGTACATAGATTGTTATGGACAGCACAATGGATTCCTTTCTAGATCATTATTTAGTTCCTTGCCTCTTGCAAGCTTTCCTGTCCATGTGGGAAATGGGGCCAACAAAGCTTCCCCCTCTCTTCCCTTGGAGGAAGGAATTTTGGAAGGCAATGGCAGTAATGTAAGATGGAGATCTTCAGCTTCAGTGTGGGAGGGTCTCCGTCCTTTCTGGGATTCAAGGCTTGGGTGAGCCCAGTAAAGGCCTGCCTTTGCCTTGGCAGGGTAATGGGGAGCCCTCTCCCTAATCCTATATCTGCCACAGTGAGACAGAACACCATAAAAATATATGTCCTCCTCCCTTCGTACCCCAGGCCCTCTACTAGGGCTGTCCAACCGGGCAGCTGCATTTGCAGATGATACACATAACAGCTAGGGGACCTGGAGCTGTAGCTATCAGAGTTCTGGAGATAAGAGCCCAGAAGGTAGGCAGGGGCTCCCAAAGATGATGGGGCAAGGGATCACGGGAAGATGGCGGTGTGAGTAGTTCAGAGGAAATCTCCTCCCTAAAACATATATATTTATGAAAATACAATAAATACAACTATTTCTAAAAGAGACACCAGTGGATGCAGTACAACAGCCAGGATACATCTACACCTGAGAGAACTCAGCATCACACGAAAGGGGTAAGATACAAGCCGTGGCCAGGCAGGACCTGAACGCTCCCCCACCCCAAAACCCAGTGGGAAGAAAGGAGTCGGAACGGGGAGGGAGTGAAAGCCCAGGACTGCTAAACAACCAGCTCTAGAAATCCACACCTGGAACGCAGACACAAGGTGCATGGGGTGCTGGATATTAGAGAAACAGAAAAGCAAAACCTGTGGGCAGGTCCCCGCAACCAGCACCCCTGAGACAAAAGAAAAGTGAGTGCTTTCTGCAAGTCTTAAAGAGACAGGGACCCCATAGCTGGATGAAGTTGTCCTGGCAGCTGGGAATACTGGGGAAACTTAGGGGCCCTAAACCCCAGGGAGGCACTGCAGCTATGAAGCCCCTCACAGCACTAAGCAGCCTGCCAGTCGTTCCTCCAACTGGCACGGACCCCGACACACCGGCCTAGTAGCAGGAGAGTGGCAGCGCGTAATGGGGACGGCAGTGCCGGAAGGGACCGGGAGCAGATCCGTGCGCCACAGGAGAGGCTTGTGGCAGCCTGCAGCGGCGCGACTGAATAGCCCGGGTGCGGCTCGTGCACTGGCGGCAGTGAAGCCAGAGGAGCCCAGTAGAGGCCTGCGTGGAAGAGCCCCGCGTGCACCTGCAGCAGAGCCAGAGGGAGCAGGCGCGCTCCCAGCAGCCAACTGGAATCCCAGCCCAATGCACAGCCGCCCAGGCCAGACCCAAAGGCTGTTGCTGCCACACAGCTGCCCGGCAGGGGTGCTGTTAGCATGTAGGAGCGCACCTGGCGTGCCTGCCACTCCCCACAGGGCTCCGCACTGCTCTGACGGAGACCCCGCCCACAGCAGCTTAGGGGAATAACCCAGTGGCTGCTCCAGGAGTGCGGGCAACTGTCACAGGCAGCGGAGAAGGGCAAGGCATCCAGCAAGCAGGAAAGGACTTTCTTCTCCCAGCTGACACACCCACAACCTGCCTACAGCCACCACTATCACCATAAAAGGCAAAAAAATCTGGTTCAGTCCAAGATACTTCAAACAACACCTGAGAAAGGATCTGCAGAGGCAAACCTAACCAGTCTCCCTGAAAAATAATTCAAAATAAAAATCATAAACATGCTGACAGAGCTGCAGAGAAATATGCAAGAGCTAAGGGATGAAGTCGGGATGGAGATACAGAAGTGAAACAAACTCTGGAAGGATTTATAAGCAGAATGGATAAGATGCAAGAGGCCATTGATGGAATAGAAACCAGAGAACAGGAACACATAGAAGCTGATGCAGAGAAGATAAAAGGATCTCCAGGAATGAAACAATATTAAGAGAACTGTGTGACCAATCCAAACAGAACAATATCTGCATTATAGGGGTACCAGAGGAAGAAGAGAGAGAAAAAGGGATAGAAAGTGTCTTTGAAGAAATAATTGCTGAGAACTTCCCCAAACTGGGGGAGGAAATAGTTGCTCAGACTATGGAGGCACACAGAACTCCCGAGAGACGGGATCCAAAGAGGACAACACCAAGACACATAATAATTAAAATGGCAAAGATCAAGGACAAGGACAGAGTATTAAAGGCAGCCAGAGTGAGAAAAAAGGTCACCTACAAAGGAAAACCCATCAGGCTATCATCAGACTTCTCAACAGAAACCTTACAGGCCAGAAGAGAATGGCATGATATATTTAATGCAATGAAACAGAAGGGCCTTGAACCAAGGGTACTGTATCCAGCACGAATATCATTTAAATATGAAGGAGGGATTAAACAATTCCCAGACAAGCAAAAGTTGAGGGAATTTGCCTCCCACAAACCACCTCTACAGGGCATCCTACAGGGACTGCTCTAGATGGGAGCACCCCTAAAAAGAGCACAGAACAAAACACCCAACATATGAAGAATGGAGGAGGAGGAAAAAGAAGGGAAAGAAATAATCATCAGACTGTGTTTATAACAGCTCAATAAGCTAGTGAGGTCAGACAGTAAGGTAGTAAACAAGATAACCTTGAACCTTTGGTAACCACAAATCTAAAGCCTGCAATGGCGATAAGTACATATCTTTCAATAATCACCCTAAATGTAAATGGACTGAATGCACCAATCAAAAGACACAGAGTAAAAGAATGGATAAAAAAGCAAGACCCATCTATATGCTACTTACAAGAGACTCACCTCAAACCCAAAGACATGCACAGATTAAAAGTCAAGGGATGGAGAAAGATATTTCATGCAAACAACAGGGAGAAAAAACCAGGTGTTGCAATACAAGTATCAGACAAAATAGACTTCAAAATAAAGAAAGTAACAAGAGATAAAGAAGAACATTACATAATGATAAAGGGCTCAGTCCAACAAGAGGATATAACCATTATAAACATATATGCACCCAATACAGGAGCACCAGCATATGTGAAATCAATACTAACGGAACTAAAGGAGGAAATAGACTGCAATGCATCCATTCTAGGAGACTTCAACACACCATTCACTCAAAGGACAGATCCACCAGACAGAAAATAAGTAAGGACACAGAGGCACTGAACAACACACTAGAACAGATGGACCTAATAGACATCTATAGAACTCTACATCCAAAAGCAACAGGATACACATTCTTCTCAAGTGCACATGGAACATTCTCCAGAATAGACCACATACTAGGCCACAAAAAGAACCTCAGTAAATTCCAAAAGACTGAAATCCTACCAACCAACTTTTCAGACCACAAAGGTATAAAACTAGAAATAAATTGTACAAAGAAAGCAAAAAGGCTCACAAACACATGGAGGTTTAACAACATGTTCCTAAATAATCAACGGTTCAATGACCAAATTAAAATGGAGATCCAGCAATATATGGAAACAGATGACAACAACAACACAAAGCCCCAATTTCTGTGGGATGCAGCAAAAGCAGTCTTAAGAGGAAAGTATATAGTAATCCAGGCATATTTAAAGAAGGAAGAACAATACCAAATGAATAGTCTAATGTCACAATTATCGAAATTGGAAAAAGAAGAACAAATGAGGCCTAAGGTCAACAGACGGAGGAACATAATAAAGATCAGAGAAGAAATAAACAAAATTGAGAAGAATAAAACAATAGAAAAAATCAATGAAACCAAGAGCTGGTTCTTCAAGAAAATAAACAAAATAGATAAGCCTCGAGCCAGACTTATTAAGAGAAGAAGAGAGTCAACACACATCAACAGAATCAGAAAGGAGAAAGGAAAAATCACGACGGACACCACAGAAATACAAAGAATTATTAGAGAATACTATGAAAACCTATATGCTAACAAGCTGGAAAACCTGGAGAAATGGACAACTTCCTAGAAAAACACAACCTTCCAAGACTGACCCAGAAAGAAAATCTAAACAGACCAATTACCAGCAACAAAATTGAATCGGTAGTCAAAAAACTACCCAAGAACAAAACCCCTGGGCCAGATGGATTTACCTCAGAATTTTATCAGACATACAGAGAAGACATAACACCCATTCTCCTTAACGTTTTCCAAAAAATAGAAGAGGAGGGAATACTCCCAAACTCATTCTATGAAGCCAACATCACCCTAATACCAAAACCAGGCAAAGACCCCACCAAAAAAGAAAACTACAGACCAATATCCCTGATGAACGTAGATGCAAAAATACTCAACAAAATATTAGCAAACCGAATTCAAAAATACATCAAGAGGATCATACACTATGACCAACTGGGATTCATCCTAGGGATGCAAGGATGGTACAACATTCGAAAATCCATCAACATCATCCACCACATCAACAAAAAGAAGGACAAAAACCACATGATCATCTCCATAGATGCTGAAAAAGCATTTGACAAAATTCAACATCCATTCATGATAAAAACTCTCAACAAAATGGGTATAGAGGGCAAGTACCTCAACATAATAAAGGCCATGTATGATAAACCCACAGCCAACAGCATACTAAACAGCGAGAGGCTGAAACCTTTTCCTCTGAGATCGGGAACAAGACAGGGATGCCCACTCTCCCCACTGTTCAAGGTGGTACTGGAGGTCCTAGCCACGGGAATCAGACAAAACAAAGAAATACAAGGAATCCAGATTGGTAAAGAAGAAGTCAAACTGTCACTATTTGCAGATGACATGATATTGTACATAAAAAACCCTAATGGCTCCACTGCAAAATTACTAGAACTAATATCGGAATTCATCAAAGTTGCAGGATACAAAATTAACACACAGAAATATGTAGCTTTCCTATACACTAACAATGAACTAATAGAAAGAGAAATCAGGAAAACAATTCCATTCACAATAGCATCAAAAAGAATAAAATACCTAGGAATAAACCTAACCAAGGAAGTGAAAGACCTATACCCTGAAAACTACAAGACACTCTTAAGAGAAATTAAAGAGGTCACCAACAAATGGAAATTCATCCCATGCTCCTGGCAAGGAAGAATTAATATCGTCAAAATGGCCATCCTGCCCAAAGCAATATACAGATTCGATGCAATCTCTATCAAATTATCAACAGCATTCTTCAATGAACTGGAACAAATAGTTCAAAAATTCATATGGAACCGTCAAAGACCCCGAATAACCAAAGCAATCCTGAGAAGGAAGAATAAAGTGGGGGGGATCTCGCTCCCCAACTTCAAGCTCTACTACAAAGCCACAGTAATCAAGACAATTTGGTACTGGCACAAGAACAGAGTCACAGACCAGTGGAACAGAATAGAGACTCCAGACATTAACCCAAACATATATGGCCAATTAATATATGATAAAGGAGCCATGGACATACAATGGGGAAATGACAGTCTCTTCATCAGATGGTGCTGGCAAAACTGGACAGCTACATGTAAGAGAATGAAACTGGAACCCTGTCTAACCCCATACACAAAAGTAAACTCCAAATGAATCAGAGACCTGAATGTAAGTCATGAAACCATAAAACTCTTAGAAAAAAACATAGGCAAAAATCTCATGGACATAAACATGAATGACTTATTCATGAACATATCTCCCTGGGCAAAGGAAACAAAGGCAAAAATGAAGAAGTGGGATTATTTCAAGCCAAAAAGCTTCTGTACAGCAAAGGACACCATCAATAGAACAAAAAGGTATCCTACAGTATGGGAGAACATATTCATAAATCACAGATCCGATAAAGGATTGACATCCAAAATATATAAAGAGCTCACATGCCTCAACAAACAAAAAGCAAATATTCCAATTAAAAAATGGGCAGAGGAGCTGAATAGACAGTTCTCTAAAGAAGAAATCCAGATGGCCTACAGGCACATGAAAAGATGCTCCACATCGCTAATCATCAGAGAAATGCAAATTAAAACCACAATGAGATATCACCTCACAGCAGTAAGGATGGCCGCCATCCAAAAGACAAACAACAACAAATGTTGGCGAGGTTGTGGAGAAAGTGGAACCCTCCTACACGGCTGGTGGGAATGTAAATTAGTTCAACCATTGTGGAAAGCAGTATGGAGGTTCCTCAGAATGCTCAAAATAGAAATACCATTTGACCCAGGAATTCCACTTCTAGGAATTTACCCTAAGAATGCAACACTCCAGTTTGAAAAAGACAGATGCACCCCTATGTTTATCACTGCACTATTTACAATAGCCAAGATATGGAAGCAACCTAAATGTCCATCAGTAGATGAATGGATAAAGAAGATGTGGTACATATACACAATGGAATATTACTCAGCCATAAGGAAAAAACAGATCCTACCATTTGCAACAACATGAATGGAGCTAGAGGGTATTATGCTCAGTGAAATAAGCCAGGTGGAGAAAGACAAATACCAAATGATTTCACTCACATGTGGAGTATAAGAACAAAGGAAAACTGAAGGAACAAAACAGCAGCAGAATCACAGAACTCAAGAATGGACTAACAGTTACCAAAGGGAAAGGGACTGGGGAGGATGGGTGGGAAGGGAGGGATAAGGGCAGGGAAAAAGAAAGAGGGCATTACAATTAGCATGTATAGTGTGTGGGGGATACGGGTACGGGGAGGGCTGTGCAACACAGAGAAGACAAGTAGTGATTTTACAGCATCTTACTATGCAGATGGACAGTGACTGTGAAGGGGTATGTGGGGGGGACTTGGTGAAGGGGGGAACCTAGTAAACATAATGTTCTTCATGTAATTGTAGATTAATGATAACAAAATGAAAAAAAAAGATGATGGGGCAAATGAGAGACGGGGGAAAAAGACCATTCGTTTCTCACAATAAACACCTGGTCAGCCTACGAAGGCTCCCTTTTGCCTGACATGCTGTCCCAACCCATGTCAGCTATCAGGAGGGAAAGGGGAGGGAGCCATTCACGGGTCACAAACCTCATAAAATGGACTCCGCCCCCTTCCTTGGATAGATTCCTAACATCCAGGATCATTAGGCGGGGAGGTAGTTATACTTCAGGTGAAAAATAGCGTAGTATTTAAATAAGTAATATTTTTAAATAAGATTCTATTTATCTCATACCTGGAAACCAGGAGCAAGAGAAAAACAACTTTGATAGGGAGTAACTCTCAGAGAAGTTAGAGTTAAACTTCTTGGGTGCTCTTACTTCTTCATCCATTTTTTTTTTTATATGTAGTAAATACGGATACAATAAGGAAATGCAGTACATCTTACCTGTAATGCAATAACAAGAAAGCCAACACAGGGGTTAAAAGTATAGTAAAACCATAGAGGTATACAAAATAGCCGACTTAAATTTAAATCAGAACAAACTAAGTCAAAGTAGTTCAACCAGTGTATGTTGTACCACCCACCAGCCACCGAGACCTCATGGAGTGTGCAATCTGGCTTCGAGCAAACATACAGAACTAGCAATGAGATGGTGGTCCAAGGGCAGTAGGAATTCAGAAGAGAAAGAGTGGGAAAGTTTTCACAGAGGGTCCTATTTGTACTAAGTCTTGAAGCTGGGTAACACGATGCAGAAAGGTCAGGGAAGGCGCTTTAAGAAATGGTTCAGCAGGAACCAAGTCACCTTGGCATCAATTAAGATGTGGGTTCAGGGAGCAGCAAGTATCTTGGCATAGATGGTCAGGGAGGCATGAGGGAAAGAAAAGGGGCAGAGAATGTGGCCAGAAAATGGGCTGGTCCAGAGTGTATAGGTCTTAAACGCCAAGCAAAGGACCTTTAGTTTTGTCTTGTGGATGTGGACTACCATGCACATTATCTCGGAAAAATTAGAGCATGTCCATTGCTAAGCAGTGATTCAAGTAGGTATCAGCTATGCTGCCTTGAATAAACAGCCAACGAGTTTTCACCAAGTGACTGGATGGTTCTGTTTACTCAGCACTGATTGTTGTGAGTGGACACAGCGCTGGTTATTGCAGATGTCCTCCTTTTGTTTGCATGTTGGGGTTACTTCTTTGTTCATTTCCCTCAGTGATTTCTTAGTAGCTAGCAATAAATTCTCAAATTCTTGCCTAATTTATGCTTTAAAAGAAAAGACATTTGTGTTCCAACTTGGGTTGGAACTGTTAACTGTAGTCAGGGAAATCTGGGCATGGTGGTAACAAAGACATTAAATTTTAGAATTCAAAGAGAAAGGAGAATCAGGCTCCTTGGTTCTGAAATAGGAAGAGCTTGGCTTACTCACGTAGGTTATTACATGAATGACAAATGGGGCTGATATTATAGACTATACAGGGTCAGAGTTGACTGGGATGTGCAAGATGTTTTTAGGGGGTTCATGAGGCCAAATGACTTTCATAATAATCCTTAGACAGAATTTACTGTTCTAACTCTCATTCTCAGAAGCATGTATCAGAGTTTTCAGAGGCTCTATGACGTGAAATATTGCAATGGAGTAAATGTAGAAGGAGATATGAGAATGCAGCTGTCTTCTATTAAACAGTACATTAAAAAGTTTGGTAAAAATATGAAGGAACACCACTCTTCTCTCTAAATTTTTGTTTTTGGAAACTACAGTCATTTTTGCAGAAAATATGTTCTTTGTATAATATGAAATGGGTTTTGACTGTTATTTTTAAATGAATTAATACATCAATATTTTTTAAATTCTCAATTTTAATTTCTAATATGTAAATATTGGTTAACATAGCCCACATTAAACTAAAATGTTTTGGGTTTCTCAATAATTTTAAGAATGTAAATGAATCCTGAAACCAAAACATTTGAGAACTACTGCCATGAAGTTCCACCACTACTCCTGATTCAATGAGGAATCATTGACAGCATCCCTAATAGTTGGTCACCCAGCCCAGGAAAAAAACAGTTCCATTTTTGATGAGTTCAGAGACTTGGGAGGAAGCTTGTCAACTTGTCAGACAATTGTAATTGTCATAATGTCTTTATTTTGAGCCCAACTAAACACTCCCAGAACCATTCTCATTTTGTTCTTAGTGTTTGCTATCATAGTTTCATATGACAGGTCTTCAGATTTTAAAGATGGTATCATACCTTGCCCAGTTTATTCTCCAAGCATATCATTCCTAATTCTTTTGAGTATTCTATGGCATGATTAATCTTGTTATTATGACACTTTAATCTTTCATGGCCTCAGCACACATAGAAAAAAAAGAGAATCTCTTTGGAGAGGACCTTACCAAAACCAAGTGCAATGAGGTTATCAGCAATCTTGATTTTTCATTCTATCTTTTCTTACTGAATTGCTGGTAGCAAGCCCTTATTTCTTTTTATTATGAGTTTCTAGAAGAATTAGGCTCTCCTATTCTTTGTTTGTACAATAGATTGTTTAAACCCTAACACTCATTCACACCTCATTGTATTGGGCTTGGTTCCAAATTTTAGCCTATCACATTTTACATTTTTCCTTAAAGCAAAAGTGGCAAAACTCGATTCCATCACTATCTTCTTCCATTCTTGGAATAAAGAATTGGAATATTAAGTTTTGAAGTAAATAAATCAGGAAATTTTGATGTTATATTAAAAATAGAAAAGTTAAATACTAATGATAATAATGGCCTATGCTTTCAGTGCTTGTGGGAAGGGTAAAACTGGAGTGGGAAACCATCTCATGCCTTCTCAGGATTTACCTGAAATAATCTGATAATCTGTTAGGCAAATTTCCTGAAGAGACTATACTGGGAAACAGTCTCTTACTGGCTTATATCTCTTATATCTTATAACAAATTGTCTCTCTCTACCCTCCTTCCCCTATCTAATTTTAAGCACTGAATGTACCCTGTAATCATATTGGCCTCCAGATAAGTTTATCTCACAGGAATTATTAAATTAACTTTTGGGTCTCTTGGCCTTGCTGTGGAGCCAGTGAGTTATTTGGTGCAGTCGCCTGTCCAAGGTGAAGCATGTCTCACAGTGTCTCACAGGTGGAATAGGAGAACGAACAGAACCATGTCTTTTTTCACTCTGGTGATTTTAACATGAAAGTTTATAAATTGAAAATCCAAAATCCATAGATATAGTAACAGTCAACACAACTGAAAAAAAATACCTCTGGCTATTGTGCTACATTTTTAACATTTGGATAATCTGCTCTGAAGAATAATCTCACAAATAATGTTGGTAAATGTGAGTAAACATTAAGCCATTAAGCCTTTTTTAAAAGTTGTATTGAAACTGTGAGAGATTAAAAATGTATTCTTTATGCAGCAGCCAAGTTTGAAAAAGACAGATGCATCCCTATGTTTATCACAGCACTATTTACAATAGCCAGGAAATGGAAGCAGCCTAAGTGTCCATCAGTGGATGAATGGATAAAGAAGATGTGGTATATACACAATGGAATACTATTCAGCCATAAGAAGAAAACAAATCCTACCATTTGCAACAACATGGATGGAGCTAGAGGGTATTACGCTCAGTGAAATAAGCCAGGAGGAGAAAGACAAGTGTCAAATGATTTCACTCATCTGTGGAGTATAACAACAAAGCAAAAACTGGAGGAACAAAATGGCAGCAGACTCACAGAACCCAAGAATGGACTAACAGTTACCAAAGGGAAAGGGACTGGGGAGTATGGGTGGGAAGGGAGGGATAAGGGGGAAAAAGCGGGGGAGGGGCATTACAATTAGCAGACATAATGTAGGGGGGTGGGCATGGGGAGGGCTGTACAACACAGAGAAGACAAATAGTGATTCTACAGCATCTTACTACACTGATGGACATGACTGTAATGGAGTATGTTGGGGGGACTTGGTGATGGGGGGAGTCTAGTAAACATAATGTTCCTCATATAATTGTAGATTAATGGTACCAAAATAAATATATATGTAAATAAAACGTATTATTTAAGTTCTAAAGCTAGCACAAAAACCCCAAAGAATTATAGCTAATAATCACATCAGAGGTAAAATGAAAGTATAAATGACACTCAGTTCATCTAAAGGATGCAGAAAGAGAAAAGGGATGAAAGAACAAATGGGACAAATAGAGAATAAATAGCAATATAATAGATTTAAACCTAACTACCTCAATGATCACATTAAATGGAAATGGTCTAAACAGTCCTATTAAAAGGCAAAGATCATCAGATTGGGTAAAAAAGCATAACACAGCTATATGTTGTTTATGAAAATATATTCTAAATATAAGGAAACAATAGGTGAAAAGTAAAAAGATGGTAGTTATAGTCTATGCTAACACTAATCAAAAGCTAGAGAGACTATATTAACATCAAACAAATTTTGCCTTCAGGTCAAATGATATTTCATGGATAAAGGAGGTTATTTTATAATGATAAAGGGGTCAACTCACCACGAAGATATAACCCTAAACATTAATGCACCCAATGACATACTTTTTAAATATGTAATGCAAAAACTGGTAGAACTGAATAGAAAAACAGACAAATCTACAACTGTAATAAGAGATTTTAATACTCCTCTTTCATTAATTGATAGAGTAAATAGTCAGAAAACCAGCAAGGATATATAAAACATGAGTAACACAATCAGCCAACTTGACCTAAAAGAAATTTATAGAACACCCTTTCTAACAACAGTACAAAATATATATTCTTTTAAATGTACATGGAATATTTACCAACATAAAGCATTATCTTGTCAATAAATAAGTCTTGATAAATTTAGAAGGATTTGAGTCATACAAAGTATGTCCTAGGACCAAACTGGTTGAATTAGAAGTAAATGACAGAAATTTATCTGGAGAAACCTCAAGCATTTGGAAACTAAATAATGCACTTCTAACTAACTCATGGATTAAAAAAGAAATCAAAGGTAAAGTAAAAGGTATTTAGAACTGAATGAAAATGAAAATACAGCATACTAAAATTTGTAGGATCCTGTTAAAGCAGTACTTGGGAAAATTTAGAACACTAATACCTATATTAAAATGAATATAAACTAGGGAAATGCAAATTAAAACCACACTGAGATATCACCTTACACCAGTTAGGATGGCCAACATAGAAAAGAATAGGAAAAACAAATGCTGGTGAGGATGCGGAGAAACAGGAACCCTCCTACATTGTTGGTGGGAATGTAAATTAGTTCAACCATTGTGGAAAGCAGTATGGAGGTTCCTCAAAATGCTTAAAATAGAAATACCATTTGACCCAGGAATTCCACTTCTAGGAATTTACCCTAAGAATGCAGCAGCCCAGTTTGAAAAAGACAGATACACCCCTATGTTTATCACAGCACTATTTACAATAGCCAAGAAATGGAAGCAACCTAAGTGTCCATCAGTAGATGAATGGATAAAGAAGATATGGTACATCTACACAATGGAATATTATTCAGTCATAAGAAGAAAACAAATCCTACCATTTGCAACAACATGGATGGAGCTAGAGGGTATTATGCTCAGTGAAATAAGCCAGGCAGAGAAAGACAAGTACCAAATGATTTCACTCATACGTGCAGTATAAGAACAAAGAAAGACTGAAGGAATAAAACAGCAGCAGAATCACAGAACCCAAGAATGAACTAATGGTTACCAAAGGGAAAGAGACTGGGCAGGAGGGGTAGGAAGGGAGGGATAAGGGCAGGGAAAAAGAAAGGGGGCCTTACGATTAGCGTGTATAATGTGGGGTGGGGCATAGGGAGGGATGTGCAACACAGAGAAGACAAGTAGTGAGTCTACAGCATCTTACTACACTGATGGACAGTGACTGTAATGCGGTTTGTTGGGGGGGACTTGGTGAAGGGGGGAGTCTAGTAACCATAATGTTCTTCATGTAATTGTAGATTAATGATAATAAAATTAAAAAAAAAGCATATTCTTTATGCCATTTTGTATAGGGCTCCCTGAGGGCATATTACACCTGCTTGGTGACTGCATCAAGGTCTGTGAGGAGCTTGCCATCTAATGTTCCCAAAAGGCGCCCGTCCTTCCAGTGAGGCCTGGGTTCCATACTGAAGTGGGGAGAAAGTTCTCTGCCAACTCTTATACTCTTGTACTTTGTTATGTGGGGACTGAAGCAAGACTTTTTGACCCCATGTCTTACAAAATCTCACCAAAACAACTTCAACTTTTACTTCTAACCTCTTCCTCCAAGGGATCAAACCAGCCCAACGTGACTGGAGGTAGCGAGGAAGGCAGGCATGGTAAGGACAGGGCAGTGCCATATGCTTTCAGCCCCGTCTCCAGTTGCCCACGAAGAACGAGTACCCTGATCCCCAGACGGATTAAACAGATTCTACTCTCCTCTTTCTTCAACTCAAAGCGAAAAAGCTTGACTTAGAATAGTTCAAATTTGTTTAATAGTCTTAGAGTTGGCTTCATCTCGCCATTTGTTTTGGTCAGCTATCATACACATTATATGCCTGGCTGGGCTTTGGAAGCATGCTTCCTGAATAATGTAACATCTGTTTTTTTCTTCTTTTATTTTCACCCAAATATTCTCTTGTGAGTCATGGATTTATCGTTCAGGTGTACTTTTTTCCTTCTTTAGTGTATAGCATTATCTCTCTAAGTGTGCTTCCTTACAGGAACATACATTATCATTCAACAAATTCCAATGTTTGTATTAAACGATTTAGTTCTCGTTCCTGTGTTTACTCCATGCACCTTAGGTCCTCATCGGGGTGGCCAACTGGTCGGGTTTACCTGGGACTGTCCTGATTTAACACTGAAAGTCCTGTGGTCTGGGAACCCTGCAGACCCAGGCAAACCGGGACAGCTGGTCACCTGGGTGAGAGTTATCCCTGGCAAGGGACCTTATCACATTCACTCAAGAATTTTAAGCTCACTTTTCCCTTGTTGCTTCTGTCACTTTTTCTTCATTGTGTTCAGCTTTACTGGTTTCTCCATAAATTTCCCCCTTCCTTTCCAAATTCTAAGCATCATAATCCATTAAGTCAGGAAACCTAGATATTATCTAGTTAAATGCATTGATGATTGAACAGAGGCCTGGAGAGAAGTAACCAGCCTCATTCGTGCATCTTGAATCCCACAGAGACCACATCTTTCAATAACAGTATCTACAGTAACAGCGGTGACTGATATTTTTGTGTCCTCAAGCCTTCCTGCTTGCTGGGGACAACTTGTCCTTTAAGATGAAGTAAGAATTTCCTCAAATTCAGATCCCAACGATGACAACTGGGTTTCTCACCCCATGTCTCCAGGATTCCTGGTGCTCTCGTGGTTTTGCTGTGTAGCTCTCGCTCCAGGTCCAGTCTGTGCTGATTTTCTGATGCCAGGGCAGCTTCCTCCTATGTGGGGTGTTGTCCCCACGCAATGTTGCCAGGACCCTGCTGCTTGGGGCTTTAGCAGTTCTCATCACCATGTTGCCCAGGACCCTCTATGGCTGTGCTCACCAGGGTCCTCTTCCTACGATTGTTAAAATTCTTATTGGACTTTCCCTTAGTTTCTTCAAACGATTTCTCTTTTGCTCATCCTTCAACATAATCTTTAAGCGTTTATCTTCTAAGACTTGAAGCTCATCCTAATGGACTCGGGTGGAGGACACCTTGAAAGGACCCACAGAGCATATTCCTCTCATGTAGTCATGCTTCTGATACATAATCAAGAGGATGTCCCTCTGCTTCGACACCTCCAAGTGTTGGTACCTCAGAAAAATTCCCTGCCCGCTCCACATACTGCCCAAGAAAATGAGGAGGGGTCTTTCCTTTTCTTTTCACACCTGAGTTACAGATCTATCATTGCTTCCAAAATGCCCATTATTGTCCAGGGGAGGGATCATAACCCATGCAAAGGGGCTGCTGAGCCCCCAGCACTTATCTGGGTCCTGGATGCACAGATCATGCTTTCTCAGGATCCCCACATTTAATGAACTATAATAACATCTATAGGTATCTATAATAATTCCCAAGACCCTAGCTCAGTGGCGCTGATAGAGTTTTCACGGTATTAGTGTAAGGATGGAGCTGAAGGATTCCCTAAGGCCTGAATCTCATTTTGCTGATATAATTTATGTGAGTACATGCTGAGGACAGATGCTGTAGTTACAGGAACACGCTGCATTGACGATTCCCTTCCTCCTGATGGAGAGGGAATGAGCTGCTTTCTTACTCTGTAATAAACACAGGATTGTTTTGATCTCTCAACTCTTGTTTTTATGTTGACCTCTGCCAGTTTTTGGATAATAAGAAACTTTATGTTCAGACCCCTCAGATCAGGACTAACCTGATCTGAGGAGCCACCTCTGGGGCTGCAGGAGGGGAGGGAGCCAGGGAGTTCATTTCCTCTTCCCTGGGTGCTTGTCGCTCACAGGCGGCTTCGTCCAAGTTTTGAACCTCTCTTCTACACCTGGGGCTATCGTGGTGACTAGAAGCTAGCAGTCTCTTTGGGGGCAGGGTCTCCCCGGCCTGGCCTGAGCGAGTCCAGTCCGTCTTCCCTTGGGAGATGGCAGTCAGCACTGCCAAGGGAGCCTGAGGTCTCTGGCAGAGAGGCCTGCTCAGCGTCTTGTGTTCTGCAGAGGAGGCCTCGGCCCCCTCATGCCTGACTGCAGGCCTGTGCCCCTCCCAAGGGGACTCTTCCCACCCAGCCAATGCTTAAGTCCCCAGGAGAGGCACTCCTCTGACAAGGGTTGGGCCATCCGAGCGAGGCCTGGTTCTAAACTCCTAGGCACAGGATCACTGCCTTCCCTCTAAAAAACTGGTAACTTCTCAGGGTGCATCCACATGGAGGTGGGTGCTGGCAGGGGAAGCAAAGCTCTTCTTTTATATAATATGCTGTGCTGGCCCACATGCACAACTTTGAATGTGGTGTACTCCTTCTGACGCACCAGATGAGTGCTAGGAGTCAGGGTGACCAAGAGGGGCACAGCAGGCAGTGCTGACATTCAGGCACAGCCTGTGCCCATGAGGGAGCACAGATCTTACCGAAAAGCACAGGCTGCACACACCTCCAGCACTCCTGCTGTGGAAGAAAGAGCAGTTCCCTGTCCAGCCAACACCTTCCTAGGTTCCCTCTGTAAAACCTTTAAAGATCATTGGGAAAGTGTCTCTGGTCTCATTCCCACCTGTGCTGCCATGGAAACTATATTAATTCCTTTACTAATTCATTCATTTACTCATCAAACAATTCTGACTATCTTGATTGTGGCAAGAACTGTGCTGGGAGAATGGAACTGGGCTGGGCGGCTGGGTTCCAGCCCTGAGGAAGCTTCAGACTGGTGGGAGGGGGTAAACCCCACCAGCTCCTGCTGTACACGTGGTCTGAGGTGAATGCTAGGACCACACAAAGGAGGATGAGATTAGCTCCTGGATTGTGCCTGGAGGATTGTGAAGGGCTTCACCAAGGAAGCCTTTTCTGTATGCAAGGCATTGTCTCAGGTCCTCTGGGAGAAACAAAGGAGCCTGAGGCACAGTGCCTGTATGGAGAGCCTGTAGTCTTATTATGGGCTGTTCAGTAACAATGCAAAGTTTTAAGTCTGAGGCAAGAAACCAAGGCCACAGGTCCACCAGGATGTGTTGAGACCTTCTGTATTTCATGGAACACAATACTGAATGTGACAAAAACTAAAAATATCTTTCCAAGCTTTTTTCCAATATTCTTAGGGAAATTAAGCTTAAATTATTTACAAGAAATGTGCTCACACTGACAAAAGCTTGTTAATTGAGAAATTCAACATCCAGAGCTGCTATGCGAAGGGCAGTGCTCACCAGAGTCAGTAACCAGCCATCTCTGATGTCCTATCGATAATTCATTGACCACTGCATCTGTCACTTTCTATGTCTGGATTTTCCCATGAGCCCATCATCACTACCACAACTACAGGTTTCATGGAGCTATACATTCCATCTTATTTTTCATGTGAAATATTGATTGAGTGCCTATCCTAGGTCCAGTATTTTTCCAGGGGGGAAAACTCAAAGTAATAGACATGGGAGGAGGCAAATATCCTTGACATGAGTGATGTGCTTAGCACCTCTCCCCATATACGCAACCTTGGACTCCTGCTGTCTTGCCTGAGGGGGTCAGCCCTGGGCAAGAACTCCCTGGATTCGGTGAGACCTAGAAATGACAATGGAATATTCTTGGGGTAAAAGGATTTAAACCTGGCTTTATTATCCTCGTGGTAGGTGTAACACTAGGACCACGTCTGCATCCATCTATAAAGAGCACTGGGTGGCTTTATAAACCCATTTATAAAGTGACTCAGTCAATAATAGTTTATTGCCTACAGGTGTGGAAGCAGCAGCCTAGCAGCAGGCCAGTTACATCATCAAGTAGTTTAGGGTCAGGTGAGGATTTTGGCCATAGGAACTTCCATTTTCCCCACACTAGCCTTCTCTATAGATGGAATAACAGAATCACCTCACCTCCCAGACCTTCCCTACCAACCCACTCTCCAGATTTCAGCTCAGCTCCAGACTTGTGAATGCAAATGTCCTGAAAGAACTTGGGTCCCTGGATCATTTACAGTTCAATGTGAGTGGGTTTTCAATGGGTTTAAGTATGAAGAAAGGAAGCAGAGGACCCTGAGGCACTGGGTCTGGGCTTGGGGGACCTGAAACCCTGAGGTGGTGGTAGAGAAGGAAGGATTGGGGGAAAGCTATGTATTAAGGGAGGCCCTGTTGATATAATGAGTTTATATTGTAATTGCTTCTTAGCACAGAGGAAAGACAAAATTCCTCACCATGAGAGAACAGGAACACAGAGAAAGAAAGTGAGAAAGAGAAAGAGAAAGAAGAGGGAGGAAGGGAAGAGAAAAAACTAGAAAATCCACCTAGTTCAGGGGTACCTCCATGTCTAGATCTGGAGCAGGTGGTTATTAGTTCCTCCACTTCTCCTACATGAATTTCCTTAAGGCAGGGAACCAGGGACCCCACACGTGATTCCTTCCAGTCTGTCCTGTCCCATCATAAGGTCATCACCATCATAAGCTCCCACAGTGACAGCCTCCTTCCCAAAGGGCCTCTCCAGCCAGCCCTGGGGCCAGGCCTCCACATCCAAGGACCCAGCTTCCTCTGCCTGGAAGGAGCTCCTAGCAAGCACTCATTCCTTGAGAGAGATTTGCATGTGTGCTTTCTCCCCAAGGGAAAGCAAACAGCAGTTTCCCAACCAGAGCACAGGGTTTGGACAGGGAGAGGAATCTTCTGGAAGAGGTCTTTCAGCAAAGACGAGTTGAATCAGGAAGAAGCCTGGGGTGTGAAAACACCTCCCTGTGGTGATATAAGGTGACAGGAGAAAAAAATGTGCTGTCTTACATCTTTTCACTGTTTTAAAGGAACTAGCTACCAAAGGCTACTAAATAATCATTTCGTACTCAAAAGCCACACATTTGTATATTATGCAAACCAAATCTGGACTGTGGACCGTGGATGTTGATAGGGTTTTAATCTCTTTGGGGCATCTTGCTTCACTGTTCCCCTGCTCAGCCCTTAGGCAAAGACGAAATACAGGTGGCTGGTTAGAACCACAGTTAGAGATTCCTGACGAGGAAGTCTCGGGTGCTCACTTGGGCCACACTAATGCCCTCTTGCTGAGCCTGCAAGAGCAGGAAATGTCCCCTGCGGTGTTGTACGGGGGTGCTGGTGGGGGTGCGGAGCGAGGATGAGGATAGGGAACAGGGTAGGCTTCTGCGTGGCAGGTGTATGGAGAGAAGGGTGGTTTCACTAGTGTTTTTCAAATAATGTGAACACGAATCACGTGGGAATCTTGTGAAAGTGCAGATTCTAACTTAGTGCGTCTGAACTGGGAGCTGATTTCTTGCATTTCTGATAAACTAGGCGAGGCTGATGCTGCCAGTCTCCCAACCACACTCTGAGTAGCAAGACGGACACAACCGGAAGCGGTGTGGATTCAAAGACAAACGTTTCCCACTTCTGAACATTGCCTGGGTCTCGCTCTGGAGCTGAGCTTGAGTTCCAGCCTGCTCTACAGAGCTCTTAACTGTGTATGCCCACGCCGACTTTGTTGAAGCTCATTACCATTCCCCAGGAGGCAGCGCCTGAGGGCCCCTACTGAATGGTACTGGCTGGAGAGCGGGGCACATGGGTATCTGCTGCCCTCTGCTGGTCACAGTTAGACATGCACAGTCTGCCACACGCTGTTCCCCGGGGCTGCACGGAAGTTTTCAGTCACACCTGAAACCGCCGGAGCAGCCCTAGTCCAGGAAAGCATCAGATTCCTTCCTCCAACCTTGTAGGTTCACACCATAACACACCTTTAGACAGGCACATTTTCCGTTACTCTTGCAGGGCTAGTGCTTCAGATTACACGCTTGGTCTGTTCAGGGGCATTCAGAGTCATCTGGTGGTGGGGGATGGGTGTGTCAGATGACGTTGCAGTTTTTTTCCACCAAAGACAAGAAGGAATGTGTATGTTCAAAAGGATCAAAAATCAAATTGGAGTCAAGCTGTTCTGATAGGCAGCCCCTCCCCTCACTGAGAACCACCAGGGTATCATCATTTTCCAGATGAAGGAACATAAACTCCTAGTGGCAAGCAGCTGGGCGGCCCTGCAAGTGGGGGGCTGGCCCTGGAGCCTAAGTGTGGTCCATATGACTCCCGGTCATGGCTCGGTGCGAGCCAGGGCTGAATCTCCTTCAAGAGCAGGGTGGGTGACCCTTCAGAGCCTCACCACCCTCTCCTGCCCAGTAAGTCAGTTTGGCAAAACAGCTTTTTGCACAGAAGGAGAGGGGAGGGGGCAGCAGAGCAACCTCTCCTATTTATTTTTAATACAAGTACTCTGGGAATGACCCACCTGTGGCCATCTCCAGCCTCCCTTTCTGTAGGACAGTGCTTGTAATGACCACTGAGAAACTCTAAAACTGGGGATTTAAGCCTCAAGACTTTCCTTTTTTAAAAATGTAACATCATGAAATTACACTTCTTATTTCAGAAAGACAGCTGAGGCTAGTTCCAGCCTGCGGGATTGAACTTTGAACAGCATACCGCCCCCACCCCCAGCCCCCATGGTCAAAGCCTCTTAGGACAAAACAGTCACTTTTAGCTTAACAACATTTCCTTGCCTTGTAACGCTGCCTGATCAGATAGACATCAAAATGTACACATAGATTCCAAGCATTTTCAATAGCCAAGGAGGGGTTGCTTTAGATTTAAAAAGATAGCTGAAGCATCCAGTAGTAATTCCAGCCCAAGCTATCTCCTATTTTTGTAGTAACTTTACAACTTATTTGCCTCCCTGACCTATAGCTATCCGTACTTTATGCTGTACGTCTGTTGAGTGATTAAGGACCATAATCAATCATTCATTAATCGGAAACCTTCAGGCCCATTCTCCTCCATAGAGATGATGTCTCTGTGCAATATAACCCAAGATACTCATAGGGATTACGGTGTGAATACCTTTGAGGGGGAGCGCCATTATTTTTGCCTACCATAACCCTTATGTTATTTCTCATAAGAGTGTAAACTTGAGGCCAGTCTCTATTATCCCAGGATTCAAAATGTCTGAATAAAAAAACAGAAAGTGTTGACTACACAGCCAAATTCCTTTCCTCTGCATATACAGCTTAAATGAATATTGCTTCGCAATGAGAGAGGTCCCATAGCAGGGTCTGTGGGAAGCACTCTATCCCTGGTTAAAATTTGTCCAAGACCGTGAGGATATGATTAGCCCTCAGACAGGGCACTGAAGTTCTCCAGTTCTATTTAAAAGTTGTGGTGCTCTAGTCCTGCTTATAGTTTGTCCAATCACCAGGAAAGACCGGTTAGCACTCGGTGGTGCCAACGTGGTGGAGCATCTCCATGGGCTGCAGACCCCAATTAACTTTCATCCACTGGGGGGCCTCTAAGTCTTCCACCGGATATTGGCAGATCTGCTGTGAACATCCCTGGCTGGGATACCTCAGACTCCATTTGCACGAAGATTCCTGCTAAACCAGCTTGTGTGGATATCCAAGCTCATTCCCATTGCTGGTCTGGGGCATGTTGTCTTAATAGTGCCCTAATTGCAAGGCCCAGTTTATCAGGGCTGTGTTATTATCTTTGTCCTTCCTGGGAAGAGATGCCTTCCAGCTCTCCTATCTGTATTAGAAGGTCTTTGCCTGCAGTATGTTTTCCACATTATGAACAAATTCTGTCTGACGCAACTGTCCCAGTCCGGCTCCTGATTCTCTTTAGGTCGCTCCTTTGGAGTGGGCCCAGTACTGTTTGATCCGTCAGACACATGGCTGCTCTTGAGTACTAGAGGTTAGTACAATCAGGAAATAAAGTGAGCTCCTCAGGCTAAGATCACACAAGTAGTAATAGCGACCCTGAAGGAAATTTTGGTTTGTGTTTACCGTAGAGCTTCTCCCAGGCTTCCAGGTTGAAATTTTGTCTTTTCATTCTAAGGACCAAGATACACGTACTTTCCTTTGTCAATGAACCAAGTATCCAAGTACCCTGCATGAATTTTTTTATCCACAATAGTTGTTTTTGTACACAATATTATGGCAGAGGGGACTTGTCATGGATAACCTTCTACCATTATACGCAATACCTTTCTCACACCTTCATCATCCCCATTAAAGACCCGCGTTAGCCTCCTCCAAGAATCCCTACATCGATTCTATCAGCACGAAAGGCTCATTGCCAGGCAAAGGCAGTGCTGTGTAGAGTGTCCTTGCATCAGCTTGACCTACGATGGTTTCTGCTGCACTCCCAGGCTACTTTACCCTCATGCGTGTAAAAGGCTTTGGGTCTCCACAGCTAGATGGGGTTCATATGCTAAATCAGACTCACAGGATCCAATATGACAATGCTTACAAGTCTGTAGCTTATTGTAGGAAAAAGATACAATATGGAAGCAACCTTAAAGAATGTACGTTACTGTTAGAGGCTGCCTCACAGCAAAGGGGCTTGAGTTCCAATTTTTCTGCCATTGTTCAGGCTATTTCAGGACACACTTTAATCTCTTGGATCAGGAACCAGCAATTTAGGTACAGAATCCCTTGAAATTAGGGGGTCCCAACGGGGTCTCAGTGTTTCTTATGCTTTACTGGTATATTAACATTTTCTTGTTACACAACCAATAGTAAAGGCAGAGGCCTCTGGAAATTTCCACTGAGGTAGGAATGATCAATATCATTGTTTTCAACAATGTCGTCAAGCTGGTACAAACTGCCTTGAAATTCCTCAGACCCAAGCAACACATATTAAAAAGCAACACAGTATTCAATCAGGTTTCATACCTTGTGAAATGTAAGCACATTTATTATTTTATTTAGCTCAGGTTATTTCTAGGCCTGTGGAGTTCACTCTCACAGCACACATGGATATATAAACTGCTTCCTAATAAATCTCCATTTGTCTTATTTAGAGATGCATTTCCAGTGAAATTTTATAGATGTTTAATGATTTTTTCAAAATTTTATGTTTTAAAAAAATCACTTTTATGCTAATGGAAGTTCTAATGATGATTTGATTTAGAATTCAGAAGAAAAATTTTCTAACCCTTAGAACTTTATGGTCATAGGAAATAAAATATAACACAAATTTCAATTTATACATATTGTTGTTGCAGAGAAACATGATATAGTGAACTTCCAGCACAAAAAGGCGTTACATTAGGATAAAAATCTGTGAGGATGGTAGCCTGGAATTACAAGTTGAAGGAGAAAAAGGCAGGATGTAAAGTTTCTAAAATGCCAAAGAAAATCTTACATTTAGGAGTGATTTGTTTAACGTTAATATTTTTTAATGATGATATACTAGAATTACTAACTTTTTGCATTTATTTCAAAAATTCTATCTTTTGCAACATTTCTTCTGATAAAAATACTAGGTTTCATTATAGAGTGTGAGAAGGCACAGAGTTTCCCCAAATCCTTCCTAGATTTTTCCATGTGCATAAAAAAGTTTTGAAGACATTGCCCTAAAGAAACGTACTTGGATATACTAGGAGAATTGTCAACATTTTTTTTTGGTAGCATTTTCCAAATGACAAAAAAAATTGTTTTTAAATGTAAGCAATCCAAATGTCCATATAGAATTAAGCCTCAGCTCAAGCAAATGTTATGTAATGAGGTGGTGGTGGAACTGGTCATTCTTCAGTTCAGCAGCTGGCAAACTACAGCCCGAGGGCCAATTCTGGCTTGCCACCTGTTTGGTAAATAAGATGTTATTGAACACACTACCCACTTAAATGTTTTCAGTCTCCCCTAAATAATATCAACAAGGCTGTAAAGGTGGCCATTGATATAGATACTGCCACATGACTGTGCCTATGTCCACCAGAATGAGAATGAGGTGGAGGAGCCATCCAAGAGAGGATCCAAGGGAAGGCTGGGAAGCGGGAGGACCTCTTCCCTGTTAGCAAGCTGGGTCCCACTCATTTGGTGGGAGGGCTGCCCTTCCAGGCAGGCGGAAGTAATTGGATTTGGTCCACACCCAGGATCCTGCCAGCCCCTCCTCTAAGTACTCCTATTATTTCTCCCACCCCTACATTGCCACCTGTATAACATCTTGGGTACAAACATGTCCACACTCTATAGATCAGTACTGCTGTGTGGACACACTTCTGCCACCCCACTGGGTCTTGAGCTGGTTTTCCCGTAGTGGTTGTCAACCTTAAAAATAAAAGTTATTTTATAGCAAAATGAGTTTATTCAGGAATAGCAGAGGAAGTACAATTTGGGACAAGCAAACTATAGAAAATCACAGGCAAGTCAGAAGAGACAAAGGGAAGGTCAGCTTCTATTAGGTTTCAGGAGGACATTTGAGGAGGGTTGTTTTGAGCAAAAGGTCACTGGAAAACAAGAGTTTGAGGTTGTGGTCATTTCCCATGGGCTGCAAGCCATGGTCAGTGCGTTGTTGTTGGGGCAGGGAGAGACCTTCTTTCTCTTAAAGGCAGGAGATAAAAATTCCTACATGAAAAGTGTTCTTGCTTGTCAAGACATGAATTATTTTCCTGATGGTCTTGCAGGCTGTAGCTAGTGGTACATGTGTGAGAGCGCCCCCTTCAGGGCTTCCTGGCTGTATTTTAAATGAGGCTTCCTCTTTCATTTTCACAAGCTGATGGCTTCGCTGAGCCATCGCCCGTGCCCTTGGCCTCCCTGCTTTCCGTCAGCGGGATCCAGCTAACTCCGTGATAGTCAAAGGCCAACGGTGAGGTCAGGGATTGATCTTGAAACCCTGCTTTTCAGTACCGTGGTTTCTGTGACCCACAGGTTCTTGGCCAGGGATATTTTGGAAAATGGTGGCAGCATTTTTTTATTGTCACCCATGAGTTTCATTTTAGTTGAGTCTAGTAAAAGGTGAGTTGCAAAATGCTATAAAAAGAGGAGTGGGGTTGAGCGAGAGTGGGTTGAGAATCACTGGGTCTGTATTACACCCAACTTGCTAAAAACCACTAGTTACAGTTGCTTGGAAAGTGCACGCATCTGGTTGGACAAATAGACCCCACTGTACACAGTGGTTGAGTCTGGATGAACTCCTTGTAGAGTTATCCCTTGGAGCCCATGTGCTGGGAGATGGGGCAATTAAGAGAGAGGGCCATCTGCTCTTAAAGGCTGAAGAATGCTTGCAATGTAAAACTAGACGTAATTCCTGCCCTTACAAAATCTACAGCTGACCCAGAATGACAAATTTGCACAAATACTGATTCGGTGCTGAAATATGCCAAGCAATGGAAGAGGCATATAGAATGCCAGGAGAGCTGAAAAACCACCTTGCTACCAACACTTAAGACATGGCATTGACTTGCTGAGGACCCTGATGACCTTTCATACTTGGATCATGAACTTAGCTAACTTTGCTACAAATGGCCTGCCTCCTGATGGTTAGATCAGGGTGTAAGTCAAAAGGCAGGGAAAAGGAATATGATGTGGCCCTTTCTTCTCACTAGTGCAAGTCTTTCTGTTGAAGTTAGAGTCCACCTTCTTTAAGGGAACATTAGTGAAGGAAGCCTAACAGAGGTGCGCAAGAGCAGAAATGGACTATCTGGACATCTGTCTCCTTCACGGGGATTACAAATTTGAGCTGCAGTATGTCCCAATCTCTAGTTCCCAAATAGGTGCTGGAAAACAGCAACTGTGCCAAGGCTGGGAGCTGGAGTGGGCTGAAGAGGAGGTCTTGTGCCTCTTGACTTGAAGTGCAGGTTGTCAGGATGAGACGATGGAGCAGAAAGGCACTGGCCTGGAAGGGAGGCTGAGTCCATGTGAGGCTTGGATTTGGCCACGTGCCTAGGTTTTCTGAGAGAATCAAGGTTTCTGGCAACCCTGGCAAGCTGCCCCTGTCACATTCCTTTGTCCTGATTCCACGCCAAGGGTTAGCCTCCCAGGGGAGTTTGTACATAATGATATTTCAGGGCTCAACTCCCTTGTTAACCAAGGCAGAACCTGGGAGTGCCACCTTGGAGAAAAGCCCAAGTATAGTCATGCTGGAGAGTTGCCAGTCTTCAGTGAGGAACTAGAATGCATGGCCTGGGGTTTGGCTCCTGCCTGCTGCTGAGAGGTGGGAGGCATGGGAATCCAGAGCTCTCTTGCCTCTTGATCTGCTAGGGTGAGGGTAGCAAGCTATCCCTGACTTAAGACTTCTTGAGGCTGCAAGAATGAAAGTTGATCATTATCCTCCCCAGAAAACCACTCCTCTAGAAGCTAACCCCTGTCTGGTGATTTTGAAATTGAAGTTTTCACACAACTGTGTAAGTAGCCTGGTTATATGAAGTTAATGCCAAAGGTGATAATGGTGACTTTGGAATGTGCTAACAGAGATTGAAAACCAAACCAGCAGGTTCTATAATATAAGAATGTATATAATGCAGGAGATTCATTTAGATTTCACTTAAACCTTAAAGTTTGATCAACATATTATACCACATCAGACAAAAACCACATGATCATCTCCATAAATGCTGAAAAAGCATTCAACAAAATTCAACATCCATTTGTTATAAAAACTCTCAACAAAATGGGTATAGAGGGCAAGTACCTCAACATAATAAAGGCCATATATGACAAACCCACAGCCAACATCATACTTAACAGTGAGAAGCTGAAAGCTTTTCCTTTAAGATCAGGAACAAGACAAGGTTGCCCACTCTCTCCACTTTTATTCAACATAGTTCTGGAGGTCCTAGCCACAGCAATCAGAGAACACAAGGAAATAAAAGGCATGCAGATTGGTATGGAAGAAGGTAAACTGTCATTGTTTGCAGATGACATGATATTGTACATAAAAAACCCAAAAGAATACACTCTAAAACTACTAGAACTAATATCTGAATTCAGCAAAGTTGCAGGATACAAAATTAATATACAGAAATCTGTTGCATTCCTATACACTAATTATGAACTAACAGAAAGAGAAATCAGGAAAACAGTTCCATTAACAACTGCATCAAAAGAATAAAATACCTAGGAATAAACCTAACCAAGGAAGTGAAAGACCTATACCCTGAAAACTACAAGACACTCACGAGAGAAATTAAAGAAGATACCAATAAATGGAAATACATCCCATGCTCATGAATAGGAAGAATTAATATTGTCAAAATGGCCATCCTGCCTAAAGCAATCTACAGATTCAATGCAATCCCTATTAAAATACTGACAGCATTCCTCAATGAACTAGAGCAATTAGTTCTAAAATTCATATGGAACCACAAAAGACCTCAAATAGCCAAAGCAATTCTGAGAAGGAAGAATAAAGCAGGGGTGATTATGCTCCATGACTTCAAGCTCTACTACAAAGTCACAGTAATCACTATAATTTGGTACTGACACAAGAACAAACCCATAGATCAATGGAACAGAATAGAGAGCCCAGATATAAACCCAAGCACATATGGTCAATTAATATATGATAAAGGAGCCATGGAAATACAATGGGGAAATGACAGCCTCTTCAACAACTGGTCTTGGCAAAACTGGACAGCCACACATAAGAGAATGAAACTGGATTATTGTCCAACCCCATACACAAAAGTAAACTCAAAATTGATCAAAGACCTGAATGTAAGTCATGAAACTATAATACTCTTAGAAAAAAACATAGGCAAAAATTTCTTGAATATAAACATGAGCAACTTTTTCCTGAACGTATCTTCTCGGGCAAGGGAAAAAAAGCAAAAATGAACAAATGGGACTACATTGAGCTAAAAAGCTTCTGTATGGCAAAGGACACCATCAGCAGAACAAAAAGGCATCCTGCGGTATGGGAAAATATATTTGTGAATGACATATCTGACAAGGGGTTAACATCCAAATTTTATAAAGAACTCAAATGTCTAAACACCTAAAAAGCAAATAACCCAATTAAAAAATGGGTGAAGAATATGAACAGACAATTCTCCAAAGAGGAAATTCAGATGGCCAATAGGCAGGCACATGAAAAGATGCTCCACATCACTAATTATCAGGGAAATGCTAACGAAAACCACAATGAGATATCACCTCACACCAGTTAGGATGGCCAACATCAAAAAGACTAGGAACAACAAATGCTGGCGAGGATGCAGAGAAAGGTAACCCTCCTACACTGCTGGTGGGAATGTAAATTAGTTCATCCACTGTGGAAGGCAATATGGAGGCTCCTCAAAAAAGTAAAAATAGAAATATCATTTGACCTGGGAATTCCACTACTAGGAATTTACCCAACGAAAACAAGTTCTCAGATTCACAAAGACATATGTGCCCCTATGTTTATTGCAGGATTATTTACAATAGCCAATATACAGAAGCCACCTAAGTGTCTATCAGTAGATGAATGGATAAAGAAGAGGTGGGGTGCTACATACACACAATGGAATACTATTCAGCCATAAGAAAGAAACAAATCCTACCATTTGCAACAACATGAATGGAGCTAGAGGGTATTATACTCAGGGATATAAGCCAGGCAGAGAAAGACAGGAACCAAATAATTTCCCTCATTTGTGGAGTATAATGACAAAGCAAAACTGAAGGAACAAAACAGCAGCAGACTCACAGACTACAAGAAGGGACTAATGGTTACCAAAGGGGAGGGGTGGGGAAGGGTGGGTTGGGAGGGAGGGAGAAGGGGATTGAGGGATATTATGATTAGTACACATGGTGTTGGGAGAGATCATGGGGAAGAGAGTGTAGCACAGAGAAGGCAAGTAGTGACTCTGTGGCATCTTACTACACTGAAGGACAGTGACTTCAATGTGGTATGGGGGGACTTGATAATATGGGTGAATGTAGTAATCACATTGTTTTTCATGTGAAACCTTCATACAAGTACATATCAATGATACCTTAATAAAAAAATTTTGAAAACCTTAAAGATTTTAATTTGTACAAACTTCAAGTTCTTAAAGTTGGTGCTCTGTAGCTTGAAAAAATGATACGAAGTTGTACATGTTTAGCACAAGTTAGGGTCTCAAAACCTCATTGAATGGCACCACGGGCTCAGATGCACATTGCACCAAACCTTTTGTTCTTCATTTACAGCCCAGGATGGACTTTATCCCCAGAGATGATAAAGGAAATGTTCTGTCCAGTAAAACAACATTCTTGGATTCTGGGAAGTAGGCTGCATCTTCTAAGTGTGCTGGGAGTGAAAACTTTCCTTTAGTCATCCATCCACAAGGGTCTACACTGGAGTGAAAGGCTGATGTACCTGGTGCTGTTTAATTTCACCAATGTCATTCTCTAATTCTTTGAGCTCCTTCCTAATCACCTTTGGTTTGGGGGTCCATATGACACTATTTGTATTTTCAAAGGCTAAGGCTGAGTCCTCAAAGGAGACTGGAAATCTGGAGGATGCACATGTTATTTGCAAACCAGGGGGCAGGGTTTGAAACAGAGGTTTTGCCCTGGGTATTAGCTGAGAAACTAATAAGTTATTGAACTCCTCTAAACACCTTAAAAAAGTCTTATGGCACATACAAATAACATGTATCTTTTAGGGTGTGGTAATTTAAAGATTAAGATAGCTAGCTTTAAGTGCCAGGAGACCTTATTTAATCATCCAACCCTTCGGAGGTAGCTACTATTATCACCTCCACTTCCAGATGAGGACATTGAGACCTAGATAGGTTAGTAACTTTTCCAGATCATGTGACAAGTGTGTCACAGAGCTGGGATTGGACCTGGGTCTAAGTGTCTCTAAAATACAACCACCAAAGCCTTTAATGTGGTGCTTCACACACAGTGCATATATACATTCAAATATCAGGAGATATGAGTCCCCAATGTCTCAGGTCAAATAATGACCTATTCTACATAATTCACATTCAAAATTGAGTCAATGAATGAAAGTCTTTCTATGATAAGTTACATCACAGAAACCACTGTATCCTTTTGCAAATGCTAGCAGAGAATAACGTGAATGAACAAACTGCACATGAATACTGAAGACAATTCCAGGAGTGAATTATACTACTTCTGTTAGCTTTCAGCATAGGGCACAGGTAGTTAGTTAGGCGTTAGTACTGTGTTGCACAGCCTAAAAATGTATTAAGCCTACCCTTTCTGAAGAGCTTAGTATTGCTACAACTACATTCAATGTAACTGTTCTGTGGGTTGTGCTTGTTCAAAAGTATTTACCAGTAAACACAGCATTCTTGGTGCTTTGAACTTGAATGACTATCAGTAAGGAAATTTAGATAGCAAAATGCATTTGATAACTGAAGGAAAGGGTAATGGAACAAAAACAAATCATCTCATAATGGCAAGGTTAGTGATCTTGTAAGTGTAATTTGAAGAGAATTACCTTTGGCATGTAAGTCGTTAAATTTGCCCATTAGCAGGAGAAAAGATGTTAAAACAAAATGTGAAGAAAACTCTCTGGATTTCTGTGGTGGTTTTTTTTTTAAGATGATTTTATAAGTTGGTGTATTTTTTAATACAATTTTTTAAATTAAGGTATTATTGATATACACTCTTATGAAGGTTTCACATGAAAAACAATGTGGTTACTACATTCACCCATATTATCGAGTCCCCTCCGAAACCACATTGCAGTCATTGTCTATCAGTGTAGTAAGATGCCACAGAGTAAATACTTGTATTCTCTGTGCTACACTGTCTTCCCCATGATCCCTCACACACACCATGTGTACTAATCATAATACCCCTCAATCCACTTCTCCCTCCCTCCCAACCCACCCTCCCCACCCCTCCTCTTTGGTAACCGCTAGTCTCTTCTTCTGTGTGTCTGCTGCTGTTTTGTTCCTTCAGTTTTGCTTCATTGTTATACTCCACAAATGAGGGAAATCATTTAGTACTTGTCTTTCTCCGCCTGGCTTATATCACTGAGCATAATACCCTCCAGCTCCATCTATGTTGTTGCAAATGGTAGGATTTGTTTATTTCTTATGGCTGAATAGTATTCCATTGTGTATATGTAGCACCTCTTCTTTATCCATTCATCTACTAATGGGCATTTAGGTGGCTTCCATATCTTGGCTATTGTAAATAGTGCTGCAATAAACATAGGGGCACATATGTCTTTGTGAATCTGAGAACTTGTTTTCGTTGGGTAAATTCCTAGGACTGGAATTCCCAGGTCAAATGGTATTTCTATTTTTATTTTTATTTTTATTTATTTTTTTTTGTAGATAATTATTTTTTATTGAAGGGTAGTTGACACACAGTATTACATTAGTTTCAGGTGTACAACACAGTGATTCAACATTTATATACATGATAATTCTAGGTACCAGCTATCACCATACCAAGTTGTTACAATATTTTGACTATATTCCTTATGCTATACATTACATCCCAGTTACTTATTTATTTTACAATTGAAAGTGTGTACTTTTTTTTTTTTTGTGAGGGCATCTCTCCTATTTATTGATCAAGTGGTTGTTAACAACAATAAAATTCTGTATAGGGGAGTCAATGCTCAATGCACAATCATTAATCCACCCCAAGCCTAATTTTTGTTAGTCTCCAATCTTCTGAAGCATAACGAACAAGTTCTTACATGGAGAACAAATTTTTATATAGTGAATAAGTTACATGGTGAACAGTACAAGGGCAGTCATCACAGAAACTTTCAGTTTTGATCATGCATTATGAACTATAAACAATCAGTCCAAATATGAATATTCGTTTGATTTTTATACTTGATTTATATGTGGACACCACATTTCTCTCTTTATTATTATTATTTTTAATAAAATGCTGAAGTGGTAGGTAGATGCAAGATAAAGGTAGAAAACATAGTTTAGTGTTCTAAGAGAGCAAATGTAGATGATCAGGTGTGTGCCTGTAGACTATGTGTTAATCCAAGCTAGACAAGGGCAATAAAACATCCACGGATGCAGCAGATTTCTCTCAGAACAGGGGGGGAGAGGTTCTAAGCCTCACCTCTGTTGATCCCCAATTTCTCACCTGATGGCCCCGCTGCGACTGTGCCTGTTTTAGGTTGTTCCTCCCTTGAGAAATCTTACCCGTCTCTGGCTAACCAGTCATCTTCCAGGGCCATACAGGGAAATGTAAAGTTGGTAAGTGAGAGAGAAGCCTTATTGTTTGAAAAGGTTAGTTTTTTACTTCTTTGCATATTTATGCCCTGTGGCTTCTATGCCCAGCATTTGTCTTGAGGTATCTTTACCACATGGAAGAATTATGATACATGGTAAATTCGATATGAGGCACGAATTCTATTTAAGGGTTGTAATTAGGAAGGAAGAAGAAAAGCTATAGAAGTAGAAGGCAGAGGAAACATGGGAAGATTGATTATTTCTTTGACATTTCTTCTTGTAGAGTAACATAAGCATGTATAGGTTTTAAACTACTAATTAAATTGTGCACACACATTAACATAATAGGAGTACACATAACCAAAGCATACCTATAATTACCAGCCATCTCCAGTGAAACCAAGAAAACCAGTTAGGCACCTTAGGCATTTGTGAAAACTTATCTATGATATGGTGGATATTGTCCAACTGAACTTGAACAGTCTGAGAGAAATCAGACAAATTAAAACAGCCCATTCCTGGTAACTGTTCACATCCCATATGTTCTTTTAACAGTAGATAGTCTGTAGTTGTAAGATTTTGGAGTGCTACAATTTGCACTTCTCCTAATTCTTGGTTGAGTTCCAACAGTATAGATCCAGTCAAATTTGTTGTTTTACTGAATGCACAGGCCAGCTTAGATATCTCCTTCTTCATTCCCATGGCAAGTCCAGGAACTGGTGGGATGAGTGCATCTACACCTGTAGCAGCATGTGGATCTTTGTAGGGGGTTTTTGATGATCATCTTCTTGCATGAGTCTTCCAGAGAGTGCTGATGTTGGAAGTTCTTTTTCATATTGTATCTTAGTTCATTTTCAGGGTAGCCAACTTAGGCTTTGATCCTCTGTATAACCAGGTCCCCTCTATAAACCCCTTTACAGTCACTATCCATCAGCATAGCAAAATGTTGTAGAATCACTACTTGTCTTCTCTGTGTTGTACACCCCTCCCCTTTCTCCCACCACCCCCATGCATGCTAATCTTAATACTCCCCTTCTTCTCCCCTACCCTTATTCCTCCCTACCCACCCATCCTCCCCAGTCCCTTTCCCTTTGGTACCTATTAGTCCATTCTTGAGTTCTGTGATTCTGCTGCTGTTTTGTTCCATCAGTTTTTCCTTTGTTCTTATACTCCACAGATGAGTGAAATCATTTGGTATTTCTCTTTCTCCGCTTGGCTTATTTCGCTGAGCATAATACCCTCCAGCTCCATCCATGTTGCGGCAAATGGTAGGATTTGCCCTTTTCTTATGGCTGAGTAGTATTCCATTGTGAATATGTACCACATCTTCTTTATCCATTCATCTATAGATGGACATTTAGGTTGCTTCCAATTCTTAGCTATTGTAAATAGTGCTGCAATAAACATGGGGGTGTATCTGTCTTTCTCAAACTTGATTGCTGCGTTCTTAGGGTAAATTCCTAGGAGTGGAATTCCTGGGTCAAATGGTAAGTCTGTTTTGAGCATTTTGATGTACCTCCATACTGCTTTCCACAATGGTTGAACTAATTTACATTCCCACCAGCAGTGTAGGAGGGTTCCCCTTTCTCCACGGCCTCGCCAACATTTGTTGCTGTTTGTCTTTTGGATGGTAGCCATCCTTACTGGTGTGAGGTGATACCTCATTGTAGTTTTAATTTGCATTTCTCTGATAATTAGCGATGTGGAGCATCTTTTCATGTGTCTGCTGGCCATCTGTATTTCTTTTTTAGAGAACTGTCTGTTCAGTTCCTCTGCCCATTTTTTAATTGGGTTATTTGTTTTTGTTGAGGCATCTGAGCTCTTTATATATTCTGGACGTCAAGCCTTTATCGGATCTGTCATTTTCAAATATATTCTCCCATACTGTAGGGTTCCTTTTTGTTCTATTGATGGTGTCTTTTGCTGTACAGAAGCATTTCAGCTTATATAGTCCCACTTGTTCATTTTTGCTGTTGTTTTCCTTGCCTGGGGAGATATGTTCAAGAAGAGGTCACTCATGTTTATGTCTAAGAGGTTTTTGCCTATGTTTTTTTCCAAGAGTTTAATGGTTTCATGACTTACATTCAGGTCTTTGATCCATTTTGAGTTTACTTTTGTATATGGGGTTAGACAATGGTCCAGTTTCATTCTCCTACATGTAGCTGTCCAGTTTTGCCAGCACCATCTGTTGAAGAGACTGTCATTTTGCCATTGTATGTCATGGCTCCTTTATCAAATATTAATTGACCATATATGTCTGGGTTAATGTCTGGATTCTCTAGTTGTTCCATTGGTCTGTGGCTCTGTTCTTGTGCCAGTACCAAATTGTCTTGATTACTATGGCTTTATAGTAGAGCTTGAAGTTGGGAAGTGAGATACCCCCTACTTTATTCTTCTTTCTCAGGATTGCTTTGTCTATTCGGGGTCTTTGGTGTTTCCATATGAATTTTTGAATTATTTGTTCCAGTTCATTGAAGAATGTTGCTGGTAGTTTCATAGGGATTGCATCAAATCTGTATATTGCTTTGGGCAGGACGGCCATTTTGACGATATTAATTCTTCCTAGCCATGAGCATGGGATGAGTTTCCATCTGTTAGAGTCCCCTTTAATTTCTCTTAAGAGTGACTTGTAGTTTTCAGAGTATAAGTCTTTCACTTCTTTGGTTAGGTATATTCCTAGGTATTTTATTTTTTTTGATGCAATTGTGAATGGAGTTGTTTTCCCGATTTCTCTTTCTGTTGGTTCATTGTTAGTGTAAAGGAAAGCCACAGATTTGTGTGTGTTGATTTTGTATCCTGCAACTTTGCTGTATTCCAATATCAGTTCTAGTAGTTTTGGGGTGGAGTCTTTAGGGTTTTTTATGTACAGTATCATGTCATCTGCAAATAGTGACAGTTTAATTCTTCTTTACCAATCTGGATTCCTTGTATTTCTTTGTTTTGTCTAATTTCTGTGTCTAGGACCTCCAGTACAATGTTGAATAACAGTGGGGAGAGTGGGCATCCCTGTCTTGTTCTCGATCTCAGAGGAAAAGGTTTCAGCCTCTCCCTGTTCAGTATAATGTTGGCTGTGTGTTTATCATATATGGCCTTTATTATGTTGAGGTACTTGCCCTCTATACCCATTTTGTTGAGAGTTTTTATCATGAATGGATGTTGAATTTTGTCAAATGCTTTTTCAGCATCTATGGAGATGATCATGTGGTTTTTGTCCTTCTTTTTGTTGATGTGGTGGATGATGTTGATGGATTTTCAAATGTTGTACCATCCTTGCATCCCTGGGATGAATCCCACTTGGTCATGGTGTATGATCCTCTTGATGTATTTTTGAATTCGGTTTGCTAATATTTTGTTGAGTATTTTTGCATCTACGTTCATCAGGGATATTGGTCTGTAGTTTTCTTTTTTGGTGGGGTCTTTGCCTGGTTTTGGTATTAGGGTGATGTTAGCTTCATAGAATGAGTTTGGGAGTATCCCCTACTCTTCTATTTTTTGGAAAACTTTAAGGAGAATGGGTATTATGTCTTCCCTGTATGTCTGATAAATTTCCGAGGTGAATCCATCTGGTCCAGGGGTTTTGTTCTTCGGTAGTTTTTTGATTACCGCTTCAATTTCATTGCTGGTAATTGGTCTCTTTAGATTTTCTGTTTCTTTCTGGGTCAATCTTGGAAGGTTGTATTTTTCTAGGAAGTTGTCCATTTCTCCTAGGTTTCCCAGCTTGTTAGCATATAGGTTTTCATAGTACTCACTAATAATTCTTTGTATTTCTGTGGGGTCCGTCGTGATTTTTCCTTTCTCATTTCTGATACTGTTGATTTGTGTTGACTCTCTTTTCCTCTTAATAAGTCTGGCTAGAGGCTTATCTATTTTGTTTATTTTCTCAAAGAACCAGCTCTTGGTTTCATTGATTTTTGCTATTGCTTTATTCTTCTCAATTTTATTTATTTCTTCTCTGATCTTTATTATGTCCATCCTTCTGCTGACCTTAGGCCTCATTTGTTCTTTTTCCAATTTCGATAATTGTGACATTAGACCATTTATTTGGGATTGTTCTTCCTTTTTTAAATATGCCTGGATTGCTATATACTTTCCTCTTAAGACTGCTTTTGCTGTGTCCCACAGTAGTTGGGGCTTAGTGTTGTTGTTGTCATTTGTTTCCATATGTTGCTGGATCTCCATTTTGATTTGGTCATTGATCCATTGATTATTTAGGAGTGTGTTGTTAAGCCTCCATGTGTTTGTGAGCCTTTTTGCTTTCATTGTACAGTTTATTTCTAGTTTTACACCTTTGTGGTCTGAAAAGTTGGTTGGTAGGATTTCAATCTTTTGGAATTTACTGAGGCTCTTTTTGTGGCCTAGTATGTGGTCTATTCTGGAGAATGTTACATGTGCACTGAGAAGAATGTGTATCCTGTTGCTTTTGGATGTAGAGTTCTGTAGATGTCTATTAGGTCCATCTGTTCTAGTGTGTTGTTCAGTGCCTCTGTGTCCTTACTTATTTTCTGTCTGGTGGATCTGTCCTTTGGAGTGAGTGGTGTGTTGAAGTCTCCTAAAATGAATGCATTGCATTCTATTTCCTCCTTTAGTTCTGTTAGTGTTTATTTCAGGTATGTTGGTGCTCCTGTATTGGGTGCATATATATTTATAATGGTTATATCCTCTTGTTGGACTCAGCCCTTTATCATTATGTAATGTCCTTCTTTATCTTTTGTTACTTTCTTTATTTTGAAGTCTATTTTGTCTGATACCAGAATTGCAACACCTGCTTTCTTCTCTCTGTTGTTTGCATGAAATGTCTTTTTCCATCCCTTGGCTTTAAGTCTGTGAATGTCTTTGGGTTTGAGGTGAGTCTCTTGTAAGCAGCATATGGATGGATCTTGCTTTTTTATCCATTCTATTACTCTGTGTCTTTTGATTGGTGCATTCAGTCCATTTACATTTAGGGTGATTATTGAGAGATATGAACTTATTGCCATTGCAGGCTTTAAGTTTGTGGTTACCAAATGTTCAGGGTTAGCTTCTTTACTATCTTACTGTCTAACTTAACTCGCTTGTTGAGCTATTATAAACGCAGTTGATGATTCTTTATTTCTCTCCCTTCTTATTCCTCCTCCTCCCTTCTTCATATGTTGGGTGTTTTGTTCTGTGCTCTTTTTAGGGGTGCTCCCATCTAGAGCAGTCCCTGTAGGATGCCCTGTAGAGGTGGTTTGTGGGAGGCAAATTCCTTCAACTTTTGCTTGTCTGGGAATTGTTTAATCCTGCCATCATATTTAAATGATAGTCGTGCTGGATACAGTATCCTTGGTTCAAGGCCCTTCTGTTTCATTGCATTAAGTATATCATGCCATTCTCTTCTGGCCTGTAGGGTTTCTGTTGAGAAGTCTGATGATAGCCTGATGGGTTTTCCTTTGTAGGTGACCTTTTTTTTCTCTCTGGCTGCCTTTAATACTTTGTCCTTGTCTTTGATCTTTGCCATTTTAATTATTATGTGTCTTGGTGTTGCCCTCCTTGGATCCCTTGTCATGGGAGTTCTGTGTACCTCTGTGGTCTGAGAGGCCATTTCTTCCCCTAGTTTGGGGAAGTTTTCGTCAATTATTTCTTCAAAGACACTTTCTATCCCTTTTTCTCTCTCTTCTTCTTCTGGTGCCCCTATAATGCGGATATTGTTCCATTCAATTGGTCACTCGGCTTTCTTAGAATTCTTTCATTCCTGGAGATCCTTTTATCTCTCTCTGCATCAGCTTCTCTGCGTTCCTGTTCTGTGTTTTCTAGTCCATTAATGGTCTCTTGCATCTCGTCCATTCTGTTTTGAAGTCCTTCCAGAGCTTGTTTTATTTCTGTATTCTCCTTCCTTAGTTCATGCATATTTCTCTGCAAGTCCATCACCATGGTTATGACTTTTGTTTTGAATTCTTTTTCAGGAAGACTGGTTCCTTCTCAGGGGAAGATGTAGAAGATGTTGAAGCTGTCTGGGTTAGTCTTGTCTGGATCATATTTTTTTGCCTTTTCATGTTGACAGGTGCTATTGACTGTCAGCTGGGAGGGCCACACTTTTCACTTGCTACTGGCCTTTCTTTACTGGGACAACTGCGACCCCTAGTGGCTTGTGTTGGGTAATTGCGTGTAGACTGGGTGTTTGTGTCTTGCCCGGCCAATATGGAGGAATTTCCCTTTCTGTGGGTGTAGTCTCCTTGGGCTGTTTCTCTGCTTTCGCAGTGCCCGGAGGGGTAATGGACCAGGGGGCTGTTTGGCTGTTTACCTCCGTGAGGGGTCTGAGAGCTGTTGCCCAGGGGGTTAGTGCACCCAGTTTTCCCTGTAATTTCCAGCCACTGGGCTGTGACCTGTGTTGTATCTGTCCAGCTGTTATGTCCCTATCCCTTTAAGACTTTAAAAAAGCACTCACTTTTCTTTGTCACAGGGCATCAGCTTTGGAACCCACTCAGAGGTCTTGCTGCCCTATTTCCCTAATTTTCAGCCCTCCACGCATGCACTGTGTCTGTGCTCTGGTGTGGGTGGCTGGGGCTGGGTGTTTAGCAGTCCTGCACTCCCTCTCCCTCCCACCGGGAGCTGGGGGGAGGTGTGCTCGTGTCCCGCCGGGCCGGGGCTTGTATCTTACCCCTTTCACCAGGCGCTGGGCTCTCGCACATGTGGATGTAGTCTGGCTGTTGTCCTGTGTCTTCTGGTCTCTCTTTTAGGATTAGTTGTATTTGTTGTATTTTCAAAAATATATGTTTTTGGGAGGAGATTCCCACTGTCCTACTCATGCCACCATGTTGGCTCCACCATCTATTTTTATTTTTTTGAAGAGCCTCCATATTGCTTTCCACAATGGTTGAACTAATTTACATTCCCACCAGCAGTGTAGGAGGGTTACCTTCCTCTGCATCCTCACCAGCATTTGTTGTTCCTAGTCTTTTCAATGTTGGCCATCCTAACTGGTGTGAGGTGATATCTTATTGTGGTTTTCATTTGCATTTCCCTGATAATTAGCAATGTGGAGCATCTTTTCATGTGCCTGTTGGCCATCTGAATTTCTTCTTTGAAGACTTGTCTGTTCATATCCTTCACCCATTTTTTAATTGGTTTATTTGCTTTTTAGGTGTTGAGGCGTGTGAGTTCTTTATATATTTTGGATGTTAACTCCTTATAGGATATGTCATTCACAAATATATTTTACCATACCGTAGGATGCCTTTTTGTTCTGCTGATGGTGTCCTTTGCTCTACAGAAGCTTTTTAGCTTGATGTAGTCCCATTTGTTCCTTTTTGCTTTTTTTTCCCTTGCCAAAGAAGGGAACGTTCAGGAAAAGTTCAGGAAAAAGTTGCTCATGTTTATATTCAAGAAATTTTTGCCTATGTTTTTTTCTAAGAGTTTTATGGTTTCATGACTTACATTCATGTCTTTGATCTATTTTGAGTTTACTTTTGTGTATAGTGTTACACAATAATCCAGTTTCATTCTCTTACATGTGGCCATCCAGTTTTGCCAACACCAGTTGTTGAAGAAGCTGTCATTTCTCCCATTGTATTTCCATGGCTCCTTTATCATATATTAATTGACCATACATCCTCGCATTTTTATCTGAGCTTTCTATTCTGTTCCATTGATCTATGGGTTTGTTCTTGTGCCAGCATTTGTTGTCCTTATTCTTTTTGATGTTGGCCATCCTAACTGGTGTGAGGTGATACTGTATTTTTCCTTTATTCAGGGTGGTGTTTTTATACAAGTGGAAACACCAATATGCACTGGGATTGAAACTTTATAGGGTAGAGCTGGGGAGGCCACTTGGGGGAAGAAATCAAGAGTTTGGTTTAGGATATGTTTGCAATGCCCACTAGACATCTAAGAGGGGATGTCAAATAGGGGGATATATTAGTGGGGAGTTGGGAGGAAAGGTCTGGGCTGCAGATAAGTATTTGGGAGTCAGTAGCACGTGGGTGGTATATGAAGCCACAAGGTTGGAGAAAGAGGTTTCAGGAAAGTGAATTTTCAAAGTATAAAGAAGTTAGACAATGCCTTCCTACAATTTGTCAGTCACAGAATTCATTCTTAATCAAATGCCTTTTTAAGGAGGTGGAAGTAGTGTCACCTTAAATTATTTAAATCTCTTATAATTAGCAGAGATATGTTTTCACTCTTGCTAGCTGATGGTTCCAAATTATCTACTGATCTTCCATTAATACTTTCTGATGAATGTATCCCATTAAATAAGATATTTGTCTTTGGGAAGGTGGCTTATTGCATTTGATACTGCCAGGTCCCTAATTTAAGGACAATTTGAATCTCTCATGATTTTAAAAGCCAAAGTGACTTCTCACTTTTTAAAAAGCTTATCTCACATCATGTTATTACACATCCATCCTGCCCACCCCTAGTATCACATAGCTGCTTTCCCCCATCTTACAATTGCTTCCTTTTGTCAGAGGAGATAGAAAGAAAAGAAGTGTCAAACTTAAAATGTGACCTTCCCTGAGACAAAATTGCTTCTCCTCCTACAAGCACCATTACAAAAGGAAGCAACAGATGGCTGGGCTCAGCAATGAGTCCAGCTAATTCAAATCCCAGCTCTACCACTTATTTATTAGCTGTGTGATCTCAGGCAGATTTCCTGTTTCCCAAATTGGTTTATTTATCTGCAAAATTGGGACGGCAGTACTAGTTATAGCTAACATCTATTGAATGTTGGCTTAGGATGTGCCAGTTATCCTAAGTCCTTTGCATGTATTATGGATTATTAACTTAAAATTAATTATTATTAACTCATTGGATGCTCACAACAACTCCAAACTGTTCTGTTATTCCCTAACTTGCAGTGCTGTGAAAATGAATGGGGATTATACCCAAAAGGTTCTTAGCATCATGCTTGGCACCAGGCTCATTATTAGCCATCACTATGAGTTATTCTGGGGCCCTGGTCACTGCTTGTCTGGCCTCCTTCCCAGAAGATCAGTTGGATGCAGGGGCGAGGTGTGGCCCCTTCTTGTGTTCTTACAGAATCTTGGGGGCAGGAGGCTGACAGAGCATGAAGACCTAGGACACAACAGAGAAGAATATCTTTTAAAGCAGAGTTTAATGTTAACATATTTTTACACTAATTTTCTCCACAGGTTTTCTCAGTCAGAAGATCATCCCTCCAGGGCAGAATATTGAAGCTGAATCTCCTGATAAGATGATCCCATAGAATCTCTCTAGCCACTTTACTGAAGTGTCACTCTCTCCGTCTGAGATCTATTTTTGCCTCGCTTATCTGAAATCACAATGGGCCTGGCCCTCCTGTAGGCTGAAATCCAGCCAATGTGGTATCTAGATGGGTATGTTCAACCAGGAGCACATTGTCACAGGGAGACTCAGATAAAGAACTTAGAGTTATTTCAGTTATTTAATCTGATCATAGGAGGACTCTGCTAACACTGAGAATTTGAAGATAAAAAGGATAATGAATTATAATAATAACCAAAATGTACTGAGAGTTTACTGTGCGCCAGCCCCATTGGGAGCCCTTTTGGCATATGTTAACTCATTGAAGCGCACAATCACCACATTTTGACAAAAGAGGAAATACAGGAATGGGGAGGCCAAGGGACTTGCTCAAGGTCACCCAGGTTGTAAATAGCTGAACCAAGTTTCAATTTCTATTGTTTTATTCTTCTCAATTTTATTTTTTTAATGCTCTTATCTTTATTATGTCCCTCCTTCTACTGACTTTAGGCCTCATTTGTTGTTCTTTTTCTAGTTTCATTAACTGTGAGTTTAGAGTGTTCATTTGGATTGTTCTTCTTTCTTGAGGTAAGCCTGCATTGCTATATACTTTCCTCTTAGAACTGCCTTTGCTGCATCCCACAGATTTTTCGGTGTTGAGTTGTTGTTTTCATTTCTCTCCATATATTGCTTGATTTCTGTTTTTATTGGGTCATTGATCCATTGGTTATTTAGGAGCATGTTGTTAAGTCTCCATGTGTTTGTGGGACTTTTAGTTTTCTTTGCATAATTTTTTTCTAGTTTCATACCTTTGTGGTCTGAGAAGCTGGTTGGTATAATTTCAATCTTGAATTTACTGAGGCTCTTTTTGTGGCCTAGTATGTGATCTACTCTGGAAAATATTCCATGTGCACTTGAGAACAATGTGTATCCTGCTCCTTCCAAAGTCTTCTGGTACTTTCCCTCCTTGCATTTATGCTCTTTCTTTTTCACTATCCCACCCTGCTTTTGATATGCTGGCTTGCCAAAGAGCTGATTCCAGTGTGTGGCAGAATCTGTATAATCCACAGACATGCCACCTACCATTGAAAGAGAGGTGTGCACTATTTCTGGGTATGGGGTTGGCAAGGGAGGCAAGTTGAACAAGGAAAATGTTTACTGTTGCTACACTTCTTTTTTCTATAATAGTCTTTTATGAAATATTCCAAATGTATAAAAATGCACAGGAAGTAACATAATGAGCATCTTGACCAACCACCTTACAAATTTAATGAATGCTAATAGTTTCCCATATTGGCCTCAAACCTTTTTTAAAAAATTATTAATGAAATAAATAGTTACCAATATGATTAAGGACAGCTCTGTACCCTCCCATCCCTTCTCCTGACTCTCTCCCCAGAGGCAATACCCACCCTCAGGTTAATGAGTCACCTTCTCCTTCTTCTGCCACCCAGTTGCCTATTGCTCAGCTCTTACCCTCCCCTATGTGCCTGGTGGGGTCACTAACTACACTTCCCAGGCTTCCTAGACAGAGAGCTTTGGCTGGGTCTCATCACTGGGAGTTACTTTAGGTGACTGGAGGGCAGGGGGAAGGAAGAAGCCAGGTGTTTACCCCTCAATCTCTACCTTGACTGGCATCTTCAAAAGAAGTTACGTTCCTCTGTGGTCCCAGCTCTTTCCAGACCTTGATTCTATATACCCCCAGATGGATGGCTTCTTGGATTAGGAACATCACTTCCTCTTTTGTGCCCCATCCCTAGGTCTGTGGTCTCTTCCTGCTGCCTTTCTCCCATTTGATATTCCTGCACTTCCATCTCCTGTGATTCTTTCAATTAAATATCCAATGCTCAAAAGTCTTAGAGTGGTTTCTGTTCTCCTGGCTGGACCCTGACTGATGATACCCTTCCCACCCACATTTTTATAGTTTTGATATTTATTTACACATCCATAAATACTCTATGGGATTGTTTTGTATGCTTTTAAAGTGTGAAAAAATTTCCTTCATGTGACTGATTATGATTTCCTTGATTTTAAAGGTTATAGGATAAAAAGATTAGGTTCCTATCAATAAATTATGACATTTTTCATTTCACTTGAATTTAACCAAACACAGGCACATAAATATGCTGATATGAAGAAATGCAACTGCCTAGCTATTCCTGGTTTTATTTCCACATTTCCATGTTGGGTAATGAGGACTTTGTAGGCCTCAGAGTCCGCACCCTCAACATTCTAAGAAATACAGTGAATCCATCCTAAAATGTGTTCACTGTTTCTGCATAGCTGGGAATAAAGCCACACACATGCACCCATCATTATGGGGAGAAAGTCTAAGGTGTACATTGCAGGTGTGGGTTAAATTAACTCTACTCTATGAGTATACAGGGAACTTGCCTCCTCTTTGGAGAGAGAAGAAGGGGAGAATGTGGGGAGGGGAGGATGGTGAGCAGGGTATGGAAAAGGAAGAGAACTTATCATGGAAAGTAGGGAGCTAGGGAGTAGGTCCTCATGTCCCAAGTGTGCTTCTCCACCTATTGTTAGAGATTGGGCTAGAAAAGTGGGCATGAGCTAACCGAGAGATCTAGAAATCACTACTACTGTCCTGCAAGTCTCAGAATTAGACTCACCCATTAGCATTTAAGTGAGATTTGCAAATGCCAACAGGTGATGTCAAGCTCCAGCTGGAACCTGGGGGGGTTTGAATTTCTCAGTCAGACTCCATAATGCCCAACCGTTCAGCCCTGCTTTAGTCATTCATTAAGCTTGGCAATAATTGCATTTTCCGTGATTAAAATTTTGGGCCCTACTTATTGCTTTATTATGGGATTTCACTGTTGGAGTTAAAAGGGGTAAAGATTATAAAAAGGCTCCTGTAGAAAATAACTTTCAATAAAATTTGAAAGGACCCTAATCAGTGACACTATTGGAAATAAGCATTTTTTTTGCTTTAATATTGGCACACATGATTCTAAAAATGCAAGTTCTGAACATAAAAACTAAGCAAAAATAACATGCAGGAAAGAATCTTGGGAAAAATCATTTGCCATCAACGTGACAGAAAATGGGTTAGTAATTTTCTTATGCCAAAAAACCTTATTCAAGTCAGTTAGAAAAATCTAAGATGCGAAAAGAAAAGTTGGTACATGAAAACTGGCCAATAAACAATAAAAAACTTGTTCATCTTAGAAGCCAAAAATGTAAATTAAAGCAAGATGTTTTCACTATCAAATAAACAAAAAGGGAAAATCTATTGAGAAAGATAAAAATGTAAAAGTTTTTTTTCTGTGTGGCAACAAATGAGTCTTGTATTTGTTACTCTTTAACATAATTTTCAAATTTTCTACAATAGGAAATTCACCTTTATAATCAGAGAAGTATTAAGCATTTAAAAATATCAAATAAGGATTTAACTCAATTAGTTATTTCACACACCTACTGGGAAAGTAAAGTCAGACACTTGTACTAGCAATTATTTTCATTGACTTAGCATTTCAGCTACAGAAAACAAATATCCTGAATGGACAGCACAGTGGAACTGGATTATGCTTTATTGTAAATTCTATTCAGCTTGTTGTTCCTCATTTGCTGTCAGTAGAGTAGATGTTTTCCCATTTCCCAATAGGTCCAGGGAAGTTTTTCACCTTTCAGCTTTATAGGGTTGTCTCTCTGCACTTATGTTGGTTCAAAAAGATCAGCCTCACATAAATTTGGGAGCATTGGTGGGGACCAAGAAGAATGACCATCATTAAAAAATAACACAGGGGATGGATTAAACAAGATGGTGGAATGAGAAGTGAGATAGAAACCTCCTCTCCAAACCACATATAACATGAAAATACAGCAAATACAACTAATCCCGAAAGAGAAACTGGAAAGAAGACTGCAACAGACAGTGTACATCTGGGAAAAAAAGAAGACCTCATGGAAGAGGGTAGAGTAGCAAAGCTGTGATCCAGCAGGACCCAAGCCCTCCCCCCTTGCCCAGCTTACCAGCTGGAGAAAGAGAAATGGAGTGGGGGGTGGGGAGTAGAAACCTAGGACTGCTAAATATTCATCCCTGGAGATCTACTCTGGGAGCATGAACCCACATTACATGGTGCTCTGGAGATTAGAGGGGTTGGGAAGCAAAGACAGGCAGAATACTCAGAGAGACTGAGATTACAGCCACTTGTGGAGAACAGGTACCCACAACAGTTACAAGGATATAGCATAAAAGCTCCTCCCTGCATGCTCATCCCACTAGCCCTGGAAGTAGAGGCAGGAACTGCAGCTGGGCAGCAGGAAAGAACTCTATCCTCCCAGCAGGCACTAAGACTGTGTACCTGAGACCCCTGCCATTCCTCCAGAGGTTGTGCAGCTACAGAGAATAGAGCTTCTGGGCACTAGAGGGCACCACTGACACAAAGTTACTATTCCATACTAATCATTAGGAATATGAAAAGGCCAAAGAACCTGGTACAAACCAAAATCCCTCAAACACCAGAAAGAGGGCTAAGTGGAACTGAAATCACCAATCTTTCTGATAAAGATTTCAAAATAAAAATCATAAACATGCTCACAAAGCTACAGAAAAATATTCAAGACCTCAAGGAGTACTTCAAGAAAGAGATGGAAAATTTGAAAAATGAAATGAAACATACAATGGAGAAATTTAAAAGCAGATTAAATGAGGTAGAGGAAATGGTGTGAAATAGATATTAGAGATGAAATGGAAATTAGAAATGGAATAGAAATTAGAGAACAGGAATACAAAGAAGCTGTATTTTTCTCAGAGAGAAGAAAGCATCTCTAGGAATGAAAGAATATTAAGAGAACTGTGTGACCAATCCAAATAGAAAAATATTCACATTATAGGGGTACCAGAAGAAGAAGAGAGAGGAAAAGGTATAGAAAGTGTCTTTGAGGAGGTTATTGCTGAAAACTTCCCCAATCTGGAGAAGGAAATAGTCTCTCAGGCCATAGAGGTGCACAGATCTCCCAACACAAGGGACCCAAGAAGGACAACATCAAGACATACAATAATTAAAATGGCAAAGATCAAGGATAAAGACAGACTTTTAAAAGTAGCCAGAGAGAGAAATAAGATCACATACAAAGGAAAACCCATCAGGCTATCATCAGATTTCTCAGAAGAAACCTTACAGGTCAGAAGGGAGTGGCATGATGTATTGAATAGAATGAAATAGAAGAGCATTGAACCAAGAATACTCTTCCTGGCAAGACTATCATTTAAATTTGAAGGAGGGATTAAACAATTTCCAGATAAGCAAAAGTTCAGGGAATTTACCTGCCACAAAATGTCTCTACAGTGTATTTTGGAGATATTTCTATAGATGGAGGTACTTCTAAGGATAAAAAGCTGTCACCAGAGAAAATAAAGACACAGAAAGGAAGTAGACCAATTAACTGCTAAACAAAGGCAAATTTAAATCAACTACCCATAAAGTCAGTGAAAGGATACAGAAAGAGTACATAACATGATACCTAATATATAAAGAGTAAAAGAGGAAGAAAAAGAAGGGAGGAAAAAAAACCCTTCAGATTATGTTTAAAATAGTATAATAAGTGAGTTAAGTTAGACTGTAAGATAGTAAAGAAGCTGCCCTAGAACCTTTGGTAACCACGAATCTGAGCACTGGCAATAAGTACATATCTATTGATAATCACCCTAAATGTAAATGGCCTGAATGCACCAATTAAAAGATGTAGAGTTACTGAATGGATAAAAAAACAAAATCCATCTATATTCTGCCTACAAGGGACTCACTTAAACCCAAAGACATACAAAGACTAAAAGTGAAGGGATGGAAAGAGATATTTCATGCAAACAATAGGGAGAAAAAATCAGGATTTGCAGGACCTGTATCAGACAAAATAGACTTCAAAACAGAAAATAACAAGAGACAAAGAAGTACATTACATAATGATAAAGGGATAGTCCAAGAAGTGGATACAACCATTATAAATATCTATGTACCCAACATAGGAGCATCTAAATATGTGAAACAAATACTAACAAAATTAAAGGGGGAAATAGAATGCAACGATTCATTTTAGGAGAATTCAACACACCACTCACTCCAAAGGAAAGATCAACTAGACTGAAAATAAATAAGGAGACAGAGGTACTAAACAACACATTAGAACACATGGACCTAATAGACATCTACAGAACATTCCTCCCAAAAGCAGCAGGATACACATTGTTCTCAAGTGCACATGGACTATTTTTCAGAGTAGATCTCATACTAGGCCACAAAAAGAGCCTCAGTAAATTCAGGATTGAAATTATACCAACCAGCTTCTCAGACCACAAAGATATGAAACTAGAAAAAAATTATGCAAAGAAAACTAAAAAGCCCACAAACACATGGAGGCTTAACAACATGCTCCTAAATAACCAATGGATCAATGACCCAATAAAAACAGAAATCAAGCAATATATGGAGAGAAATGAAAACAACAACTCAACACCCAAAAATCTGTGGGATGCAGCAAAGGCAGTTCTAAGAGGAAAGTATATAGCAATGCAGGCTTACCTCAAGAAAGAAGAACAATCCAAATGAACACTCTAAACTCACAGTTAATGAAACTAGAAAAAGAACAACAAATGAGGCCTAAAGTCAGTAGAAGGAGGGACATAATAAAGATAAGAACACAAATATATAAAATTGAGAAGAATAAAGCAATAGAAAGAATCGATGAAAGCAGGAACTGGTTCTTCAAGAAAATAAAATAAATACACCCCTAGCCAGACTTATTAAGAAAAAAAAAGAGTCTATGCACATAAACAGAATCAGAAATGAGAAAGGAAAAATCACTATGGACACCACAGAAATACAAAGAATTATTAGAGAATATGATGAAAAATTATATGCTAACAAATCGGATAACCTAGAAGAAATGGACAAGTTTCTAGAAAAATACAACCTTCCAAGACTGACCCAGGAAGAAACAGAAAATCTAAAGACAAAATACCAGCAATGAAATTGAACTGGTAATAAAAAACTACGTAAGAAAAACACCCATGGACCAGACAGCTTCACCACTAAATTTTATCAAACATTTAGAGAAGACCTAGTACCCATCCTCCAAAAAGTTTCCCAAAAACTAGAAGAGGAGGGAATACTTCCAAACTCATTCTATGAGGCCAGCATCACTCTCATACCAAAACCAAGCAAAGACACCACAAAAAAAGAAAATTACAGATCAATATCCCTGATGGACATAGATGCAAAAATACTCAACAAAATATTAGCAAAAATAATTCAAAAACATCAAAAAGATCATGCATCATGATCAAGCAGGATTTATTCCACGGATGCAATCGTACAACATTCAGAAATCCATCAACATCATCCACCACATGAACAAAAGGACAAAAACTACATGATTATCTCCATAGATGCTGACAAAGCATTTGACAAAATTCAACATCCATTCATGATAAAAACTCTCAACAAAATGGGTATAGAGGGCAAGCACCTCAGAATAATAAAGGGCATATATGACAAACCCTAAGCCAATATCATACATAACAGCAAAAAGCTGAGAGCTTTTCCTTTAAGATTGAGAACAAGACAAGAATGCCCACTCACCCCACTTTTATTCAACACAGTACTGCAGGTCCTAGTCATAGCAATCAGATAACACAAAGAAATAAAAGGCATCCAGATTGATAAAGAAGAAGTTAAACTGTCACTATTTGCAGATGACAGGATATGAATTAATACACAGAAATCTGTGGCATTCCTATATACTAATGATGAACTAACAGAAAGAGAAATCAGTAAAATAATTCCATTTACAATTGCATCAAAAAGAATAAAATACCTAGGAATAAACCTAACCAAGAAAGTGAAAGACCTATACACTGAAAACTATAACACATGCATGAAAGAAATTAAAGAAGACACCAATAAATGGAAATACATCCAATGCTCATGGATAGGAAGAATTAATACTGTCAAAATGGCCATCCTGCCTAAAGCAATCTACAGATTCAATGCAATCCCTATCAAAATACCAACAGCATTCTTCAATGAACTAGAACAAACAGTTCTAAAATTCATACACAACCACAAAAGACCCTGAATAGCCAAAGCAATACTGAGAAGGAAGAATAAAGCTGTGGGGATTATGCTCCCCAACTTTAAGCTCAACTACACAGCCATAGTAATCAAACCAATTTTATACTGGCACAAGAACAGACCCACAGATCAATGGAACAGAATAGTGAGCCCTGATATAAACCCAAACATATATGGCCAATTAATATATGATAAAGGAGGCATGAATATACAATGGGGAAATGACAGCCCCTTCAACAATTGGTGTTGGCAAAACTGGACACCCACACATAAGAGAATGGAACTTGATTATCATCTAACTCCATACCCAAAAGTAAACTTGAAATGGATCAAAGACCTGAATGTAAGTCATGAAATCATAAAACTCTTAGAAGAAAACATAGGCAAAAATTTCTTGAACACAAACAGGAGCAACTTTTTTCTGAACACATCTCCTCAGGCAAGGGAAACAAAAGCAAAAATGAACAAATGGGACTACATCAAACTAAAAAGTTTCTGTACAGCAAAGGACACCATCAGTAGAACAAAAAGGCATCTGATAAGGGGTTTACATCCAAAATATATAAGGAACTCAGATGCCCCAACAACCAAAAAGCACATAACTGGATTAAAAAATGGGCAGACAATCTGAACACTTCTCCAAAGAAGAAATTCAGATGGCCAACAGGCACATGAAAAGATGCTCCACATCGTGAATCATCAGGGAAATGCAAATTAAAACCACAATGAGGTATCACCTAACACCAGTTAGGATGGCAAACATATCCTAACAACAAATTGTTAGGTGGGAATGTAAACTAGTTCAACCATTGTGGAAAGCAATATGGAGTTTCATCAGCAAAATAAAAATATAAATACCATTTGACCCAGTAATTCCACTCCTAGAAATTTACTTGAAGAAAACAAGATCCCGGATTCACAAAGACATATGCACCCCTGTGTTTATCACAGCACTATTCTCAATAGCCAAGATATGGAAGCAACCTAAGTGTCCATCAATAGATGAGTGGATAAAGATGAGGTGTACATATACACAATGGAATATTATTCAGCCATATGAAGAAAACAAATCTTACTATTTGCAACAACATGGATGGAGCTAGAGGGTATTATGCTCAGTGAAATGAGCCAGGTGGAGAAAGACAAGTGTCAAATGATTTTCCTCATTTGTGCAGTATAACAACAAAGCAAAAACGGAAGGAACAAAACAGCAGCAGATTCACAGACTCCAAGAAGTGACTAGCAGTTACCAAAGGGAAAGGTTTTGGGGAGAGTGGACAGGGAGGGAGGGAGAAGGGGATTAAGGGGCATTATGATTAGCACACATAATATAGGGGGGTCATGGGGAAGGCAGTATAGTACAGAGAAGACAAGTAGTGATTCTATAGCATCTTAGTACACTGACGGGCAGTGACTGCAATTCAGTATGTGTTGGGGAGACTTGATAGTGTGGGTGAATGTAATGATCTCTATGTTGCTCATGTGAAACCTGTATAAGATTGTATATCAATGATACCTTAATTTAAAAAAATAACACAAGGTAGATGGTTTGGGGACCCTGTGTTTTTGTCCCATGGCCTTTGTTTTTGCCATTCTCATTGCCTGGGATGCTCTACCCTCAACTATGTGAATGATTCTCTCCCTGATATTCTTCAGGTGATTGCTCATTTATCACCAACTTCGCCACCTTATTTAAAATTAATCCATCTCCTCTGGTACTCCCTCTCTCCCTCCTCTGTTTTCTTTACCACCATGGAATTTATTCATCTAACATATTATATGTTTATTGTTAGTTTGTTTGATTGTTCTATTTCTATGTAATAGAATGCATAGAATTCCTCTGTCTATGACAGTAGGCATCTTGGTCTTCTTTGATGCTGTATCCGCTGTTCCTCAGTAGTATCTGTTGAATAAGTGGATGGGTGGATGTTTAGATGATTGGATGGGTGGGTGAATGCAAGATATTTTTATTCTGACTTTACACATGAGAAAACTGAAGCCAGGCCTCCTAATGTTTTACAATTCCCCCACCCACACATATACTGTGTGTCTGTCCACAACATACTCTGAAGTGATTCTATGAAGGACTCTGACTAATGATGCATTTCAGGATCTACACAACTCTTAAACTGGCACTGAGCTGATCATTTTGGAGTCAGGGATGACATGGAGAGAATGTCAGTCTTAATTCATGATCAATTTTTTACTCCTGTCCTCAGTTATAATAGTGAGTGAGGGCTATAATAGGAATTGAGAAATTATTAATGTTCTCTCTCTGCAGTTCTGCTAGTTCCTCTCCATATTAGAAATATGTACATTCCTTTACTAGCAGTTCATCCCTAAGTGTGATTTGCACAGGGCTTGATGATAGGCCATAGTCCCAGGATCTGCCTGCTATCGGGACACAGCTTTCAGAAGGCCAGAGTAGCAGTGCGCGGAGGAGAATGACCACATACAACTCTCCACGAGTCAAGGGATGCTAATAGCTCAGGCAAGAAGTGGGACCAAAGACAGCCTGTATGTCCACTTCCCAGGAGCCTTGAGCTATCATAATTGGAAAAAGCATACCCCATTATCTCAACTTTGGAGGAATCCTGGAAACTAAAGAAAGAGAATGGCTCTCCTATATTTATTAATAAGCAGAATTCATAACCCTTCCTGTCTTCCTATGAACAGCAATATTCTGATTATTCCAGTTTTCATTTCTTCCTTACTGTAATTATTAGTTTCCTAGGGCTGTAGTAACAAATTATCAAAAACTTGGTGCCTTAAAATATCAGAAACTCCTTCTTTCAGTCATGGAGGCTAGAAGTTCAAAATCAAGGTGTCAAGTATGGCAGGGCCATCCTCCCTCTGAAAGTCTCTAAGGAAGAATTCCTTGCCTCTTCCTAGCTTCTAGTGGTTGCCAGAAATCTTTGGGCCATTGGTGTGTAGCTGCATCACTACCGCCTCGGCCTCTGCCTCTGCCTTCACATGGGGCCCTGAGCTATCATGACTGGAAAAAGTATATCACTTCACATTTGCTACAATCTCTGCCTCTGTCCTTCTTACAAGGAACCAGTCATTGGATTTATGACCCACCCTTATCCAACATGCTTTCATTTTAACTAATTAAATCTACAAAGACCTTTTGTTCAACTAAGGTCACATTCTGAGGTTGTAAGTCAAAATGGACTTTTGGGGGGGTCCTATTCAACCTAGTAGAGTATCTGACACATTACCATGCCCACAGCTGATTGCCCAATATTTATGAGAATACATTTATGGATTGTTTTGAACAGAACTTACTTTTTATGTTAATTTGTTACCCAAGTAGCTAAAAATAGCATCTTGACATCATCTGAATCATATTTAGGCCCTGCTTTTCTCAACAGGCTATTTTGGCATATATTCATTCTCTGTGCTACCTTAGGCAAGGCAGAGCAGTTTTAGCTATTTGCAGGTTTTGGCAGCTTTCCCACACCGTGACTTTGCAATCGCCAATCTCTGTGCTTTGATATGGAAACTGTACCTCAGGTAGGTTAGTTCCACAGTGGACATTTGCTATCCCTGAGGAAGAACCCAGAGTGCCTGATAGAACTGTACCAGTTTGCTGGGTCCTCATCCATCTGGCGTAGGGACACTTTCCTCTTCTGAGCCAGGCCCAGTGGGGGACATACAAACTTAGGTGGTAACAAACTTTACAGCTTCTTTGGGGTCTCCAGCCATTATCCATCCTATCCTAGATGTGTAGGCAGAATTTTCAGACAGCCTTCATTGACCCTCACTCTTGTATAATCTCCTCCCCTGGAAAGTGAAACCTGTGAATATGATAATAAGCACTTGAATAGTGTTATATTGTACGGTGAAAGGGATTTTACAAATGTAATTAAAGTCCCAAATCAGCTGATCTTAACATAAGAGATCATTGGAGTGGGCCTGACCTACTCACACAAGCCCTTACTTGTGTTACTCCTGTTCATTAGGCAATCACTTGTACTGAAAATGATATGGAAGGGAAAGATAGGGAAAACCATAGTTCCCTGTCCTTTCAGTACATCTTTGCTCATCAGTAAGACAAGTACACATGTTGGAAAAACATGTGCATATATCAAGAAGTGAAACAAAAACAAAAACAGTTGCATTGACTTTGTGCAATGTTTCCACTGTTCCGGTAAGAATGGCACACACGTGTGTGTGTATGGGCTCCAAAATATGAGTTAGGTAATGTTGGTGATTCTGCATATAAGTTAAATGTTCTCACATTTGCATTTAAAACTGATATTGCACAATATAAAGATGAACAGTAAAATTCATGCTAATAATCTGCAATTTAAATTTGTCTTTACATAAAACCACACTAAATAGCAAATAAAAACCACTACGATTAGTTGAGAGAGAGAGACCGTGGGGAAGAGGAAAAGCTTCATATTTCAGTATCTTTAACAGCATTGTTCCCCTGCCTTTTTGACAAGGGCCCTGAATTTTCATTTTCCACTGGGTTCCAAATTATGTAGCTAGCCATGGAGTCAGATTTCTCATTGTAAGAGATAACTGAAAAGATACAAAACTAGAGTGAGCTCTGTGGAATTAGACTAGAATTAGTGTGAACTCATGGTTTTCCATTTAGATAGATTGGTATGGAAATAGAGATGTAAAGATCTGTAGAACTACAGATATATGTACCATTCTCCATCAAAAGAAGCTAGGATACCTGGAGAAAGAGCTGATTCCGTGGTTGAATCAGGAACAGATTTTTCCACTAGCAAGTAAGGGAGTGCTCAATGAATGATGGGGCCTAATGACACAGAGGCCAGCTCAGTTAAAGCATACAAACTAATACTAACACTAATTGATTATGACACATTGAATAAAAGAGGAATCCATGAGACCACACTGAAATGAATAAATAAATGGGGACAATAGAAAACTTGTCCTTGCAGTATATTGTCAACTAATAAATATAGGAGAAATGATGGAATTAGAAAACTATGACTTTGGCAATCATATTAATAATTAATCCACCCAAGAAACATCAATTTATAATTAAACTAGTAAGTAGATAAATATTTGATGAGCAATAGGGTATTTGCCTAGTCTCAAAGTTAACTCTTCACAAAATGCTTATTAATTACTGTTATGGACTGAGTGTGTGTGTGTGTCTCCCCCACCCCCAAATTCATATGTTGAAATCCTAACCCCAATGTGATGGTATAAGGAGGTGGGACTTCTGGTAGGTAATTAGGTCATGAGGGTCCTACCCTCATGAATTAATGCCCATATAAGAGGAGGCAGGAGAGCCTGTTCCCTGTCCCTGTTCCCCACCATGTGAGGACACAAGAAGAAGATGGCCATTTGCAAACTGGGAATTGGAGCTCTCACCAGACACCAGTTCTGCTGACACCTACATCTTGGACTATCCAGAAATCAAAACAGTGGGAAATAAATGTCTGTTATTTAAGACACGCAATTCCACAGTAATTTGTTATAGCAGCCCAAGCTAAGACACTTGCTTAGGAGGAAAGAGTTATTTCATAGAGGAGAAACTTGGCACATGCCTCTTACATTAGTTTTCTCCTGCTGTGTAACAAATTATTGGCTTGAAACAACACCCATTTATGATCTCACAGTTCTATAAGCCAGAAGTCCAGGTGTGTTCAACTGGGTACTCTGCTCGGGCTGAAATCAACAATGAACATTCATTCATGAACAGTTCATGTTCATGTCCAATATTCAGGATACAAACACTCAGTCCAAGGCTGAAATCAAGATATTGGTCAGGTTGGACTCTCATCTGGTGGCTCTGGAATAGAATCTACCATCCAATTTCATTCAGATTGTTGGCAGAGTTCAGTTCTTGCGGTAGTAAGACTGAGGTCCCCATTTCCTTGCTAGCTATCAGCTGGGGGTCAGGAAAAGCTCCCTAATCCCCAAGCTGGTCACAGTTCTTTGCCATAGCTCTTCTCAAGAAGATGACCTCCCTGGAGTTGAGTCCTTGCCTTACTTCAAATTCTCTGACTGCTCCTACAGCTATCAGCCAGAGAAAACTCTCTGTTTTTAAAATTCTCTGATGTGATTAGGTCCACTGGGATAATCTCCCTTTTGCCATATAAGAGCATAATCATGGGAGTAATACCATGGGCCCAGGTCATAGGGCCCATCCTAAAATTCCTCCTACCACCCCACCTTAATCAAATGATCAATTTAATATTACCATTAATATGACAAATTAAAATTGTGTACCACCTGATAGCATGCAATGGGAAGAACCCATCATCATATTTGTGATATTCCTGCTAAAAATGCCTTATTTGAATATGAACATGAGAAACATCAGACAGTCCCACCATAGAGACATTTGGCAAAATCAGTGGCCTATAATCTTTAAAATGGTCAAAAATCATGAAAGTCAGAAAAAAGACCAGGGGAACTGTTTGAGATGAAGAAATACAAAAAGCATGATAAATAAATGTGATGGATAATTCTGAACTGGATCCTTTGGCTACAAAAGACATTACTGGGACAACTGATAAACCTTGAATGGGGTCTGAAATTAAATGATATTCATGTATTACAGTTAATTCCCCATTTTGATGGTCATAATGTAACTATAGGTGTAAGTCATTTGTAAGAATTATACACCAAAGTGTTCAAAGGTGATGAGGTATCATGTCAGCAAATTACTCTCAGATTATTCAGAAAAAAAGCACTTTGTAATATTTCTGCAATTATTTCTGAAATCAAATTCATATGTTGAAATCCTAACCCCAATGTGATGGTATAAGGAGGTGGGACTTCTGGTACAATTTCAAAAGGAATTGTTAGTTACTTAGTCAAGAAAACACAGAAAGCTAGATTCCCAACAAAATTTAAAATAAATGCTTTAGAGAAAAAAATTTCATGCATTCTCTTTTAAAATCCATTTTGTTTTATTTTGAACATTAAAAAAATCAAGTGAAAACCAAATGAAAGTATCTGCCTCCTTTAGGTTATCAGTTTGTAAAAATAGAAAAATTGCTAACTGGCAGGAAACACAATTGAATTAGAATGAGTTATGAAACGGGTCTAAACAGTTGTCATACAAATTGTGTATCAAAATGGCAAAGCTGAAGCTCAGAGGGACAGAAAAATAGAATATTTGTTTCTACAGTGTATTAAGAAGGTAATTAATGTTTTTTGAATTATACAGAAATGCCAAGAGTTTTGTCTAGGTCCTGGGCCTTGGGGTTACAGAAAGACAATAGCCTCCTTTATATAGCAATAAGCAGGGGTTTTAACAGTTTTTTTTAAGCAATTAATATTTACTGATTTTTTCTACATATTTTTCCTAGAATTCAGCATGCAATAAATACACAAGGACTACTTTCTGGTTTCTGTTAAAAACAAAAAAAAAAGATCACCCTAGCTTTGGTTTATTTTTTTATTGTCTTGGTAATATTACAAACATCAGTCTCTGGACATCATCGGAAATAGGGTTGTGAGGTTTGTGGATAAAGTGAAGGTTCCTATGGCAGGATCCTCACCTGACCCTAAACTACTTGATGATGTAACTGGCCTGCTGCTAGGCTACTCCTTCCACACTCATAGGGAATTAGCTATTATTGACTGAGTCACTATAGAAAGAGCTCTACCCAGGGCAGGATTCATTGTTGACCAAGAAAAAGAACAGGCTGCCCTCATGGGAGCAGTGCTTCAGTGCGCTGCCCCTATGGATGGGAAGACAGTTGATTGTCCCCCAGTGGGGATGTGGTCTGAGGTGGCTTGCCTCCTAGACAGGTACAATGGTTTACTAAAATCTGAAGTCAGACACCAATAGTCTGCAGGGATGGTGAGTCCACTTATGGACAGTGCTACGGCATTTGAATGAGAAACCTTGAAAGGGAGCCCTGAGCCCTGCAGACATGCTAACACATATTGCTGCCTCCCCTATATAATTTCAAGTACAAACCAAGGAAGAATCGTTGAAGCCAAGGTTCGGCCACCATTCACTGGATGTGGCCTTGGACATTTCGACATATGGACCAACGATGGCTGGCCCTCCTAGCACCTTAGGGACAAGGCCTGGAAGCTGGTCTCCTGTGTATTCCTGGAGTAATAGCAGAGTGGCCCCCAAAGATCACAGTAGTATATCCTGAACGGCCAGAAGGTAGGAGCATCTTACCAGGGAGTTTTGTTTTATCATTATGGCCAGTGAATGCACCTCCAATAGCACTATATAGAGACCCCTCAGTAACCCCCATGGGGATAGAAGTAAAGATATGGTATGCTGGACCTGGATGGGGCCCCTTTCCTGACAGTCCTATCACAGGACCATTCTCTTGCATGCATCCTTCCTGATGGACAAGATTTGCCTATGTTGGTGTCATTAAAACATGTGTCTTATTGCCCCTAAAGTCTTTGTGGATTGGGCACACACCCTAGCAAAAAACTGTCACTCGCTGGGGTGCATGGAGCTACCTATCTGTACCACTACTAAGTGTGAGTAATGAACTCATCTGAGTAGAACTGGTTTTGAATATAGCTGAAATAACCTCCTCAGGCTTGAGGATTATTATAATCTTTGTTACCTGTATCAAAATCTTGTATCTTAATTTTTGTTATTATCTCTATGTAGTTGTTATCCTCTGTTGCTGTTGTGGAATCTGGTTACAATGCTCCAGCTTTCTCGCACAGGGACTATTGCAGAAGATTGAAAGCATGTAGATTGTGAGGCAAGAGTCCTGGAGGTGTGGAGGGTGGGGAAGTTGGGGTCCCTATGGCAGGATCCTCACCTGAACCTAAACTACTTGATGATGTAAGTGGCCTGCTGCTAGGCTACAGCTTCTACATCTGCAAGCAATTAGCTATTATTGACTGAGTCACTATATAAAGAGCTCTGCCCAGTGCTCTGGGTGGGGGCAAAGATGAAGGAGGATTACAGATTTGCAGACTGTTGGATGCAGACGTAATTCTAGTGCCCAACCTATCGCCAGGAGAACAAGCCGGGTAATAAACCTTTTCATCCCAAGAACATTCCATTGTCACTCCTTGGTCTCACTGAATCCCTAGTGAACTTGCCTGGGCCTGAAACCCATTGGCAAGACAAGGTTCCACTTTTTGAGCAGATGTATTGCTTTCTGCTGTGTTGGTTCTCTGCACGTTGCACTACCATATCCAAATACAATCCTGCCAACTGTGAAGTTGGTGACCAAGTTCCCCACACCATGACTCTGCGTGTGTATCTTCCTCATTCTGCCTTTGGCTTTGGGGCATTCGGCTCTGTCAGCACAAGACAGATTGTTGTCACTCTCTCTCCCGCCAAGGCAAGGGCTGTGGAGTCTTAGAAGGAGCAGATGTCCGGAAATCAAAAATATCTACAAGCTTGAGCTCATTCTTTCACTTAGCAGCCTCTTTCCTGATGTTAGTTATTGTAATAAAGCAACACACACATCACCCATACATATTCTTCAGAATAAATCAAATACTGACCATTTTCTTAAAAGTCCAGAAATAGAAATAGGATACGAAACTGAAGTTAGAACCCACGACTCTTCCTAAAGTATTATTTTCATACCTGTCAAAATAGAACTTTCTCTCTCCTGCCTGCCTCAGATCATGCAGCTCCCAAAAAGGCTCTTCCTGGATCCCACCCTCTCTGCTTCCTGATGACAATCTGAAGCTGGTCATAAAGGCCCTAGAACTCCTGAATATATTAATTTTTACTTGAGTTTTCAGAAGAGAAAATATCATCTCAGGAAAATAAATCTGCTTCTCTGATTCCAGCATTTTAAGGGGGTCACCATGTGTGGATAAAGTGAAGGTTCCTATGGCCAGGATTCTCACCTGGCCCTGGTTGACTAGCTCACTGCATCTGTGTGGGCAATACATTGCTATTGATTCTATGTAAAGAGCTCCACTCAGTGCTCTGGGCTGCTGCATGGTTGCAGGAGAGCAGAGACTGGACAGAGACTGAGATGGCTGCAGGGGTAGAGAGGCCCAGAGGTAGAGACCAGCTTGCTGCATGCAGACTCACTCTGAGTGGACAGGATTCTAGTGATTGACCTGACACCGTGAGAATAAAGTTGAGTATAAATGCTTCCATCGAAGATCGTTCCATTGAATTTTTCAATCTTATTGAATCCACAGTGAACTTGCCCAGGGTTGAAACCCACTGGCAAGACAGCATGTCTTTTAGCTTTGCTTGATTTATTTCTAAACAAACAGGTAATATTCTAAGCCAGAAACTTCTGCTGTAATTGTGTTTTAATGTTTTATGACTTAACTCAGTTCCACCTGTAAGCTGGAAGCCAAGCAAAGATTTTTAAAACTTGTTTCATCCTAATCATGAGCTTTGCAACATCACCCATTACAAATCTACCAGTTGAGAAAATCGGCAGGTGCATAGCTGCAAGGTCCACAAGTTCTGACAAAGAAATAGGTTTGTCTCCCTGGGGCCATCCCCTGCTTCTGGGTAGGAGGCGAGCAGGGCTGGCAGCCAAGGTGGCCCCAAGACTAATGAACAGCTATGTGCTTTGGGCTGCCCCAGAAATGACAGGGCTGATTTAGGACAACTAGCCTGTACCAGTTGTCAAGAATTATACACTGTCAGGGTTGGTGGGTCTTGGTGGCCCTGAAGGTCTTCCAGATCTTCAACATCATAGGCTAGCCAAATAAATGCCCAATCACCTCTAGTGGCTAGGAATTCACTTCTCCCAACAAATATTTAGAAAAAGATTGTGTTTAGAGAGGCCTTTCCTATGCTAAGCTGCAAGGTGCCTTCCTATTTCTTCCACCTGTAGATCTCAATTCTATGCCACACAGAGCAGGTGTTATCCTATTCCTCATGAGAACTCTACAAATACATTTGATACAGCTGTTATAAGCTGTGTTATACTCAGTTGCTTTTTTTGGTAAATATTGTCAATTAGTTGATGAAGTTTAAATAAATCAAATTCATTTTAAATAATTTATTTGTTAAATTTACTAATAAAAATTGATATGTTCACTGCATTAATTAGATTCAATGACTACAGTTTTAAAATGGATGTGCCTCTAAGTTAATGCTGGTCACTCTGAGAGACAAGAGGAGCAAGCTAAACCTTAGAGGATGCCAGCCAGCAAACTGGAAAGGTCATTCTGAGGCCAACGTCCAGTCTCCAGCATTGCAAATTAAAATTTTTATTTTTATTAGTTCACTCACGAGTGATCTGATGATCCAAATTATCTTGGTCACAACAACTGGTAAATTTGGTAGAATTCTAATTTATATCACTGTTTGGAGAGATGTACTCATCAAGCAGATTAGAACATATGTGTTTCTGCTGGTCATATGTGAGGGCCGGGCCCCTGGCCAGGGCTCGGTCCCGGGGCTGATCCACCGCAGCTCCCTTGCCCAGTGGTAGTTCTAAGACCTGGTATTTTAGCCTCGTCACCAGCTGGAGAAGATGGCGCCCATTTCCTGCTCACCACCCTTTCCCCTCTTCCCTGTTGGGGATTGGCCCAGCAGACTTCCGTATCCGCTTAAAGGTCACGCATGATACTGTCCCGGATTGGTTGGGTGACTGAATATAAGGGAGCCCGCCGGGAGGGAGGAGAGCTTCCCGACAACTGCTGTAACCGCCGTGAGAGATTAGACAATAAAGCCTAGAGAAGAATCAAGACCTTGGGGGTGTTGCGTCGGTCCCTGAAGGGTCGCGACAGTCACACACTATCTTTTCATTAGCTAGAGAGTCTTTGAAAACTACTTGAACATCAGGAGTGATTAAGCCCAAGGCGCTTACCAGTTCAGTGAGCTCACGGCTGAGCATGCTGGCATATGCCTGCTGGCCAGCGAGTGCATTGTCTTTCCACAGTGCCAGAGGGAGATTCTGACAGATTCTGGATGAGTGATTCTTCTTTTTAAATATTCTTTATCTGCCACAAAAGTGCTCCATCATCACATTCCTGGATTTGGCAGTATGTAGTGGCTAGGAGTCTTGGCTCAAGTTTGTAAGTGTTTATTAACTGAATCATTGAACAAAGGAAACAGAAATCATTGAATAAGACAAGCTCAGTCGAAATTTGCCAGGATGGAATATATTTTATGTTAGTTTGCCAATTTTTTAGTGAATAGGTTGAAAACATTGTCTTTGCAGGTGAGATTTGTAAAAGCTGCTGCCCAGGGCTTCTTCCTTTGAGTTAGGAAACATGCCAGTTACCAACATTTATAATTGTTGTGGACTAAATGTTCGTATTCATTACCCCCTACCCTGCCCCTAATGCCAAATTCATACACTGAGACCCTAACTCCAACGTGATGGCATTTGGACAGAGGCCGTGGGGGTTAGATTAATTCACAAGGGAGGTCCTCATGATGGGATTACTGGCTTTATAAGACAGGGTTCTCTTTCTCTCCTGTATGTACACCTGTATGAGGAGAGGCCACATAAGGATATAGCGAGAAGGTGGTTGTCTGCAAGCCAGGAACTGAACTGGCCAGTACCTCGATCTTGGACTTCCTGGCCTCCAGAAGTGTGAGAATAGATGTCTGTTTTTTAAGCCACCCAGGCTGTGGTATTTTGCTGTGGCAGCCTGAGCTAAGAAAGTAAAGTATCTTTCAGATGAGTAAGTTGATTCTAAGATGAGATATAGGGTATCCATTTTATTACTTGCATTAAAGATGGTGAAAATTTTGGTGTCTTCCCCATCCCACCCCAGAAATGTACCAATGAGGACTCTGTAGGTCCTGTACTCTGTCTACAGTGGAGGGGGAGCTGCAGGGAGGGACCAGATGGATGGTCCCAGTCCTCCAGGTATAGGAGGATGTGAGGTTATCTGCTGTGGCTGGGGAGCTGGAATGTGGTCAGGGATTTCAGGGAATGGAGAAGGCTTAGAATTGTTCCTATGGGCAATGCCCCAAGTTGTTAACCAAGGATGAAGAGAGGAAAGTTGAGCAGCCTTGAAGCCACCACTGTGGTTACATAATTTGGGTTTAGAGTTGAGCCAGACTATAGACTCTTCTTGTAATTTTTTGCAGGAGCACCTGGCTGCCTAGAAGGAGAGATAAGAGAGTTGACTTCATCTAGCACTGGGGATTGGCAAGGCAGTTGAGAGCAAAGGATTATAGGAGACTTGTTGGCATTAAGAAACTAATCCTTAAATAGAAAGTTCTTTAACCTAAGTGTCTATTAGTAGATGAATGGATAAAGAAGATGTGGTATATACACAATGGAATATTATTCAGCCATAAGAAGAAAACAAATCCTACCATTTGCAACAACATGGATGGAGCTAGAGGGTATTATGCTCAGTGAAATAAGCCAGGCAGAGAAAGACAAGTACCAAACGATTTCACTCATTGTGGAGTATAACAACAAAGCAAAACTGAAGGAACAAAACAGCAGCAGATTCACAGACTCCAAGAAGGGACTAGCAGTTACTACAGGGGAGGGCGGGTGTGGAGGGAGGGAGAAGGGAATTAAGGGGCATTATGATTGGTACACATGGTGTGGGGGTGTCACGGGTAAGACAACTGTAGACAGAGAAAACAAGTAGTGACTCTATAGCATCTTACTACGCTGACGGACAGTGACTGCAATGGGGTGGGGGGGTACTTAATGATATAGGTGAATGTAGTAACCACAGTGTTGCTCATATGAAACCTTCATAAGATTGTATATCAATGATACCTTAATAAAAAAAATATTAAAGCAAATAGCAAAGAAAGAAAGTGCTTTAGAGCTGTTGGGGCAGTGAATGTTTCAAATCCAGGGGAGATACCCACATGTCTAGGTATGAAATGGTTGCAGTCAATGAAACTGCAACCCTCTCAGCTCCTCCACTGCTTAGGTCTAGCCCCTTCCGTGGTTTACATAGATATGGGATCCAAGATCTTTTTCCCAGCTGAGTGATCTCCCTGTATTTCTACCCTTTAATTCCATTTCTGCCCTTCCCCTTCAAAAACTGAAGCTCCCACTATAAATTATGATTACTTTGACCTGACCAAATTGATGCTGAAGGAGGTGGACAGTTTAGTTGAGACTCTGATGCCACCCAGTGGGCACTGGTTGCCTCACATGTCCATGATAGGAAAAAGGTGAGTGAAAGCAAGACAGAGCTGGATACTTGGATATGATCATTCAAGCAGTCTGGAGTTCACCACGAGGGTAAAGAAAAAAAGAACTAGTAAGTATGAGAAAGACAGAAGAATAAGAACTCGTGGTCTAAGAGAATTTCAGACTTTGAAATCCTGACGATGGAGGAGTGTTAATAAGGATAATCCCAAAGCAGTGGCTATCATTGTGGGCAGCTGAAAATGTCCTGAGGAAAAAAGTTGAAGGTCAAAGAATTCAAGTGCAGGTTGCTGCAGGGGCAGGTTGCTGCTAGGGCAGTTTATATTCTCCACTCAGAGATGAACCCCTGTGTTAGAGTCCACGCTTCATCTCCCACACTGAAGATGCTTAAGGACACGAGTGAATAAAGCTCATTTTTGATACCACTGTTTCAATAACATACAAAAGATTCAAATATTTTTTGCAAAGTATCTGAAGATAATAATGCAGTGAATAATCACAGGCTTTAGTATATCACTTTTTCACAAGCTTTATAAATTTGTCCAATTAAGCCTTTTTCTGCTCCACACAAATTTTTACCAGCAGGAATTATAATACATCTTAGCAGATTCCACTTCAAGTTGTACTGAATTAGAGATTTTTCTCAACTTGCTTGAAAATATCCTCCCAGATTTTTCATAGAATCCCAGTCTTCAAACTCGGCATTGATACTTGGAATAAACAGCAATAACTAGGCAGTGTCAGTGTTGTCGGCAGCTGTGTCTGGGGAGGTCTCTCCGTGCACACTAGGTGAAACCTCAAACTGGGCGGGGAGGGTTCTTGACTCTGAATAAGAAAGAATTCTCAAACAAGTCAGAACAGTGTAGAGGAAGAAGGAATTCATTGAAGCGAGAGTAGTAGTGAATGGCAATGGCAGTGCAGCAGCGGAGAGCGAGGAAGAGCGGAGGGGGGAGAGGGAAGCTCACTGAACTCTGCTCAGCGTAGGACAAAACCCTTGCCAACACCTGAAGCCCGGGTCATCTTCATCCAGTGCCTGCTTGAATCTGCACGGTGTGGGAACTAAGCCCCTAATACCCCAGGATTTGGGGGAGCCACAGAACATTGGATAGAGTGAGATTATGTTCTGAGAACTTCCTCAAGCAAAGAAAGGAGATTTTCAGGCAGGCTACTAAAGGGCATGATGGTACAGCTGCAGTCCCATCCAGGTCACCCAGGCAACAGGAACTTGCAAGCCCAAATCAGAGATCTCAGTAGCCCTTCTCTTCTTGTCTGAAGTAGGACAGAGAGAGGGAATACTTGTGCTTAAGTCTGGAAAATGGAATGAAATAGCAAAGTAACAAAGACACCACTGGAAGAGTGCGGAGATAAAATGCAGTAATTTGAGCAGTGAGGTTTTATTTAAGGCAAAGGACACACTCGAAGAAAGAGGAGTGTGGGCAACCTCAGAGAGTTTTAGGATCCTTAAATAAAGCTTAGGATTCGTGTCTTTTAGGCCTTCAAGAATGGGGCAAAGGGTGGGGTGGTAGGGCATGTATGCTCGACACATAGTCTCGTGATGTCTATCTCTGGTTAGAGATATTATGTCACCATCCATAGTCCTCTAGATATTCTGTAAGATAAACTTAACAAGGAATTTCTTGATCCTGTTCTTCTCCAAGACAGTGGTTACCCTCAAGCAGAGGGGACATATCATTTAGGACTGTTTGCTCTACCTTAACATAGGGCTTGTTATTGGCTGATTATCATAAAATGTTAGGAATCTTACCTCCTAACTCCCTGGGTTTTAAAATGGAATCTTAGCTTTAAGATGGAGTCACTCCTGTTCTTACTATACTATTTATATCTTGGCATTTTCATCATAGGCAGGAAAAATTAATCATGATGTTGTCCCATGTCCCTGCCCTACCTCATCAGTAGCATCTGTCAGCTCATTACGATACAAGAAATACTCAGAACCATTAGCTTTGTTTATTTTTTTGTTTGACTAACTATTGATGTTGCTTCTAATGTTTTCAACTCTTCAACCAACTTTCCTTTCAAAGGGCTGAGTGTCCTAAAGAAGTTTATTTTCTCAGGACACATTTCTTCAGCTTCTGTAGTCAAACACAATTTAATTAACTTGGCAGTGGTAAATGGTTTTCCTTGCTTGCTAACAAATGAGCCACTTGGAAACTTATTTTGGTTGCAGCCTCACTTTTTAAATTATTGTGAAGAAATGCTGCTATAGTGAGATATTCCATTTTAAATTTCCTAATTTTTCTGACTGTTACTTTCCTGTGGCTTGGAAAACTGTGATGAGAGCTTGATCTGGTAATGTTGACATATATTGTGTTATTTTTGGAGAGTTATAGTGTCATTACATACTAAACATAATAAAAAATAAATGACACTCTCAGTGACTAAAAAAGTACATTATTTGAAGTGTCCTTTCTTGTTCTGACATGAAAGGTATGCATTGGTAATAGAAAATAAAATAAAGTAAAATAAAATAAAATAAAATGGTACAACAATATGCTTAGTACTTGTAACACTGTTTTGAGTGAGTTATGACTCACTGAGCAGCAGTATGAAGTGAAGAGCTTCACATATGGTCTTTGTTGTAACTTTACAACTCTTGCTTTTGAAACTCAGCTACTGCCATAAATGATACATAAATAAATGAATGTGGCTATACTATAGCAAAACTTAATTTAGAGATACTACCCTTTAATTTCAAATACTTTTCACATTACAAAATATTATTCTTCTTTTGTTTTTGTCCACCATTTAAAAATGTAAAACTAATCTTAGCTTGTGGACCAAAGAAAATCGGGCAGTAGACCAGATTTGGCCCACAGGTCAAAGTTTGCCAACCTCTGGTCTAGATTATTGTACTTCTAAAAATTCCACTGGTATGCCAGGTCTCTGAATCTCTGTGGGGTTTATTTCCTATCACCTGGGTGCACATCTCTTACTTAGGCTTTCAAAACTCCAGCCACTTTCTGCTACCAGGTCCAACTGGCATGGTGTCATCAGTGTAGTGGACCAGAATGTCCAGGTAATCAAGGTCCCTATGTCCACGATCTATATACTTTAAGCAAGGGACAAACTGGTAATATTGAATGGGTTACCACACACAGCATCACTCCTGCATTCTTTAAGTGGTTGAGGGTGACATGAATCACTGTAGGATTTTCTCTGTTGTTTTTAACTTACTATTTTTACCCATGGATGGGGGTGGCAATCAGGAAGGACTTTGGGGGATTTCCACTTAGCCTTTCTGGCCATAAAGCTTATTAGAGAACCAATATGCAAGTTCTCCCGGTTGCTAAGCATTCCATAGCCCTCTGACTTGAGCTGGGACTCCCTGTATCATTGGGCATCCAAAGATACCCACTCTAATAAGGATGCTGGTGCTGTTTGGGGTCACTTGATATCCATGTTCATCTCGGTTTATCCAGAACCCTCAAAATACCTGAATAATCACTCACTCCAGTGTATAGTTAATGTGGTAAACATCTGTAGGCTCCTTTGAGGAAGAAGTGTGGCTACTGTAACTACTTTCTATGGTGTTTCCCTTCCTCAAAGGGACATGAGGACAGCCCTTCAGTCAATGGATTCTGAGTCTGAAAATTGCCTGAATTCTTGAAACTAGGCAGGACCATGATTTTCCATTGTGATACTGACTCAAGATCTTTTCTGGATATCTATATCAGGCAATACCCTTTTCCTGCCCTCCTGCCTTCCTCTCCCTCCTAGAATACCTTGCACTATTAGTTTTTGCCACAGACTCCCTAGTGGCCAAGGTCTCCTGCTTGTCACTCTGGCTTTATTACCCTTTAGGATACTTGCTCCACATGGCTTACTCCACAGCCAATTAATTCCACCAGTCCTACCTTTGCTCTGACTGTCAGCCAGGTTCTGCTATTCCAGAATCCTATCATCCTCACTGAAACCAGGGAGTCCAGTTTCCCAGCAGATTTCCTACTGTCAACCCTCCCCTACAGAGGTCAGACAACACTGAGTGTGTCAAGATGTGGTGTCTCTTTCATGAAATATTCCTTCCTACTTAAGTGACGAGTGTCCTCTGGGTCTTCCTGAGAAACAGTCGTCTGGTGTTTTTCTGGTGTTGCACAATAAGTCATTAAGTTCTAACATGTCCACCTTTCTGAGCCTTTGACTCCTTTCTCGGCCAAGGAATTTCTAGCATCACCACCTCATTTATGGAAGGCATCATTTTTTCCAAGCTTTAAGGAGATATTCCAATAGTTTATTAGGAGTGACTCCTGGTGTCCTTGCTAGGACAAGCTGGGGGAGGAGAAAGCAAAAGGCAAGGAGAGTGAAGGGACAGACTACATCCCCTTTCCCACCGTTAGGTCCTCAAGCCAAAAATGAGTGCTGAGCTCAGGGAAGGGAGACATTTGGAAGCGGATGACAATTCGAAGTTTTCAGCAGGATAGTACCTTTTAATCCCTGCCAAATCGGGCATTTACTCTGAGAGCAAATGGAGAGCCACTGCTTCTGCCCATGATATCTCCAAGGCACAGGGGAGGGACAGCCAATGGTATTTTTGAAGGTAAAGGTGGAAGAAAAGAGCTGTTTCCTTATTCTACACTATCAATTATAGATTGTTCAAATAACCGGTTGCACAAGTGTTGCAGTACAAAATGGTGTTGCCACCTTCTAGTTCTTGGAGTTGTTTTTTTCTATGTAAGAAATCGGTTATAATGAACCATTATGCAGTGCAAAACACTAGGCATTCTGTTTTTATAAACATAGAGAACAAAATATGTTAGATCTGCATACCAGACTATGTGAACTAGTCTTGGAGACTGAGAAGTAGTAGCATAAGTGCCATATAAAAGTCTTAGCTGTGTGGCTGTGGAGCTCAATAAAGGAAAAATCCCATTCATGGCAAGGGAGTTGCTGGTCAAAGGAGGTTTCATGAAGGAGATGCTATTTAAAAGGAATTTGAAATGCTAAGTATGATTTTGAAAGATACACAGACAGAAGTCTTTCTAAGTAGAGAGAACAACAGGGAAAGGCATGGAAGTGTGATCCTAAGGATGAGAAATTCAACCTAGATGAAACAACCCATGTAAGATGTACTAGAAAACAAAGACTGAAAACACTGGGTTTGTATCTGGAAAATCCTGGACACCAGTGAGGAGCAGGATTTATATTTTATACAGAGGCACAGGAGTGACTGGTTAAAATTCGAATACATTCCTTAGTATTTTCCAAATAATTTCTCAAACATGATCTTCAAGTTCTTGTTTATAAACTAAGCCTCAAGGTAAAGTGGGAATAAAACTCTGCTAAGGAGCCAGTGGGCAGGGACTTGTTGAAGCAGAGCAATGACTGGGGGTTATACCTTCTGCTCAATGGGAGTGACTTGGTGAACAGAGAGAGCCGTAAGGCTCTTGTTCTGTCTGCCAGCCAGCAGTAACTGAGGTGGAAACAGGCAAGTGCCTGTTACTTAGGCAGCACTTCTGGGTTTGACAGCCTCTAGTAAGTCCCTCTTTCCTTGATGCCCGCCTCCTGCCCTGCCCCAAAAGGATCCTGGTCTGAGCACAGGAAGTGAATGGTACATCACTGTGTTGGGACCTGGGAGCAAAGGGCGTTTTCCCTCTGGAACTGATCACTTATCAAGTTGAATACTGGAGTCCAATATCAAAACACTGCATTTACATTAACAAGCATATGCTTTCCCCTTGCTTGATCTTCAAAGGGAAGAGAATTATTAGAATGCTGCTAAGGTGCTAGAAACACATCAATAAGGTCTCAGAGAGTTGGTGTGGGGAGGTAATGTAAATGACACATGTAAAGTGCTTATCACTTGCTGGCACAGAGTAGACACCATACTAAGTTCCTTTTCTGTCATTTTTCTATAGAAGGGAGCAGCCCAAAGTAATTTATCTCTTACAACTCCCTCCTTGGGCCCTTGCTACTTTCCCAGATAATTGAAGACATATTACACCCCTCACCAGTTATGTCCCCCCATTCCTGCAGAGGTTCTTCATAGGAGATGGTTTTAGACTTGCACCTTCCCATCCCCTTTTTCTGGACGCCTATGGTTTGATGCTGACCCTCTATGATGCAATACCTGGAAGAGTATTCAGTTTCCCGGGTATGTGCTGACTTGTGAAGGAGAAACAAAAGGGTTCCTTCACCTTGACCTAGATACTACAGTTCTGTTTTTCCAGGCTAAGATTTATTTAGGGTTTTTGTTTTGCTTTGCTTTGTTTTGTTTTGTCAAGTCAGGCAGCCACAACTTGCTGTTGACTCATATTTAGCTTCTAGCCAACGGAAACCCCTGAGCCTTTTTTTTCCATGTGATGCTATTGAGCCATTTCAGCCCCACCCAGATCTTGGACAGTTGTTTGTTTTTCTGGACCTGAGTAAAGGACTTCTCATGTTTGTTAAATTCCATCTTGTTAGATTAATTTTCTCTATTCCAGCCTTCAGGATATTAACTGTCCTGTCCCATCTCACCATAAGAATCAGTTACATGCCTTCTTTAAATTAGATTGATTTTCCAATGATGCCCCTTATTGAAAAATCACTAAAAAGTTTAAACAGGACAGGAGGCAGCACAAGACCCTGTGACCTACCACAAGAGGCCTCTTAACAAATTGAAAGGAAATTCAGTAAGTACCCATATTTGGGAATGGCCAATCAACTGGGATGAATTCACCTAACTGATATAGAATCCAGTTCACATTATTACACACTCTTTAAAATAAGCCATGAGGGGACTCACCAAATGCCTTGGCCACATGCACAATTTATGTTGTATCCACTCCATCATCCAGTCTAGAAATTCTATCAAAAATGAAAATCTACTGTGGAGTGACTTGCTCTTTGTGAATGTTGTATTTTTCACTATCTAGACAGTACTTTCCCTCTCTGTCTTCCCTCCAAAAAATGGTTTCTAACATGTACTCCCTTTTTCAGAGAGACAGTATAGCTGCCTGATTAAGAGGATGAACCCCAGGCTTGAATCCTGGCCCTCCAGTTGCTGTGTGAACTTGGGTAATTTGTCTCACCAATCTGTGCCTCAGATTTTTAATCAGTAAAATGGGGTACTAATAGAACCAACATCATAAGGTTGGTATGAGGATTAAATAACTTAATATTTGTAAAGCACTGAGAACCATTTCTGACATATTAGCAGGTAATATATAAATTCTTGTTAAATAAATAAGTGAAAAAAAATCCAGTGCATTGGTGTATTGATGTCAGACCAAGGCCCAAAATGAACTGAGAACACACAGGCTCATATCTAACAGAGAAGACCCTTCTACATAAGATGTTTCAGTACAGACCTTAAAGAAATAAAGAAGCAAATCATGTAGATATGTGGAATAAGAATGTCCTAGGGTGCAGGAAAAAGTGCAAAAGGCTCTAGAAAGGAGCATGCTTAGTGTGTTAAGTGAAACAGGGAGCTAATGCTCGTATGACAGAGAGAATGAGCAGGAGAGTGGTAAGAGCTTAAAACCGTCAGGCCACAGACCATACAGGGCTTTAATGCCATACTGTGGACTTTGGCTTTTTCTCTGAGATGAAGTCATTGGCAAGTATTGAGCAGGTTAGTGACATGCTCTGACTATGGTTTAAATCTGACTATGGTTGATCCTGGTGGCTGCTGCGAGGAAAACAGACTTTAATGGGGCAAGAGACAAAGAAAGAGAAACGTTTGTAAATTATCTCAGTAATCTAGGCAAGGTAGCTTGGGCAAAGGTTAAGGTGAGGTAGGATTTTGGACACATGTTGAAGATAGAGCCAACGTATTTTTCAGCTGCGTTATATGTGGGTGCAAAGAAAGGGCAGAGACAAAATGACTTCAATTTGATAAGTGCAGGTTTGGAGGGGAATCAGGAGCTCCCTTATGGACATATTAAGTTTTAAATGGATTTAGATATCCACACAGAGCTGGGGGGAAGGGCTGTTGGATATATGATTCTGGAATTTGTGAGATGATTGGACTGGAGATATACATATGGGAATCATTGGCATACAAATAGTATTTGTCTTTGTTTGGGTTCCCCCAGAAGCAGACCCTAACAGTGATTTGCGTGCAAGTAGTTTATTTGGAAGAAGAGTCCAAGAGTTACCAGTAGAGAAGAGGAGCAATGAGACAGGACAAGGAAGGAAGCGATAAAAGATGCATTATGAAGTAAGTTATCACTGTTGGCAAATGAAATTTGGTCCCACTGTGGAATTCTGGGAGGATGTAGTTTAGCCTCAAGGTATCCTAACTGAGGGATCAGCAAGCTAGGTCAAGTATCCACCAAGCTGCCATCCATCTTTGGTTGAGGGCTGCTGTGGGGGCATTAATTCTCCGGCACTTCCAGCTTCTCCACAGGACAGTGCAGGGCTCCATAGGCAAAGTCAGAATGAAGGGTCCCAGTACAGGGGTGAGTCTTGAAGGGATATAAGTTGGGCACCCACAGCATGAGATGATCTAGCATCCCCCTAAGAGAGAGTGAGGCTAGAGAGAGGAGTCTAGTCATTAAAGCTCTATAGCATTCCAACATTTAGTGGTCAAGGTAATACAGAACCAGCAAAGGAGACTGAGAAGAGGCCAGCAAAAAGAGAGAGGAGTTCTGGGAGCCAAGTTAGGTGATTACCCCAAGGAGCAGGGAGAGATTAACTGTGTCAAGTGCACAGAAGCATCATGTAAGGTGAGGATTAAGGACTGACCATTGGAGTTAGCGACTTGGAAGCCATTGGTGACCTTGACAGGATCAGTTTTGAAGGAGTGAGTTCAAAAGACAGAAATTGGAGACAGGCTGCAAAGATAACTTTTAAAAATATTTTTGTTGTAGAGAAACTGAATGGTAGCTGGAGGGAAAGGTGGAAAAGAGAGGTGTGTGTGTGTGCACGTGCATGAGCGCACGTGTGTGTGCTTGAGATGGGGAATGTTGCAGCATGTTTGTATGTTGATGGGACTGATTCAGGCAAGAGAGAAAAACCGATGCTGCAGGGAAAGGAGGGAAAACTAGAGAAGTGCCATCCTTAGTAAATGAAAGGGAATGGGATCTGTGCACAACTAGAGGGGGCTCCTTTAAGAGCACAAAAATACATCGAATGTAACAAAGAGATGCAGGAGGGTATGGCCATACATGTAGATAGGTGTGGAATGTGTGCAAATTCTCTTCTGAATTACAATATATTTGCAGAAGGAAGGAAGGTGCTGATACTTGAGAACTGAGGAGAAGGAAAGAGAAGAACACGACAAACAGTCATTCAGGATTGGGAATGGATCAAAGAAACAGAGAAGGATGGCCATGTAACACCAACGGCCCACTTGAGCTTAGTGACCATAAAAGTCAAGGGATGGCAGCCAGTGTGGTTAGGTCTTTCTCCAGTCACATTCAGCTGCTTGGGTGCTGGCATGGAGCCGGGGAAATTAGATTTAACCAAAGTTGACTGTGCTTTATATACAAACCCAACATGCAATTTTGCTCCAGGAAGACACTATATAGTAATTAAAAAATTACATTTTCTTGGGAAAGTTTTCCTGAATTTCAAGATTCTAAGGAATATCTCATAAGCAAAGAAAGAGGAAAGAAAGTTATGGGAAAGTAAAGCAGAAGTTGCTTTACTCAATCCACTTTGAGATTGTTGCTCTGCAAAAACTGACCTGGGATTTAGCAGAAAACAATGGGTGACCCCTTTACCCTGAGTAAATGTGAACTGGCCTTCCTTTCTAGGTCTCTTGATTCTGGTAGACCCTGTAGCCACTGATCAGCTAAGGAATCTGAACCGAAATCCTATTTAACTATTAGAGTTGTAAATGTTCCACTTTATAGGAGGCTGAGTATATTACAACCACAGGGATCAACACCTTTCTCTAGTAAAAATGTCTTACTCTGGGCCTTTTGGGGTAGAGATCACACCTTTGATGAGCCTCTGGTCAAAGATTCTAGTAAAAAAATTCCTGGAGGCCTGGAGCTGGATATTCTGGACCTTTGTTTCACTTCTGGTCAGTGGGAATTAAGATACTGTGTTTTCCTGTCGCAGTATCTAGTTTCTGGACAAGGTCATAGAGGCCATTTACAAATGTTTGGGAGAGATCCATAGCACCAAGCCATTGGATGTGGGCAATGAAAGGGGTGGCATAGTGGGTTAAATACTGTCCCCCAAAAAGATATGTTCAATTTCTAACCTGGAGTTAGGATCCTGGAATGAGATCATCCTGGATCTGGGGTGGGCCCCAAGTCTAAGGACTGGTATTGTTATAAGAGAGGAGAGAGGGAGACGAGATGCACAGAGGCACAGAGAAGGCAATGTGAAGATGGAAACAGAGATCAGAGTGCTGTGTCTGCAAGAGCCAAGAATTGCGGCCACCCACAGGAGCCTAGGAGAGTGGCACAGAACAGATTCTCCCTCGGAGTCTCCATAAAGGACAACACTGCTGACACCTTGATTTCAGACTTCTGACATGCTGAACTGTGAGAGAATAAATTTCTGTTGTTTTAAGTCACCAAGTCTGTGGTGATTTGTTATGGCAGCCCTAGCAAACTGAAGCAGGCCATGAATTCATATCTTAGCATGTGGAAAGTTCATGGTCAGGAAAATGGCAATGGAGCATTTTGGGGACCACTTGTGGTTCCTAAAACCTTGAGGCATTTCCCTTAAGTTCCCTCTAGAAGAATGTGGCTCTTTCTCCAGAAACCATGTTTCCTGACAGTCTGGAAAACTCTTAGTTATTTTGAGTCCATTGTCTCATTCCCATGGACATGTTCACAAATATTTTGCTCCCCAGGAAGTCCTATCCTTAATGATTGAGTCAGCCTGATTCTGCTGTCCTGAAATTTCTGCTTGCAGCAGGTCTGAGGTGAGAAGTCCTTCCTTGAGAAGGGCAGCCTCCCAGACAACTGTCTCTCCTTGGAATGCTGACCTGTCTCATCTGGAATGAAAAGAAATAACCACAAACACTGCACTTTGATGTATCCGTGCTTTTATGCATTCTCTTCTCTGCCATAAGTGCTCACACTCCACTTGGTCCCTGCTTATCCTCCCACACTTGCTCAGATGCCCTCTACTCTGTGAAGGCCTCCCTGGAACCACAAATTCAATTATGTTTTCTTCTAGCTCCCATAGAACTTGTGCGCTTCTGCTAAATAACTTGTTAACTTTATTGTAGCTTATTTTTTATGTATTCGTCTTACCCGAAACACTCCTGAGGAAGTGTTATTCATGTCTGAATCACTGGCACTTAGTCTAGAGACTAGCTCAATAAATTCTTCCAGTATAAACTAAGGAAAGCAGTATCTTAGAATATCTACAGTAACCAAACTTGGAGTTTCTTGAAAACACACAACTGCTATTATTTAACTTCATCACTTTTGGATTTTAAGCCATTAGAGTTTGGCAAAGGAACAAAGTAACATGGAGATTAGTTTGCCTTCAATGAGTAAAGAGTTCAGTGCAGAATTATAGGGGTATTTACTGCTTTGCCATTATGATCAGAGGAAAACTTTCCTGGAGATGAAAAGGGCAATGTACCCCTAAGAACTGCAAACTTCTTGGACACATGGGAGGTAGGTTCTTCCTGTTTTGGATTAGAGTCTAGGAAAGTCTTTCCAGAATTAACCACTGAAGAAGCACACTGAGCCATATTTCCTGCATCTGGTCACTGCAGAAAGCCGAAGTGTTCACAGCAGTGGTGTTCATGTGATGCTAGCATTCCATGGTCTATCTGAAGGCCTCCTTTCATTGTGTTTTGTTTGTAGTTATACCTGGAGTTTTAAGTATTTGAAAATACTCAGAATGATCCCTCAGTTGTAGAAGAAAAATAGACTGCTCTAAGTTTACATGTGAATATCCTCCATAGAAAAGGTGAAAACATCCAAATGAACAGAAGATGAGGCCATAAATATCAGAAGAAGGTTTGGGTAGGTGAGTGTGTGTATGTTCCCATGGGAACATACAGCTGCTGCCAACAAAAACCATGGGAAAAGGCTGCAGACTCTTTCTATGATTCAGGCTAAAATGAAATTTGTAAAGGAGTCAAAATACACATGAATCATCCCCTCTTTCATTCACCATGATCACTGCTATCTCCAAGTCAAAAGCTGGCCAAGAGCCATAATGAAAACCAGCCTCTTGTAACAACTGGAGATGTTTGCACTAAATAATCTCTCCCCCAAGAAATCGCAACAGCTTCGAACATCCACCACATATCATTTAAATTCCCTTGCCTATTAAGACCCTCATTATCTGGCACCACAATCCTTATACCACCTAATTTGTGACCACTTCACAATCCTTCTACCACCTAATTTGTGACCACTTCCCCATCTACTCATGATGGCTTTATCACTGCCCCCCAATACATTCATGTTCATTCATAACTCCAAAAACTGTATTCACTCTTTGTTGCCCAGTGCATTTCCTTTTTCTTCATTTATTCAAATCAATTTACAAATTCTAGTCCCAGTACTGTCTGATCTGTGGGGTTTGTCACAATTGCATATTACACTATCTCTCTGCTCTGAATTTCTATACAGCAACTCAAGAGCTAGAGTCCCAAGCTAATGTTTCTTTTCAAATTAACCCATCATGTATGGACTCTCATTGGGTTCACACACTGTGCTAGGAGCATAATGGAGATTTCTGGTTGATCTTCTAGCTCTTAGCTGTTCACCATTTTAAACAATTCCTTCCTTCCCAAAGCTGATCAGGATCACTAAGGGCATCTTGGTCCTTTTTAATCCTGTGCAAGGCGTCACACTTCTTCCCCTCTCCTTGCGCCAAGAAAGAATTGGTGTATACTCAACGGGTAAAAGCTACGGGAACCTACAACTTCAACCCCATCCAAGTTGAACAAACCTCAGTTAAAGTAAAGATCAATTACTAATTGAGGCAATCCTATGCACGTAAAGGAATATTGGTTTTGGACCCTTTGACCACTTTTTGGATACTAAACTGTGGGATCACTAACAGGCATATTCCACGTCCTGATGAGACTAACCTCAGAATTCAGAATGAGAGTAATCTTTTTTTAGGATCTGAACCTTACAGAGAAAAATAAATGGACAAGGCTAGCTTCAGGTCTCAAAGTCAGGCAATCCCAGTTTAGTCATAAACAGATAATGAATATCCATGACAACATTTGCTTAACATCTAAAACCTCAAAATGTCTCTATTTCTAGGGCAATGTCATCTCTATTAAGAAACTGTTTCTGGATGCCAAAAGCTTTTGCCTGTTTTCAGAAGTCACTCTAGTTCACCTATGCTGAATGAGAGAAAAACTAAAAAATTCTCCTCCCCGTAATTTAACAAACTGTAGCTTGCCCCGAATAACTTTTCTGTAGCTTACCTACTGCAGTAGGTTATTGTCACAAATATTTACTCCCCGCTTTCACCTCCATGAAGAGGATATCCTGCTCCCACTCCTTGACTTTGGGTTGGGCTATGTGATTTGTTTGGGTAGCTGTGACACAAGCAGGGGCTTGAAGTGTGCTTGAGTGACTGGGCTTGCTCTCTTGCCCCTCTGTTACTAGCATGAGAAGAGTATGTCTTGGTCCAAGGAGGGTGAAGACCTATAGAACAGAGCGGCCCAGCTGCCCTGCAGCTCTATGAGGCTAAATGATTGTTATTTTAAGGTACTGAGTTTGGGAGCGCGGTTCATGGCAATTTTTTGGTGGCAATAGCTAACTGATGTATATACCAATACCTCCACAAATGGCCAGATTTTCCCAAGTTCTGTTTCAGTTTCCAGGCAATTCCATTCTTGACCCTAAAAGATGCAAATATAATAACCTCCTATGGTCTTCTAGGTCAAATGGCATGGTGTTCTCCAGACAAGTGCTATTTTTTTTTTCAATTTCTGACATCATGTTTCCCTCTGAGTATTGGTAGTGTTCAGAAGGAAAGGTGATGTCTCTATATGCACAGGTACTTACTTGATTCCAGGCTCAGAGGAATCGACTGTGATCCCTAAATCTGTCACTGCTGAAAAATAGGAGGCTGTATCAGCCAGGGGCTCAGCAAGAAATAGAGCACAAACTCAGCTGTGTTGTGTAGAGGATTTTTAATGGAGGAACTATTATAGAGATACGGGCAGGGTTAGAGAAACCAGTGCGGGAGGTTGAGCATCCCCCCTTTTCAGCCCCTCCCCACCTCTAGGGACAGCAGGGAGCTGTTGTGATCTCCAGCCTGAACAGCAGGGAAGACAGCCCTATTACCAGAGCCTGGTGAAAAGCTAGACTCAAGAGGGAATGTTCATGGGTAGCTGTAGTTTTGGTGTAAGGCCACTGATAGAACCACAGTAAAGCAGAGTGAGTGGGAGGGAATAAATACTCTGGCATCTCTCACCTCCCACATTCTGATCTGCTGGTGCCTCCCACCAAAGGGTGGATACAGTCCTTAGAGGTCAGCTTCCCAGGATGAAGAACATAGCAGAGGAGAACAGAGAGCTGATCTGGCGAGAATCAAATAGCCAGAAGAGATGTTTATTAACACTTGCCCAATTTCCTCAGAAAACAAAGCATGGAAGTGTTATGTTTACAAGGATACTGGTTAGAGAAAACTGCACAGAAATATTTCATTGTGAATTGATTCATTGAAAGATAGAGAATTTAGAGAATCTGTGGCTGGACCAGTATGTATCTTTGTGCTACACTACATTGACTTGAAGAAAAAAGCATCATGAGACAAGCCTGTGGTACTGGAAGGCACCAGTGAAACTGACATTAAGGTATCTGGAAGATAATTATTTTGGGGAGGGCTGTGAACTAAGCTTCAGGCCCAAATCTTTGTTTTTGAAATTGGGATTTAAGAAGAAATATTTTAATGGATAAGGAAGCAAGACGAATCTCAGTGCCTAAAGATTTCTAGCATCTTGAGCCATGAAACCCTGACACTGCTTCAATTTTGTGATACTCTTCTAATTCTTGACATATAATATTATTATGTGGAGCTATTTACCAAACTTATCAATCCATGACACACCCAAAAATCCAAACCTGCCAAAATATTTTAGTTAAGAGTGTGGAAGGCAAGGGATGCTGAAGACCCCTGGGTCCGCACACACACACATGCCTCTTTATATGCCAGCATCAGCTCTCCTCTTTCCTCAGTGAAACTACTCTTGCTTTCTATTTTTATTTCCAAATATGGGCAAAGGTAGGTGAGTCAAACCAAAATATGTTGAGGATATGTTTTATTATACAGAAAAGTATCTCTAATATTATATATTATACCAATTTGCTTTGAGAAATCAAGTAACTATCCATCTGAACTCAAATAGGAGAGACACACTTCTTTGGTTTTGAGATTATTCCATAAGCTCTATCTTTATCTGAGAAGAAATCTCTAACAATAATATTTCGGAGATAATACCAGGGAACTCAAAGTAAGTGAATTTTTTATATTATATTTCCTAACAACATGTTCATTCCGGTATTTTAAGAGTGAGTTTGCTTGATGTGAAGCTAGCCTAGACTGGGTTTCTCCAGGGCAGACCCTGAGACTAGGATGGAGGCTAGTTTATTTGGAAGGTGATCTCAGGCAGCACTGGCAGGGGAGGGGCAGTGAGCCCGCGGGGGAAGGAAGCAGGAGAGGATGCATCCATGAGAGTGTTACTGCTGTGGGCAACGCGGTTCATTTCTACTGTGCGTACCCGGGAGGCGGTGTAGAGCATACCTGAGGGCTGGAGGATTTGGTCACTAACTCCCATCTGTCACTAGTTTGAGGCTGTTCATGGGGATACTAATTCCCTGGCACTTCTTGCCCAACTGGCACCCAGCATCCTCCTGTGGCCCCCGAGAACTCTGAGGCTAGGGATGCAGGGATTTGCAAAAGAAAGCTATTAGCATGTTGAGCGCCAAGGGGTGCATCAAAAGTACCTACCTAAGAGGCCTAACTGATTATAAACACACTATTAAAACTTCCTTTTATTGGGAGGAACCCAAAAGGCCAGCCACTGAGGGTGGCAAGATATGGAAAGCATAATCCGGAATCCTTCCGGTAACAGTCCTACTTCGTTCCCACACAGGATCCATGCATGCTTCTCCTCAACTTCTGGCAGTCACTGGAGGCCAGGGAAAGGGAGGCCTGAGAACGGGTTCTGTTGATCTTCTCAGAAGACACTCGAGACAGGTCAGGGATGAAGCTCTACAGAGCACAGCCAGCAAGAGAATACAATAAGTTTTAACCATTCTACTTGTCTACTGTCTTGAAAGCCATAGGATTATCCGTTCAAAGGGAAATACTGAGGCTGAGGTGCTTACTGCATTCCAGTCTCCACATAGAACTTTCTCTTTAGATTGATGGTGCACCCATCTCCCCGAAGTCTGAGCCTCACAAGCTTTTTGTACCTCTTGCTGAATGAGCAACTGAGATTCAGGCTGTCTATATTCCTAAATTGGGAAGCGATGGGGAGTGTAAGAAAGGAGAATCTCCCCGCACTATGGTTTCAGGGCAAAAGACAATGGTTGGCATTGATTCTACAAAACTGGTTCTCCTGTAGTTTTTAGGCTGACTTCCTTAGCCCTTAACTTCGTTGTAGAAAGGATTCCTTTTACTAAAGTAAGAAGGACAAGAGAAAGACTAGGTAAGCGTGGTGTAAGTGTTCTGGGCAAAGGAACTGCACGTGAAAAATACATTATGCCAAAGTACTAAGCTCTTGAGAACATGCTCAACATCTTTAGTCATTGGGGAAATGCAAATTAATACTAAACTGAGCTACTACTTCCCACCCACTAGAATAGCTAAAACTTAAGACTGACAATACCAAGTGTTAATGAGGATGTAGAATTAGGACTCATATATATTGCTGGTCAGAGTGTAATATGATATAATCACTTTGGCAGAGTGTGGTAGTTTCTTATAAAATCAAACATTTATTTATCTTATGATCCAGCAGTTGTAGTTCTAGATAATTACCCAAGATAAGTGAAAATATATGTTCACAAAAGGACTTGTATAATGTTCATAGTAGTTTTATTTACAATCGCCCAAATGGAAAACAACGTAAATGTCCATTATCAAAAAGAGGATGGGCAAACAAGTGGTGGTCTATCACCAACCACTCAGCAATAACAAGGACTAGTGTACCGAATGCATGCAACTGACTGAATCTCACAAACATAATGCTGAAAAAAGAAGCTGGACACAAAAGGACATATAAATGTTTCTATTTATATGATGTTCTAGAATAGGCAAAACTAATCTAAGGTGAAAAAAATCATTGGTTGCTTTTAGAGGTTTGGTGGGGGTCACCAGGGAAGGGAGGAGGACTCTGTCTCATGAGAGGGAAATGTGGTAAGGGTGTGGGTACACAGGTGTATCTAGTTGTCAGAGTTGCTCAGTTAAGACTTGTGCATTTCAGTGTATGTAAATTTTACCTTAGAAACTGTAAAAATAATGATAATGAAATGGAGGGACTGGGAAATAGGTGGTATACGTGAAAGAAGAGTGGTGGAATATTAATAGTTGACATTGAAGGATGGGTAAGTAGGGTTCATTATATTATTTTGTTTGTTTAAAATTTTCCACACACACGCAAAGTCTTTAAAAAAGACAATGAGCAAAAATAACCAGAAGGCTTTCAGGGAACTGAGGGTAGTTCAGTATGGCTGGAATGGAATCTCCTCCACTCTTGCATCTTGCAGGAATCTTACCAGACAGTGGAAGATACCAAATCACTTAGTCACATCTCCTTCAAGAGCACAGATGGTTACAATGACTAGCTAACATAAATGAGTAACTGTGGTGGGGCAAACAGATGTTTATATGTCATGTGTAAACATAACTTACCAAATACTGTTTCTTCAGGTACCTTGAAGCAATTGGAACAAGAATTTAAACCTGAGCCATTTAGTTACCATGGAATATGGACATGTTTACTGATACAGGCTCAGACCAGTATAATCCTCTTTCTTAACTTGGTGAAGCTCCTAACATTGCATTAATTATACTGTACCACACCCAATCAACAACTGATCTAAAAAAATTGCTCAATAAATCATCACCTCTCATCATTTCCATTTTAAAACAGATTACTACACCAATGCTGTGGGTGTTTCTTAAGTGTCTAGCATCAATTTCCTTGTTTTAATGAAATGCATTTGTGTGTGAAATCAGGAGTCCATGTAAGCTTGTTAGAATGAATTAGTTTTCTTTAATGAAAAACTTAGAGTTTCCCTTAATTTTACAGATGAGGAAGCTGAAACCAGGAGAAGTGAAGTGACCTGTCCAAGGTAACATGAGATAAAACCACCACTCAGCTCTTCTGATTTCTTCAAATTGAGGCAGACTATTCTGCAATGTGCACGAATATGAGATGTTCTCCATTAGCTGCGTCCATGTTGAGTAACTCAAGAGAACTTTATCTTGGCAATTCACAGAACACCATACAGATATAGAATTGTACAAAAGGTTTCCAGTGCACCAGTAGAAATATTATTTTGCCCCATGGAGATTATAATACTGGAATGGGATGACATGTTCAAAAGATTTTGGAAAATACTGCCAATTCACCGGTTGTACTTGCTTGCTGACACAACATTAGAGGAATATTGAACTACTCAAGACCTTTTCCATTCTTTAATTTCTCTTCTTGTCCACATCTTTACTTGGGTGCCAACATAGGCTCTTTACACCAGTGTTTTCAAGCAGTGGGTTACAATCCATTAGTGGGTAATGAAGTAAACTGAATGGGACATCAGCATGGTAAAAGATTAAATTAATCAGATTACAAAATAGCAAACAACACAATAGTCATGGCAAGGATTATTTTGTGAAATTTTTGTTTCAGTCATTATCCATGTGGGATGCAAAGCAGGAAATTTCTTAGTGTGGATCACAGTCAAAAGTATTTGAGTGCCAGTGGCTCTCATAGGGCCTCATGAGGACTTTAATACGTTCTCTGATGATTCATTTCTCAACTCACATGTTTTTTAAGTACTACTTCAATTATCATTTTTAAAACATCACAAATGAGACATTATTGTCATCATCATTTATCAAAACATCCAATGTCTGGATTTACCTATGTTTGCTCATTTCTTTGCATCTGCAAACTCCTTTTTACTGTGGTAAAATAGCATAGAATTCACAATTTTAGCCATTTTCAATTATACAATTCAGTAGCATTTGGCACATTCACAATGATGTGCAACCAACAACACTATGTGGTTCCAGAACATTTTTATTATCCCAAAAGGAAACTCCGTACAAACTAGGCAGTCACTCCCCATTCTTTCCTACCCCCAGCTCTGTAAATTATCTACTTTTTCTCTGCCTGCTTAAGATCTTTGCTTTTGATATTCTTTGGTTTTATTTAATGTGTGGGTGTGGCTTTCTTTTATTTATCTCTTGTCCATTAGAGTCTTTTTTCCTCTGTCTGTGGATTTGTGTCCTTTCATCAGTTTTGGGAAATTCTCAGGCTTCTAATATTGCCCTTTAAAATTTTCTCATTCTGGAATTCCAATTAGATGGGCTGTACTAACTCATTACATCCTCCATGCAGCTTAGCCTCTCCTTCATATTTACTGCCTGTCTCTATTATAGTCTTGAGTATTTCCTTCAGATTTCTCTCTACCTGCATATTTTCTGCTGTTTGATTCATCCACTAAGTTATTAATCTCAATAATTACATTTTATTTACAAGTGTTCTAATTGGTTATTTTTTCAAATATTGGTGATTTTTATTAGATTTATATTTTGATCCTTTATCAGTTTTTATTCTGTCTCTATGGGTTTGCCTATTCTGGATATTTCAAATGGAATCAGACAATACGTGACCATTGTGTCTGTATTTTTTTTACTTAGCATAATGTGTTTGAGGTGGATCCTTATGGTAGCAAGTATCAGTCCTTAATTCCTTGTTTGTGGGTGAATAATATTTCATTGTGTGAATATACAAAATCTGTTTATTCATTGATGGACATTTGGGTTGTTTCTCTCTTTTGGTTTTTGTGAATAGTGCTGCTATGCACATTTGTGTACAAGCATCTGTTTGAACATCTGTTTTCAATTTTTGGGAGCATGTACCTAGGAGTGGAATTGCTGGTTCTTGTAGTACTTCTTTAACTTTTTGAGGAGTCACCAAACTTTTTTTCGTAGCAGCTGTACCATTTAAAATTTCCACCAGTATTATACAAAGTTTCCAATTTCTCCACATCCTCCTCAACATTTGTTGTTTTCCATTAAAAAATTATAGCCATTTCAAACATGGGGGGAGGTCACAGGGAAGACAGTGTAGCACAGAGAAAACAAGTAGTGACTCTGTGGCATCTTACTACACCGATGAACAGTGACTGCAGTGGGGTATGGGGGAGACTTGATAATATGGGTGAATGTAGTAACCACAATGTTTTTCATATGAAACCTTAATAAGAGTGTATATCAATGATATCTTAATAAAAAAAGACAAAAAAATTCAACACACTATTTTTTTTTAAAGTTTCTCAATAAGCAAGGAATAAAAAGGACCTTTATTCAAATAAATGTTACCTACCAAATACAGCAGCTAACATTATTCTTAATTTGTTATGTTGAAAGCTTTCTCCTTAAGCTCAGGAACAAAACAGTTAGCATAAAGGAGATCTAAATGGATTTTGGGAGAAGAAAGATACCCCCAGAACTCTGTAACACTGTGGCCCTACATAAATAAGTGAAGAGATCTGTCATGTTTATTGATTACATAAGACTCAATATTGTTTTATTTATTTGTGGAATGTAAAAACAAAACAAAACAAAATGAGCATAACAGCAGTAGACTCACAGACACTGAGAAGTGACTGGTGGTTACCACAGAGGAGGGAATGGGATAGGTGGGTGGGAAGGGTGGGGAGGGATAAAAGGGCACAAAAATTCTCAGTTACAATATAAGTTGGTCATGGGTACAGTAGTACAGCATGGAGAATATAGCCAATGATTCTCTAACATCTTCCTATACTGACAGATACTAACTGCATTAGTCGGGGGTGAGGATTTAATAATATAGGTAACTTGAACCATTGTGTTGTGTACTTTAAACCAATATAAGATTGTTTATCTACTTCAGTTTAAAAAAAGACCCAGTGTTGTTTCCTCTTAAATCAGTTCTTCCCAACTTGATCTATAGATTCTATGTAATTTCAATAAAAAATCCAAATGAAACAAAAATTATAGCCATTTTATTGAGCATAAAGTGGTACCTCACTGCAGTTCTGATTTGCATTTCTGTAATGACTAATGATGTTGAACATTTTTTCATGTGACTGTTGGCCATTTCTGTATCTTTGGAAAAGGTCAAGTCCTTTTCCCACTTTTTAATTGGGTTGTCTTTTTTGTTCTTAAGTTGTACAAGTTCTTTACGAATTCTGGATACTAGACACATTTTACATGATTAGCAAGTAATATCTCCCATTCTGTAAGTTGACTTTTCATTTTCTTGATAATGTCCTTTGATGCACAAAATTTTTCATTTCGATTAAGTCCAAATTTTTTCTTTTGTTGCTTGTGCTCTTGGTGTTGTATCTGAGAAACGACTGCCACATCCAATATCATGAAGATTTAACCCTATGTGTTCTTCCAAGGATGTTACAGTTTTAGCTCTCACATTTAGGTTTTTGATCCACGTTGAGGTAATTTTTTTTATTAAGGTATCATTAATATACAATCTTATGCTCCTGTTTTACATGTCCAACTTTGTGGTTACTACATTCCCCCCTATTATCAAGTCCCTTCCACATACCCCATTACAGTCACTGTCCATGAGCATAGTAAGATGCTATAGAGCCACTACTTGTCTTCTCTGTGCTATACTTCCTTCCCCGTGACCTACCTATATTATGTGCGCTAATCATAATACCCTTTAATGCCCTTATCCCTCCCTTCCCACTCATCCTCCCTAGTCCCTTTCCCTTTGGTAATAGTTAGTCCATTCTTGGATTCTGTGAGTCTGCTGCTGTTTTGTTCCTTCAGTTTTTGCTTTGTTCTTATACTGCATAGATGAGTGAAACATTTGGTGCTTGTCTTTCTCCACCTGGCTTATTCACTGAGCATAATACCCTCTAGCTCCATCCATGTTGTTGCAAATGGTAGGATTTGTTTTCTTCTTATGGCTGATTAATATTCCACTGTGTATATGTACCACCTCTTCTTTATCCATTCATCTATTGATGGACACTTAGGTTGCTTCCATTTCTTGGCTATTGTAAACAGTGCTGCGACAAACATAGGGGTGCATATGTCTTTTTGAATCTGTGATCCTGTTTTCTTAGGGTAAATCCTAGGAGTGGAATTCCTGGGTCAAACAGTATTTCTATTTTTAGTTTTTTGAGGAACTTCCATACTGCTTTCCACAATGGTTAAAATAATTTACATTCCCACCAGCAAGGTAGGAAGGTTCCCCTTTTTCCACATCCTTGCCAGCATTTGTTGTTTCATCTTTTGAATGTTGGCCATCCTAACTGGTGTGAGGTGATATCTCACTGTGGTTTTAATTTGCATTTCCCTGATGATTAGTAAGGTGGAGCATCTTTTCACGTGCCTGCTGGTCATCTGAATTTCTTCTTTGGAGAAGTGTCTGTTCAGATCCCCTGCCCATATTTTAATCAGGTTATTTGATTTTTGGTTGTTTAGGCATGTGAGCTCTTTATATATTTTAGATGTCAATCTCTTATTGGATATGTAATTTATGAATATATTCTCCCATACTGTAGGATGCCTTTTTGTTCTACTGATGGAGTCCTTTGCTGTACAGAGGCTTTTTAGTTTGATGTAGTCCCACTTGTTCATTTTTGCTTTTGTTTCCCTTACCCGAGGAGATGTGTTCAGGAAAAAGTTGCTCATGTTTATATTTAAGAGAGTTTTGCCTATGTTTTCTTCTAAGAGTTTTATGGTTTCATGACTTACATTCAAGTCTTTGATCCATTTGGAGTTTACTTTTGTGTATAGAGTTAGGCAGTAATCCAGTTTCATTCTCTTACATGTAGCTGTCCAGTTTTGCCAACACCAGTTGTTGATCAGGCTGTCATTTCCCCATTGTTATGTCCATGGCTCCTTTATCATATATTAATTAGCCATCTATGTGTGGTTTATATCTGGGCTCTCTATTATATTCCATGGATTTATGGGTCTGTTCTTGTGTCAGTACCAAATTGTCTTGATTACTGTGTCTTTGTAGTAGAGCTTGAAGTTGGGGAGCATAATCCCCCCCTGCCTGCTTTATTCTTCCCTTTCAGGATTGCTTTGGTTATTCAGAATCTTTTGTGGTTCCATATGAATTTTAGAACTATTTGTTCTAGCTGGTTGAAGAATGCTGTCAGTATTTTGATAGGGATTGCATTGAATCTGTAGGTTGCTTTAGGCAGGATGGCCATTTTGACAATATTAATTCTTCCTAGCCAAGAGCATGGGATGTATTTCCATTTATTAGCATCCTCTTTAATTTCTCTCAAGAGTGTCTTGTAGTTTTCAGAGTATAGGTCTTTCACTTCCTTGGCTAGGTTCATTCCTAGGTATTTTATTCTTTTTGATGCAACTGTGAATGAAATTGTTTTTCTGATTTCTCTTTCTGCTAGTTCATCATTAGTGCACAGGAATGCAACAGATTTCTGTGTATTAATTTTGTATCCTGCAACTTTGCTGAATTCAGATATTAGTTCTAGTAGTTTTGGGGTGGGTTTTTTATGTACAATATCATATCATCTGCAAACAGTGACAGTTTACCTTCTTCCTTACCAATATGGATGCCTTTTATCTATTTGTGTTGTCTGATTGCTGTGGCTAGGACCTCCAGTACAATGCTGAATAAAAGAAGTGACAGTGGGCATCCTTGTCTTGTTCCCAATCTTAGAGGAAAAGCTTTCAGCTTTTCACTATTAAGTAAGATGTTGGCTGTGGGTTTGTCATATATGGCCTTTACTATGTTGAAGTACTTGACTTTGCAGTAATTTTTGTATGTAGTAAGAATCTTATTTCATTCTTTTGCTTGTAGGTATCCTGAACTTGCGTTTTGAACAGTTTTTCTTCTGTCTAAAGCACATTATTTAAAAATTACATTTAGGGAAGGTTTTTGGTAGTAAATTCAATCTATGTCTGTCTGAAAATGTCTTTACTGTCCTTTTCCTTGAAAAATAGTTTTGCTAAATCCACAAATCCAGTAGACAGTTTTTTTCCTTTAGAATTTTGATGATATCATTCCACTGTGCTCTGGCTTCCATTGTTGCTGCTGAGAAACTTGTTATCTATGTGTCTTCCTTTGTAAATTATCTACTTTTTCTCTGCCTCCTTAAGATCTTTGCTTTTGATATTCTTTGGTTTTATTTAATGTGTGGGTGTGGCTTTCTTTTATTTATCTCTTGTCCATTAGAGTCTTTTTTCCTCTGTCTGTGGATTTGTATCCTTTCATCAGTTTTGGGAAATTCTCAGGCTTCCAATATTGCCCTTTAAAATTTTCTCATTCTGGAATTCCAATTAGATGGGCTGTACTAACTCATTACATCCTCCATGCAGCTTAGCCTCTCCTTCATATTTACTGCCTGTCTCGATGTATTATAGTCTTGAGTATTTCCTTCAGATTTAATTCTCTCTACCTGCATATTTTCTGCTGTTTGATTCATCCACTAAGTTATTAATTTCAATAATTACATTTTATTTACAAGTGTTCTAATTGGTTATTTTTTCAAATATTGGTGATTTTTATTAGATTTATATTTTGATCCTTTATCAGTTTTTATTCTGTCTTTAATTTCTTAAAATATGGGATCCATAATTATTTCATACTCTTTTTTTGATAATTTCAATACCTAAAGTCTCAAGAATTTAGATGTTATTACTTCCTCTTGACTTTCATTCATGGTATGTGTATTAATTTCTTATTTTATTTGATTGTACTTAATCTTTGCAAACCAGAAGGCCTCAACTGGGGATCTCTATTTGTTTCTTCATGGGTCCAGGAGGATTACTGATCTGGGACCACTCTGGTTCCCTTCGAAGACAGTGACTTAATGGAAGAGTTTTACTCTCCACTTTGCAGACAGACCAAGGCTTTAGAGGTCATGTAGTTTGACATCTTAAAATTTACAGACAAATAACTTACAGTTTTAAGCAATTTATCCCAAGGTCACACAGCTAGTATAACAGATTGTGGGAGTAGACCCAAAGTCTCCTGACTCCAGGCCATGTTTGTATATTATACCACACTATACCATTGAACTGAGTCAATATGAATTGTTCAAGTATGTGACATTGCATACCAAAGAGAAGGGGAAAATGGTTCTTTTTGAACTTACTGTGTTTCCCTTCTTTCCCTTTTATAGAACTGATTACTTCACACATAACCTTGTTTGCTGAAAGAAGCACATATTTTCTATGAATATAAATCCTCCATTGTGTATTTTTTAAATATAATTTGCATTATAAGGACAATTTTGTTGTGGTGGTGGTGGTTAATAGTTCAACTCCTAACCTCAGTGGTTAAGGATGGATACTGCCCAGGAGTCAGCAGGAAACATCACTAGTTAGAGACCAGCAAAGGGCTGATTTGTGCATCATAACCAAGGTGTCTCAGACAGAGATATAAATAGCAAATATGTGATGAAAGAGGTTAAGGGGGAAAGAAAGAGCTAGGCGTGTGTGAAGTGGGTCAGTTTTGGATATGGAATTCTAAAAGATGGATCTCCTTAGCTGGCTGATTTGAGGGAGATTTTAAAGGGGTGAAGACTCAGTGTACATTGTCTTCGTCTACTTTTCTGCCTCCCTTCAGGGTGTGGTTGAGGAGAACTAGATTAGAGTTTCATTGGTGATTTGCTTGGTGGAAGGTTGCCTCATGCCTGAGGGTTTGCTGGTAGCACTGTTGGACTCCCATTTGGTCCCTGGGTGCTGCAGTTGTTTTCTACTGGATGTGGGAATCCAGGATAACATATACGGGACATCCTGACCTCCTTATCCATTAACAAAAGTGGG